>NC_140174.1:125785671-125905671 GCF_963971535.1 Notolepis coatsorum
ACAGATAGTCAGTACTGCTACATCTATACATTTATGACATACCAGATTTGCAAATACAGTACTGTTTGTGATACAGAAGGAGTCAAGAAAAGGGAGTATATACATTTGACGTAGAAACTGTACATTGGAGGAGGTTGGGTGGGGGGGGTTGGGTACATTGGGATATTTTTGATTTTTTGATTTGAAGTCTTTATTTCGAACATGCAATGAATACAACAAACAATAACAAAAAAGAAAAACAACTCAATCTGCATGTTCGAAAAGGAGTAGGAAGAAGTATACACTTATTTAATCCTACCCCTTTTCCACTACTCAAATGAGTGTACTATTTTAAACATAAAAAAGAAAAGAAAAGAAAAGAAAAAAAAAAATATATATATATATATGCAAAACAAAAAACAAAAACTATATATGTATAAAATAAAATAAAATAGAAACAAAATAAAAATGTAAACACCCGTGAATATCAAGTCCCTTCTTCATCCCATATTGACAACCATACTGGGTAATTTACATTGGAGGTGGTTGGGGGGCACACTGTATAAACAAGCAAAACTGTACATTGAGGGGGGGGGGGGGGGGGAGACACTGTACAAACAAACAAAATTGTACATTGGACTATTGACAAAACCATACTAGGTAAATGACTGTACATTGGAGGGGGTTGGGTTAGGATATTTACAGGGGCCAGTGTTGAATTGCAGTCTCCCGTAGGTGTCCCTTGAGAGAGGTTTTGAAAGTGGGTAGTGATCCACATTCCTTTACAGCTTTGGGTAGGGCGTTCCACATTGATGTGGCATAATTGCGAAACGTGTTTAGTCCCTTATTTGAGCCGAATCTGGGTTTAACATGATTTGTGGAGCTCCCTCTGGTGTTGTGATCGTGGTATTCACTGACCTTTGGGAAGTATTTTGCTAGCTGCTTCAACATGGTAGTACTGACTAGGGATGGGCGTGAGTAGCTATGAGAAAAATCGGGGGGAAAAAAATCGCATTTTCACATGTATGTGTACGATTATAACTGTTTGTTGGTTTCCTTAAACATATACGTGAATGAACAAAAATAAGTAAAAAAAAATATATATATATCTAATACGTTTTTTTCTTCTTTTCGGGTAATACACGATCAATCGAGTATAGCATGCGATCAATCGATCTGGATTTTTCTTTAAAATGCCCATCCCTAGTACTGACTAGTACTAGCTGCTTTAAAATGGTACTGACTACTAGTACTTGTTGGCGTCCGCACTGCGGGCAACATCACAAACCGTTGCGCCAAGAAAGGAATTCCCTACTAACTAAGCACGTCTATCCTGCCTCCGAGGATCACTACTCCACCCAAGGCACCACTGTAACAGTCCAACACTGAACCTGCCACTTCGACCATGCCTTGAGTGGGATTCGAACCCCGGTCTCCCGCACCGGGGGCGACATCACAGACCTTTGCGCTGGGAAGGAATTCCCTTCTAAGCGCTCAGTTTGGATGCCTCTGGGGAGTGAGTTTTACACCCGTTACACTCACCCCCCCTAAACTCACACCACCCAAGGCATCCGGGTCACGGCACCAGTGTAACAGAGGCAACTCGCCCCTGCCACGAATTCGACCATGCCTTGAGTGGGAGTCGAACCCCAGGCGTCCGCACTGCGGGCGACATCACAAACCGTTGCGCCAAGAAAGGAATTCCCTACTAACTAACCACGTCTATCCTGCCTCCGAGGATCACTACTCCACCCAAGGCACCACTGTAACAGTCCAACACTGAACCTGCCACTTCGACCATGCCTTGAGTGGGATTCGAACCCCGGTCTCCCGCACCGGGGGCGACATCACAGACCTTTGCGCTGGGAAGGAATTCCCTTCTAAGCGCTCAGTTTGGATGCCTCTGGGGAGTGAGTTTTACACCCGTTACATTAGCGAACCTCTCCTGGCTGTTAGCGAACCTCTCCTGGCTGTTAGCGAACCTCTCCTGGCTGTTAGCGAACCTCTCCTGGCTGTTAGCGGACCTCTCCTGGCTGTTAGCGGACCTCACCAGGCTGGTGGCGACTCTCTCCTGGCTGTTAGCGGACCTCTCCTGGCTGTTAGCGAACCTCTCCTGGCTGTTAGCGAACCTCTCCTGGCTGTTAGCGAACCTCTCCTGGCTGTTAGCGAACCTCTCCTGGCTGTTAGCGAACCTCACCAGGCTGGTGGCGACTCTCTCCTGGCTGTTAGCGGACCTCTCCTGGCTGTTTTAGCGAACCTCTCGAACCTCTCCTGGCTGTTAGCGAACCTCTCCTGGCTGTTAGCGAACCTCTCCTGGCTGTTAGCGGACCTCTCCTGGCTGTTAGCGAACCTCTCGAACCTCTCCTGGCTGTTAGCGAACCTCTCCTGGCTGTTAGCGAACCTCTCCTGGCTGTTAGCGAACCTCTCCAGGCTGTTAGCGGACCTCTCCTGGCTGTTAGCGAACCTCTCGAACCTCTCCTGGCTGTTAGCGAACCTCTCCTGGCTGTTAGCGAACCTCTCCTGGCTGTTAGCGAACCTCTCCAGGCTGTTGGCGACCCTCTACTGGCGGTCCAGCATTGCCTGGTGGACGGGGGGCAGCAGTGTACTTGTGCTGTATGATGACAATACATTTCAATCTGAATTTGCTGCCCCCCGTCCACCAACGCTGCCCCCCGTCCACCAGCGCTGCCACGCATATTCTCTGACATATTACTGAAGTGATGTGTTTTGTTCTTTTTTTTTATCCACTTTTTCTCCTCTTTTTCTATTTTTCTCCCATCCCAATTCCACTGTGCCATTCTTCCCTCCCCTGTCTTAAACGTTGCTCGCATATGCCCCCCACTGGCCGGTTGTAGGGAGGATAGAAGCCTTGCATCACGTGTCCCCTCCGGTACACGAGGAGGCAGCCTGTCACATCTTTTCACCTGCCAGTGCGGACTCTCATTGGCGAGGTGTAACGTGTGGGAGGCTCACACTACCCCCGCCATTTCCTGTCTCTGCTGTGCAGGCCTCCCCAACCGACCTGTAGGAGTCACTGTCCACAACATCCAGATTACCACCCATCGACTTCCACCCGCTAACTCTGCCAATTGAGTTAGCATGACGGCTGGCCCAAGCCGGAGGCAACGCAGACAGCCGGAGTCGAACCCGGTGTCTCTTGCGTTGGTGACGAGCGCAATGTCCGCTGCGCCACCCAGCCGCACCCCCCTGTGATGTGTTTAGTTCTTGAGAGAAATTGTAAACTGTATCTAATAATAGTGACAACATCAAGTAAATCAAATTCATGTTTAAAGGCTTTATTCGTCGTACATCCGTGCAATTAATTGCTGTCGGACTTGGACAGCAGTCTGTTCTCTGGGCGATGTCCAGGCGATGCTGGACCGCCAGGAGAGGGTTGCTAACAGCCAGGAGAAGGTCGCTAACAGCCAGGAGAGGGTCGCTAACAGCCAGGAGAGGGTCGCTAACAGCCAGGAGAGGGTCGCTAACAGCCAAGAGAGGGTCGCTAACAGCCAGGAGAGGGTCGCTAACAGCCAGGAGAGTTTCGCTAACAGCCAGTAGAGGGTCGCTAACAGCCAGGAGAGGGTCGCTAACAGCCAGGGCCCTCATTTATCAACAATTCTTAGAAAGTGTTCTATTTCCGTTCTTAAGCACAGAATTTAGAATGTGTGTACGTACAGAAAAATCGGGATTTATCATACGTGCGTACATGGGTCGTACGCACACTCCGTCTTGATAAATACCATTTGTTCTTACCGTCAATGCTTGTGCATGATTATCCATATATGGTAATGCCATGGGATGTGAAATAATGGACTAACCCGAGCAAACGCTGAGAAACTTCACGAGCGAGAGTGTTCACGGAGGTCTAAGCAACTAATTTAACGCGCTGTCGAACCAAGAAGACACAACGCGTGTTATGGGATAAATACGCGACAGGCTGGCGGACTTGTACACGGTGATGTCAGATATCAACGACTCCCTAAGACCATTGCTGCAATTCTGCCTGGACAGCTCAAAATACTAATAAAGACCGTTAACCACTGTTTGGCGTTGGTGTGTCATTATAACCAATGCTGGAATATGAATGCCTTTATTCGTTTCGTTCGATTGGCTACCGGGTATAATATGATTTGTAGAGGCATACAATCTATTTTGTTGTCGTTATTAGGTAGCCTATATAAATTAGATATAATAGCAGCCATAGCCTACATTATGCAACAGTAACTTGCGCATATATAATAGCACATGGCACAGACCTGCGAAGCCTGCATACAGTAAACTAACTTGATCGTTAATCTAGCTGTTGTATCTTTACGCTTATGAAAACATTAAATAATATGTATAGGCGATAGGCCGATCGTTTTGCCTTAATAGCCTATATTCTCAAATGGCATTTAATGGCTATCTCCTCGCTGACGGACCAGTATACCTGAATGAATGAAAACTTTATTTAACAGATTGCAGAATGGGTACAATACAGTACGGCTCAATACACAATTGTTAAGGGGATGCAGACCAGAGAAAGATGTTTGTCTTGTTTACATCAGGGTCCCCCATTTTCAATTCATATATTCTTATAATACATATAATATATATAATATATAATATATAATATAATATTATATAATATATAATATATTATATATTATATAATATATAATATATAATTCTTATATCATATCATATTCCTATATGTCTCCAAGGAATCATGGGGCTCTGGGGAATAAAGGTTGGGAACCCCTGCTATAGCCCATATCCTTTATAATGTTATAGGCTATTTTATTTACAGTTTACTCTATCAGCCTACCCAGCATGTAATATGTTCTTTGTTAGAACTCAACTCGTTATTATTTTGCGCATAGATTGCAGAAATACGGGAACGTTTTGTTTATATTTAAAAGGCTTTGACATTGTAAAACGAAATAAGTGGAATTTCGAAGTTGTAAGTTGCAAAGCCTTTTAAATATAATCAAAACATTCCCGTATTTCTGCAATCTATGCGCAAAATAATAACGAGTTGAGTTACGCGGAGCGCAGTCAGTACACCCCGTAGTATTCCGATAACGCTATATGTAAACCATGCTGCATTCATTCGGAAAGAAAGACCTATTCCAAATGCTATTTATAGGGTTTTGACAATAATTACACTACTGTCGCTATTTTACAATTAACTATAATGAATTATCCGGGGTCATACCGAACACGTCAGTCAAACTAATGCACAAAAGCTTATTTCCGCGTCTGCATATTCTACCGCTGTGCGCCAGGTACGCATGGTCCGAGCTGTGCGTATATATACGCACAAAGTCAAGCACACGTTCAAATTGATAAGTCCCACACTTTGCTTAGAAATGTTCGTACGCAGGGGTTACGCACATATCTGTGCGTACGCACCATTGATAAATGAGGGCCCAGGAGAGGGTCGCTAACAGCCAGGAGAGGTTCGCTAACAGCCAGGAGAGGTTCGCTAACAGCCAGGAGAGGGTCGCTAACAGCCAGGAGAGGTTCGCTAACAGCCAGGAGAGGTTCGCTAACAGCCAGGAGAAGTTCGCTAACAGCCAGGAGAAGTTCGCTAACAGCCAGGAGAGGACTGCAGTGGTGATGGAAGCGCTTGTTGGAATGTTTCTTCACTGGCTCTTACAATGTATACAATAAGCAATGTCAAAAAATACAAATAAAACCAACAATAAATCATATCATGGAGAACAAGATGATATATGGAATATTAGGCCACTAAGCTACATCCACACGATTGGGTTCAGTTATTATTTATTTATTTATTTTCGGACATGGTTCATTGAGTCATGACTATATATGTAAAATGTGATTGTTAATGATACAAATATTGTCATATTTATTATCATTATAATAATTTAATTCCGCGGATGTCTGTAGGATTGAAGTTACGGCAATCCCCAAGGACTTCTCCCACAGACAGCTGTTGAAAACGCGGACACACACCGGTCTGTCCGACTTACGTCCCATTTACGACTGCCTTTTCGAGTTTCTAAATCCTACATAAATCCTACAATGAATTTACAATACGAAGCCGTTCAAGAATGCTGAATAAGTTCGTAAAAATCGAGTTACGAAGGAATTCCTTGGTAACTTTCATGTATGTTCGTTCGAGAATGAGGACCATTGTTTCCATCTGTTTCCTAGATTCGAGGCGTGCATCAATGTGACCGCTGAAGTGTACCTGCGCTCGTTCCTGACTCCATGCATCAACGACTGTGGGCCGTACGGACAGTGCAAACTGCTGAGAACCAACAACTACCTTTATGCTGGCTGTGAATGCAAAGCAGGTGACCATCCATCTTTTAAATTACTGTACATCTGTAAGTGTACTATTCATGACAGACTGTAAGCATAGTATTCAGACAGGCTGTTTGTAAGTGTATTATTCAGACAAGCTGTTTGTAAGTGTATTATTCAGACAGGCTGTTTGTAAGTGTATTATTCAGACAAGCTGTTTGTAAGTGTATTATTCAGACAAGCTGTTTGTAAGTGTATTATTCAGACAAGCTGTTTGTAAGTGTATTATTCAGACAGGCTGTTTGTAAGTGTATTATTCAGACAAGATGTTTGTAAGTGTATTATTCAGACAAGATGTTTGTAAGTGTATTATTCAGACAGGCTGTTTGTAAGTGTATTATTCAGACAAGCTGTTTGTAAGTGTATTATTCAGACAGGCTGTTTGTAAGTGTATTATTCAGACAAGCTGTTTGTAAGTGTATTATTCAGACAAGATGTTTGTAAGTGTATTATTCAGACAGGCTGTTTGTAAGTGTATTATTCAGACAAGCTGTTTGTAAGTGTATTATTCAGACAGGCTGTTTGTAAGTGTATTATTCAGACAAGCTGTTTGTAAGTGTACTATTCAGACAGGCTGTTTGTAAGTAGTCTATTTGCCAACACAATGAACCCGGAAATTTTGGAACCACCAAACTTTTATGATAGATATGGATAGTATGGGTCACCAGCACTTAGAAACTGCCGGATGCTAAGTTGTACATGTTGGTCAACTTTTTTTATTTGCATAATTAGCATACGTTTGTATAATCACCTAAATGGTCAAATCTCAGAAACTACTTGATCAATTTCAACAATGTTGGAGTGGTTTTGGGGGTTATTCGGGATGCTGAATCCATTTATGATACTCAAGAGTTTCGGAATTGCAATATTTACTGGAATTTATCAAATTTCAATTTCAAGAGAAATTCTGCTGAATAATATTATTGGGAAACTTACTCCTTGCTTACAAGTCTTGCTTATCATAGACTCAGGTCTACTGTAAGCTTTAAGTCCCACATTAACAAGGTGACAAAAACATAATTCTTCCACCTTAGAAACAAAGCTAAAGTACAACCATTTATAAATCAAAAGGATGCTGAAAAACGGATCCACGACTTTATTCCAAGCCGACTGAAGAAAATACTTCAGCTTATTCAACTCTCAGCTAGGCTATTACTGTAACTAGAACCAAGAGGAGAGAGGACATTAGTCCAGTGTTAGCTACCCTGCACTGGCTTCCGGTAACATTTAAAATTGATTTGAAGGTCCTCCTCCTTATGTACAAAGCCCTAAATGGAACCAGACCAAGCTATATTGGCAATTTTCTTGTCAACTACATGCCCCCAAGAACACTACAATCATCTACTTCTTTTTATTTTCTGCATTGCATTTATTCTGTCTATTTATGCTCATTTGGTGTATTCTAGTGTATTTTCTGCTGTGAAGCACTTTGGGCTGCAATTCTTGTATGGAAGTTGTACAAATAACATTTATTATTATGATTGCCATCCTTAGTTATTTGCTACCTCTATCTAGCAGGGCTAAAATGATTTGAAATGGTTTTGTTAACCCTCCTGTTATCCTCAAATTGACTTTACACTCTTTATCCTTGGGGACATTTTGACCCCAGCAGTTTAAACCTCCAGAAAATGATCATAATCAAAAGTGTTACCCAAATGTATGTTTCAGGTGCTTCATGTTACTTTGTTGATTACCTAAATAACCATTTAAATAAAACATTACCCCTACTCCCCCCCACCCACCCAATTATACATACATAATATATATTATGTTGTTCAAGTGGGGAGTGGGACCATGATAACTTTCCGTTTTTGGAAAGTAACGTGTCTGCTTGTGGTTGAGAGACAACAGGAGCATCTGCACTAAGGGTCTCATTCTCATCAGAGGAGGACGCCTCATAATCAGGGTCTCAGACACATTCTCTCCTATGTCACTTTCACCGTCAAATATCTGTGACAAAACTTCACTGGCAGAAAACCTTTTCTTCAAGGTAATTTTCAAATTAGAGTTTAGAAGGCTGCTATGCAAGCTATGTTTGCTCCTCCCCTATGTTGCGTAAAGTTTAGGTAGTCAAAAATCACAAATAACAATAAAAATACAGTCCGGGATATACATTCTAAAATATATACATTCTAAAATATACAAATGTTTAAGTGTATATGTAAAAATAAGAAGTCAAAAGTCCAGGAAGATTACCGGAGTTTGTACTGTCACTCTGTGGTGAGACAGTGAGGCACAGTGATGCATTGTATACTCTGATGGCTGTTGGAATTAAGGACTTCCTGTGCCGTTCAGTGTTGCATCTAGTCTAACACTGAACATGCTCCTTCTATCAGCCAAGTCTGTGTATAGCGTGTGGAAGGGGTTGTCCATGATGGCGTGGAGCTTAGCAAGGCTCTTCCTCTCTGACAGAGGAAGAGTCTAGCTCCACTCCCACCATGTTACTGGCCTTCCTGACCAGCTTATTTGTCACATATAAGGTACATGACATTACAGTGAAATGCTTGGTTCTGTATGAGCCCCCTGAGATTGTGCTTCAGACAGTAAAAAAGTAAAAAGAATAAAGACCAAACTGTGAGGTTCGCCTCTTCCCTGGACCTTTAATTCCTGTTCCCTGGACCTTTGATTCCCTGTCTCCTCACCTCTCCAGCCCCCACCCTCGCGTTCGTTTACTCCCGTCTGCTCTTCAGCAGCCCACACCCTTGGACTACCTGTCATTATGTGTTTGATTGGTCCGTGCCGAACACACACTTCTAGTCAAGTATCAATTACTATCTCGCACCTGATGTGTGTTCTAATTAGCGCCCCAGTGGGCTTTAAATAGCTCGATCTCCCCCCCAGTCCTCGTCGGGTCGTTCTGCAAACTCCTACGGGAGATTCTCTATCTGTAAGCTCCTACGGGAGATTCCCTATCTGTCTGTATGCTGTTTCATCTCCGGCGTGAGACGAGGTGCAAGCCTTCGCCACCTGTCGCCGTTTGCCTGGAGTGGGACACAGTACTGCGCTCTCTAATTCTCTACGGGAGGTATTCCAGTGTTCCACTCCAGACCCCGCGCCAGATGCGCTCTCCGAACCGGCGCGTTCTCCAAGCAGACGCGCACCACTCCAGACCCCGCGCCAGATGCGCTCTCCGAACCGGCGCGTTCTCCAAGCAGACGCGCACCACTCCAGACCCCGCGCCAGATGCGCTCTCCGAACCGGCGCGTTCTCCAAGCAGACGTGCACCACTCCAGACCCCGCGCCAGATGCGCTCTCCGAACCGGCGCGTTCTCCAAGCAGACGCGCACCACTCCAGACCCCGCACCAGATGCGCTCTCCGAACCGGCGCGTTCTCCAAGCAGACGCGCACCACTCCAGACTCCGCGCTGATGCGCTCCTACAGCAGACGCGCTCCTTCTGCAGACGCGCTCCACTCCAGACGCGCATCGCTCTCTAATCCTCTACGGGAGGATGCGTCTCTCCGAGCCGGCACGCTCTCCGAACCGGCGCGTTCTCCAAGCCGACGCGCCCCACTCCAGACGTCTAGCCTGCGCCCTCCTACTCCATCCCTGTAAGCAGCTTTGGCCCTATTCTCCCCTGTTAGCCCTTGTTAGTTCCCCTGTTGACTCCCCTGTTTAGCTTCCCTGTTAGCTCCCCTGTTAGCCCTTGTTAGTTCCCCTGTTGACTCCCCTGTTTAGCTTCCCTGTTAGCTCCCCTGTTAGCCTGTTAGTCTCCCCTGTTAGCTCCCCTGTTAGCCTTGTTAGTTCCCCTGTTGACTCCCCTGTTAGCTCCCCTGTTAGCCTTGTTAGTTCCCCTGTTGACTCCCCTGTTAGCTTCCCTGTTAGCTCCCCTGTTAGCCTGTTGACTCCCCTGTAGCTTCCTTGTTAGCCTCGTTAGCTCCCCTGCAGCTTGCTAGGCCTCTACTACCAGCATGGCCCCAGTCTGCTAGCTTAGCCCCGGCTGCTAGCACAGCCTCTATGTTAATGCAGGCCTTGCAGCTAGCATAGGCCCTGTAGCTAGCCATGCCCAGGCAGCTAACCCGGTCCCTCTGCATGGCCTCCACTTTTTGTGTAGTTTTCCCCACTGCTAGGACTGCCCCTTCAGCTAGCAAGGTCAGTTTTCTCCCACTGCTAGGACTGCCCCTTCAGCTAGCAAGGTCAGTTTCCCCACTGCTAGGACTGCCCCTTCAGCTAGCAAGGTCAGTTTTCCCCACTGCTAGGACTGCCCCTTCAGCTAGCAAGGTCAGTTTTCTCCCACTGCTAGGACTGCCCCTTCAGCTAGCAAGGTCAGTTTTCTCCCACTGCTAGGACTGCCCCTTCAGCTAGCAAGGTCAGTTTTCCCCACTGCTAGGACTGCCCCTTCAGCTAGCAAGGTCAGTTTCCCCACTGCTAGGACTGCCCCTTCAGCTAGCAAGGTCAGTTTGCTCCCACTGCTAGGACTGCCCCTTCAGCTAGCAAGGTCAGTTTTCTCCCACTGCTAGGACTGCCCCTTCAGCTAGCAAGGTCAGTTTTCCCCACTGATAGGACTGCCCCTTCAGCTAGCAAGGTCAGTTCCCCACAGCTAGGACTGTCCTTCCAGCTAGCTTGTTCTCTCATGCTGGTCCAGCCCTGTCTGCCAGCCTAGCTCCGGCAGCTAGCGCAGCCTCTATGTTAGTGTAGCAGTACAGCTAGCATAGGCCCTGTAGCTATCAGTGCCCTGGCAGCTACCCTTTCCCTCTGCTAGCCCCTTCCCTGTTTCCCCTCTCCCGTGCCCCTGTTCCAGCCCTGTCTGCTAGCCTAGCTCCGGCAGCTAGCGCAGCCTCTATGTTAATGTAGCAGTACAGCTAGCATAGGCCCTGTAGCTATCAGTGCCCTGGCAGCTACCCTTTCCCTCTGCTAGCCCCTTTCCCGGTTCCCCTCTCCAGTGCCCCTGTCCCTCGCCCTGTCCAAGGCCTTAACCCTGTTTTCTCTGTCCCTGTCTCCAGCCCGCCCCCGCGGGCCTCTGTTCCCGGTTCCCCTCTCCAGTGCCCCTGTCCCTCGCCCTGTCCTAGGCCTTAACCCTGTTTTTCTCTGTCCCTGTCTCCAGCCCGCCCCCGCGGGCCTCGTTTCCTGTTTCCCCTCTCCAGTGCCCCTGTTCCTGCCCTGTCCCTTGCCCTGGCCCTGTCCTTTAGCCTTCCCTTAGCCTTCCCCTTAGCCAGCTCGCCTCTTAAAGGCACATTGCCCTTTTTCCCTAGTTCTTGTTTTCCAGTGTTTAGTGTTCCCCCTTAAAGGCACTGTGCCTATTTTCCCAAGTTCTTGTTTTCCAGTATTTTGTGTTCTCCCTTAAAGGGACAGTGCCGCTTTTCTGTTGTATTCAATAAATGCCCAGTTCTTGGCTTACTCTCATACCTGTCTTGTGTTGTGCGATTGGGGTCGGTTACAAACCATAACAGTACGACCCGACCAGTCGACGACCCCAGCCAGCACAGACAGTGTATGTTGAGTTTGTCCTTTGTTAGTTCTAGCTTCCCCGCTAGCATGGCCCAATTTTTTTTGTTTGTTGCCTTGTCATGTCCCCTGCCCCTCTGTCTGTATTTTTCGGTCGCCCGGTGGCTCCCGTGGAGGGGGGAGTACTGTGAGGTTCGCCTCTTCCCTGGACCTTTAATTCCTGTTCCCTGGACCTTTGATTCCCTGTCTCCTCACCTCTCCAGCCCCCACCCTCGCGTTCGTTTACTCCCGTCTGCTCTTCAGCAGCCCACACCCTTGGACTACCTGTCATTATGTGTTTGATTGGTCCGTGCCGAACACACACTTCTAGTCAAGTATCAATTACTATCTCGCACCTGATGTGTGTTCTAATTAGCGCCCCAGTGGGCTTTAAATAGCTCGATCTCCCCCCCAGTCCTCGTCGGGTCGTTCTGCAAACTCCTACGGGAGATTCTCTATCTGTAAGCTCCTACGGGAGATTCCCTATCTGTCTGTATGCTGTTTCATCTCCGGCGTGAGACGAGGTGCAAGCCTTCGCCACCTGTCGCCGTTTGCCTGGAGTGGGACACAGTACTGCGCTCTCTAATTCTCTACGGGAGGTATTCCAGTGTTCCACTCCAGACCCCGCGCCAGATGCGCTCTCCGAACCGGCGCCTTCTCCAAGCAGACGCGCACCACTCCAGACCCCGCGCCAGATGCGCTCTCCGAAACGGCGCGTTCTCCAAGCAGACGCGCACCACTCCAGACCCCGCGCCAGATGCGCTCTCCGAACCGGCGCGTTCTCCAAGCAGACGCACACCACTCCAGACCCCGCGCCAGATGCGCTCTCCGAACCGGCGCGTTCTCCAAGCAGACGCGCACCACTCCAGACCCCGCGCCAGATGCGCTCTCCGAACCGGCGCGTTCTCCAAGCAGACGCGCACCACTCCAGACCCCGCGCCAGATGCGCTCTCCGAACCGGCGCGTTCTCCAAGCAGACGCGCACCACTCCAGACCCCGCGCCAGATGCGCTCTCCGAACCGGCGCGTTCTCCAAGCAGACGCGCACCACTCCAGACCCCGCGCCAGATGCGCTCTCCGAACCGGCGCGTTCTCCAAGCAGACGCGCACCACTCCAGACTCCGCGCTGATGCGCTCCTACAGCAGATGCGCTCCTTCTGCAGACGCGCTCCACTCCAGACGCGCATCGCTCTCTAATCCTCTACGGGAGGATGCGTCTCTCCGAGCCGGCGCGCTCTCCGAACCGGCGCGTTCTCCAAGCCGACGCGCCCCACTCCAGACGTCTAGCCTGCGCCCTCCTACTCCATCCCTGTAAGCAGCTCTGGCCCTATTCTCCCCTGTTAGCCCTTGTTAGTTCCCCTGTTGACTCCCCTGTTTAGCTTCCCTGTTAGCTCCCCTGTTAGCCCTTGTTAGTTCCCCTGTTGACTCCCCTGTTTAGCTTCCCTGTTAGCTCCCCTGTTAGCCTGTTAGTCTCCCCTGTTAGCTCCCCTGTTAGCCTTGTTAGTTCCCCTGTTGACTCCCCTGTTAGCTCCCCTGTTAGCCTTGTTAGTTCCCCTGTTGACTCCCCTGTTAGCTTCCCTGTTAGCTCCCCTGTTAGCCTGTTGACTCCCCTGTAGCTTCCTTGTTAGCCTCGTTAGCTCCCCTGCAGCTTGCTAGGCCTCTACTACCAGCATGGCCCCAGTCTGCTAGCTTAGCCCCGGCTGCTAGCACAGCCTCTATGTTAATGCAGGCCTTGCAGCTAGCATAGGCCCTGTAGCTAGCCATGCCCAGGCAGCTAACCCAGTCCCTCTGCATGGCCTCCACTTTTTGTGTAGTTTTCCCCACTGCTAGGACTGCCCCTTCAGCTAGCAAGGTCAGTTTTCTCCCACTGCTAGGACTGCCCCTTCAGCTAGCAAGGTCAGTTTCCCCACTGCTAGGACTGCCCCTTCAGCTAGCAGGGTCAGTTTTCCCCACTGCTAGGACTGCCCCTTCAGCTAGCAAGGTCAGTTTTCTCCCACTGCTAGGACTGCCCCTTCAGCTAGCAAGGTCAGTTTTCTCCCACTGCTAGGACTGCCCCTTCAGCTAGCAAGGTCCGTTTTCCCCACTGCTAGGACTGCCCCTTCAGCTAGCAAGGTCAGTTTCCCCACTGCTAGGACTGCCCCTTCAGCTAGCAAGGTCAGTTTGCTCCCACTGCTAGGACTGCCCCTTCAGCTAGCAAGGTCAGTTTTCTCCCACTGCTAGGACTGCCCCTTCAGCTAGCAAGGTCAGTTTTCCCCACTGCTAGGACTGCCCCTTCAGCTAGCAAGGTCAGTTCCCCACAGCTAGGACTGTCCTTCCAGCTAGCTTGTTCTCTCATGCTGGTCCAGCCCTGTCTGCCAGCCTAGCTCCGGCAGCTAGCGCAGCCTCTATGTTAATGTAGCAGTACAGCTAGCATAGGCCCTGTAGCTATCAGTGCCCTGGCAGCTACCCTTTCCCTCTGCTAGCCCCTTCCCTGTTTCCCCTCTCCAGTGCCCCTGTTCCAGCCCTGTCTGCTAGCCTAGCTCCGGCAGCTAGCGCAGCCTCTATGTTAATGTAGCAGTACAGCTAGCATAGGCCCTGTAGCTATCAGTGCCCTGGCAGCTACCCTTTCCCTCTGCTAGCCCCTTTCCCGGTTCCCCTCTCCAGTGCCCCTGTCCCTCGCCCTGTCCAAGGCCTTAACCCTGTTTTCTCTGTCCCTGTCTCCAGCCCGCCCCTGCGGGCCTCTGTTCCCGGTTCCCCTCTCCAGTGCCCCTGTCCCTCGCCCTGTCCTAGGCCTTAACCCTGTTTTTCTCTGTCCCTGTCTCCAGCCCGCCCCCGCGGGCCTCGTTTCCTGTTTCCCCTCTCCAGTGCCCCTGTTCCTGCCCTGTCCCTTGCCCTGGCCCTGTCCTTTAGCCTTCCCTTAGCCTTCCCCTTAGCCAGCTCGCCTCTTAAAGGCACATTGCCCTTTTTCCCTAGTTCTTGTTTTCCAGTGTTTAGTGTTCCCCCTTAAAGGCACTGTGCCTATTTTCCCAAGTTCTTGTTTTCCAGTATTTTGTGTTCTCCCTTAAAGGGACAGTGCCGCTTTTCTGTTGTATTCAATAAATGCCCAGTTCTTGGCTTACTCTCATACCTGTCTTGTGTTGTGCGATTGGGGTCGGTTACAAACCATAACACAAACACAATACAAAATATGCAGTACAAGTACACAATGCAAACAAATGCAAAGATGAGTTAGAGAGATAGTGCAAATCGTTTACTAATAAATAGATACAATATGGTGTAGTGTTAAAAAGTGTTTAAAGTGAATGTTAAAGGTGAGTGTTATTCCATACACATGGAATATGTATCTTGATACGATAGAGGGCACACATTGTGAAAACAAAGAACAATTTACCGCCTAATAGAGGCCTTGCACAGAGTGTTTAGAATGCCCATTTCTCATTGTTAGGGACCAAGCAGTGAGACAATGAGGAAACACGAGTTGTAGATGAAAACTGGGTTTTATTTACCCACAAGGTGCAAAACCATTGCAAACCAAGAATTTGATAACTAGGCCTATATATGGGTTTCTCGTCCACGTCAGACTCAGCAAGGAGGCCAAAAGGAACGTAATAATCAGTGATGCCAGTAACGCGTTACTAAGTAATGCGTTATTGTAATCTGATTACTTTCCCCCGAAAATAGTAATCTAACGCGTTAATCTTTAAAAGCCAGTAATCTGATTGCAGTTACTTGTCCAAGTGGCTGTGCATTACTATTTCGTTACTATCTCATCATAAATTCATAATGCAGGCGGAATGCAGTATTTTATTTCGTTTTCGACAGTCAAAAATACATTTTGAGCTGTTTTTCTTTTGGGAGTAACGTGGTGTGGCAGTGAAAGGGTTAAATACAAGAATGTGTCCCGCGGCGTGACTGGTCCCTCTGTCTGAGTGACTCTGCTTTGGTCCAATCACATTCCCCATCCACAGTCTGCGAATCAGAGGCAGAGTAGGGCGGGTCTTCACAGCACGTCATGTGACATATGCGCCAATCGTGTGACAGCAGGGCTCCGTAGTCGGAGAATTCCACCCCAAAACGCTTGGCAAAATTAAAAGTGAAACCGCAAGATGACTTTTGCGGTTTCTGTTCAGAATTCCACCCCAAAACGCTCGTCTAAACGTAGCCTCAGTCACTACTTCACGGCGGAGGAAACAAAATACTGTCTACCGCTAAAAACAGCACATCCAATTGCATTGAAAGCATCTGGAATCACAACACTAGCCGACGCTTCGACTAGGTACAGGAGGGTTGATGGTGGCAGAGCAAAAGCTCTTATTTGCCAGATTTACAGTTAATTTACATGTTAAAGAGAGACTGATTGTATGTTTATAGAGAGACATTTATAAAAACAATTTAATAGTTACAGTTGATATAATTGAATAGTTCAGCCTGCATTTGTTAGATGTGAATGGATACACTGGTTTTGTAAAACCACTGGCTGGCTGCTCTAATGCTGTGAGCATCATAGACTGTTGCTTTACCATACTTGATGGTACAGAAGCTGAAGCACTAGTTTAACAATTTACGTTATGTGCAGAGAAACAAGTTAAAAACAATTTATGCACTTTCAATAAAGCGTTTAAAAAAAACTGTTGGGGGAACGACGACGACTTCGTAACCTAGTTACTTTCAAAGTAACTAAGTTACTCTGATAATCAAGTAATCAGTAAAGTAACTTAGATTACTTTTTAGAGTAATCAGTAATCAGTAATCAGATTACTTTTACAAGTAATCTGTGGCATCACTGGTAATAATCCTTGTCAGAACAATGGGGCAGACTGTATAGAGGATACTTTGTAGGACATGACCTCGAGAACATTTGAACCTGTTTGGGGAGAGATTTCACACAGACACAACCAGGAATGAGGAAGATATGGATTGTGGTTTACCAAACCACACTTTGTTCCTGGATTGTAGCCAGCTCTTCACAACAACTCATCGAGATTTCACACAGACACAACCAGGAATGAGGAAGATATGGATTGTGGTTTACCAAACCACACTTTGTTCCTGGATTAGCCAGCTCTTCATAACAACTCATCGACAATAGTCTGGCACCCTTCCACCCTCATGACAACTACAGCATCACCATAAAAGTCACACAAGTATCTGCTTACTGCAGAGAGGTGCCCGGAGTTGGCTACATATATATCATGTAACTCTGACAAATGTTTTTGAAGGATGACTTTCCTGGTCTCTCAACAGTCCGGTATTGTTTCACTGGCTTCCATCTATCAGGGTGATTGGTGTCTTTGGGTTCGCAAAAGATACCACAAAACAGACATTGTTTAGAAAACTCAAAGGCATGAGAACGAGACATACGTTTCCCTAGCTGAGCTGAGCTTGCGTTTGGTTGCATTTCTAGACTTAGGTATATGAGCTATAACATGATTTGTGACAAACTACAGAGGCGGACACACCATGGGTAGCAATGATGTTCGATAAAGTCTCAGTTGTAGCTGAATCGTCAAGCTCTTCACTCCTCTGAAGCAAAGCTGTAATGCCTTTTGGTCCAGATGTCCTGAAGTCATTGTCCTTGCTGTCACAGGGCTCGAATAGGCATTTCTTCCTTGACATGTCAATCTGAAATTAACAAGAGAAGAATGCACTATTTGTATCCTCCATCTCTACACACTCTGGATACATTGCCAGGATGTACATTTCAGACGGGCTGTTCACTATTCTAATGAAAACATGTATTTCCCATGTTATTGGTATCCTACATGAACTTGACTGGTATTTGCATTACCTTTTGGGTCTCTTTCTCTGCCTCAGTGCCTCAGATATTCTATCACACAATTCTACATTAAGGAGAGCAAAAGTACCATATGAATACTTAGAATCAAACTTGATGCTTCTCTGTGTGACGAGGGATAGAGCCTGGTGATGCGAGGCTAGGTAATAACAGGTTATAATCACACATTCATATCATGACATACATTGCTAACATAGCTAACTAGCTATGCATTAACATTAGTTACTGTCAGATGGCTAACGTTAACCCTAAGAGCTGGCTTACTACAGCTTGTGATCATATTATATTCAGTGTTTGTTATTGGATAGTAATAAAACCACAGTTTGTGTATCTGTTTCTATTTTCTCAAGTTACTTGCACAACAACAATCCTTGAAAATCAGGGGTCTGTATTTTCTGCAGCTGCAGTTGCTCGTTGCCACAGTAGGAATGAGATCATGGTGCAAATTAGCCACTACTCACTTGGAAGTTTTGCGTTAACGATTAGCACACTGAAGTCTCAGTCAAGGCTAGGAACTGGGGTTCTGAGGACATTTTATAAGGTAACAGTCACATACACAAATCCAATAGAATAGTTTCTAGTTGTGGCAGCAAACTGCTCCGCTGCCACGTGAACTCATGGCAGAGCTCAACTGCAGCAGTTACCCCAGTAACCAAGCATAAGCACCTAGAGTACCCCATTAGGCGCTCTACAAATTGAAGTTATTATTATTATTATCATTCTGTTTACAATTGAACATTCCATGAAAATTATCTATAAATTCTGCATCTTCTGAAACATTTATAAACAGAAAATTCATAAAGGATTGCACCAAAATATGGTAATTTCCAGTAAATATAGCAATTTTGAAACTTTTTTTCTTCTCTTAAGTATCATAAATGGATTCAGTATCCCGAATAACCCCCAAAACAACTCCAACATTGTTGAAATTGATCAAGTAGTTTCTGCGATTTATCCATTTAGGCGATTATGCAAATGTTTGCTAATTATGCAAATACAAAAAGTTGCCCAACATTTACAACTTAGCATCCGGCAGTTTCTGAGTGCTGGGGATCCGTACTATCCATATCCATCATAAAACTTTGGTGGTTCCGAAATTTCCGGGTTCACAATGGGGCTCTATGGGATGGCAAATAGACTAGAGTGTATTATTCAGACAAGCTGTTTGTAAGTGTATTATTCAGACAAGCTGTTTGTAAGTGTATTATTCAGACAGGCTGTTTGTAAGTGTATTATTCAGACAGGCTGTTTGTAAGTGTATTATTCAGACAGGCTGTTTGTAAGTGTATTATTCAGACAGGCTGTTTGTAAGTGTATTATTCAGACAAGCTGTTTGTAAGTGTATTATTCAGACAGGCTGTTTGTAAGTGTACTATTCAGACAAGCTGTTTGTAAGTGTATTATTCAGACAGGCTGTTTGTAAGTGTACTATTCAGACAAGCTGTTTGTAAGTGTATTATTCAGACAGGCTGTTTGTAAGTGTATTATTCAGACAAGCTGTTTGTAAGTGTATTATTCAGACAGGCTGTTTGTAAGTGTATTATTGAGACAAGCTGTTTGTAAGTGTATTATTCAGACAGGCTGTTTGTAAGTGTATTATTCAGACAAGCTGTTTGTAAGTGTATTATTCAGACAGGCTGTTTGTAAGTGTATTATTCAGACAGGCTGTTTGTAAGTGTATTATTGAGACAAGCTGTTTGTAAGTGTATTATTCAGACAGGCTGTTTGTAAGTGTATTATTCAGACAGGCTGTTTGTAAGTGTATTATTCAGACAGGCTGTTTGTAAGTGTACTATTCAGACAGGCTGTTTGTAAGTGTACTATTGAGACAAGCTGTTTGTAAGTGTATTATTCAGACAAGCTGTTTGTAAGTGTATTATTCAGACAGGCTGTTTGTAAGTGTATTATTCAGACAAGCTGTTTGTAAGTGTATTATTCAGACAAGCTGTTTGTAAGTGTATTATTCAGACAGGCTGTTTGTAAGTGTATTATTCAGACAGGCTGTTTGTAAGTGTACTATTGAGACAAGCTGTTTGTAAGTGTATTATTCAGACAAGCTGTTTGTAAGTGTATTATTCGCCCTCTTCAGGTGTACAATCTCAAATGTGAGATTTAAGTCTTTCTTCAGTGTCACTGCCAGGCTCCCATAGCTTCCACTGTTAGGTGACCATCCAGCACGTCACATGACTAATACATCCAACCTGACCATCCAGCACGTCACATGACTAATACATCCAACCTGACCATCCAGCACGTCACATGACTAATACATCCAACCTGACCATCTAGCACGTCACATGACTAATACATCCAACCTGACCATCCAGCACGTCACATGACTAATACATCCAACCTGACCATCTAGCACGTCACATGACTAATACATCCAACCTGACCATCTAGCACGTCACATGACTAATACATCCAACCTGACCATCCAGCACGTCACATGACTAATACATCCAACCTGACCATCTAGC
The DNA here is from genome assembly GCF_963971535.1 of Notolepis coatsorum. Taxonomy (NCBI): domain Eukaryota; kingdom Metazoa; phylum Chordata; class Actinopteri; order Aulopiformes; family Paralepididae; genus Notolepis; species Notolepis coatsorum. The sequence continues at coordinate 125,805,641 of NC_140174.1, forward strand.
ACGTCACATGACTAATGCATCCAACCTGACCATCTAGCACGTCACATGACTAATACATCCAACCTGACCATCTAGCACGTCACATGACTAATGCATCCAACCTGACCATCTAGCACGTCACATGACTAATGCATCCAACCTGACCATCTAGCACGTCACATGACTAATACATCCAACCTGACCATCTAGCATGTCACATGACTAATACATCCAACCTGACCATCCAGCACGTCACATGACTAATACATCCAACCTGACCATCCAGCACGTCACATGACTAATACATCCAACCTGACCATCCAGCACGTCACATGACTAATACATCCAACCTGACCATCCAGCACGTCACATGACTAATACATCCAACCTGACCATCCAGCATGTCACATGACTAATACATCCAACCTGACCATCCAGCACGTCACATGACTAATACATCCAACCTGACCATCCAGCACGTCACATGACTAATACATCCAACCTGACCATCCAGCACAGGGGTGACCAACCTTTTTTGAACCAAGATCTACTTTTTAATTTGCCACCTAGCCGAGAGCTACCAGCCCAAATTTGACCTACTCTCGGCTAGTATTAGTAGTAATAGTAGATTAATAATACCCATTCAATATGCACATGACAGAAAATATTATATGGCATATAATATTTTCTGTCATGTGCATATTGAATGAGTATATAATATAATATGATATTTTATATATCATTGTAACGGTGTAGTGTAGGAATTACAAGAATGACAAGAATGTTATTAATGAAATGAATGAATATTATCAAACGGAATTGTTTCTGTATACACATTTTAAAAATCAAGGCATATTTAGCAATTTTTTATGCGTTCACATGCGCTTTTCAAGAATAAACAAAAACGAGACTTAATGGGAAGGGTGTGCTTGTACATTTGAACATAGTTCCATGATACGTGGCTGCGTTGTGCTGAGAAAGAGGCGCAGATCCGCTTCTACTCTGAGGCGAGATCTGCATTTATTTTTTATTAATGTCAGAGCCGAGAATCCCGCTTCACAGAGGTATGTTGATGCAAACGGGACACGCTTTCTCAGCGCAGCATTACACAGCACTGGGTAGTCGTTCCGGACTGATATCCAAAACTGTGCGAGGACCTGTCCAGTGAACTTGACTTTCAGGAGCTCGTCACACGAAAGATCGATCAACGCCTCCTGCTCAGACAGAGGGAGGCCTGTTGCGAGCGCCATGTGCAATGAACGGATCTTGGATCCAGTTGCTCAAATTGTCCGTGCTCTTTCTTTCTGGGAAATAATTCCAAAATTGATCAATGAGCCCTTCTATGTGGCTACAAATGATGGGCTTCAAATCACCGTTTTAAATTCAGGATGCTTAGTTTCCAAGTGCCGCTGTAATTTACTTGGTTTAAAGCTCTCGTTAGAAAGGATCTCGTAACACAAAACGCACTGTGGTCTCGGGTCATCTTCTTGGCCAGTCCAAGTAAATCCATATGCCAAGTAGGATTTAGGATCATAACTTCTTTTACTCCGTTTCATCGTAGTTCTGGTATCGCTGCTACTAAATTCTGCCTTTCTCTTGCCAGCATTTGGAAAACACGCACGTGACGCGCCGCTTCTGACAACAGACCTATCCATTGCGAGTGTCCAGGTTAAATGAATCAACTTTATCATCAGCTTTATATGCTTGGCCTGGAAAGCCCCCCCCCCCCCCCCCCATCAGAAGTGCTTTAGTTACGAGACAGTGTCGATCACAAATATCTGAGTACACATTGACTCTCCTCTGACTCACAAAAGACCAGACGTGGCCTCAGTGATTAGTGTATGATGTGTATTGAAATACCGTGCCTCCGTTGATGCAGGGCAGGGGCGAGACAGGGCAAATACACACAGCGGCCAGCAGGGGGCGAGGCAGGGCAAATACACACAGCGGCCCGGTGGAAAACTCCATCTGAGTTGGGCTCGCGGATTTTCGCTTGATCTTTTTTTTTTTTTTTTTTTTTGCCAATGCACTACCTCACCTACCTAAATAATCTCACGGTCTACTTGAAACCAGCGCGCGATCTACCGGTCGATCGAGGTCGACTGGTTGGGCACCACTGATCTAGCACGTCACATGACTAATACATCCAACCTGGCCATCTAGTACGTCAAATGGCCAATAACAAAGGTGTTAGGGTTAACATAACGCTGCTGTCGGGACAAAACCTCATAACTCCAAAAACCCAACTTTTCAGCAGATGAAAAAAACGAACACAGATTTGAAGGTGAATAGAGTTAGGAGGTTTAGACAGATGATCGGTTTAATGCTTTCCCATTGTTTAAACTTTGTAAAACCCACACACACATATGGAGGATGATCTACGGAGTTGATTTATATAATAAAAAAAAAATTTAAAAAATGGAGTTATGAGGTTTTGGCCCGACAGCAGCGATAATGAAGGAGAATGGAGCTTCTTAAGAAAGTCGACAAGGCTGGACTTAATGTAGATTGTCTGGTACTTTATTCATTAGAAGGTAGTTCACAACGGAATAGGAAGATAGATTGGTTTACCAGCCGGCTCCCAATAGAAATGTCTCTCTGTCGTCCTCACAATATTTCAAACGTGTATAGACATTTCAAGACCAGCTAATCAAACGACCAAAATTACACATTTAAACAGGTGTGTCCTCCCTCAAATCATGCGATCTTACATCATCGGACAAATATCACAGGCTTTGATGAGTCCCCCCTTAACCTTCTGTATTGTCACAGTGAGAGTGTTAACCATTTGGTAGTGGGGCAGTGAAAGGGTTCATTAATCCTGGCGCCCTGGCTTCAACATTCTAGGTTATGTTATCTTGACCTGCTCTGTACACAACTGCTTTGGATATTGTTTGGTGAAGACAAACACAACCCCTCACACAGAGATCCGTCAATGTCAGTGTTTACAGAGCTCCAGGGGAGGCCTAGTGTCTTTACATTACAGAGCTCGAGGGGAGGCCTAGTGTCTTTACATTACAGAGCTCCAGGGGAGGCCTAGTGTCTTTACATTACAGAGCTCCAGGGGAGGCCTAGTGTCTTTACATTACAGAGCTCCAGGGGAGGCCTAGTGTCTTTACATTACAGAGCTGGAGGGGAGGCCTAGTGTCTTTACATTACAGAGCTTGAGGGGAGGCCTAGTGTCTTTACATTACAGAGCTCCAGGGGAGGCCTAGTGTCTTTACATTACAGAGCTGGAGGGGAGGCCTAGTGTCTTTACATTACAGAGCTCGAGGGGAGGCCTAGTGTCTTTACATTACAGAGCTCGAGGGGAGGCCTAGTGTCTTTACATTACAGAGCTCCAGGGGAGGCCTAGTGTCTTTACATTACAGAGCTCCAGGGGAGGCCTAGTGTCTTTACATTACAGAGCTCGAGGGGAGGCTAGTGTCTTTACATTACTGTCAGTGTTTACAGAGCTCGAGGGGAGGCCTAGTGTCTTTACATTACAGAGCTCCAGGGGAGGCCTAGTGTCTTTACATTACAGAGCTCCAGGGGAGGCCTAGTGTCTTTACATTACAGAGCTCCAGGGGAGGCCTAGTGTCTTTACATTACAGAGCTCGAGGGGAGGCCTAGTGTCTTTACATTACAGAGCTCCGGGGGAGGCCTAGTGTCTTTACATTACAGAGCTCCAGGGGAGGCCTAGTGTCTTTACATTACAGAGCTCCAGGGGAGGCCTAGTGTCTTTACATTACAGAGCTCCAGGGGAGGCCTGGTGTCTTTACATTACAGAGCTCCAGGGGAGGCCTAGTGTCTTTACATTACAGAGCTCCGGGGGAGGCCTAGTGTCTTTACATTACAGAGCTCCAGGGGAGGCCTAGTGTCTTTACATTACAGAGCTCCAGGGGAGGCCTAGTGTCTTTACATTACAGAGCTCCAGGGGAGGCCTAGTGTCTTTACATTACAGAGCTCCGGGGGAGGCCTAGTGTCTTTACATTACAGAGCTCCAGGGGAGGCCTAGTGTCTTTACATTACAGAGCTCCAGGGGAGGCCTAGTGTCTTTACATTACAGAGCTCCAGGGGAGGCCTAGTGTCTTTACATTACAGAGCTCCAGGGGAGGCCTAGTGTCTTTACATTACAGAGCTCCAGGGGAGGCCTAGTGTCTTTACATTACAGAGCTCCAGGGGAGGCCTAGTGTCTTTACATTACAGAGCTCCAGGGGAGGCCTAGTGTCTTTACATTACAGAGCTCCAGGGCAGGCCTAGTGTCTTTACATTACAGAGCTCCAGGGGAGGCCTAGTGTCTTTACATTACAGAGCTCCAGGGGAGGCCTAGTGTCTTTACATTACAGAGCTCCAGGGGAGGCTAGTGTCTTTACATTACAGAGCTCCAGGGGAGGCCTAGTGTCTTTACATTACAGAGCTCGAGGGGAGGCCTAGTGTCTTTACATTACAGAGCTCCAGGGGAGGCTAGTGTCTTTACATTACAGAGCTCCAGGGGAGGCCTAGTGTCTTTACATTACAGAGCTCCAGGGGAGGCCTAGTGTCTTTACATTACAGAGCTCCAGGGGAGGCCTAGTGTCTTTACATTACAGAGCTCCAGGGGAGGCCTAGTGTCTTTACATTACAGAGCTCGAGGGGAGGCCTAGTGTCTTTACATTACAGAGCTCCAGGGGAGGCTAGTGTCTTTACATTACAGAGCTCCAGGGGAGGCCTAGTGTCTTTACATTACAGAGCTCCAGGGGAGGCCTAGTGTCTTTACATTACAGAGCTCCAGGGCAGGCCTAGTGTCTTTACATTACAGAGCTCGAGGGGAGGCCTAGTGTCTTTACATTACAGAGCTCCAGGGGAGGCCTAGTGTCTTTACATTACAGAGCTCCAGGGGAGGCCTAGTGTCTTTACATTACAGAGCTCCAGGGGAGGCCTAGTGTCTTTACATTACAGAGCTCCAGGGGAGGCCTAGTGTCTTTACATTACAGAGCTCCAGGGGAGGCCTAGTGTCTTTACATTACAGAGCTCCAGGGGAGGCCTAGTGTCTTTACATTACAGAGCTCCAGGGGAGGCCTAGTGTCTTTACATTACAGAGCTCCAGGGGAGGCCTAGTGTCTTTACATTACAGAGCTCCAGGGGAGGCCTGGTGTCTTTACATTACAGAGCTCCAGGGGAGGCTAGTGTCTTTACATTACAGAGCTCCAGGGGAGGCCTAGTGTCTTTACATTACAGAGCTCCAGGGGAGGCCTAGTGTCTTTACATTACAGAGCTCCAGGGGAGGCCTAGTGTCTTTACATTACTTCAATATCACAGAACTGTAGATTAACAGTAATTATGATTCTATGGTATAATAATAGTACATTTTCCACTACAATAATAGGGTTTTAGGGTTAACATAACAGAGGTGTTAGGGTTAACATAATAAAGGTTAACATAATAAAGGTGTTAGGGTTAACATAATAAAGGTGTTAGGGTTAACATAATAAAGGTGTTAGGGTTAACATAACAAAGGTGTTAGGGTTAACATAATAAAGGTGTTAGGGTTAACATAATAAAGGTGTTAGGGTTAACATAATAAAGGTGTTAGGGTTAACATAATAAAGGTGTTAGGGTTAACATAATAAAGGTGTTAGGGTTAACATAACAAAGGTGTTAGGGTTAACATAATAAAGGTGTTAGGGTTAACATAATAAAGGTGTTAGGGTTAACATAATAAAGGTGTTAGGGTTAACATAATAAAGGTGTTAGGGTTAACATAATAAAGGTGTTAGGGTTAACATAATAAAGGTGTTAGGGTTAACATAACAAAGGTGTTAGGGTTAACATAATAAAGGTGTTAGGGTTAACATAATAAAGGTGTTAGGGTTAACATAATAAAGGTGTTAGGGTTAACATAATAAAGGTGTTAGGGTTAACATAATAAAGGTGTTAGGGTTAACATAATAAAGGTGTTAGGGTTAACATAATAAAGGTGTTAGGGTTAACATAATAAAGGTGTTAGGGTTAACATAATAAAGGTGTTAGGGTTAACATAATAAAGGTGTTAGGGTTAACATAATAAAGGTGTTAGGGTTAACATAATAAAGGTTAACATAATAAAGGTGTTAGGGTTAACATAATAAAGGTGTTAGGGTTAACATAATAAAGGTGTTAGGGTTAACATAACAGAGGTGTTAGGGTTAACATAATAAAGGTGTTAGGGTTAACATAATAAAGGTGTTAGGGTTAACATAATAAAGGTGTTAGGGTTAACATAATAAAGGTGTTAGGGTTAACATAATAAAGGTGTTAGGGTTAACATAATAAAGGTGTTAGGGTTAACATAATAAAGGTGTTAGGGTTAACATAATAAAGGTGTTAGGGTTAACATAATAAAGGTGTTAGGGTTAACATAATAAAGGTTAACATAATAAAGGTTAACATAATAAAGGTGTTAGGGTTAACATAATAAAGGTGTTAGGGTTAACATAATAAAGGTGTTAGGGTTAACATAATAAAGGTTAACATAATAAAGGTGTTAGGGTTAACATAATAAGGTGTTAGGGTTAACATAACAGAGGTGTTAGGGTTAACATAATAAAGGTGTTAGGGTTAACATAATAAAGGTGTTAGGGTTAACATAATAGAGGTGTTAGGGTTAACATAATAAAGGTGTTAGGGTTAACATAACAGAGGTGTTAGGGTTAACATAATAAAGGTGTTAGGGTTAACATAATAAAGGTGTTAGGGTTAACATAATAAAGGTGTTAGGGTTAACATAATAAAGGTGTTAGGGTTAACATAATAAGGTGTTAGGGTTAACATAATAAAGGTGTTAGGGTTAACATAATAAGGTGTTAGGGTTAACATAATAAAGGTGTTAGGGTTAACATAATAAAGGTGTTAGGGTTAACATAACAGAGGTGTTAGGGTTAACATAATAAAGGTGTTAGGGTTAACATAATAAAGGTTAACATAATAAAGGTGTTAGGGTTAACATAATAAAGGTTAACATAATAAGGTGTTAGGGTTAACATAATAAAGGTGTTAGGGTTAACATAATAAAGGTTAACATAATAAAGGTGTTAGGGTTAACATAATAAAGGTGTTAGGGTTAACATAATAAAGGTTAACATAATAAAGGTGTTAGGGTTAACATAATAAAGGTTAACATAATAAAGGTGTTAGGGTTAACATAATAAAGGTGTTAGGGTTAACATAATAAAGGTGTTAGGGTTAACATAATAAAGGTGTTAGGGTTAACATAATAAAGGTTAACATAATAAAGGTGTTAGGGTTAACATAATAAGGTGTTAGGGTTAACATAATAAAGGTGTTAGGGTTAACATAATAAAGGTTAACATAACAGAGGTGTTAGGGTTAACATAATAAAGGTGTTAGGGTTAACATAATAAGGTGTTAGGGTTAACATAATAAAGGTTAACATAATAAAGGTGTTAGGGTTAACATAATAAGGTGTTAGGGTTAACATAATAAAGGTGTTAGGGTTAACATAACAGAGGTGTTAGGGTTAACATAATAAAGGTGTTAGGGTTAACATAATAAAGGTGTTAGGGTTAACATAATAAATGTTAACATAATAAAGGTGTTAGGGTTAACATAATAAAGGTGTTAGGGTTAACATAATAAAGGTGTTAGGGTTAACATAATAAAGGTGTTAGGGTTAACATAATAAAGGTTAACATAATAAAGGTGTTAGGGTTAACATAATAAGGTGTTAGGGTTAACATAATAAAGGTGTTAGGGTTAACATAATAAAGGTTAACATAACAGAGGTGTTAGGGTTAACATAACAGAGGTGTTAGGGTTAACATAATAAAGGTGTTAGGGTTAACATAATAAAGGTGTTAGGGTTAACATAATAAAGGTGTTAGGGTTAACATAATAAAGGTGTTAGGGTTAACATAATAAAGGTGTTAGGGTTAACATAACAAAGGTGTTAGGGTTAACATAATAAAGGTGTTAGGGTTAACATAATAAAGGTGTTAGGGTTAACATAATAAAGGTGTTAGGGTTAACATAATAAAGGTGTTAGGGTTAACATAATAAAGGTGTTAGGGTTAACATAATAAAGGTGTTAGGGTTAACATAATAAAGGTGTTAGGGTTAACATAATAAAGGTGTTAGGGTTAACATAATAAAGGTGTTGGGGTTAACATAACAAAGGTGTTAGGGTTAACATAATAAAGGTGTTAGGGTTAACATAACAGAGGTGTTAGGGTTAACATAATAAAGGTGTTAGGGTTAACATAACAGGTGTTAGGGTTAACATAATAAAGGTGTTAGGGTTAACATAATAAAGGTGTTAGGGTTAACATAATAAAGGTGTTAGGGTTAACATAATAAAGGTTAACATAATAAAGGTGTTAGGGTTAACATAACAGAGGTGTTAGGGTTAACATAATAAAGGTGTTAGGGTTAACATAACAAAGGTGTTAGGGTTAACATAATAAAGGTGTTAGGGTTAACATAATAAAGGTTAACATAATAAAGGTGTTAGGGTTAACATAATAAAGGTGTTAGGGTTAACATAACAAAGGTGTTAGGGTTAACATAACAAAGGTGTTAGGGTTAACATAACAGAGGTGTTAGGGTTAACATAATAAAGGTGTTAGGGTTAACATAATAAAGGTGTTAGGGTTAACATAATAAAGGTGTTAGGGTTAACATAACAAAGGTGTTAGGGTTAACATAATAAAGGTGTTAGGGTTAACATAATAAAGGTGTTAGGGTTAACATAATAAAGGTGTTAGGGTTAACATAACAGAGGTGTTAGGGTTAACATAACAGAGGTGTTAGGGTTAACATAATAAAGGTGTTAGGGTTAACATAACAAAGGTGTTAGGGTTAACATAATAAAGGTGTTAGGGTTAACATAACAAAGGTGTTAGGGTTAACATAATAAAGGTTAACATAATAAAGGTGTTAGGGTTAACATAACAAAGGTGTTAGGGTTAACATAATAAAGGTTAACATAATAAAGGTGTTAGGGTTAACATAACAAAGGTGTTAGGGTTAACATAATAAAGGTGTTAGGGTTAACATAATAAAGGTGTTAGGGTTAACATAATAAAGGTGTTAGGGTTAACATAATAAAGGTGTTAGGGTTAACATAATAAAGGTTAACATAATAAAGGTGTTAGGGTTAACATAATAAAGGTGTTAGGGTTAACATAATAAAGGTTAACATAATAAAGGTGTTAGGGTTAACATAACAGAGGTGTTAGGGTTAACATAATAAATGTGTTAGGGTTAACATAATAAAGGTGTTAGGGTTAACATAATAAAGGTGTTAGGGTTAACATAATAAAGGTTAACATAATAAAGGTGTTAGGGTTAACATAATAAGGTGTTAGGGTTAACATAATAAAGGTGTTAGGGTTAACATAATAAAGGTGTTAGGGTTAACATAATAAAGGTGTTAGGGTTAACATAACAAAGGTTAACATAATAAAGGTGTTAGGGTTAACATAATAAAGGTTAACATAATAAAGGTGTTAGGGTTAACATAATAAAAGTGTTAGGGTTAACATTACAGAGGTGTTAGGGTTAACATAATAAAGGTGTTAGGGTTAACATAATAAAGGTGTTAGGGTTAACACAATAAAGGTGTTAGGGTTAACATAATAAAGGTGTTAGGGTTAACATAACAGAGGTGTTAGGGTTAACATAACAGAGGTGTTAGGGTTAACATAATAAAGGTGTTAGGGTTAACATAATAAAGGTGTTAGGGTTAACATAATAAAGGTGTTAGGGTTAACATAATAAAGGTGTTAGGGTTAACATAATAAAGGTGTTAGGGTTAACATAATAAAGGTGTTAGGGTTAACATAATAAAGGTGTTAGGGTTAACATAACAGAGGTGTTAGGGTTAACATAATAAAGGTTAACATAATAAAGGTGTTAGGGTTAACATAATAAAGGTGTTAGGGTTAACATAACAGAGGTGTTAGGGTTAACATAATAAAGGTGTTAGGGTTAACATAACAAAGGTGTTAGGGTTAACATAATAAAGGTGTTAGGGTTAACATAATAAAGGTGTTAGGGTTAACATAACAGAGGTGTTAGGGTTAACATAATAAAGGTGTTAGGGTTAACATAATAAAGGTGTTAGGGTTAACATAATAAGGTGTTAGGGTTAACATAATAAAGGTGTTAGGGTTAACATAATAAAGGTGTTAGGGTTAACATAATAAAGGTGTTAGGGTTAACATAATAAAGGTGTTAGGGTTAACATAATAAGGTGTTAGGGTTAACATAATAAGGTGTTAGGGTTAACATAATAAAGGTGTTAGGGTTAACATAATAAAGGTGTTAGGGTTAACATAATAAAGGTGTTAGGGTTAACATAACAGAGGTGTTAGGGTTAACATAATAGAGGTGTTAGGGTTAACATAATAAAGGTGTTAGGGTTAACATAATAAAGGTGTTAGGGTTAACATAATAAAGGTGTTAGGGTTAACATAACAGAGGTGTTAGGGTTAACATAATAGAGGTGTTAGGGTTAACATAATAAAGGTGTTAGGGTTAACATAATAGAGGTGTTAGGGTTAACATAATAAAGGTGTTAGGGTTAACATAACAAAGGTGTTAGGGTTAACATAATAGAGGTGTTAGGGTTAACATAATAAAGGTGTTAGGGTTAACATAATAAAGGTGTTAGGGTTAACATAATAGAGGTGTTAGGGTTAACATAATAAAGGTGTTAGGGTTAACATAATAAAGGTTAACATAATAAAGGTGTTAGGGTTAACATAATAAAGGTGTTAGGGTTAACATAATAGAGGTGTTAGGGTTAACATAACAAAGGTGTTAGGGTTAACATAATAGAGGTGTTAGGGTTAACATAATAAAGGTGTTAGGGTTAACATAATAAAGGTGTTAGGGTTAACATAATAAAGGTGTTAGGGTTAACATAACAGAGGTGTTAGGGTTAACATAATAGAGGTGTTAGGGTTAACATAACAGAGGTGTTAGGGTTAACATAATAAAGGTGTTAGGGTTAACATAACAGAGGTGTTAGGGTTAACATAATAGAGGTGTTAGGGTTAACATAATAAAGGTGTTAGGGTTAACATAACAGAGGTGTTAGGGTTAACATAATAAAGGTGTTAGGGTTAACATAATAAAGGTGTTAGGGTTAACATAACAGAGGTGTTAGGGTTAACATAACAGAGGTGTTAGGGTTAACATAATAAAGGTGTTAGGGTTAACATAATAAAGGTGTTAGGGTTAACATAATAAAGGTGTTAGGGTTAACATAACAAAGGTGTTAGGGTTAACATAATAGAGGTGTTAGGGTTAACATAACAAAGGTGTTAGGGTTAACATAACAAAGGTGTTAGGGTTAACATAATAGAGGTGTTAGGGTTAACATAATAAAGGTGTTAGGGTTAACATAATAAAGGTGTTAGGGTTAACATAATAGAGGTGTTAGGGTTAACATAATAAAGGTGTTAGGGTTAACATAATAAAGGTTAACATAATAAAGGTGTTAGGGTTAACATAATAAAGGTGTTAGGGTTAACATAATAGAGGTGTTAGGGTTAACATAACAAAGGTGTTAGGGTTAACATAATAGAGGTGTTAGGGTTAACATAATAAAGGTGTTAGGGTTAACATAATAAAGGTGTTAGGGTTAACATAATAAAGGTGTTAGGGTTAACATAACAGAGGTGTTAGGGTTAACATAATAGAGGTGTTAGGGTTAACATAACAGAGGTGTTAGGGTTAACATAATAAAGGTGTTAGGGTTAACATAACAGAGGTGTTAGGGTTAACATAATAGAGGTGTTAGGGTTAACATAATAAAGGTGTTAGGGTTAACATAACAGAGGTGTTAGGGTTAACATAATAAAGGTGTTAGGGTTAACATAATAAAGGTGTTAGGGTTAACATAACAGAGGTGTTAGGGTTAACATAACAGAGGTGTTAGGGTTAACATAATAAAGGTGTTAGGGTTAACATAATAAAGGTGTTAGGGTTAACATAATAAAGGTGTTAGGGTTAACATAACAAAGGTGTTAGGGTTAACATAATAGAGGTGTTAGGGTTAACATAACAAAGGTGTTAGGGTTAACATAATAAAGGTGTTAGGGTTAACATAATAAAGGTGTTAGGGTTAACATAATAAAGGTGTTAGGGTTAACATAATAAAGGTGTTAGGGTTAACATAATAAAGGTGTTAGGGTTAACATAACAAAGGTGTTAGGGTTAACATAACAGAGGTGTTAGGGTTAACATAATAAAGGTTAACATAATAAAGGTGTTAGGGTTAACATAATAAAGGTGTTAGGGTTAACATAATAAAGGTGTTAGGGTTAACATAATAAAGGTGTTAGGGTTAACATAATAAAGGTTAACATAATAAGGTGTTAGGGTTAACATAATAAAGGTGTTAGGGTTAACATAATAAAGGTGTTAGGGTTAACATAATAAAGGTGTTAGGGTTAACATAACAGAGGTGTTAGGGTTAACATAATAAAGGTGTTAGGGTTAACATAATAAAGGTGTTAGGGTTAACATAATAAAGGTGTTAGGGTTAACATAATAAAGGTGTTAGGGTTAACATAATAAGGTGTTAGGGTTAACATAATAAAGGTGTTAGGGTTAACATAATAAAGGTGTTAGGGTTAACATAACAGAGGTGTTAGGGTTAACATAATAAAGGTGTTAGGGTTAACATAATAAAGGTTAACATAATAAAGGTGTTAGGGTTAACATAATAAAGGTTAACATAATAAGGTGTTAGGGTTAACATAATAAAGGTGTTAGGGTTAACATAATAAAGGTTAACATAATAAAGGTGTTAGGGTTAACATAATAAAGGTGTTAGGGTTAACATAATAAAGGTTAACATAATAAAGGTGTTAGGGTTAACATAATAAAGGTTAACATAATAAAGGTGTTAGGGTTAACATAATAAAGGTGTTAGGGTTAACATAATAAAGGTGTTAGGGTTAACATAATAAAGGTGTTAGGGTTAACATAATAAAGGTTAACATAATAAAGGTGTTAGGGTTAACATAATAAGGTGTTAGGGTTAACATAATAAAGGTGTTAGGGTTAACATAATAAAGGTTAACATAACAGAGGTGTTAGGGTTAACATAATAAAGGTGTTAGGGTTAACATAATAAGGTGTTAGGGTTAACATAATAAAGGTTAACATAATAAAGGTGTTAGGGTTAACATAATAAGGTGTTAGGGTTAACATAATAAAGGTGTTAGGGTTAACATAACAGAGGTGTTAGGGTTAACATAATAAAGGTGTTAGGGTTAACATAATAAAGGTGTTAGGGTTAACATAATAAATGTTAACATAATAAAGGTGTTAGGGTTAACATAATAAAGGTGTTAGGGTTAACATAATAAAGGTGTTAGGGTTAACATAATAAAGGTGTTAGGGTTAACATAATAAAGGTTAACATAATAAAGGTGTTAGGGTTAACATAATAAGGTGTTAGGGTTAACATAATAAAGGTGTTAGGGTTAACATAATAAAGGTTAACATAACAGAGGTGTTAGGGTTAACATAACAGAGGTGTTAGGGTTAACATAATAAAGGTGTTAGGGTTAACATAATAAAGGTGTTAGGGTTAACATAATAAAGGTGTTAGGGTTAACATAATAAAGGTGTTAGGGTTAACATAACAAAGGTGTTAGGGTTAACATAATAAAGGTGTTAGGGTTAACATAATAAAGGTGTTAGGGTTAACATAATAAAGGTGTTAGGGTTAACATAATAAAGGTGTTAGGGTTAACATAATAAAGGTGTTAGGGTTAACATAATAAAGGTGTTAGGGTTAACATAATAAAGGTGTTAGGGTTAACATAATAAAGGTGTTAGGGTTAACATAATAAAGGTGTTAGGGTTAACATAATAAAGGTGTTAGGGTTAACATAATAAAGGTGTTAGGGTTAACATAACAAAGGTGTTAGGGTTAACATAATAAAGGTGTTAGGGTTAACATAACAGAGGTGTTAGGGTTAACATAATAAAGGTGTTAGGGTTAACATAACAGAGGTGTTAGGGTTAACATAATAAAGGTGTTAGGGTTAACATAATAAAGGTGTTAGGGTTAACATAATAAAGGTGTTAGGGTTAACATAATAAAGGTTAACATAATAAAGGTGTTAGGGTTAACATAACAGAGGTGTTAGGGTTAACATAATAAAGGTGTTAGGGTTAACATAACAAAGGTGTTAGGGTTAACATAATAAAGGTGTTAGGGTTAACATAATAAAGGTTAACATAATAAAGGTGTTAGGGTTAACATAATAAAGGTGTTAGGGTTAACATAACAAAGGTGTTAGGGTTAACATAACAAAGGTGTTAGGGTTAACATAACAGAGGTGTTAGGGTTAACATAATAAAGGTGTTAGGGTTAACATAATAAAGGTGTTAGGGTTAACATAATAAAGGTGTTAGGGTTAACATAACAAAGGTGTTAGGGTTAACATAATAAAGGTGTTAGGGTTAACATAATAAAGGTGTTAGGGTTAACATAATAAAGGTGTTAGGGTTAACATAACAGAGGTGTTAGGGTTAACATAACAGAGGTGTTAGGGTTAACATAATAAAGGTGTTAGGGTTAACATAACAAAGGTGTTAGGGTTAACATAATAAAGGTGTTAGGGTTAACATAACAAAGGTGTTAGGGTTAACATAATAAAGGTTAACATAATAAAGGTGTTAGGGTTAACATAACAAAGGTGTTAGGGTTAACATAATAAAGGTTAACATAATAAAGGTGTTAGGGTTAACATAACAAAGGTGTTAGGGTTAACATAATAAAGGTTAACATAATAAAGGTGTTAGGGTTAACATAACAAAGGTGTTAGGGTTAACATAATAAAGGTTAACATAATAAAGGTGTTAGGGTTAACATAACAAAGGTGTTAGGGTTAACATAATAAAGGTTAACATAATAAAGGTGTTAGGGTTAACATAATAAAGGTGTTAGGGTTAACATAACAAAGGTGTTAGGGTTAACATAATAAAGGTGTTAGGGTTAACATAATAAAGGTGTTAGGGTTAACATAATAAAGGTGTTAGGGTTAACATAATAAAGGTGTTAGGGTTAACATAATAAAGGTGTTAGGGTTAACATAATAAAGGTGTTAGGGTTAACATAATAAAGGTGTTAGGGTTAACATAACAGAGGTGTTAGGGTTAACATAATAAAGGTGTTAGGGTTAACATAACAAAGGTGTTAGGGTTAACATAATAAAGGTGTTAGGGTTAACATAATAAAGGTGTTAGGGTTAACATAATAAAGGTGTTAGGGTTAACATAATAAAGGTTAACATAACAGAGGTGTTAGGGTTAACATAACAAAGGTGTTAGGGTTAACATAATAAAGGTGTTAGGGTTAACATAATAAAGGTTAACATAATAAAGGTGTTAGGGTTAACATAATAAAGGTGTTAGGGTTAACATAATAAAGGTGTTAGGGTTAACATAATAAAGGTTAACATAATAAAGGTGTTAGGGTTAACATAACAGAGGTGTTAGGGTTAACATAATAAAGGTGTTAGGGTTAACATAACAGAGGTGTTAGGGTTAACATAATAAAGGTGTTAGGGTTAACATAATAAAGGTGTTAGGGTTAACATAATAAAGGTGTTAGGGTTAACATAACAAAGGTGTTAGGGTTAACATAACAGAGGTGTTAGGGTTAACATAACAGAGGTGTTAGGGTTAACATAATAAAGGTGTTAGGGTTAACATAATAAAGGTGTTAGGGTTAACATAATAAAGGTGTTAGGGTTAACATAATAAAGGTGTTAGGGTTAACATAATAAAGGTGTTAGGGTTAACATAATAAAGGTTAACATAATAAAGGTGTTAGGGTTAACATAACAGAGGTGTTAGGGTTAACATAATAAAGGTGTTAGGGTTAACATAATAAAGGTTAACATAATAAAGGTGTTAGGGTTAACATAATAAAGGTGTTAGGGTTAACATAACAGAGGTGTTAGGGTTAACATAATAAAGGTGTTAGGGTTAACATAATAAAGGTTAACATAATAAAGGTGTTAGGGTTAACATAATAAAGGTGTTAGGGTTAACATAATAAAGGTGTTAGGGTTAACATAATAAAGGTGTTAGGGTTAACATAATAAAGGTGTTAGGGTTAACATAACAAAGGTGTTAGGGTTAACATAACAGAGGTGTTAGGGTTAACATAATAAAGGTGTTAGGGTTAACATAATAAAGGTGTTAGGGTTAACATAATAAAGGTGTTAGGGTTAACATAATAAAGGTGTTAGGGTTAACATAATAAAGGTGTTAGGGTTAACATAATAAAGGTTAACATAATAAAGGTGTTAGGGTTAACATAACAGAGGTGTTAGGGTTAACATAATAAAGGTGTTAGGGTTAACATAATAAAGGTTAACATAATAAAGGTGTTAGGGTTAACATAATAAAGGTGTTAGGGTTAACATAACAGAGGTGTTAGGGTTAACATAATAAAGGTGTTAGGGTTAACATAATAAAGGTGTTAGGGTTAACATAATAAAGGTTAACATAATAAAGGTGTTAGGGTTAACATAATAAAGGTGTTAGGGTTAACATAATAAAGGTGTTAGGGTTAACATAATAAAGGTGTTAGGGTTAACATAATAAAGGTGTTAGGGTTAACATAATAAAGGTTAACATAATAAAGGTGTTAGGGTTAACATAATAAAGGTGTTAGGGTTAACATAATAAAGGTTAACATAATAAAGGTGTTAGGGTTAACATAATAAAGGTGTTAGGGTTAACATAATAAAGGTGTTAGGGTTAACATAACAGAGGTGTTAGGGTTAACATAATAAAGGTGTTAGGGTTAACATAATAAAGGTGTTAGGGTTAACATAATAAAGGTGTTAGGGTTAACATAACAGAGGTGTTAGGGTTAACATAATAAAGGTGTTAGGGTTAACATAATAAAGGTGTTAGGGTTAACATAATAAAGGTTAACATAATAAAGGTGTTAGGGTTAACATAATAAAGGTTAACATAACAGAGGTGTTAGGGTTAACATAACAGAGGTGTTAGGGTTAACATAATAAAGGTGTTAGGGTTAACATAATAAAGGTGTTAGGGTTAACATAACAAAGGTGTTAGGGTTAACATAACAAAGGTGTTAGGGTTAACATAACAAAGGTGTTAGGGTTAACATAACAGAGGTGTTAGGGTTAACATAATAAAGGTGTTAGGGTTAACATAATAAAGGTTAACATAATAAAGGTGTTAGGGTTAACATAATAAAGGTGTTAGGGTTAACATAATAAAGGTGTTAGGGTTAACATAATAAAGGTGTTAGGGTTAACATAATAAAGGTGTTAGGGTTAACATAATAAAGGTGTTAGGGTTAACATAATAAAGGTGTTAGGGTTAACATAATAAAGGTGTTAGGGTTAACATAATAAAGGTGTTAGGGTTAACATAATAATGGTGTTAGGGTTAACATAATAAAGGTGTTAGGGTTAACATAATAAAGGTGTTAGGGTTAACATAATAATGGTGTTAGGGTTAACATAATAAAGGTGTTAGGGTTAACATAATAATGGTGTTAGGGTTAACATAATAAAGGTGTTAGGGTTAACATAATAAAGGTGTTAGGGTTAACATAACAGAGGTGTTAGGGTTAACATAATAAAGGTGTTAGGGTTAACATAATAAAGGTGTTAGGGTTAACATAATAAAGGTGTTAGGGTTAACATAATAAAGGTTAACATAATAAAGGTGTTAGGGTTAACATAATAAAGGTGTTAGGGTTAACATAATAAAGGTGTTAGGGTTAACATAATAAAGGTGTTAGGGTTAACATAATAAAGGTGTTAGGGTTAACATAACAGAGGTGTTAGGGTTAACATAATAAAGGTGTTAGGGTTAACATAATAAAGGTGTTAGGGTTAACATAACAGAGGTGTTAGGGTTAACATAATAAAGGTGTTAGGGTTAACATAATAAAGGTGTTAGGGTTAACATAATAAAGGTGTTAGGGTTAACATAATAAAGGTGTTAGGGTTAACATAATAAAGGTGTTAGGGTTAACATAATAAAGGTGTTAGGGTTAACATAACAGAGGTGTTAGGGTTAACATAATAAAGGTGTTAGGGTTAACATAATAAAGGTGTTAGGGTTAACATAATAAAGGTGTTAGGGTTAACATAACAGAGGTGTTAGGGTTAACATAATAAAGGTGTTAGGGTTAACATAATAAAGGTGTTAGGGTTAACATAATAAAGGTTAACATAATAAAGGTGTTAGGGTTAACATAATAAAGGTGTTAGGGTTAACATAATAAAGGTGTTAGGGTTAACATAATAAAGGTGTTAGGGTTAACATAATAAAGGTTAACATAATAAAGGTGTTAGGGTTAACATAATAAAGGTGTAAGGGTTAACATAATAAAGGTTAACATAATAAAGGTGTTAGGGTTAACATAATAAGGTGTTAGGGTTAACATAATAAAGGTGTTAGGGTTAACATAATAAAGGTGTTAGGGTTAACATAATAAAGGTGTTAGGGTTAACATAACAGAGGTGTTAGGGTTAACATAATAAAGGTGTTAGGGTTAACATAATAAAGGTGTTAGGGTTAACATAATAAAGGTGTTAGGGTTAACATAATAAAGGTGTTAGGGTTAACATAATAAAGGTGTTAGGGTTAACATAATAAAGGTGTTAGGGTTAACATAACAGAGGTGTTAGGGTTAACATAATAAAGGTGTTAGGGTTAACATAATAAAGGTGTTAGGGTTAACATAATAAAGGTGTTAGGGTTAACATAATAAAGGTGTTAGGGTTAACATAATAAAGGTGTTAGGGTTAACATAACAGAGGTGTTAGGGTTAACATAATAAAGGTGTTAGGGTTAACATAATAAAGGTGTTAGGGTTAACATAACAGAGGTGTTAGGGTTAACATAATAAAGGTGTTAGGGTTAACATAATAAAGGTGTTAGGGTTAACATAATAAAGGTGTTAGGGTTAACATAACAGAGGTGTTAGGGTTAACATAATAAAGGTGTTAGGGTTAACATAATAAAGGTTAACATAATAAAGGTGTTAGGGTTAACATAACAGAGGTGTTAGGGTTAACATAATAAAGGTGTTAGGGTTAACATAATAAAGGTGTTAGGGTTAACATAACAGAGGTGTTAGGGTTAACATAATAAAGGTGTTAGGGTTAACATAATAAAGGTGTTAGGGTTAACATAACAGAGGTGTTAGGGTTAACATAATAAAGGTGTTAGGGTTAACATAATAAAGGTGTTAGGGTTAACATAATAAAGGTGTTAGGGTTAACATAATAAAGGTTAACATAACAGAGGTGTTAGGGTTAACATAACAAAGGTGTTAGGGTTAACATAATAAAGGTGTTAGGGTTAACATAATAAAGGTTAACATAATAAAGGTGTTAGGGTTAACATAATAAAGGTGTTAGGGTTAACATAATAAAGGTGTTAGGGTTAACATAATAAAGGTTAACATAATAAAGGTGTTAGGGTTAACATAACAGAGGTGTTAGGGTTAACATAATAAAGGTGTTAGGGTTAACATAACAGAGGTGTTAGGGTTAACATAATAAAGGTGTTAGGGTTAACATAATAAAGGTGTTAGGGTTAACATAATAAAGGTGTTAGGGTTAACATAACAAAGGTGTTAGGGTTAACATAACAGAGGTGTTAGGGTTAACATAACAGAGGTGTTAGGGTTAACATAATAAAGGTGTTAGGGTTAACATAATAAAGGTGTTAGGGTTAACATAATAAAGGTGTTAGGGTTAACATAATAAAGGTGTTAGGGTTAACATAATAAAGGTGTTAGGGTTAACATAATAAAGGTTAACATAATAAAGGTGTTAGGGTTAACATAACAGAGGTGTTAGGGTTAACATAATAAAGGTGTTAGGGTTAACATAATAAAGGTTAACATAATAAAGGTGTTAGGGTTAACATAATAAAGGTGTTAGGGTTAACATAACAGAGGTGTTAGGGTTAACATAATAAAGGTGTTAGGGTTAACATAATAAAGGTTAACATAATAAAGGTGTTAGGGTTAACATAATAAAGGTGTTAGGGTTAACATAATAAAGGTGTTAGGGTTAACATAATAAAGGTGTTAGGGTTAACATAATAAAGGTGTTAGGGTTAACATAACAAAGGTGTTAGGGTTAACATAACAGAGGTGTTAGGGTTAACATAATAAAGGTGTTAGGGTTAACATAATAAAGGTGTTAGGGTTAACATAATAAAGGTGTTAGGGTTAACATAATAAAGGTGTTAGGGTTAACATAATAAAGGTGTTAGGGTTAACATAATAAAGGTTAACATAATAAAGGTGTTAGGGTTAACATAACAGAGGTGTTAGGGTTAACATAATAAAGGTGTTAGGGTTAACATAATAAAGGTTAACATAATAAAGGTGTTAGGGTTAACATAATAAAGGTGTTAGGGTTAACATAACAGAGGTGTTAGGGTTAACATAATAAAGGTGTTAGGGTTAACATAATAAAGGTGTTAGGGTTAACATAATAAAGGTTAACATAATAAAGGTGTTAGGGTTAACATAATAAAGGTGTTAGGGTTAACATAATAAAGGTGTTAGGGTTAACATAATAAAGGTGTTAGGGTTAACATAATAAAGGTGTTAGGGTTAACATAATAAAGGTTAACATAATAAAGGTGTTAGGGTTAACATAATAAAGGTGTTAGGGTTAACATAATAAAGGTTAACATAATAAAGGTGTTAGGGTTAACATAATAAAGGTGTTAGGGTTAACATAATAAAGGTGTTAGGGTTAACATAACAGAGGTGTTAGGGTTAACATAATAAAGGTGTTAGGGTTAACATAATAAAGGTGTTAGGGTTAACATAATAAAGGTGTTAGGGTTAACATAACAGAGGTGTTAGGGTTAACATAATAAAGGTGTTAGGGTTAACATAATAAAGGTGTTAGGGTTAACATAATAAAGGTTAACATAATAAAGGTGTTAGGGTTAACATAATAAAGGTTAACATAACAGAGGTGTTAGGGTTAACATAACAGAGGTGTTAGGGTTAACATAATAAAGGTGTTAGGGTTAACATAATAAAGGTGTTAGGGTTAACATAACAAAGGTGTTAGGGTTAACATAACAAAGGTGTTAGGGTTAACATAACAAAGGTGTTAGGGTTAACATAACAGAGGTGTTAGGGTTAACATAATAAAGGTGTTAGGGTTAACATAATAAAGGTTAACATAATAAAGGTGTTAGGGTTAACATAATAAAGGTGTTAGGGTTAACATAATAAAGGTGTTAGGGTTAACATAATAAAGGTGTTAGGGTTAACATAATAAAGGTGTTAGGGTTAACATAATAAAGGTGTTAGGGTTAACATAATAAAGGTGTTAGGGTTAACATAATAAAGGTGTTAGGGTTAACATAATAAAGGTGTTAGGGTTAACATAATAATGGTGTTAGGGTTAACATAATAAAGGTGTTAGGGTTAACATAATAAAGGTGTTAGGGTTAACATAATAATGGTGTTAGGGTTAACATAATAAAGGTGTTAGGGTTAACATAATAATGGTGTTAGGGTTAACATAATAAAGGTGTTAGGGTTAACATAATAAAGGTGTTAGGGTTAACATAACAGAGGTGTTAGGGTTAACATAATAAAGGTGTTAGGGTTAACATAATAAAGGTGTTAGGGTTAACATAATAAAGGTGTTAGGGTTAACATAATAAAGGTTAACATAATAAAGGTGTTAGGGTTAACATAATAAAGGTGTTAGGGTTAACATAATAAAGGTGTTAGGGTTAACATAATAAAGGTGTTAGGGTTAACATAATAAAGGTGTTAGGGTTAACATAACAGAGGTGTTAGGGTTAACATAATAAAGGTGTTAGGGTTAACATAATAAAGGTGTTAGGGTTAACATAACAGAGGTGTTAGGGTTAACATAATAAAGGTGTTAGGGTTAACATAATAAAGGTGTTAGGGTTAACATAATAAAGGTGTTAGGGTTAACATAATAAAGGTGTTAGGGTTAACATAATAAAGGTGTTAGGGTTAACATAATAAAGGTGTTAGGGTTAACATAACAGAGGTGTTAGGGTTAACATAATAAAGGTGTTAGGGTTAACATAATAAAGGTGTTAGGGTTAACATAATAAAGGTGTTAGGGTTAAAGGTGTTAGGGTTAACATAACAGAGGTGTTAGGGTTAACATAATAAAGGTGTTAGGGTTAACATAATAAAGGTGTTAGGGTTAACATAATAAAGGTGTTAGGGTTAACATAACAGAGGTGTTAGGGTTAACATAATAAAGGTGTTAGGGTTAACATAATAAAGGTGTTAGGGTTAACATAATAAAGGTTAACATAATAAAGGTGTTAGGGTTAACATAATAAAGGTGTTAGGGTTAACATAATAAAGGTGTTAGGGTTAACATAATAAAGGTGTTAGGGTTAACATAATAAAGGTTAACATAATAAAGGTGTTAGGGTTAACATAATAAAGGTGTAAGGGTTAACATAATAAAGGTTAACATAATAAAGGTGTTAGGGTTAACATAATAAGGTGTTAGGGTTAACATAATAAAGGTGTTAGGGTTAACATAATAAAGGTGTTAGGGTTAACATAATAAAGGTGTTAGGGTTAACATAACAGAGGTGTTAGGGTTAACATAATAAAGGTGTTAGGGTTAACATAATAAAGGTGTTAGGGTTAACATAATAAAGGTGTTAGGGTTAACATAATAAAGGTGTTAGGGTTAACATAATAAAGGTGTTAGGGTTAACATAATAAAGGTGTTAGGGTTAACATAACAGAGGTGTTAGGGTTAACATAATAAAGGTGTTAGGGTTAACATAATAAAGGTGTTAGGGTTAACATAATAAAGGTGTTAGGGTTAACATAATAAAGGTGTTAGGGTTAACATAATAAAGGTGTTAGGGTTAACATAACAGAGGTGTTAGGGTTAACATAATAAAGGTGTTAGGGTTAACATAATAAAGGTGTTAGGGTTAACATAACAGAGGTGTTAGGGTTAACATAATAAAGGTGTTAGGGTTAACATAATAAAGGTGTTAGGGTTAACATAATAAAGGTGTTAGGGTTAACATAACAGAGGTGTTAGGGTTAACATAATAAAGGTGTTAGGGTTAACATAATAAAGGTTAACATAATAAAGGTGTTAGGGTTAACATAACAGAGGTGTTAGGGTTAACATAATAAAGGTGTTAGGGTTAACATAATAAAGGTGTTAGGGTTAACATAACAGAGGTGTTAGGGTTAACATAATAAAGGTGTTAGGGTTAACATAATAAAGGTGTTAGGGTTAACATAACAGAGGTGTTAGGGTTAACATAATAAAGGTGTTAGGGTTAACATAATAAAGGTGTTAGGGTTATGTTGAGCACCGGTCGTAAACCGAGGTCAGATTGATTATCCCATAACTCTTTAGTCCGAATCCCAGCTTCAAGCAGCGTCCCGCGAAGCGTGAGACCTCTAGGACTCAATTTGTCTATAACGTTCAGGGCTTAAACTCAGCAGACCTCGGCTCACACACAGGAACCCCCCGTCCCCTCCAGTAATACAGTTGATTAAATGGAGTTGCGGGGTATATTTTTATTCTATTTGCACTGGGAAGGACTCTCTTTACTTAGATGAGGTCCATTTTCCCTATCCTATGTACACGTATTCTCACTATATGGCTTTACTTGATAATCCCATTATACAGAATGCACCTTTAGTCCTTAATGCATAATCATAAGTCTCCTTTTACTCCGTAGGGATAAAGCCTATAGTTATAGTTATATCCCCATTATAGCTAGGGATAAAGCCACTTACACATACTTATTCTATTTTACATTAATCCATAATCATAAGTCTCCTTTTACTTTACTTGATAAAGCCACACTTCTAACGTTTTTATCATTAATCAAAAATGCATGGGGTGAAGTTACAAATGCAGAACACATTTCAATGCTTACCCGGCCGTCCGGTCGTCTGGTCAGAAGAAAGGATACAAATCATTTTTATAAAGAGGTAATTTTAATTAGAAAAAGCTAGTTACAAAAAGATACTGAAGTGGAAAGCACCCAATTCAGTTTAAAATAAGCACAGAACAAAACATCTCATCATGGACGGCTTTTGCCCCGTGTCGAGCACCATTCTTCTCATCTCTCCAAAAAGTCTCTAAGCATCTGCTTCCTCTCTCTCCAGCTCAGTGTAAAAATCTCTGTGCTCTCGCCAGTTGGCCCTTTTTATAAGGTCCGTCACGTCACGCCATCATCAGTACATAGCTCCAATCACTGTACAGTACGTGTCATATCCCTCCTTCAGTTATTTGTTACTTTGCAGTTACATATCAAATCAAGTAATTCATAAGAATACAAAGCCCCTCTGACTAGAGCTCCCTCTTCTAGGCCTTGCATTCCAGCCGGTCACTCCCCTACTGCATGGGGCCTCTTTCGTTCTGAGACGAGGACGAGGCAGACTGCCGTAATATATCTTACATAGCCCAACACATACATATACAGATATATACAGGTACAATAGGTTACAGGTACAATACAGTACTCGGTGTACTATATTACATTAGTTTACATTACATTATAGTCATTATAGTCTGCTCTCCTCTCCTTCCTCTTCTGATTCAAGACTTCAACCAGCAACCCTTCCCGTCTGAAAGGGTTAACATCTTACAGCTCTCTATCTCCTTCGCTGGGGCCCACATTCCGCAGGTTTCCTCCCTTTTGCCTGTGAAGAACTGTGGAGAACAGACCTCTCTTTATGGAGATATTAAAGGTTCAGTTCCATTTTTTTATAAGTAGAGCCATCATAGAGCTATTTTTCCAGAGTTCAGTTTAAAGATTTATACTGGTCACACAGGAACGACTCAGGATGTCATTGTCCAAAAGTGTCGCTTGTTTTGTGACACTTCACAATAACACTACAGAGTGTGTACTGTATATAACACTACAGAGTGTATACTGTATATAACACTACATAGTGTGTACTGTATATAACACTACAGAGTGTGTACTGTATATAACACTACAGAGTGTGTACTGTATATAACACTACAGAGTGTGTACTGTATATAACACTACAGAGTGTATACTGTATACTGTATATAACACTACAGAGTGTGTACTGTATATAACACTACAGAGTGTATACTGTATATAACACTACAGAGTGTGTACTGTATAACTACAGAGTGTATACTGTATATAACACTACAGAGTGTATACTGTATATAACACTACAGAGTGTGTACTGTATATAACACTACACTCTGTTCTATGGAGACATTTAAAGGCTCAGTTCCATTTTTTATAAGTAGAGCCATCATAGAGCTATCTTTCCAGAGTTTAGTTTAAAGATTTATACTGGTCATATAGGAACGACTCAGGATGTCATTGTCCAAAAGTGTCACTTGTTCTGTGGCACTTCACACCCACTCTGCCATCCTGTGAGATCATTGTCCATCATCAATTGAATAATTGAATAATGAAGCATATGATTACATGTGAAAAATAGGTATATACGGCTATATTGGAACGACTCAGGATGTCATTGTCAAAAAGTGTCACTTGTTCTGTGGCACTTCACACCCACTCTGTCATCCTGGGCGGTCATTTTCCATTGTCTTAATGGCGTCTGTACTGGGGGACGAGATGGCGATTGTGGGGTCACGTGGCTGTGACTCTCCACACCCCCTCTGCCATCTCGGTACCTTGTTACCCTGGTAGCCGGCGGGAAGACTTGCATCTGTTGTTCCCTGGCTGGACGGCTCGACAGGATAGGGGTCACGTTGTTGCTTGGTATCCGGCGGGAAGACTTCCCGGCCGATGCACCCAGGTTGTTGTCGTCTTCGTCATCTTGGTCATCTTGGTCATCTTGGTCATCTTGGGGTCACCCCCTCTGACCTCTTGGTTTTCTCCCATAGTTTGAGGTAGGTTGATTTGTCACTTCTCGGGCGACCCCCACGGGTTCCCGAGAATTGTAGCAGCAGTCCTCTATTGAAGTGTGGTTGGCCTGGTCGTGTGACCCTGTCCGTAGGCCTCGCAGGACATCACAGATACAGTCCACAGAGGACTCATCTCTTTTCTCTCTTTCAGGTCCATTCAGGGCTCTCGTCGCCCTGTAACCTGGGTCCAGGCCGATGTCTTTCTGTCCGGTCTAGGAGGTCTAGGAGGTCTGGGAGGTCTGGGAGGTCTAGGAGGTCTGGGAGGTCTGGGAGGTCTAGGAGGTCTAGATGAGGACCTTGAGGATGCTCTGGAGCTTGACCTATCCCGGTCTTCCTCCAGTTCCGATTTCTGACCTGAGTCAGTATATTCCTTCTTGCCATCCGCTGCGTCGTTCGCTGATTCCGGGGGACCGCCCCCCCCTGTCTAAGAATGCGGCACTGGTTCAGGTTTTGTCCCTTTACCAGCGCACATTGTTCACAGGCCTTTCGGACTGTTATCGCTCTTTGTTTGGCTTTATGTATGAGAATGTTGTTAGTTCTCAGGTATACCAACATCCTCCTACTTCCGGCATGTCCAAGGTTATCATATACCTGTCTGATCATGTGAGTAGCCTCGTCCTGTTAGCAATGGCTAGTCAGCCTGCTATTCGCTCCTATTCGCAATGGCTATTTCAGCCTGCTCGCAATGGCTATTTCAGCCTGCTATTCGCAATGGCTATTTCAGCCTGCTATTCGCAATGGCTATTTCAGCCTGCTATTCGCAATGGCTATTTCAGCCTGCTATTCGCAATGGCTATTTCAGCCTGCTATTCGCAATGGCTATTTCAGCCTGCTATTCACAAAGTAGAGTTTTTTCTACTTAAGTTCTGACTTTAAGTAAGCATTTAGTTACTTCAAGTTCAAGTGACTTTAGGGCTCCCTAGCCCTATTAGTCGCGAGTAAACGCCACTTCAAGTGGTTTCTTATGAACCCTCTCTTGTTCCTGATAGATTTTTTACCTCTTAGGCTGTCTGCTGCGCTTTGCAGACCTCTACGTCACTCATTGTTCCAGATCTCGAGCACTTAGGAGGAGTCTTGGTTGGAGAGGATTGCTTGCTGATAAGATCACACTTGAGTAAGGGTTTTAACTCAAATCTGTAATAAATTTTACTCCAGAGGCCCCTGACCGCAGTTATTTCAGTTCATATTCTTTCGGCTTTTGATACCTATTCAATTAGCATAAAGCCCAACTCACGAATGTTCTAAGCCCCAGAACCTCCAATCCGTTTTGACAGACCTATAAACCAGTGACTCGGCCGCCCAAGCACCACAGCGTCCTGTATGCTGAAGCTTCCGAGTCCCCACAAATCTGATAGGCCCGTCGGATATAGAGACCCTGATGCTCGCTCTGTCCCCCCGCGTCAAGGTGCTAAGCTTGATGAGAGTTTGCAGAGTCTCAATTTTTATCCATAGGCGCTGGTGAGTGTACATCTCATGCAGCTGATATGGTTGGTACAGGTGCTAACCTACCAGATGGTAGCTGTCAGGAAATCCCCTTTGCGTGAAATAGATTACAAATTCTTTCGTCCTCTCTACTCTGGTTTAGAGAAAAGACGGACATCTTTACAGTATTTGTGTTGAGAAAGCATTTTGACTTGGTCATACAGCATGCATTCCGTCCGTAACTGGTCTCGGGACCATGCTGCGCATTTGGCTGCAAGACGGTTACCACCTGGTACACCGATGAATAGCTTTTCAAGCAGTAAGCCTGATCTTCGCCTAGGCGTTCCACGTATGACTGATTCTGCTGCAACAGTGAGAGACAAGCTCCCGTCTCGCACCTGTGGGATTAGTTTCTCCACCATATTTTCCCCTGGATCTTGACCGGGGATTCTTACTTCCATTTCCATCATTTGGGCCATTGAAGCCCCTTCGGGGACCTCCAGTCCTTTGAGGTGTCTCAAAATGCGAGCGGCCTCCGGGTCATCATAGAGAGGTGACCCATGGAAAATCTGAGCACACTTATGGATATAAGCAGCCTGGGTCTCCCCTCGAAGCATTTCTGGGGCCAGTTTTTTGAGCACTTGGGTTTTGCTTAACAATTCTTGTGCTTTGTTGCTTTCTCCATATTGGGTGCTGCCACGCAGACTCCTGCCTGTATGTGAACTCTTTCCTCTCGGTCGGTAAATGTCTCCGGGAGATTGGGCTAGTATGGAGTGAGGGCTCACTTCCGGTCGGTGTTCCTCTGTGCTGTGTCTCAGGGCTCGGATTGTGCTTATGGACGGGGCCTCGTTCAACCAGTTTCTTTCTCTCCTGGCTATTTCAGCCATGGCCCTGTCTAGCTTGTACACCTGTTCACGTAGTATGTCATAGCCTGCATGTAAGTGTGCATGCTTGTATGGTTCTGTTACCCCAGGGTGAGACAACACTTTTTCTGCCACGGGTGACCGGGCTAAGGCCTGAGCCATTCCCCATCTCACGGGATATGCTGGCATAATATCCCCTGTTTCCTTTCCTTCCAAGTCTCCTTCACTCTCTTCGGAGACGTCCTCCAATCCTGAGCTCCAGGTCAAGCCCGAGGGTGACTGAAAGGTGGTGCCTTTCAGAGTAGGCCCCTTGCCTATAGGTCTCAGTTTGACCGGTTTCGCTCTCTTGTTTCGAGGTCTAGGAGGTTCGCCCCTCGGGTACCGAACTCTCTCCCTAGATCTTGATCGAGATGAAGACTTGGAGGATGCTCTGGAGCTTGACCTATCCCGGTCTCCCTCCATTCCTGAGTCCTGATTTAGGTCAGTATACTCCTGTTCGCTACTTGCTGGGTCGTCCCCTGAGTCCGGGGGACGGCCTAGAAGTCTATGGATACTCCTGGCCTGAGATCGCGCAGGTTCCGCCTTTTCAGGTTCGAACGGTACTGTCGGTCTCCTGGGTGTGGATGATCTCCCTCTCTCCGCTGCTCGGGAGGAGTTCTGGGAGTTGGACCTTTCTTTCCTGGGTACGGGTCCCGATCCCTTGGGGTTCGGAGGGGGAGTGAGAGGTACCAATGCAGGCTCATCGTCCTCGTCTTCCTCACCCTCCCCGGCTCTATCCACGGCCAGGGTTATTGA
The DNA here is from genome assembly GCF_963971535.1 of Notolepis coatsorum. Taxonomy (NCBI): domain Eukaryota; kingdom Metazoa; phylum Chordata; class Actinopteri; order Aulopiformes; family Paralepididae; genus Notolepis; species Notolepis coatsorum. Next base: position 125,834,631 of record NC_140174.1, read on the forward strand.
CTCATGGTCCCTAGGTTCCATCATGAGACGGATCTCCGTGTGCCCTGCACTCCTTAGGCTTGAGATCGCGCTGATTACAGCTTTCCCCAACCATATGCCTCTTTGGCCATATCCTCGAGACCTGCCCCACATCAGGTTTATGGCTAGTCGGTAGGGCATGTCCTTAGTACCGTGGCCAGCATAGATTTCCCTTTTCTGCAGTAGTTCCTTTATACGGGACACCAGTCTGTCCCAGTTTATGTGTGAGGACTCTATCTCCTTGTATTGGTCTTGACTTAGTGTCACATGGACAATTTTCTCCGCGTGAAACACCTCATAATCACACTCTGTGATTACTGCCTTGCCTGGTTTCAGGGGCTTTTTGGTCCTTTTTTCCATTACCTGTTTCCTCAGGTTTCGGTAGTAAGAGCCTCCTGCCGTTACCATGCTTGTTTCCCATCTACCATAGTTCGTCAATGACGGTCCAGTGAAGGTGAGGATTGACCATGGTGTATCAGAGTTATCGGTCCAGACTGGGTGGTTAGTGACTGTTATGTTTGGTGATTGTCTGTGAGACCTTGTAGATGTCACTCTCACCCCTGAGTGTTCACCACAGGGAGATATATAGGTTGCTCTCGCTTGCCTCACTTCCTCGTGACCACGTGGTCCTGGGCTTATGCACTGCAGGGAGTGATCTCGCTCCTGCAGCTCCTTCAGCTCCTCCTCAAACTCCTCCTTCTCCAGACGAGACTGCAGCAGCTCCTGTTTGGTGCTTCGCAGTTCGTCTCTGGTGGTGTGGAACTGCTCCATCCAGTGGGCACTCTCGTCCCTGCAGTCCTCTAGCTGCTGCTGCAGGGAGCGCACCGAGGTGTTCACACGCTGCCGCTCTGCCTCGATACCTGCCTGAGACTGGGACACCTGCTCCATGCTGCTCCTCAGCCTCTCCATGTCGGTGCTGTACTGCTCCCTGAGGGTCTCGGATCTCCCGGTCGTGCGTGGCCACCTCGTCCTTCAGCGCCCCCTTCAGGGCCGTGAGCTCCCGCTCCCGCTGCCTCAGCGTCTCCTGGGGCTGGAGGTTGTCATCCAGTTAGCATTCAGTTCACTCCTGGCTTGTCAGCCCATGTTCCAGTAAACACGCCGTTTCAGCTAGCGTCACGTGGCCTCGGGCTAGGTAGCCATCCAGGGAACATTCAGTGAACGGTCGTCTTGGCTGCGTGTCACGTAGTCTCCCCTGCTCACAAACAGTATCTTTGGGCTAGGGGAGCCATCGCCTTTCTGTGAACGGTCGTTTTGACTTCGCTTCACATCCAGTCTCCCCTCCTTACAAACGGTGTCTTTGGGCTAGGGAGCCCTCGCCTTTCTGTGAACGGCCGTTTTGGCTTCGCTTCACATCCAGTCTCCCCTCCTTACAAACAGTGTCTTTGGGCTAGGGAGCCCTCGCCTTTCTGTGAACGGCCGTTTTGGCTTCGCTTCACATCCAGTCTCCCCTCCTTACAAACAGTGTCTTTGGGCTAGGGAGCCCTCGCCTTTCTGTGAACGGCCGTTTTGGCTTCGCTTCACATCCAGTCTCCCCTCCTTACAAACAGTGTCTTTGGGCTAGGGAGCCCTCGCCTTTCTGTGAACGGCCGTTTTGGCTTCGCTTCACATCCAGTCTCCCCTCCTTACAAACAGTGTCTTTGGGCTAGGGAGCCCTCGCCTTTCTGTGAACGGCCGTTTTGGCTTCGCTTCACATCCAGTCTCCCCTCCTTACAAACAGTGTCTTTGGGCTAGGGAGCCCTCGCCTTTCTGTGAACGGCCGTTTTGGCTTCGCTTCACATCCAGTCTCCCCTCCTTACAAACAGTGTCTTTGGGCTAGGGAGCCCTCGCCTTTCTGTGAACGGCCGTTTTGGCTTCGCTTCACATCCAGTCTCCCCTCCTTACAAACAGTGTCTTTGGGCTAGGGAGCCCTCGCCTTTCTGTGAACGGCCGTTTTGGCTTCGCTTCACATCCAGTCTCCCCTCCTTACAAACAGTGTCTTTGGGCTAGGGAGCCCTCGCCTTGGGTAGGGCCAGTTTGCTTCCTGTGGGCAAAGCACGAAATTATGCTGCACTTGTAACTCCCCCCAGAGCTCTATAAACATTATGTTACCCTTTAGTTGTGAGTAAACGTTGCTTTAATCACCAAGATAGAGCTTTCTATTCATTTGTGATATCCCCGAGTAGAGCCTTCCACTCGAGTCGCCAGTAGAGCTTTCTACTTTAATTTTAGCCAAATCTGTGATTTAATTTTACTCCAGAGGCTTTTGACAGTAGTCCTGTCTTCTTCGGCCGTTTAGCACCTATTTTGGTTAGTATAAATGCACATCGCCAGGGACGCCATGTTGAATGCCCACGCTCGCTCTTAGGTCAGATCGATAACTTCATAACTCATTGGTCTGCCTATCTACACCTCAAACAGCGTCCTGTGAAGTGGTTGACACGCAGAACCAACCGAGTCTACAAAATGTTGTTGTTACCACTGACCGACAAGAGACAGCGAATGCACCGTTCCGACCCCCGTCAGTCATCGACCTTAGGTCGAGTGATTGAAGTTGCGGAATCTTTTATTTTATTTGCACTGGGACGGGCTCTCTTTATTCAGAGGAGGTCCATTTCCCTAATCCGTTACACGTATTATCACTATATGGCATTACTTGATAAAACCAGGTTTATCAGAATCCACCTTTAGTCCTTAATGCATAATCATAAGTCTCCTTTTACTCCGTAGGGATAAAGCCTATAGTTATAGTTATATCCCCATTATAGCTAGGGATAAAGCCACTTACACATATTATCACTATATGGCTTTACTTGATAAAACCAGGTTTATCAGATTCCACCTTTAGTCCTTAATGCATAATCATAAGTCTCCTTTTACTCCGTAGGGATAAAGCCTATTATTCTATTTTACATCATTAATCAAAAAATGCATGGGGTGAAGTTACAATGCAAAACACATTTCATGCTTACCCGGTCGTCTGGTCAGAAGAAAGGATACAAATCATATTTATAAAGAGGTAATTTTAATTAGAAAAAGCTAGTTACAAAAAGATACTGAAGTGGAAAGCACCCAATTCAGTTTAAAATATGCACAGAACAAAACATCTCATCTCTGCACGGCTTGTGCCCCGTGTCTGGCAGCATTCTTCTCATCTCTCAAAAAAGTCTGTAGGCACCATTCTTCTTCTCTCTCCAGCTCCGTGTAAAATTCTCACTCTTGAAAGGGCAACCGTCCCTTTTATATCCATCTTACAATCTTTCCGATTGGTCTACACACAGTGATGTCAAATGGTCGTCATTTCTGTTTAGCAAACCAGAGTACAATACGTAATTCGTATGAGCTCCTCCTTCTTGATACTAACGTTACTTCTCGTTACCTAGTGGTTTTTAAGTAACAGAAAGTCCCTTATCCCTTCAGAACAGACAACTGCTTTGTCTGTGGGGATCACGTGACATGGTACTGGGCACGAAGCCATCCCTAGGATTTCTTATCAAGCTTCCTAAAAGATCTCCTCCAGAAAGCAGTTTTTACCCATCATTCTTTTAGTATTATTCTCTAATGACAGTTAATTCCTATTAATTATAAGCATGCCATTTATGAACTTTTACTGTACACATTAAACATTTAATTGTTATATAGTTTCTTTTTTAAGATCTCCCTCTATAGATTGAGGACTCCCTGTTTTTCAACCAGCAACCCTTCCTCCCCTTCCTGTCTGAAAGGGTTAACATCTTACAGCTCTCTTATCTCCTTCGCTGGGGCCCACATTCCGCAGGTTTCCTCCCTTTTGCCTGTGAAGCACTGTGGAGAACAGACCTCTCTTTATGGAGATATTAAAGGTTCAGTTCCATTTTTTTATAAGTAGAGCCATCATAGAGCTATTTTTCCAGAGTTCAGTTTAAAGATTTATACTGGTCACACAGGAACGACTCAGGATGTCATTGTCCAAAAGTGTCGCTTGTTTTGTGACACTTCACAATAACACTACAGAGTGTGTACTGTATATAACACTACAGAGTGTATACTGTATATAACACTACATAGTGTGTACTGTATATAACACTACAGAGTGTGTACTGTATATAACACTACAGAGTGTGTACTGTATATAACACTACAGAGTGTGTACTGTATATAACACTACAGAGTGTATACTGTATACTGTATATAACACTACAGAGTGTGTACTGTATATAACACTACAGAGTGTATACTGTATATAACACTACAGAGTGTGTACTGTATAACTACAGAGTGTATACTGTATATAACACTACAGAGTGTATACTGTATATAACACTACAGAGTGTGTACTGTATATAACACTACACTCTGTTCTATGGAGACATTTAAAGGCTAAGTTCCATTTTTTATAAGTAGAGCCATCATAGAGCTATCTTTCCAGAGTTTAGTTTAAAGATTTATACTGGTCATATAGGAACGACTCAGGATGTCATTGTCCAAAAGTGTCACTTGTTCTGTGGCACTTCACACCCACTCTGCCATCCTGTGAGATCATTGTCCATCATCAATTGAATAATTGAATAATGAAGCATATGATTACATGTGAAAAATAGGTATATACGGCTATATTGGAACGACTCAGGATGTCATTGTCAAAAAGTGTCACTTGTTCTGTGGCACTTCACAGGTTAACATAATAAAGGTGTTAGGGTTAACATAATAAAGGTGTTAGGGTTAACATAATAAAGGTGTTAGGGTTAACATAATAAAGGTGTTAGGGTTAACATAACAGAGGTGTTAGGGTTAACATAATAAAGGTGTTAGGGTTAACATAATAAAGGTGTTAGGGTTAACATAATAAAGGTGTTAGGGTTAACATAACAGAGGTGTTAGGGTTAACATAATAAAGGTGTTAGGGTTAACATAACAGAGGTGTTAGGGTTAACATAATAAAGGTGTTAGGGTTAACATAACAGAGGTGTTAGGGTTAACATAATAAAGGTGTTAGGGTTAACATAACAGAGGTGTTAGGGTTAACATAATAAAGGTGTTAGGGTTAACATAATAAAGGTGTTAGGGTTAACATAATAAAGGTGTTAGGGTTAACATAATAAAGGTGTTAGGGTTAACATAATAAAGGTGTTAGGGTTAAAATAATAAAGGTGTTAGGGTTAACATAATAAAGGTGTTAGGGTTAACATAACAGAGGTGTTAGGGTTAACATAATAAAGGTGTTAGGGTTAACATAATAAAGGTGTTAGGGTTAACATAATAAAGGTGTTAGGGTTAACATAATAAAGGTGTTAGGGTTAACATAATAAAGGTGTTAGGGTTAACATAATAAAGGTGTTAGGGTTAACATAATAAAGGTGTTAGGGTTAACATAATAAAGGTGTTAGGGTTAACATAATAAAGGTGTTAGGGTTAACATAATAAAGGTGTTAGGGTTAACATAACAAAGGTGTTAGGGTTAACATAATAAAGGTGTTAGGGTTAACATAATAAAGGTGTTAGGGTTAACATAACAGAGGTGTTAGGGTTAACATAATAAAGGTGTTAGGGTTAACATAACAGAGGTGTTAGGGTTAACATAATAAAGGTGTTAGGGTTAACATAATAAAGGTGTTAGGGTTAACATAATAAAGGTGTTAGGGTTAACATAATAAAGGTGTTAGGGTTAACATAATAAAGGTGTTAGGGTTAACATAACAGAGGTGTTAGGGTTAACATAATAAAGGTGTTAGGGTTAACATAATAAAGGTGTTAGGGTTAACATAACAGAGGTGTTAGGGTTAACATAATAAAGGTGTTAGGGTTAACATAATAAAGGTGTTAGGGTTAACATAATAAAGGTGTTAGGGTTAACATAATAAAGGTGTTAGGGTTAACATAATAAAGGTGTTAGGGTTAACATAACAGAGGTGTTAGGGTTAACATAATAAAGGTGTTAGGGTTAACATAATAAAGGCGTTAGGGTTAACATAATAAAGGTGTTAGGGTTAACATAATAAAGGTGTTAGGGTTAACATAACAAAGGTGTTAGGGTTAACATAATAAAGGTTAACATAATAAAGGTGTTAGGGTTAACATAATAAAGGTGTTAGGGTTAACATAATAAAGGTGTTAGGGTTAACATAATAAAGGTGTTAGGGTTAACATAACAGAGGTGTTAGGGTTAACATAACAGAGGTTTTAGGGTTAACATAACAAAGGTGTTAGGGTTAATATAACAAAGGTGTTAGGGTTAACATAATAAAGGTGTTAGGGTTAACATAATAAAGGTGTTAGGGTTAACATAACAGAGGTGTTAGGGTTAACATAACAGAGGTTTTAGGGTTAACATAACAAAGGTGTTAGGGTTAACATAATAAAGGTGTTAGGGTTAACATAATAAAGGTGTTAGGGTTAACATAATAAAGGTGTTAGGGTTAACATAACAGAGGTGTTAGGGTTAACATAATAAAGGTGTTAGGGTTAACATAATAAAGGTGTTAGGGTTAACATAACAGAGGTGTTAGGGTTAACATAATAAAGGTGTTAGGGTTAACATAATAAAGGTGTTAGGGTTAACATAATAAAGGTGTTAGGGTTAACATAATAAAGGTGTTAGGGTTAACATAATAAAGGTGTTAGGGTTAACATAACAGAGGTGTTAGGGTTAACATAATAAAGGTGTTAGGGTTAACATAATAAAGGCGTTAGGGTTAACATAATAAAGGTGTTAGGGTTAACATAATAAAGGTGTTAGGGTTAACATAATAAAGGTGTTAGGGTTAACATAACAAAGGTGTTAGGGTTAACATAACAGAGGTGTTAGGGTTAACATAATAAAGGTGTTAGGGTTAACATAACAGAGGCGTTAGGGTTAACATAATAAAGGTGTTAGGGTTAACATAATAAAGGTGTTAGGGTTAACATAATAAAGGTGTTAGGGTTAACATAATAAAGGTGTTGGGGTTATCATAATAAAGGTGTTAGGGTTAACATAATAAAGGCGTTAGGGTTAACATAATAAAGGTGTTAGGGTTAACATAATAAAGGCGTTAGGGTTAACATAATAAAGGTGTTAGGGTTAACATAATAAAGGTGTTAGGGTTAACATAATAAAGGTGTTAGGGTTAACATAACAGAGGTGTTAGGGTTAACATAATAAAGGTGTTAGGGTTAACATAATAAAGGTGTTAGGGTTAACATAATAAAGGTGTTAGGGTTAACATAATAAAGGTGTTGGGGTTAACATAATAAAGGTGTTAGGGTTAACATAATAAAGGCGTTAGGGTTAACATAATAAAGGTGTTAGGGTTAACATAATAAAGGTGTTAGGGTTAACATAATAAAGGTGTTAGGGTTAACATAACAGAGGTGTTAGGGTTAACATAATAAAGGTGTTAGGGTTAACATAATAAAGGTGTTAGGGTTAACATAATAAAGGTGTTAGGGTTAACATAACAGAGGTGTTAGGGTTAACATAACAGAGGTGTTAGGGTTAACATAATAAAGGTGTTAGGGTTAACATAATAAAGGTGTTAGGGTTAACATAATAAAGGTGTTAGGGTTAACATAACAGAGGTGTTAGGGTTAACATAATAAAGGTGTTAGGGTTAACATAATAAAGGTGTTAGGGTTAACATAATAAAGGTGTTAGGGTTAACATAATAAAGGTTAACATAATAAAGGTGTTAGGGTTAACATAATAAAGGTGTTAGGGTTAACATATGAAAGGTTAACATAATAAAGGTGTTAGGGTTAACATAATAAAGGTGTTAGGGTTAACATAATAAAGGTGTTAGGGTTAACATAATAAAGGTGTTAGGGTTAACATAATAAAGGTTAACATAATAAAGGTTAACATAATAAAGGTGTTAGGGTTAACATAACAAAGGTGTTAGGGTTAACATAATAAAGGTGTTAGGGTTAACATAATAAAGGTGTTAGGGTTAACATAATAAAGGTTAACATAATAAAGGTGTTAGGGTTAACATAATAAAGGTGTTAGGGTTAACATAATAAAGGTTAACATAATAAAGGTGTTAGGGTTAACATAATAAAGGTGTTAGGGTTAACATAATAAAGGTGTTAGGGTTAACATAATAAAGGTGTTAGGGTTAACATAACAGAGGTGTTAGGGTTAACATAATAAAGGTGTTAGGGTTAACATAACAAAGGTGTTAGGGTTAACATAATAAAGGTGTTAGGGTTAACATAATAAAGGTGTTAGGGTTAACATAATAAAGGTGTTAGGGTTAACATAATAAAGGTGTTAGGGTTAACATAATAAAGGTGTTAGGGTTAACATAACAGAGGTGTTAGGGTTAACATAATAAAGGTGTTAGGGTTAACATAATAAAGGTTAACATAATAAAGGTGTTAGGGTTAACATAATAAAGGTGTTAGGGTTAACATAATAAAGGTGTTAGGGTTAACATAATAAAGGTGTTAGGGTTAACATAATAAAGGTGTTAGGGTTAACATAATAAAGGTGTTAGGGTTAACATAACAGAGGTGTTAGGGTTAACATAATAAAGGTGTTAGGGTTAACATAACAGAGGTGTTAGGGTTAACATAACAGAGGTGTTAGGGTTAACATAATAAAGGTGTTAGGGTTAACATAATAAAGGTGTTAGGGTTAACATAACAGAGGTGTTAGGGTTAACATAATAAAGGTGTTAGGGTTAACATAATAAAGGTGTTAGGGTTAACATAATAAAGGTGTTAGGGTTAACATAATAACGGTGTTAGGGTTAACATAATAAAGGTGTTAGGGTTAACATAATAACGGTGTTAGGGTTAACATAATAAAGGTGTTAGGGTTAACATAATAAAGGTGTTAGGGTTAACATAACAAAGGTGTTAGGGTTAACATAATAAAGGTGTTAGGGTTAACATAATAACGGTGTTAGGGTTAACATAATAAAGGTGTTAGGGTTAACATAATAACGGTGTTAGGGTTAACATAATAAAGGTGTTAGGGTTAACATAATAAAGGTGTTAGGGTTAACATAACAAAGGTGTTAGGGTTAACATAATAAAGGTGTTAGGGTTAACATAATAAAGGTGTTAGGGTTAACATAATAAAGGTGTTAGGGTTAACATAACAGAGGTGTTAGGGTTAACATAATAAAGGTGTTAGGGTTAACATAACAAAGGTGTTAGGGTTAACATAATAAAGGTGTTAGGGTTAACATAATAACGGTGTTAGGGTTAACATAATAAAGGTGTTAGGGTTAACATAATAACGGTGTTAGGGTTAACATAATAAAGGTGTTAGGGTTAACATAATAAAGGTGTTAGGGTTAACATAATAAAGGTGTTAGGGTTAACATAATAAAGGTGTTAGGGTTAACATAACAGAGGTGTTAGGGTTAACATAATAAAGGTGTTAGGGTTAACATAATAAAGGTGTTAGGGTTAACATAACAGAGGTGTTAGGGTTAACATAATAAAGGTGTTAGGGTTAACATAACAAAGGTGTTAGGGTTAACATAATAACGGTGTTAGGGTTAACATAATAAAGGTGTTAGGGTTAACATAATAACGGTGTTAGGGTTAACATAATAAAGGTGTTAGGGTTAACATAATAAAGGTGTTAACCCTGTTAGGGTTAACATAATAAAGGTGTTAGGGTTAACATAATAAAGGTGTTAGGGTTAACATAACAGAGGTGTTAGGGTTAACATAATAAAGGTGTTAGGGTTAACATAATAAAGGTGTTAGGGTTAACATAATAAAGGTGTTAGGGTTAACATAACAGAGGTGTTAGGGTTAACATAATAAAGGTGTTAGGGTTAACATAACAGAGGTGTTAGGGTTAACATAATAAAGGTGTTAGGGTTAACATAACAAAGGTGTTAGGGTTAACATAATAAAGGTGTTAGGGTTAACATAATAAAGGTGTTAGGGTTAACATAATAAAGGTGTTAGGGTTAACATAATAAAGGTGTTAGGGTTAACATAATAAAGGTGTTAGGGTTAACATAATAAAGGTGTTAGGGTTAACATAATAAAGGTGTTAGGGTTAACATAATAAAGGTGTTAGGGTTAACATAATAAAGGTGTTAGGGTTAACATAATAAAGGTGTTAGGGTTAACATAATAAAGGTGTTAGGGTTAACATAATAAAGGTGTTAGGGTTAACATAATAAAGGTGTTAGGGTTAACATAACAGAGGTGTTAGGGTTAACATAATAAAGGTGTTAGGGTTAACATAATAAAGGTTAACATAATAAAGGTGTTAGGGTTAACATAATAAGGTGTTAGGGTTAACATAATAAAGGTGTTAGGGTTAACATAACAGAGGTGTTAGGGTTAACATAATAAAGGTGTTAGGGTTAACATAATAAAGGTGTTAGGGTTAACATAACAAAGGTGTTAGGGTTAACATAATAAAGGTGTTAGGGTTAACATAATAAAGGTGTTAGGGTTAACATAACAAAGGTGTTAGGGTTAACATAATAAAGGTGTTAGGGTTAACATAATAAAGGTGTTAGGGTTAACATAATAAAGGTGTTAGGGTTAACATAATAAAGGTGTTAGGGTTAACATAACAAAGGTGTTAGGGTTAACATAATAAAGGTGTTAGGGTTAACATAACAGAGGTGTTAGGGTTAACATAATAAAGGTGTTAGGGTTAACATAATAAAGGTGTTAGGGTTAACATAACAAAGGTGTTAGGGTTAACATAATAAAGGTGTTAGGGTTAACATAATAAAGGTGTTAGGGTTAACATAATAGAGGTGTTAGGGTTAACATAATAAAGGTGTTAGGGTTAACATAATAAAGGTGTTAGGGTTAACATAACAAAGGTGTTAGGGTTAACATAATAAAGGTGTTAGGGTTAACATAATAAAGGTGTTAGGGTTAACATAATAAAGGTGTTAGGGTTAACATAATAAAGGTGTTAGGGTTAACATAATAAAGGTGTTAGGGTTAACATAATAAAGGTGTTAGGGTTAACATAATAAGGTGTTAGGGTTAACATAATAAAGGTGTTAGGGTTAACATAATAAAGGTGTTAGGGTTAACATAATAAAGGTGTTAGGGTTAACATAATAAAGGTTAACATAATAAAGGTGTTAGGGTTAACATAATAAAGGTGTTAGGGTTAACATAATAAAGGTGTTAGGGTTAACATAATAAAGGTGTTAGGGTTAACATAATAAAGGTGTTAGGGTTAACATAACAGAGGTGTTAGGGTTAACATAATAAAGGTGTTAGGGTTAACATAATAAAGGTTAACATAATAAAGGTGTTAGGGTTAACATAATAAGGTGTTAGGGTTAACATAACAGAGGCGTTAGGGTTAACATAATAAAGGTGTTAGGGTTAACATAATAAGGTGTTAGGGTTAACATAACAGAGGCGTTAGGGTTAACATAATAAAGGTGTTAGGGTTAACATAATAAAGGTGTTAGGGTTAACATAATAAAGGTGTTAGGGTTAACATAACAAAGGTGTTAGGGTTAACATAATAAAGGTGTTAGGGTTAACATAACAAAGGTGTAGGGTTAACATAATAAAGGTGTTAGGGTTAACATAATAAAGGTGTTAGGGTTAACATAATAAAGGTGTTAGGGTTAACATAATAAAGGTGTTAGGGTTAACATAATAAAGGTGTTAGGGTTAACATAACAGAGGTGTTAGGGTTAACATAATAAAGGTGTTAGGGTTAACATAATAGAGGTGTTAGGGTTAACATAATAAAGGTGTTAGGGTTAACATAACAGAGGTGTTAGGGTTAACATAATAAAGGTGTTAGGGTTAACATAATAAAGGTGTTAGGGTTAACATAATAAAGGTGTTAGGGTTAACATAATAAAGGTGTTAGGGTTAACATAACAAAGGTGTTAGGGTTAACATAATAAAGGTGTTAGGGTTAACATAACAGAGGTGTTAGGGTTAACATAATAAAGGTGTTAGGGTTAACATAACAAAGGTGTTCGGGTTAACATAATAAAGGTGTTAGGGTTAACATAATAAAGGTGTTAGGGTTAACATAACAGAGGTGTTAGGGTTAACATAATAAAGGTGTTAGGGTTAACATAATAAAGGTGTTAGGGTTAACATAATAAAGGTGTTAGGGTTAACATAACAAAGGTGTTAGGGTTAACATAATAAGGTGTTAGGGTTAACATAACAGAGGTGTTAGGGTTAACATAATAAAGGTGTTAGGGTTAACATAATAAAGGTGTTAGGGTTAACATAACAGAGGTGTTAGGGTTAACATAATAAAGGTGTTAGGGTTAACATAATAAAGTTGTTAGGGTTAACATAATAAAGGTGTTAGGGTTAACATAACAGAGGTGTTAGGGTTAACATAATAAAGGTGTTAGGGTTAACATAATAAAGGTGTTAGGGTTAACATAACAAAGGTGTTAGGGTTAACATAATAAAGGTGTTAGGGTTAACATAACAAAGGTGTTAGGGTTAACATAATAAAGGTGTTAGGGTTAACATAATAAAGGTTAACATAATAAAGGTGTTAGGGTTAACATAATAAAGGTGTTAGGGTTAACATAATAAAGGTGTTAGGGTTAACATAACAAAGGTGTTAGGGTTAACATAACAGAGGTGTTAGGGTTAACATAATAAAGGTGTTAGGGTTAACATAACAAAGGTGTTAGGGTTAACATAATAAAGGTGTTAGGGTTAACATAATAAAGGTGTTAGGGTTAACATAATAAAGGTGTTAGGGTTAACATAATAAAGGTGTTAGGGTTAACATAATAAAGGTGTTAGGGTTAACATAATAAAGGTGTTAGGGTTAACATAATAAAGGTGTTAGGGTTAACATAACAGAGGTGTTAGGGTTAACATAATAAAGGTGTTAGGGTTAACATAATAAAGGTGTTAGGGTTAACATAACAAAGGTGTTAGGGTTAACATAATAAAGGTGTTAGGGTTAACATAATAAAGGTGTTAGGGTTAACATAATAAAGGTGTTAGGGTTAACATAATAAAGGTGTTAGGGTTAACATAATAAAGGTGTTAGGGTTAACATAATAAAGGTGTTAGGGTTAACATAATAAAGGTGTTAGGGTTAACATAATAAAGGTGTTAGGGTTAACATAATAAAGGTGTTAGGGTTAACATAATAAAGGTGTTAGGGTTAACATAATAAAGGTGTTAGGGTTAACATAACAGAGGTGTTAGGGTTAACATAATAAAGGTGTTAGGGTTAACATAATAAAGGTTAACATAATAAAGGTGTTAGGGTTAACATAATAAGGTGTTAGGGTTAACATAACAGAGGCGTTAGGGTTAACATAATAAAGGTGTTAGGGTTAACATAATAAAGGTGTTAGGGTTAACATAATAAAGGTGTTAGGGTTAACATAACAGAGGTGTTAGGGTTTAAGATAACAAATGTCTTTACTAGATTACACTGAATCTCTTCCTTTCTCGAACCTTCTCTCAGACTCAAAAGTCAGGTCTTCCTACAAAGACAGGATACAGGCTGATGTTGCCAGTGAATCATGTCTCTTTGTGTCACGTGTTTGTTTGTATGTTGTGTTGCAGTTAGTGAATACAGTTACGTGAGGAATAATCCGCCTCAGGAACCTTGTTGTATGTTTGCTCGTCTCTGGCCTCAAAATTTACAACGTTCAGCAAGACTGGTCATGTTAAATGAAAGTGTATTGCAGCAGGACATATACTCCAGATTCCCTGGCAGACGTAACAGTAGGGTGGTACAACTTGTCATTGGATTATTGATTTAGTTCGTTATGAATTATGATTATGCTACATCAGTGTATGCATAATAAGATATTTTTTTAAGTGTATAATTATGTGTGTCTACATGACCTCCAGGCTGGGGCTGCACTGATAACTCTGTGTGTCTACATGTCCTCTAGGCTGGGACGGCTGGGGCTGCACTGATAACTCTGTGTGTCTACATGTCCTCTAGGCTGGGACGGCTGGGGGTGCACGGATAACTCCGCAGCCTACTCCTATGGCTTCCAGCTGCTGTCCACCTTGCTGCTCTGTCTCAGTAATCTGATGTTTGTCCCTCCCGTGGCCGTGGCCGTCCGTCACCACTACCTGCTGGAGGCGTCCGTCTACATCTTCACCATGCTCTTCTCCACCGTGAGTAGCCGACACACAGGCCAGTGCTGCAGAGTGTTGCAGAGTGTTGCAGAGTGTTGCAGAGTGTTGCAGAGTGTTGCAGAGTGTTGCAGTGTCACACAGAGAGTAACCTCGTTCCCAGTTTTATCTTCTCTGTGAGATAATTAAGCATTAGATCACGAGCACTGGCGGACTCAGGGGGGGGGCAGGGACCGCCCCCCCTGGTGCCCCCACGGTCGAAAAACGCGCCCTTAAGTGCCCTTTTGAGTGAAAGAAATTAGAGGATGTGCCCTATTGGTGCCCCCACGGTTGAAAAACGCGCGCTAAAGTGCCCTTTTGAGTGAAGGAAATTAGAGGATGTACCCTATTGGTGCCCCCACGGTTGAAAAACGTGCGCTAAAGTGCCCTTTTGAGTGAAAGAAATGAGAGGATGTGCCCTATTGGTGCCCCCACGGTTGAAAAATGCATGCTAAAGTGCCCTTTTGAGTGGCGAAAAATTAGAAGGTGTGCCCTATTGGTGCTCTTTCAATGGTCTAAACTTGACCATGTGCCCCACGGTTAAATAATATCACGTAAAAGTGCCCTTTTGAGTGAAAGAAATGAGAGGACGTGCCCTATTGGTGCCCCCACGGTTGAAAAACGTACGCTAAAGTGCCCTTTTGAGTGGTGAAAAATAGAAGGTGTGCCCTATTGGTGCTCTTCCAATGGTCTAAACTTGACCATGTGCCCCACGGTTAAATAATATCACGCAAAAGTGCCCTTTTGAGTGAAAGAAATTAGAGGACGTGCCCTATTGGGCCTGATCTCTGCCAACGACGAGAGGGCCTACCTGGAAGAGGTAGAGAAACTGTCACAGTGGTGTCAGGAGAACTGCCTCTCCCTGAACGTCAGCAAAACAAAAGAGATGATTGTGGACTTCAGGAGGTCGGGGGTCAAGGACTACAGCCCCCTCAGCATTGACGGGGCACCGGTTGAGAGAGCGAACAGTTTCAAGTACCTCGGAGCCCACATATCCGAGGACTTGACATGGACCACACACATTGACAGTGTTGTGAAGAAGGCACGACAACGCCTCTACTTCCTCAGGCGCCTAAGGAAGTTCCAAGTCAGTCAGAAGATCCTTAGGAACTTCTACTCATGTACAATAGAGAGCATCCTGACTGGCAACATCACCTCCTGGTTTGGGAATAGCACTGCACAAGACCGTAGCAGACTACAAAGAGTGACACGTTCAGCCGAACGCACAATTGGAGGGGGGCTTCCCACCCGAACAACTGCCTCTTTGAACTGCTGCGGTCAGGCAAGCGATACCGGAGTCTTAAGGCGAGCACAGAAAGACTCAGAAGAAGCTTCTATCCCCATGCCATCAGGCTGCTAAACGAACAATAAACACTATGCAACAACCATCAAATGCACACAGCACACACACCCACACGCACACACTCACTTAAACAAATAACACACTGCAGCACCCACTCTCCACACTTTAGATCACACAAACACACTTTATATTTATTGATAAAGGATTTGCACTACAACTCGTACACCTACTGTAAATTGTACCTAAATTGCACCTCATCCCATTTCTGCCTTGCACTAGTATTGTATATTAGTACACTGCATAGTATATTGTATATTATATGGTAACTCAGTTACGTCTATTCTGCATCGAACATTGTACATATGTCTATACTGAACAATGTGACCTCATTTTTTTACTTCTAATTTACATGCTATACTATGTTATTTTATTTCATACTTATCTTGTCTTGCACAGTCTCTGGAGCGTAACAGTAAGAAGCATTTTGTATAAAAGTATTCTGTACTTCTGTATGACAACTATTAAAGAAACTTGAACTTGAACCTCTAATGGTTAAACGTGACCATGTGGCCCCACAGTTGAAAACATTGCGCTAAAATGCCCTTTTTGAGTGTTGAAAATGAGAGGACGTGCCCATTGGTGCCCTTCCAATGGTCTAGACTTGACCATGTGCCCCACGGCATGGTAAGATGGAGCAACTTCAAACAGAGACCACTGGGCTTTCAGTAGGGCAGACGTAGAAGGCCAAGCCAAAAGAGAACAGGAACGACAAAGAAACAGGGAGCTAATGACAAGACTGGTAGACATCACATTGTATCTTGCACGGCAATATGGGGCGTTCGGGGGTCATGATGAAAGTGGTACATCTTTGAACAAAGGGAATTTCCTTGAACTTGTACAGCTACTTGCAAAATATGACTCCACCATCAAAATGCACCTTGATAAAATCAATCACATCCAGTCTCAACAGAAAAAACCACAGACATCACTGTTGTCCTACAAGACACAGAATGACATAATCAGTGCCCTTGCCACCTATGTCAGAAGAGTAATTCTCAAAGAAATGGAAGATTCCAAAATATTCTCCATTCTCTTGGATGAGACAAAAATAAAAATAAAATCTAACCCTGACTAACCTTACTGTCATGCACTTGTCCTAATAAACTAACCTACACTGTAACACGCAACACTTGATGAACATTGTTACTCAGCTGATAGAGTTGTACCCTTCTTGCTGTCTTGTCGTACAGAACTTGTAAGTCGCTTTGGATAAAAGCATCAGCTAAATGACTAAATGTAAATGTAAATGTACTGGCTGAGCGTCCCGCTCTTCGCCATATTGAGATATACCTCATCTCCTGTACCTACTGTACTACATGAACGA
Organism: Notolepis coatsorum; assembly: GCF_963971535.1. Taxonomy (NCBI): domain Eukaryota; kingdom Metazoa; phylum Chordata; class Actinopteri; order Aulopiformes; family Paralepididae; genus Notolepis; species Notolepis coatsorum. The sequence goes on from NC_140174.1 coordinate 125,851,358, forward strand.
AAACAAAGCACCCTTGCACTTGACCAGGCCCCGCCCCAGTGGCTTACTATAAGACACCGGGCGTGGTCACCACTTGCCCTTCCTCGGGAAAAGTTTTCCATCAGAAACCCCCCCCCCCCAAGGGACCTCAGGGCACGCTAGAGTGGGACGCTCAGCCAGTACTCATATAACTAGGTTATATACTTAACCTATCGTTATATACTCGTACTGGCGAACGCGTCCCGCTCTTCGCCATATTGAGATATGGGGCAGAGCGGACGCGAGGCCCGACAAATGTACCCCCTGAGGACCCGTAAGCCCACACCAGGGGGGAGGGGAGTCCCGTCACCCCTCCTTCCTAGTGAAGAGGGGGCGGCAGTCAACTCCACCCAAGTGCGAAAAGAGGGAACTAGAAACCTCCAACGCACAGCACAGGCGGGACCACGTGTGACACAACACCTTGCGGTCCACACCCACACATCCCTGCTAACCCACCGAAAGGCGGGAAGCAGGGGAGGTTCCAGACCTCAGAACCGCCTGGGAGACAGAATCCCCAGTCATGTCCATGAGGTAAAACCTTACGAAGGGACCCGGGGAGGACCATGAGGCCGCAGCACAGATGTCCTCCACCGAGGCCCCTCCTAACAGGGCGGCAGAGGCCGCCACCCCACGAGTGGAGTGCGCCCTGACACCCCCAGGGGGGGCCAGCCCAGCCAACGTGTAGCAAAGGGCAATGCCCTTGCACAACCAATGGGACAGGTGCTGTTTCGACAGTGCCTTACCAGTGCGAGAGCCACCGTAACAGACAAAGAGCTGATCGGTAGCCCTGAGATCCTGAGTCCGGCTGAGGTAAACCCCCAAAGCCCGGACCGGACACGACAGGTGAAGGCTCGCCTCTAACTCACCAGCGTGAGGAGGCGGATGAAACGCCTGAACCACAATATCCCTGGAGCGAAAAGAGCTCCGGATATTTTTTGGCACGAAGACTGGATTAGGCCTCAGAGTTGCACCGCTATTGACACGAATAGACAGGCACTCAGGCCGCACCGAGAGAGCACAGAGCTCACCCACACGCTTAGCGGAGGTGATGGCCAGCAGGAACGCAGTCTTGAAGACAGCTGTTCCAAGGTGCCTGCTCAAGAGGCTCAAACGGGGCCTCGGACAACCGGCCGAGGACCAATTGAAGGTCCCAACTCGGAGACAGAGAATGTTTCACCGGCTTAAGGCGCCGAGCGCCAAGCAGGAAACGCTTCACAAGAGGGTGGCTGAACAACGTAACGCCCTCAACCCCTCATGACAGGAGGATATAGCCGCAGCATATACCCTCACCGTCGAAGCCAACAGTCTATCAAAAATAGACTGAAGGAAGGTAAGGACAGTGTCCCAGCCCCCCACCTTACACCACTCTTGGAAAATACGCCACCTACCCGCGTAAACCGCGATAGTGGAGGGAGCATGCGCGTTCCGGATGGTGTCAACCACAGAAGGATCCATCCTCTCCAGACTCACCCTCTCACCAGCCAAACCATCAGCGGCTGGCCCAGCACAGGGAACTAACACAGAGACCCGTGCGCTTGAGAGAGGACCCGCGATGACAAAGGAACAGGCCACGACGGGGCTACCAAGAGCTGGATCAGGACCGGGAACCACACAGCTGCGCCCCGGTCTGGCGCAATCAGGATCAAGGTCCTGCGCTCCTCAACGTACCCGCCCCAACAACTGACCTAACAGATGTATGGGGGGAAAGAATCCCAGGTGGTCACGGCATCGGTCCGAGACCTGCCTGACTATGTCTGGATGTAATCCCCACTCGTCAGGGTGAGGACCGCCCGCGACATCACACCTGTACCCACATTCACCCTGCCGGGGATGTGGAGAGCCCTCAGGTTGTGCAATGGAGAACGCCCATAGCCAGCCGACCACCCGGTGCAGACGGGGGGAGCGTACTCCTCCCTGTCCGTCGACATACGACGCTGACATCGTATTGTCCGTCCTGATCAAAACACAGTTTGAGGACCAGAAGGACCGCCTTCAATACCAACACATTGAACGTAGCGCAGACCGGGCAGCATGGCTTGCCAGCTGCCCCCTACTGCGTTGGCCCGACGCGTCTCCAGCGAGGGAGGCGTCGGTGAAAACGTGATGTGTGACAGCCTACTGCTCATGGGGACCCCCCTGGTGAGGACCCCAGGCCCTCCCCAGAGGGCGAGGTCCCCCAGTACTGACACGGGAACTTTAGCCGCTTCCACTTGCCTCTCACCGGGTCTATTTCCATACTGGAAAAAAACCACCTCCGTAACCTCCTCCTGGGGTGAAGAGGAGGCCAAGAGGGACCACGGAATGAGCAGATGCCATCATACCGAGCAGGCGTATCACGGACAGCGCCGTAACCGTCCTAGGACGGAACCTCCCGAGCGTGTCGACAACACGCTCTGAGAGGGATGCCCATAGCACTCCACCCGTTGACTGGGAAGAGGAGTACTCTACTTCCAGTCTACAGCAAACCCCAGGCTCGTTAGGAATTCCACCACCTGCCTGGTATGAGACCTGATGATCCACCTTGACCGCCAAGGACCAGAACGTCGTCAGGGCAGAATACACTTCACAACCCCTGACGACGCAGAGGCCCCAGTGCGGCCTCCACGCACTTGGTGAAGATGCGGGGAGCCAAAGAAAAGCCGAACGGCAGCCTCTGGTACTCATACGCTAAACCCTGCAAAGGAAGCGTAGGTAAGCCCTAGGATGGATGATCGGGGATGCGAATACGCATCCTACAGGTCTATGGAGGAGAACCAGGCCCCCACCTGACAGTGTTCAACAGGTAGGAGATGATCCAAAAATGCTGAACCTTCCCATGGGACAGGTCCAGCATGGGTCTGACACCCCCCCTCCCGATTTCTCGGGCACCAGAGAATACCGGGAGGAAAACGCCACGACGATGGCTTGCTTCGTCCACAGAGATTGGATCTCGTTGACCAGAGCTGTCACTGCTGGTGACCCTGACAATAGTGTCTGTACCAAACCCGAAAACGGGTGGGGTTGTGTAAATACAAGTCCCCGCCTCAGCGTTCTCTCCATCCACCTCGACATATGGTACTGCTGTAGCCATATGTGATGATAGATAGGCGGCCCGGTCCCACCCGCTGTGCGTAGCCTCCGTGGAGTCGGGACATCGGACCCTGCACTACCCACGAGGCAATCGCACCCAAGGGGGGACCCCGACAGAAAAGGCCAGTTTGATACGGGGGAAGCTGACATCAAACTAGGTGACAAAAGCTCCCCCACTGAACACCCCTCCAGAACATGCTGAGGAGTTGTTCTGCAGCTGGACATGCAAGGTGTGAGGCCCCCATGGGTTCCTACACACCGTAGCCCTGCAGTGATATTACTACCACCCAAAAAACACGTTTCTCAGGCCGTGCTCATCCAATATGGCCGATCCCTCGGCCGCCAAGGCTGTCGGCCTTGTGGACACCTGTTGACTCAACGCCCAGGGTACCTCTGGCGGGGGAAACATGGCCGCCTGTCGAGGGCCTCGCCACAGCCGCTGGCGAGGCCGTGCTCTCACCTCTGGCTGCGCGGCGTGAGGCGGTGTGGGGCCTAGGACCAATACCGCCCGCGCTCCAGCGGAAGACCAAAGATCCTCTGCGGAGAGGGGAGCCCTGAGGAGGGAAAAATTCTTTTTAAATTCTCACCCCCTCAAAGGGAGACTAATCCAACCAAGATGTCTGTAAACAAGCGTTGACAGCATCCTAGCCCTCCCTGCGGTTATAGCTTGCGGCTAGGTCAAAGCTAATAACGTCAACAACCTCGCGCGATGTTTCGACGTCGGCTGGCCCTCATGGCCCCGCCACCAGACACCATTTTTGACAGAAAAAAACAGCAAAGCGAACAAGTTACTAATCGCTGCTAATTCTATACCGTGGCGGTCAGGCTTAACAACCCACCCGCCGGCCCGACCCACCTCATGGCGTCGGCCAGGCGGGGCACTGTTTCAACATGCCAGAGGCAAAGGACTGATGCCACCTGCTTCATAAACACTGAGCACCAGTGGTGGTTGCAACCAGCAACCTCCACTGTGGTGTGCACCATGAAGGGGTTAATGAATAAATGAACTAAACTAACACCACCAATACACTGTAGAATGGGCTAGCCCATACACACAACGTTAAGGGGATGCGGACCAGAGAACCCAGTCCCGCATGCGTGTAGCTTTATGCCAAGCAAGCAGTGCAAAAATTTACCGTAGTGGCATGCAGTAATGCGCCTTTCATTTTCCGCCGCCCAGCGCCCAGGTCGCGCGGAAATAGGCTGTCTATTGCCATTCTCTTTGACAAACTCTAACCTTAACCAGCTCCTTAACAACGCCTAAACTTAACCGTTCTAACCTTAACCAACTCCGAAACAATGCCTAACCTTAACCTTAACCTTAACCATGCCTAACCTTAACCATAGAAATTATATTGCCATTCTCTTTGACAAACTCTAACCTTAACCAGCTCCTTAACAGCGCCTAAACTTAACCGTTCTAACCTTAACCAACTCCGAAACAATGCCTAACCTTAATCGGCGAAAGAATACACGTTAAAAAAAAATCACGTTAAAAAATATTTTCGATGGGATTCGAACTCGCCAGCAAACAAGCCATAGGATCCACAGCCATGTGTCCTTGCCAATTGAGCTATTGCTAGATACTGAATAAGGGGCGGTGACTTATATATATTGAGCTCCGCTCGTGTCGCATGCGCGGGCACCTCGCGCGAGCACGCCGGCGCACGCACGCACCTGAGCGAGCACGCCGCCGCCGGTGCACGCACGGTAGCATTTGTCTGAAAAGAAGGGCGTTTTACCGCACTAGCGTGCGGTGACGAATGCGGAAGCATTTTTGCACTGCTTGCTTGGCATTAACGTACAGGCGTCCCGCATACCATTCATAATATTCACAACAAGCACACCAGCCCTAGACCTCAGCCCATTCACCCATGAAACAGGTAAACAAGCCTGCGCAATACTCCCAACAGTAAACACCGATTGACCGTCAGCATGAATGGTTAAGAGGAGGGAAGACCTTTCAGAAAGACATCCCTCAGCGGGGAACAGAAAACAGTAACCCAGCATATAGCATTAGTATTAGCAGCGCGCTCCAGGATAGCCTGGAAAACGTCCCTAACTCAGAGGGACGTTTACCCAGACATCCTGCCCCTTGCGCAGTATCTACTAACACCAGTGTTAATGCCTGATGGCACAGATCCTACCTGAGTGCGAGTTAGCTCGATAGCTACACCAGGGTTTCCGTTAGCCGGTAATTACCGGTATTTGACCGGCAAAATCTGTTGAAGTCCGACATATTTAATCTCTCCGGTCATAATGCAGGGCTGTACGCTAAGCTTTTTCACTAGGGGCACACTTGCCCCTAAATGAGAAATTTAGGGGCAAAAAATATTTTTTAGGGGGAAATTTTTTAATAACAATTTTACCATTATTAAAAAAATATGTTCCTCCTGCCTCATTACTATGGTCCTTTTATTTAACATTTAAGTGCGTTTGTTTTCAGGTTTGTATCTTTTATAATGAGCCAACTGAGAAAGTGTGTAAATCACTAATAGAACAAAAACAACAAACTGTGTGTGTGTGTGCGCGCGCTTGTGTAGTGCTCCTTGAATGAGATCACCACAACACACACACACCATTGCATTAATCAGGAGGACAAGAAACTCTGCATACATTTGTTTCACAATGAAAAGTGCTTTAGAAATCAAATGAATTATTATTGTAAATAACCCTATGAAAGGGTTATTATTTGTATGGGTAATTACCTGCTTCATATTTGTGATGTTACTGGTTTCAGTGTGTGCCTAAAGTGATCAATGTGTTGGGCCGTTTATAGAGATCTATGCCAATTAATGTTTATGTATATCCGGGACTTTTTTTAATAAGAATTGAGAGGTATTTGTATATGTGACCTTTATTTTGAAAACCGTGTTGCGACGCAACCTTATTTACATTTGCGCTTTTGACAGTGAAATGTTCAGTCCAACTTAGCTCGAAGGAAAGACTAATCAAAAAGGTTTAATTGACCCGTATGAGGCTCTTACGGTAGGACTTTGATTGTTTATAGAAGTGGAATGTAATACTATGCTAAACGAGAAATAAACAGTGATTTTACCAGCAGTAAAGTTGCAAGCCACTTTCATTTCATAATATACAGGGAACCGTGACAATTATTAGTATTATCTTATTTGCATATTGTCTCATTATTAGATAGATAGATAGGTTGATATTTTATAAATTTAAGTAGACAGTATTTCACATCCTAATAGTGGGCTGCTACTACTACTCACCTAATGCATGATGGCTGAACCTGAACGTTAGAAGTGTCCGTGTCCCCGTCAATCAATCATCACATCATCACGTCAATCATCATCATCTTATCATCTCTCCACATCAGACGTCGTTGTCATAAGATGGACTGATATCCACTCCGTTGTTCTTGCAGAGCAAAATTTGCGTCTTAAATGTATTGAAATGAGGTGCTTCTTTGGCGATGCAATAGCCCATATTGAAAGGAAGAGAGGCCACATTCAGTTTCGTTTTGCTAGGAATTATGGGATTTGGTGTTGGATGTATAGACTACGCAGATAGGGACATGGTCTTTAATCGCACGATAGACTACAAGTACCAAGTATATAGCGTGACCCAGATTCACTCCACACGCAAATCTTTTTTTTCACTCAGGCTATCGGTGATCGCAGTAAGTTCATTCATTGCCGACAGATTCTTTCATAGCACCACGACATTGTGTCGCACTGTACAGCCTTGGTTGTAGGCTAATGTTTTTTTTTTTTTTTTTTTTTTAAATGTATCCAATTTGTATGGATTAATTTAGGAGTGAAATGCGAATGAAGGGTTGAAATCACAACTCGCAACGTTGCTCCCAAATAATATTTCCAACTCGCAACGGCCAAATTAAGGGGCAATTTGCGACGAGATCATCGCAGTGTACAGCCCTGTAATGTCCGGTGAAACTAATTCCCTCTAAGCACAATTTGATTATTTGAATTGTATTAAAATAGGCAAAAATTAAATAGCCTATGCGATGAACGAAACAATCATTACATTTGTTTCATCGTTGCTTCACCAAGCAGGTCTAATAATGACAACGATGTTGTCAGCGGGAGCTTAGTGCTGGATTTGCGAGAGCATGCAGCTGCAGAGCCACAGAACCCACAGAGCTGTGCCCGCACAGTGCAATACTCCAATTCAGCCATTGGCAATTCAGCTGTTGGGTGGGGGGCGCTGCTGAGCAGTCCCCAGACCGGACCTGAAACACCGCTGCTCTGCGGCTCTGCAGCTGCATGCTCTCGCAAATCCAGCACGAAGCTCCCGCTGACACATCGTTGTCATTATTAGACCTGCTTGGTGAAGCAACGATGAAACAAATGTAATGATTGTTTCGTTCATTGCATAGGCTATTTAATTTTAGCCTATTTGAATACAATTCAAATAATCAAATTGTGCTTAGAGGGAATTATTTTCACTGGACATTATGACCAGCACCAAGTCGTTGGGAGGTGGAGATAGTCATCACGCAAACCCACGATAATGTTGCCGTCTCTCTCTGCCAAATTTCTCAGTTCTTCGCTTGATATAATTAATACAAATGTCCAATATAACGGAATTCGTTAGCTCATAAAAATGTGATTATAACAGACTGCTGTTTATTTATGTCGGGCAGACTGCCCACCGACACCTCAAGTCGGCAGCAGCACGAAGTCTCGAGGGACTTATTTTATTTGGAATATATTAATGACTGTATACGCAAAAGTAGCCTAGTTTTAAGTTAAAATATTATAAATGCCTTGAGGATGTCATTCTTTATATAGGCCTATTAATTGTTTTTAAGCTCAATAAACTCTGACCGGAATTGATCCCATTTGTCCGGTAGATTGAAATCTACCGGACACTCAGACCGGCAAAAAAGAATTCTAATGGAAACCCTGAGCTACACATCGCACGTCGTCCCTCGAACTACTACCAAGACGAGGAAACACCAGGATAGACCCGACGCGGAGATGCATCGAAATGCATCCAGCTGCAGGGCCACAGAACCCATACGAGCGCCGTTGGAACATGCCGAAGATTCCAGGGGCTGGCAAATCTCCGGCATTGTTCAATTTCTCTCTGCAGATCATAAACGCTAGTTACACAGGGTGCAAAGCAACCGCCATGATGGAAAACGAAAAAGAGGAAGGGCGAGTGGTGACCACGCCCGGTGTCTTATAGTAAGCCACTGGGGCGGGGCCTGGTCAAGTGCAAGGGTGCTTTGTTTTCGTTCATGTAGTACAGTAGGTACAGGAGATGAGGTATATCTCAATATGGCGAAGAGCGGGACGCGATCGCCAGTACGAGTATATAACTAACGTTAGTGCAGCTTAGCTAGTGGAACCAACTAATGTTAGTGCAGCTTAGCTAGTGGAACAACTAAGATTAATGCAGCTTAACTAGTGGAACCGACTAACATTAGTGCAGCTTAACTAGTGGAACAACTAACATTAGTGCAGCTTAGCTAGTGGAACCAACTAACATTAGTGCAGCTTATCTAGTGGAACAACTAACATTAGTGCAGCCTAGCTAGTTGAACCAACTAACATTAGTGCAGCTTAACTAGTGGAACAATAAAGCATTACATCACGTGCAGGAGTGGGTTGTGAGAATTAGACCATGCCTAGGGGTGGTCGTTAGACCCCCCTAGGCATGGTCTAATTCTCACAACCCATGACTGCACGTGGTGTAATGGCTTTTATACAACTGGCGCATTCATCCAACCTTATTGCTATACAATAAACACACATTAATTGAAGATTTATTGAAAAAACCATCCGCAGAAAAAGTAGTTCCCAAAAAAAAAATAGAAGTTGCCTCCACGTGGAAGCAGATCGGAAGTGCATCCAACTGTTCTCACTGTCTCTCAACTAAGACATCCAACAAACTAACACATCCAACTATCTTTCAACTAAGACATCCAACAAACTAACACATCCAACTGTCTTTCAATTAGACATCCAACAAACTAACACATCCAACTTTCTAACACATCTCTTTCTATAGAACTTCATTCTTAGATGCTTCTATAGAAAGTAGGTAAAACAAATTAAAAAAAGGTTTCTTTGCCCTATATAGGGGGGGGGGGGGGGAGTTTTCTTTGCCCTATAAGAGGGGATTTTTTTTTTAAACCTACTTTCTATAGAAGCAGCTGGGAGGTGCGCTGTTTTAAGTGAGCGTGTATTATTGAATTGATTGATTGATTGCTAATTTTATTACTGTCCGCTTTGTTTCCAACTGGTTAAGTTTAGGCACTCTTTCGAAGTCGCTCTCTTTCGAAGTTGGTTAAGGTTAGAGTTTTAAATCAGGGCTGGTGGTCTATCGCCCTGCTCTAAAGACAAACTCTAACCTTAACCAAATTCGAAAGAGAGCGACTTCGAAAGAGTGCTTAAACTTAACCAGTTGGAAACAAGGCGGACAGTAATAAAATTAGCAATCAATCAATCAGCTAATTTTATTACTGTCCACCTTGTTTCCAACTGGTTAAGTTTAGGCACTCTTTCGAAGTCGCTCTCTTTCGTAGTTGGTTAAGGTTAGAGTTTGGAATCAGGGCTGGTGGTCTATCGCCCTGCTCTAAAGACAAACTCTAACCTTAACCAACTTCGAAAGAGAGCGACTTCGAAAGAGTGCCTAAGCGTAACCAGTTGGAAACAAGGCGGTAGGGCTGTCCCCGACTAAGGATTTGGATGGTCGACTATGATTGGCAAAAATTTGCTGTTAGTCGACTATTGGTCAAAAAAAATTAAGTCTAATATATTGTTAACCCATTCTCCGCCAATCACGTGTTAAGGCGGCTTTCTCTGCCATGTGTTGTCTGCCAATAACGCCGTAAGGCGTGTTTGAGATCAATATTTCATATTTTTGTCATGGTATTCATATTTCACCCACGGAGTCTTGGCTGATGCTGTAGGACTTCGCACAACTCTGCAACGCTTCAATACTGCCACCTGGTGGCCGATCGGCGAGTTGCAACCGGAAGTCGATAATTGTGACCCCGGTGTGTCTCCCTATTCCGTCCGGCCACTCGTTTATCGTCCCGGGACTCAATCCACACACCGTGGACAATGGATCGTTGCCATAACTCAATAAACGACATGATTTGGGTGTATATTAGTATTATACAAACCGGAACTGGATCACCTCGATCAACATCAAATAATTGGGATCTGTTTGCTCCACTCTCATCGCCCAATGCTACGAGCAGACTGACGTGAGTTTCAGAGTTTTTCTTTATCATTTTCGATACAAACTGCTCTGATCAATATATCATCCATACTACATAAATCATTTAACGTCGGTCATTGAATTATAAACGACCCCCCCCCCCCCCTCGGTTCACCCGCAGATGATCAGTCATGACGTTTAGGACCATGTACAGTTGAAATTATTATTATTATTATTTATATAGCATGGATCGGTATCAAACTGCATTTGATCATCTAATCCAGTGCTTCTCAAACTTTTTCTGTCAGGCCCCCCTTTGGCGGACCAAAATATTTTGGCCCCCCCCCCCCCCCCTCGCCCCAACAAAATAGTCATGAAATGGGCCATGTTTAAATGTATTGAAATAACACCAATATCGTGACCTTTCAAATTGGCCCTATATTTTGTTTTCAGAGCTGTCATGTATGTGGTGCTGAATGGTATCAACACCTTAACTGCTGTATCATGAGATACTTGGTGGGCCATGAGATGAGATACTTGGTACTCAGCACCACACTCTGAAACTAGCTCTCTAAGTGGTATCAGATGAGATTTCAAAGAGTTCTTCCAAGAGTTTGGATGGAGATGTGTCAGGAAGCTTTGTCTCAATGTTGTCTGTAAAGTATTTTTTTATCCAGAGTAACTTGGTGATCCTTTTCTGTGTTTTATTAAATAATGATTTTCAGATTTTGAGAAATGGTATTTTCATGGAGAACAGTGCAGCTGCAACAGATAGCACTTTAGTGATAATTTTCTGTAATCAATTTTTTTTTTTTTTTTTTTAATAAATCTCAAGGCCCCCCCTGTCATGCCTCTGCGCCCCCCCTGGGGGGCGCGCCCCCCACTTTGAGAAACACTGATCTAATCTATGCATTTATGCCTATATCTCACGTTCTATGAAATACTGCAGAAAACGATAAAAACATATTTATACTCTAGGCGGTATTTTTGTATGAATGTGTGAATGAAAAAGTAAAACGTTCCTACATCCTGAACGATAGATAATTGATGTTGAATGGGCCATAGTAATGTCAATTTAGCAATACAATTTAAATAGTTATAGCCCTGCAAATAAGGTGAACATCTCCATAGACAAATAGCACTGGCAGAGGATGGTTTAGGACAGGGATCGGCAATAGGCGGCCCGCGGGCCGACACTGGCCCGCCAGCAATAATTTCTGGCCCGTCAGATTATTTTGAGAATATGATATTTATTTTACGCGCGGGAAATATTCACTCGGGACGCCAGGGTGTCTTTTATTGTGAAGCTGTATCTATCTACCGGTAGTCATCAAAAGCATGTCTGTCACTATAGCCAATTGAAATGCTAGAAATGGTCACATGGACTGGGAGAACCAATGTATATTTCCCTAACGCACTTTCACTTCCGCGTTCGAGATGGAGTGAGTAACAAAATGTGTTAAAAAAAAAAAAAAAACACATCTTTGGATAGCTTCTTTGCAACGGGGAAATATAACGCTTCTTTTAATAAACAGGAGCCATACTTAAAATACGGGTTTATCGCAACAGGTCGGTGATTCTTGCGTGCCGAGCCGACGTCCTCTCTGCATAATATGTGGCGACAACAACAACAACGAGGAAATGATGACAACTGTGTTCAAGTTGGCAGATAAAGTAGCTGCATTCAACGCCAATCTGGAATTGGAGGGCGGCGAGTGGATATGTGACATGTTTCAAACATTAGCAGGGATTTTGGAGGACTTAACAACAAACAAGGTATGGTGAGTCGTGTTTTCATGCATTCTGATCTGTTCATCACGAGCCGCGGTGATCTGCAACAGCTGATCTGCTGTTCATGAATGAATGAATGAAAACTTTATTTAACAGATTGCAGAATGGGTACAATACAGTACGGCGCAATACACACAATTGTTAAGGGGATGCAGACCAGAGAAAAACGTTTGTCTTTTTTCACTATATTAACACTTTAATCGCCATGGGTTAAATTCATAATTTCGAAAAAATAAATAACGCACATCCTCCGTTTGTTGGTGCTGAGCCAAACTGTAAAAACAGTAATACATAAGATAAAGCAGGGCTCGCAACTCAGTCGTAGTTCCAAGGTGTTTTATTTGACAAAAAAAGGCAGATGCGACGTTTCGACCCTTCTGGTCTTCTTCAAGCATGAAGACAACAACACACTGACATCTTTTTATACAGGAAGTGAACTAAATTGATTATCAGCCCCACCTGGTGATCAGGGGCGGTCCCAATATTTGCATGATACATTCTATACATAATTAAGTAACAATTTCTTTTCATTTGACATTCTTTAAAAGATTTGAGAAATATCTATGTTAAACACAACATTAAGACATCATTTACAGATAGGCAGCAGTGTTAGTCACTGAAAACAAAAATGAAAAAAACTAAAATGAAAAAAACACAAACAAAAAACAAAAACAAAGTCCATTGACTGTCTCCCTCTATAAGTTAAATTTACAAATAAGGTCTAATGTCAAAGTCCTCATTAAGTCCTGTTGGTGCCATCGTTTTAAGATAATGGATCCACCATACTTCTCTCCTCAGTAGGAGATTATCTATATCTCCCCCTCAAGTTCAAGTTCAAGTTCTTTAATAGTTGTCATACAGAAGTACAGAATACTTTCATACAAAATGCTTCTTACTGTTACGCTCCAGAGACTGTGCTAGACAAGATAGTATCAAATAACATAATAACATAATATAGCATGAATTTAGAAGAAGAATGAGGTCACAGTTGTTCGGTATAGACATATGTACAATGTTCTGAGTTACCATATAATATACAATACACAATACTATGCAGTGTACTAATGTACAGTACTATCTAGTGCAAAGCAGAAATGGGATGAGGTACAATTTTAGGTACAATTTACAGTAAGGTGTACGAGTTGTAGTGCAATCCTTCATCCATAAATATAAAGTGTGGGGAGTGGGTGCTACAGTGTGTTTGTTTAAAGTGGGTGTGTGCTATAAAGTGTGTGTAGTGGGTGCTACAGTGTGTTTGTTTAAAGTGAGTGTGTGCGTGTGGATGTGTGTGCTATGTGTGTTTGGTGGTTGTTGTTGTGTAGTGTTCATTCATTGTTCGTTTAGCAGCCTGATGGCCTGGGGATAGAAGCTACTTCTGAGTCTTTCTGTGCTCGCCTTGAGACTCCTGTGTCGCTTGCCTGACGGCAGCAGTTCAAAGAGGCAGTTGTTCGGGTGGCTCGAGTCCTTAATAATTCTCTTAGCCTTCCCCTTGCAACGCTTGTTGTAAATGTTCTGGAGGGTGGGGAGCCCCCCTCCAATTGTGCGTTCGGCTGAACGTGTCACTCTTTGTAGTCTGCTTTGGTCTTTTGCAGTGCTATTCCCAAACCAGGAGGTGATGTTGCCGGTCAAGATGCTCTCTATTGTACATGAGTAGAAGTTCTTAAGGATCTTCTGGCTGACTTGGAACTTCCTTAGGCGCCTGAGGAAGTAGAGGCGTTGTCGTGCCTTCTTCACCACACTGTTAATGTGTATGGTCCATTTCAAGTCCTCGGATATGTGGGCTCCGAGGTACTTGAAGCTGTTGACTCTCTCAACCGGTGCCCCGTCGATGCTGAGGGGGCTGTAGTCCTTGACCCCCGACCTCCTGAAGTCCACAATCATCTCCTTTGTTTTGCTGACGTTCAGGGAGAGGCTGTTTTCCTGGCACCATCCCGCCAGGACCTTGACCTCTTCCAGGTAGGCCCTCTCGTCGTTGGCAGAGATCAGGCCCACCACCACTGTGTCGTCAGCAAATTTGACGATTGTATTGCTACTCCGCTGAGCCACACAGTCGTGTGTGTACAGGGAGTAGAGGAGGGGACTCAGAACACAGCCCTGGGGGGCCCCTATGTTGAGGGTGATGGATGAGGAGGTGCAGTTGCCTGCTCTCACCACCTGGGGTCTGCCAGTCAGGAAGTCCAAGACCCACTGGCAGAGGTCATAGCCCAAGCCCAGGTCCCTGAGCTTGGCTATGAGTATGGAGGGGACTATGGTATTGAATGCCGAGCTGTAGTCGATGAATAGCATTCTCACATAGTTCCCCTGCCTCTTGTCCAGGTGTGATGCTGCTGTGTGCAGCACATGGGATATGGCGTCCTCCGTGGACCTGTTGGGGCGGTATGCAAATTGCAGGGGGTCCATGTTGATGGGGAGGGAGGAGCAGATGTAGCCCTTTACTAGCTTCTCAAAGCACTTCATGGCTATGGAGGTGAGAGCTACAGGGCGGTAGTCGTTGAGGCAAGCAGGCTTGGATTTTTTGGGTACAGGGATAATAGTGGACTTCTTCAGGCAGGTGGGGATGACAGCCTGTTCTAAGGACAGGTTAAATATGTCAGTGAATACTGGGGCCAGTTGGTCGGCACAGACTTTTAGGACGCGGCCGGGGATGCCGTCCGGACCTGCTGCCTTCCTGATATTCACTTTTTTAAAGGTCCGCCTCACCTCATGCTCTGTTACCCTGAACACTGCGCCTCCATCAGCAGCCGACCCCCCCCCCCCCATTGCCGAGGCTTGTGAGCTGGTGTTGTTATTACCAGCATCAAACCTCGCATAGAAGGTATTGAGGTCGTTTGCTAAGGAGATGTCACTGTTCAGTTTGAGGGAGGCGCCTTTGTAGTCTGTCATCGTTTTGAGCCCCTGCCACATAGCTCTAGAGTCAGCTTGTTCAAACTGGAGTTCAATTTTATCCCTGTAGCGCCGTTTGGCCTCTGACACTGTCCTCCTTACGTTGTGTTGCGCCACCTTGTGGTCATTCATGTTGCCTGCCACTAGGCCGTCATTGTATGCTTTGGTGCGCTCTCTCAGAGCTTCACGGACGGATTTGTCTACCCAGGGTTTTTGATTTGGGTAAACTTTCATTTTGGTAGTGGGGATTGTTTCTTTCACCCTAGTACAGACATAGTCCAGCACTGTCTCCGTGTAGGCATTAATGTTATCTGTGTCGCGGAATACAATCCAGTCTGTGTTGTGGAACACTGACCGGATCGTATCCTCTGACGTCACATCCCATTTCTGCACCTCTCGCGAGACTACGGGAGTACTTTTAATTCTTTGTCTGTACTTTGGTGTAAGGAAAATGGATGCGTGATCTGACTTGCCAAAGCCACTATCAGAATGAGCCTTGTAGCCACCTTTAAATTGCGTGTAACAGTGATCTAGGATGTTACCGCCTCTGGTGTTGCAAGTCACATGCTGGTAGAAATCAGGCAATACCTTTCTCAGATTGGCGCTATTGAAATCTCCCAGTACTAAAATGGCGGCGTTAACGTTCGTCGCTTGTATATTATTTACCTCGTCGTGTAGTCTGGAGAGCGCGGCGTTGTTGTTGGCTTGCGGTGGAATATACACTCCGACCAGGACGATCGCCGTTAACTCCCTCGGGAGGAAGAAAGGACGACACTTGATGGTTATATATTCCAGTTCTGGGGAGCAGTGGTTGGATAATTCCTTCACATTCGTTGGATCACTCCAATTTTTGTTAAACATGAAGGCAATACCTCCACCACGTTGTTTACCGGACTCTGATTGTGTCCGATCCTTCCTATGGATAAAGAAGTGATCCGCTGGTTGAATCGCGTGATCTGGAACCTCCGGTGTTAGCCATGTTTCGGTGAAGCAAAGGACATTGCAGTCCCTAACGTCTCTTTGATATTGAATCCTTGCTCGGATGTCATCCAGTTTATTGTCTATTGATTGTACATTGGCTAGCAATATACTGGGAAGTGGTGTACGGTGTCGTCTGGATCTCAGCCTGTTTCGGATCCCAGCCCTTTTTCCTCGACGTCTTTTCCTGGGGTCTAGGAACAAAGGATCTGGTCCTAGTCTCCGGAGGATTTCTTCCGGCCATTGATGTGGTTCGGAAAGTTGATCCAGCGAGTAATCCAGTTGGTAAGTTTCCCGTAATCCAATGTCTATGAGTGACTGACGGTCATATACATTAAATGCACCAACAGTTGGTACGCACAAAACTCTAAAAACTATAAATATTAACAAAAGTAAACACAGTCTCGACGGAGCTAACAGAGAGGCAGCCGAACGGGGCGGCGCCATCATCTTCGTCTTGGAAGATGCACTCTCTCTATTCCAAGGTATCTTAATGATGAGACATTGTGGTGTGCCTTTTTAAAATGTAAAGCTACTGGGCTTTTTTCATCCCCATTCCGTATCGTACTCCTGTGTTCAGCAATGCGTGTTTTTAAAGCACGTGTTGTCTTACCGACATATGCCTTACCACATGGGCACTTAAGCATATAGATTACATTGGTAGTTGTACATGTTATTTTGCCTCTTATTTGTATCTCTTTCCCAGTTGTTGGGTGATAGAAAACAGTGCATTTTTCTGTGAAGTGACCACAACGTCGGTTTCCATCTGGTAAGTCATCTAAAAAATTGTGTGTTTTCTTAGGAGGCAGGTCTGATTTAACCACAATGTCTCTGATGTTATGTGCTCTCCTGTAGACTAGTCTAGGGGGGATCTGAAAAGATTTATCCAATGTTGGATCAGAACTGAGAAGATGCCAATGTTTTTTAATAGTATGTTTAAAAAGGTTGCCTAGAGGCGAGTATTGTGTAATACACTGTATAGGTTGTCCAGAGGTAGTTTTGTTTCTTGTAGATTGTAAGCAATCTTCTTGGGTTTTATGACCCACTTTCAAAGCTGCTTTTTCTACAATGTCTTGTGTGTACCCTCTGGTTTTAAACATCGTTTTTAAAGTATCTGTCTGTTCCTGAAAACATTCATCTGTACTACAGATTCTACGGATCCTGTAGAACTGGCTGATAGGTAAACTGTTTTTTAGCGGAGTAGGATGAAATGAATCACTTCTCAACAGAGAATTTCTGTAACAAGGTTTTCTGTATACATCCGTTTGGAATGTACCATTGTCTTTTTTGATTATAATATCTAAGAAATTCACTTGGTGTTGGTCATACTCCATAGTAAACTTTAGATGTTCATTTTTGGCATTGAGGAAATTAAAGAATTGTATCAGTGTCATTTCATCCCCTGTCCACAGTATGCAAATATCATCTATATATCTTTTCCACATCTTAATGTATGGTAAAAACACATTTTCTGAGGAATTGAATACATAATTCTACTCAAAAAGACCCATATAAATATTGGCTATGGATGGGCTGGCTTTGCTTCCCATACTCACGCCCTTGATTTGTAGATAGTTCTCATCTTGGAACATGAAGTAGTTATGCGTGAGTAGAGTCTCTGTCAGTTCTATAAGAACGTGTGTTTCTGGTGTTGAATCCGGTGGACGTTGATTCAGGAACAGTGTCAGGGCTTCTAGAGCCCCTGTATGGGGTACTGAAGTGTACAAGGATTCGATGTCCAAACAGGCCATGTAGGTCACAGTGGTCGGATCCTGGACGGACTTCAAAGTCTTCAGTAGGTCTGTTGAATCCTGTGTGAAGGATGGGAGAGATTTCACAATTGGTTGTAGGAAGAAGTCCACATAGGAAGAGATGTTTTCAGTGAGAGATCCAATTGCTGCCACTATTGGTCTACCTTTAGGTTGAACAGGATCTTTATGCACTTTTGGCAGGCAATAGAACACTGGAGTCATTGGATGATCTATCTTCAGAAAGGCATATTCTTTTTTGGTCAAGAGGTCATTGTCCAACCAATTCTTTAATTGATGATGAATCTCATTTTTGAAAATAGCTGTTGGATTTCCAGAACGTTTTCTGTAATTCTTAGCATCTCCTAACTGACGGTGCACTTCCTTCTCATAATCACTCCTATTTTGAACAACAATAGCCCCTCCTTTGTCTGCATTTTTCACAATCAAAGTAGTATCTTTAGAAAGTTTGTTTAATGCTTCCCTTTCTTCCTTTGATAGATTGTTGTACACCTTATATTCTTTTCTGTTCTTAAGAGTATTTCTGACGTCTTGTTCTACCAATCTGCAATAGGTACATTCCAAACGGATGTATACAGAAAACCTTGTTACAGAAATTCTCTGTTGAGAAGTGATTCATTTCATCCTACTCCGCTAAAAAACAGTTTACCTATCAGCCAGTTCTACAGGATCCGTAGAATCTGTAGTACAGATGAATGTTTTCAGGAACAGACAGATACTTTAAAAACGATGTTTAAAACCAGAGGGTACACACAAGACATTGTAGAAAAAGCAGCTTTGAAAGTGTGTCATAAAACCCAAGAAGATTGCTTACAATCTACAAGAAACAAAACTACCTCTGGACAACCTATACAGTGTATTACACATTATACAACGGCATGCAAATTTCTCGATTCTGATTGGCTGAAACAGTCATTTTACACGTCTTTATTGGCAACAATCCACGCTGCTGGCCCAGGACCCGCCCACAACCGACCCACATCACATCACTCCGCCGGATCACAAGAAGGTGGCCAATAATATTTACAAATGGATATGTTAATGGCGACTAAACGACTAAATATGAAGCGATTCTGTCAAGGGGAATGTGTTAGCCCTTTAAACAATGTTGGATGATGTAATTGATGGGTCTTGAGGCAATCTAGAACAAAAGAAAAATCGCGGTTTGATTGATAGATTAATTGATTGATTTAAATTTCTACTTCCTTCTTGCTACTGACTGCAGCGTTCTCTCTCACTGTCCGACGCTGGCGTACCCACAAACACACACACACACATACACACACACACACACACACACACACACACACATACACACACACACGCACACACACACTGTGACACACACACACACACACACACACGCACACACACACACACACACTCCTGTCTGCAACAGCGGGGGAGTCAGACTGAGAGAGAAGCAGCGCTGTTTTAAGTGAGCATGGTCTATTGAATTGATTGATTGGTTGATTGCTAATTTTATTACTGTACCCCTGGTTTCCAACTGGTTAAGTTTAGGCTAAAAGAAATAAATAAAAAAATAGGGCGAAGAAAACGTTTTTTTCCTATGCATTCCCTTAACAATTGTGTGTATTGAGCCGTACTGTATTGTACCCATTCTGCATCTGGTAATAAAATTTTCAATCAATCATTCCAATAATACACAGTTGGATGTGTTAGTTGGTTGGATGCACTTCAAGCTGCTTCCACATGAGGCAACTTCTCTCAATCATTCCAATAATACACAGTTGGATGTGTTAGTTTGGTTGGATGCACTTCAAGCTGCTTCCACATGGAGTTGTGGGAACTACTTTTTCTGGCGGATGGTTTTTTCAATAAATCTTCGATTAATGTGTGTTTATTGTATAGAAATAAGGTTGGATGAATCTGGCAGTTGTATAAAAGCTTTACACCACGTGCAGTCGTGATTTGTGACCAATAAACCATGCCTAGGGGGGTCTAACGACCCTCGGCTGCGCCTCGGGCCTAACAACCACCCCTAGGCATGGTTTATTGGTCACAAACCACTCCTGCGTGTGATGTAATGCTTAAATACTCGCCTCTAGGCAACCTTTTTAAACATACTATTAAAAAACATTGGCATCTTCTCAGTTCTGATCCAACATTGGATACATCTTTTCAGATCCCCCCTAGACTAGTCTACAGGAGAGCACATAACATCAGAGACATTGTGGTTAAATCAGACCTGCCTCCTAAGAAAACACACAATTTTTTAGATGACTTACCAGATGGAAACCGACGTTGTGGTTTGTGTGCTCAATGTCACTTCACAGAAAAATGCACTGTTTTCTATCACCCAACAACTGGGAAAGAGATAAAAATAAGAGGCAAAATAACATGTACAACTACCAATGTAATCTATATGCTTAAGTGCCCATGTGGTAAGGCATATGTCGGTAAGACAACACGTGCTTTAAAAACACGCATTGCTGAACACAGGAGTACGATACGGAATGGGGATGAAAAAAGCCCAGTAGCTTTACATTTTAAAAAGGCACACCACAATGTCTCATCATTAAGATACCTTGGAATAGAGAGAGTGCATCTTCCAAGACGAGGGGGAGATATAGATAATCTCCTACTGAGGAGAGAAGTATGGTGGATCCATTATCTTAAAACGATGGCACCAACAGGACTTAATGAGGACTTTGACATTAGACCTTATTTGTAAATTTAACTTATAGAGGGAGACAGTCAATGGACTTTGTTTTTGTTTTTTGTTTGTGTTTTTTTCATTTTAGTTTTTTTCATTTTTGTTTTCAGTGACTAACACTGCTGCCTATCTGTAAATGATGTCTTAATGTTGTGTTTAACATAGATATTTCTCAAATCTTTTAAAGAATGTCAAATGAAAAGAAATTGTTACTTAATTATGTATAGAATGTATCATGCAAATATTGGGACCGCCCCTGATCACCAGGTGGGGCTGATAATCAATTTAGTTCACTTCCTGTATAAAAAGATGTCAGTGTGTTGTTGTCTTCATGCTTGAAGAAGACCAGAAGGGTCGAAACGTCGCATCTGCCTTTTTTTGTCAAATAAAACACCTTGGAACTACGACTGAGTTGCGAGCCCTGCTTTATCTTAAATTCATAATTTACCATCCCTCGCCAGCTCTATTTGTCTATGGAGAAGTTCCCCTTCTTTGCAGGGCTATAACTTTTTAAATTCTATTGCTAAATTGCCATTATTATGGCCCATTCAATGTCCTATATGTATTGTTCAGGGTGTAGCAACGTTAAACTTTTTCATTCACATATTCATACTAAAATATGGTCTAAAGTATAAGTATGTTTTTATCGTTTTCTGCAGATTTCTCCAGAACTTGATTTATAGCTCCAAATGCATTATATTGATGATGAAATACAGTTTGATAGCAATCGGCGCAAGATAAAAAATTTCAACTGGACGTGATTCTAGAAGTTTCTACGTATCATCTGATGATGACCGGATGGGCGGGGGATCGTTTATAATTCCGTGGGCAACGTTAGATGATTCATCCAGAGTGGGTCATATGTTCATCAGATCAGTTAGTATAGAAGACGTTAGAAAATAACGTTGAAACTCACCATGGCTTCCTCGCGCCGCTGGCAGATGAGCGTGGAACAGAATTTTTTCTCTTATGGGATGGAGAAATGCCCGATCCATTTCCAGGTTGTATAATAGTATATACGTCCAAATCATGTTGTTTTTTCGAGTTATTTCCACCGATCGATGTTCACTGTATCAAGACGGAGTCTCTCTAACGATAGCGAGTGCCCGGACCACATATGGATGAGCACTTCCGGTTCAAAGGTTCATTTCCGGTTGGCGATCTGCCGATCGGCCACCAGATGGCGCTCTTGAACCGCTAGAGAGTTGAGAGGAGATCAGCAGTGTGTCTCAGGGCTCCGGAAAGGAAATATGATTTCGATGACAGATTTTTGAAATATTGACATCAAAGACGAGTTACGGCGTCTTCGGCAGAATGAGCATGGCTAGGAATGACGTGTAAACTCGTCCCCGGCGATCATAGCATTTTTTTTTTTTTACATTTTTTATCATTCCATTTGGGCTGTGGGGGGTGCTTAATGTCTCAAGGAGTCGACTGAAGGCTTCTTGTCCTCTGCAAAAGCATGCAATTGGTCCACTGATGGATACATCTTGATATTGTCTAGTCTAGTGTGTTCATTAGATGGGTGAAATCCTCTTTCAGTGCCTCTGTGCCTGTTTTCGTAGGCAGTTAGCCTCTGGTATGCGTGCCATTAGCGTTAGCCACGCTTCTAGGCCTCTTTTCTTTTGGAAAGAATGATAAAAAAAATAAAAAATATATATTATAAATATTTATATATATTTTTTTATATATTCGACTAAGAGGTTGGCCAGTCGACTACGGCTCCTTTCGACCGACTAATCGACTAATAGGGGTCAGCCCTACAAGGCGGACAGTAATAAAATTAGCAATCAATCAATCAGCTAATTTTATTACTGTCCGCCTTGTTTCCAACTGGTTAAGTTTAGGCACTCTTTTGAAGTCGCTCTCTTTCGAAGTTGGTTAAGGTTAGAGTTTGGAATCGGGGCTGGTGGTCTATCGCCCTGCTCTAAAGACAAACTCTAACCTTAACCAACTTCGAAAGAGAGCGACTTCGAAAGAGTGCCTAAACTTAACCAGTTGGAAACAAGGCGGACAGTAATACAATTAGCAATCAATCAATCAATCAATCAATCAATCAATTCAATAATCCAGCTCACTTAAAACAGTGCACCTCCCAGCTGCTTCTATAGAAAGTAGGTACAAATCTTTTTTTGCAATTAATCAATTAATCAATTTGCATGATTTTTATTTTGTTCCACAATGACTCATGACCCATCAATTACATCATCCAACATTGTTTAACACATTCGACGTGACAGAATCGTTTTTCATTTCGTCTTTATGACCCTATCACTATATCCTTTCGTAACGTTTACTGTCCGGCGTGTCCGCCATCTTGCTTGCATTTCTAAAAACTCGCACGGCGGAGTGATAGTAATTTGGCTGTGGGCGGGTCCTGGGACCAAGAGCGTGGGGTTATTACAAATACCCACGTGTAACTTGACTGTTTCAGCCAATCAGAATCGAGAAATTTGCATGCCGTTGTATAACTAACATTAATGCAGCTTAACTAGTGGAACAACTAACATTAGTGCAGCTTAGCTAGTGGAACAACTAACATTAGTGCAGCTTAACTAGTAGAACCAACTAACATTAGTGCAGCTTAGCTAGTGTAACAACTAACATTAGTGCAGCTTAGCTAGTGGAACAACTCACTTTAATGCAGCTTAACTAGTGGAACAACTAACATTAGTGCAGCTTAGCTAGTGGAACAACTAACTTTAATGTAGCTTAACTAGTGGAACAACTAACATTAGTGTAGATTAGCTAGTGGAACCAACTAACATTAGTGCATCTTAGCTAGTGGAACAACTAACATTAGTGCAGCTTAGCTAGTGGAACAACTAACATTAGTGCAGCTTAGCTAGTGGAACAACTAATTAGTGCAGCTTAACTAGTGGAACAACTAACATTAGTGCATCTTAGCTAGTGGAACAACTAACTTTAGTGCAGCTTAGTTAGTGGAACAACTAATTAGTGCAACACTCTGCAACACTGTGGAGAAAATAAACCTAAATGATGATGATGATTGCAGCTTTATGATCTCAAGGTCCGCCTTCCTTGGCAACACCTTGACAACCACATTTAGCAAGACCTGCATGCTATTCAGTCATGTTTTGACGAGCTCTGGACACAGGTACTTATTTATTATCATCATCATAATCTTTTTTTTAGAATGATTTACTTTCTTAATTACTAAGGTTAACTGACCTGTTCCATTGGCAGTTCTACCACGCGTGTGACCAGCCTGGCATCGTGGTCTTCTGCATCATGGATTATGACGTCCTGCAGTTCTGTGACTTCCTGGGCTCACTGATGTCAGTGTGGGTTACTGTCATCGCCATGGCAAGGCTCAAGTCCATCATCAAACAGGTATGTCCTCTTTCAAGGTTAAAGTCTTCAATATTCTATAAAATGTGAGAATTTAAGGCTAAATTTGCCAAAGGGACCTTGGAAGTGGTGTTGCGAGGAGACATGATGTAATATCTAGTGTTGGCCAAGCCACAAGACATTATTAGAAACCAATTCATCCTTATTATTACACCCCACTCAAGCTACATACCATTAGTCTGATAGAGAGGATAATAACTGCTGCAAATAGCACATTCTACATGCTATACTTCCCTTTTCCCTTTTGGAAGTACTGAAGGAACTTTTACCAGACTCCCTTCAGCTACAGTATGCCTTATTGGAGATAGAACACTTCTACCACAAGAGGTCACCAAGACACCGTTTGGTGCTAGCTTGGACTGGTGCTTGTTTGGGGAGCGTATCTATGTTCCCCGGGTCCTATGTTCCCCGCTCCCGATCATTCACTATCTACACCCTCACACAACTCTGTCGCTAGTGTACTTTTAGGAATAGAAGTTTAACGTTTGAACCACACACACGCAATCAATAGCCTACCACCTAGCCACCAATATTATTCTCTTTCCTCCAGAAACATTCTCAATTCCATTTATCTTGTTTCCGCGCCGGCGAAATTCTACCGTCTGTTGCGGCGACTACTAACACACACATTTAAGCGTTGATTTTGGGGGGTCATCCCTATGTTCCCTGGGTCCTATGTTCCCCGGGTCCTATGTTCCCCGCTTTTTTTTAAAGAAAGTCCTATGTTCCCCGCTGAAATAAAGGTCCTATGTTCCCCGGGTCCTATGTTCCCCGGTAGCGATAAAGGCTCGCCAAATGCTGAAATAAAGGTCCTATGTTCCCCGGGTCCTATGTTCCCCGGTAGCGATAAAGGCTTGCCACCCCAGCGCACGTACCGGCAGTGATCTACAGCAGTGGTTTTCAACCAGTGGTAAAATACGCATAAAAGATAGCCACTTATACTATTTTGAGAAGATAATTCATCTGTATCGCAACGGAGTCACGGATCTGGTCGGGGCAGGTAGCATTATGACGGGAAAATTTTTATGAAATAAACAAATGTGAATTAAAGAATTTAAAACGAAGTTTAGCCTATTAAATCGTTTTAGAAGCGTATAGCCTTTTTCGCGCTTATTTGAGAAGGGTCCAGCTGCACAGCCGGAGAGCAACGCTCTCAGGGCCAAGATAGCCACTTATACTATTTTGAGAACATAATTCATCTGTATCGTCACGGATCTGGTCGGGGAAGGTAGCATTATGTCGGAAAATTTTTTATGAAATAAACAAATGTGAATTAAAGAATGTAAAACGAAGTTTAGCCTATTAAATAGTTTTAGAAGCTTGTAGCCTTTTTCGTGCTTATTTGAGAAGGGTCCAGCTGCACAGCCGGAGAGCAACGCTCTCAGGGCCAAGATAGCCACTTATGCTATTTTGAGAGAGACAGCAGAGAGACAGACAGCAGAGAGACAGACAGCAGAGAGACAGACAGACAGACAGACACTGCTCCACAGTGTGTGTGTGTGCGTGTGCGTGTGTGTGTGTGTGTGTGTGCATGCGTGCGTGCGTGAGTCTCTACTGGACCACCTCCTAGAGACTAATAATTTATAATATCACCAGAGCGCATCAGGTGCATGATGAAATAGCGGGGAACATAGGACCTTTTTTAGTCGTGAAGTGTACGTTTGAGAACACTACCGTAATGACAGAGAAATGAAGCAAGCTGACATGGTCGGCCCTCACACAACTCGTCGCTTTTTCGGGAGCCGCAACGGGAGATTTCTTCCTGTAGAGGGCTTCTGTGTTGTCCTGCTCTGTCCCTTCCTGTAGAGCCTCTGTGTTGTCCTGCTCTGTCCCTTCCTGTAGAGGACCTCTGTGTTGTGTTGTCCTGCTCTGTCCCTTCCTGTAGAGCCTCTGTGTTGTCCTGCTCTGTCCCTTCCTGTAGAGGACCTCTGTGTTGTGTTGTCCTGCTCTGTCCCTCTCTGTAGAGCCTCTGTGTTGTCTGATCAGTCTAATTATTGTTCAGGTGTAACTCCAAGGAACTTATATGACTCTACCAGCTCCACCTCATCCCCTCGGATGGTGATGGGAGTTGGGGGGGACCTCTTCTTGCCCCTCCGGAAGTCCACCACCAGCTCCTTGGTCTTGCTGGTGTTGAGTTGGAGGTGGTTGCTGTCGCTCCACCCTCATTGTCGTCAGTGAGTCATCTGAGAACTTCTGTAGGGAGCACCCGCTCGAGTTATGGCAGAAGTCAGAGGTGTAGAGGGTGAACAGGAAGGGTGACAGCACAGTTCCTTAACACTTTCAGTGCCAACATGGAAAAAGTCGTTATTGGGCGCCAACGGTTGAGTGCCAAAAAACGTAAAAAGTCGTTTTTGGATCGTTTTTCCTTTTTTTCAAAATTTGTATTCATTATTCATCCAGGGACCTTGGTGTTACCATAGGGAATAAGTCGGAGATCGCCAAAGTGCAATACCGGCTGCATCCAGCTAGACGGTGGTATCTAGCACCCTTTGAAACCTTATATCTTGGCCTGTGCAACGGTCAAATGTCTCCGGGCGCAGTTTTCTGGGTCGGCCAGTTGAGCGGTTCTCCCGGTTGCATTGAAGCGCGTCAAATATCCCCGATCCATATGTTGTGGTGGGTTATGTTGTGGACCAAATGGACATCGGATGTAGCAGATGGCGATCAAACAATTGGAATATTATTTTTGGAATACTCCCGATCACAGGTAAGGACTATCTGACGTAAATTTTTGCTTGATGTGCAATGCTTTTATACCGATCGGGCTGATAAGCGTTTTAGTGTTCAATACGAATGCCGTTACTTGCAATCAAATAATCAGAAACGACCCCCCCCCCCCCTTTCATGCATTCATGATGAAACATAATACCTGTTATATAGATTTGATTTGGGAATAGTAGCGTGTCCAGGCAAGAAACGGCAACGCTTATAGTACGTATCGCGTATAAGGCTATAACTCAGCATTTCGGGAATTACCGCAGACCCACTCCAAAACTATACTTATATTCACCAAGGTATAACACGGGAACGTATGGATGAAATTTTTTTTTATTTTTCACATATTGAACAATAGATAGTTGATGTCAAATGGGCCATAGTATTGTATCCATAGCTATAATATAGAATATAGTTATAGCTCTACAAACAAAGTGACACACTCTTATCTTTTAAAGCGTGGCATTGCTACAACGGGACCCGTCTAATGCCTGGCACTGAATGGGTTAAAGTGGCACTTTAAAAAAACATTATTTGACAAATAATTAGATTAGATAATATTCAAAAAAATTTACATCCTTCAACGTCTGTACAAGGATGTTGAGGATGTTCTACGAGTCGGTGGTGGTGGGCGCCTTCTTGTACGCTGTGACCTGCTGGGGCAGCGGACTGAGAGCGGGGGACGCAAACAGTCTGGATAAGCTGGTCAGGAAGGTAGGGGTGGAGCTGGACTCTCTAGCGGTGGTGGCGGAGAGGAGGAGCCTTGCTAAGCTCCATGCCATCAGGGACAACCCCTCCCACTCACTATACACAGACTTGGCTGACAGGAGGAGCATGTTCAGTGCTAGACTAACACTCCCAAGATGTAGCACTGAACGGCACAGGAAGTCCTTCATTCCGACAGCCATCAGACTTTACAATGCATCACTGTGCCTCACTGCATCACTGAGCACAGGGTGACAGTTACCATCTTCCTGGACTTTTACTTTTAAAACAACATTGTTCAATATTACACTTACTGTACACTTACTGTAGACTTCTGTATATTTTTACTGTATACTAGAATGCATATACATAACATATGAAATGTGAAACTTAGACCATACTTTTACTTATACTATTATTATCTTATTCTTAGGCTTATTTTACTCTTTAGTCTTAGGCAATTTTTTTTGTTATTCTTATTCGTGACTTTGTTCTGTCAACCTAAATGTTTACTGTGAGCGTTTTCCTCGGGATGATTAAAGTATTTCTATTCTATTCTATTCTAAATGTATTGTCATTATACAGCACAAATACAGTACAATGAAAATAAGTTTGGCATCCAACCAGAGTGCAAATGTAACAGTAAAGTGCAATAGTAATATACAATGTACAGGTGATTAAACATGGGAGTATATATAAATGAGTACTGTAACTGAGGGGTACAATTCCCTGACTGCATTGAATAAGTATGGTATCATTAAACCACTACTGAGTTATGTACATTACTACTGGCCATACAGTACACATGTATATGAGATGAACACCCACACAATAACACGGCTTAACAAGGAAAGTACTGTTTGTAATATTTATTAGAAGAGCACCAAGATTATCTTACATTTATTAAGAATTAGAGTTGCGCTTGTAAGGCGAAGAATGTGCATGAATAGGTCAAGAGCGTAAGTCCATGAGCATATTACGAAGGGGATAATTAATACCACCTGTAGCATAAGAATTATATAAGGTACACTCGTAGGTCAGCTGGAGATACTAGGGGGGTTCCCTCCGGTTGTAAGACAGCAGGGGAGAGGATTTGTCGGTAGCAAGAGTCTGGATCAACGAGGAATCAATAAGCTCCAGCTACGGGAGGCGGTACATATACTCCCCTCGATCGGCAGACAAAAGCAGCAGCTATAATCCAAGTATGCGCGACAGCATAGGTGAAAGCCAGCCAGCCTCCTCCTAGAGACGGGCTCGAGTGATGCTCCTCACGGGTTGATCCCACACAGCAGTGGGATAGACGGTTCTCTGCTCCAGCAGCCACAGTACCAAAGCAATAATCCAGCCGGAAAAGGCTCTGCATTCACCGGTGTAGATTCTCCTGTGCACGGTACTTCACATTAACTAGGTCGAACTTGACGTTATTTCACTAAGCTCTGACACTTTTACTATCCTATTCGCACGTGGTTCTAAGTGCTCTATTTAGACGCAAGGTTGCTCACTTCACTTGGTTGTTGACTCGTGGTGAAGGCTTCAACTTGTTGGGTTAACTCGTTTGAGGGTAACTAACTGCTGTATCCACCTGCAACGTATTTATACGTAAGGTGAATAATCTAGTGCCAACCTCATTTCTGTCTCGTATTACTGCGCAAACCTGGGCATGTTGAGACATGTCTTAGCGGTGGCTTTGAACTAGACATTGGGGGTATGGCCGTTGGCGCCTAGGGGGTCGCTGTCCAATAGGAGAACGAATATTATGGTCTGGCCTGTACCTAGGTAAAGGGATATTCCGTGTATATGTACAAAGAATATACAAGGGATATCAGACGATATACAAATATTATACATGGGATCTCAAGCAATAAATATATATATTCGGTTTAATCTGACCCTTTGTAACAAGTACTACTGAGTAATAATGCTAATCAGAACCTGTAAGTCGCTTTGGATAAAAGCGTCAGCGCTAAATGACTAACTGTAAATACAGGTATAAAAGCTAGTTAAACAGGGATGTGCATTTTACTACATAGATGAGTAGAGCTATTACATTTACATTTAGTCATTTAGCTGATGCTTTTATCCAAAGTGAATTACATGTTGTGTACAACAAGTCAGCAGGAAGGGTACAACTCTGGCAGCTAAGATTGTTAGTCAAACAGTGTCGAACTTGAGTGCTATAGTAGTATAGACATATTGGCATAGTAGGTAGTAATATAAGCAAGGTAGATTACTTAGTAGCAAAATGCATAATAGTAAAAGACAGTATGAAGGTTAGATCTTTTTTGTCTTTTTTTTCTTCTTCAAATGAAAAAATTATTATTAAAAGAACTATTAGAGCAAGTGATGGTGAAATTCACCAATAATGGAAAACAATGAAAATTGTTATTTTACACAAAGTGGACCTCACTCTGTGGTCTTTTATGATAATGTTGGGGGGGGGCGACAGTGGCTCAGGAGGTAGACCAGTCGTCTAGCAATCCGGAGGTTCCCGGTTCGATTCCCGCTCCTCCCGGGCAGCGTGTCAATGTGTCCTTGAGCAAGACACTTAACCCCTAATTGCTCCCGATGAGCAGGTTGGCACCTTGCATGGTTGCCTCCGCCGTCGGTGTGTGAATGTGTGAGTGAATGGGTAAAATGTGAGGAACAAATTGTAAAGCGCTTTGGATAAAAGCTGCTATATAAAAAAGCAGCCATTTACCAGGTTGAACTATGGATCTGGTCGTTCCTCAGGTGCTGTACCTGCTGGGAGCCATGTCTCTGTCCATGGCCCTGCAGCTGGACCGCCACGGCCTGTGGAACCTGCTGGGACCCAGCCTCTTCGCTCTGGGCATCATGGCTGTAGCATGGGTACGTAGAGCACCATCAACCATCTGTAACAGCTGTTCCCTCTGGGCATCATGGGTACGTAACTCTATCAACCATCTGTAACAGCTGTTCCCTCTGGGCATCATGGGTACGTAACTCTATCAACCATCTGTAACAGCTGTTCCCTCTGGGCATCATGGGTACGTAACTCTATCAACCATCTGTAACAGCTGTTCCCTCTGGGCATCATGGGTAAGGAGAACATTAATATCAACCATCTTTAAAGGTCTCAACCACACTTTTAAAGTAGGAGTGGAACATTAGTCATGTTCTAGTGATATAAACAGGAGGAGTGGAACATTAGTCATGTTCTAGTGATATAAACAGTAGGAGTGGAACATTAGTCATGTTCTAGTGATATAAACAGTAGGAGTGGAACATTAGTCATGTTCTAGTGATATAAACAGTAGGAGTGGAACATTAGTCATGTTCTAGTGATATAAACAGTAGGAGTGGAACATTAGTCGTGTTCTAGTGATATAAACAGGAGTGGAACATTAGTCATGTTCTAGTGATATAAACAGGAGTGGAACATTAGTCAGGTTCTAGTGATATAAACAGGAGTGGAACATTAGTCATGTTCATGTACATTTATTTAACCTTTATTTACCCAGGCAAGCAAGTAAGAACAAATTCTTATTTTATTTATTGTCAAAAGTATGCATAATGTATTCATTCCATGACAAGAGATATGTAATGTTAATTACCAAAAATTATTCAGTTTTTTTGGTGGGGAAACCCAGCATATATCGGTATCGGTTGATATCGGTATCGGAAATTAAGAGTTGCACAATATCGGTCTATCGGATATCGGTTTAAAAAAAACAAAATCGAACATCCCTAGTTCTGTAGTCCAGTTCCTTGCAGGTCTTCTGTTCTGTAGTCCAGTTCCTTGCAGGTCTGCTGTTCTGTAGTCCAGTTCCTTCCTTGCAGGTCTGCTGTTCTGTAGTCCAGTTCCTTGCAGGTCTGCTGTTCTGTAGTCCAGTTCCTTGCAGGTCTGCTGTTCTGTAGTCCAGTTCCTTGCAGGTCTGCTGTTCTGTAGTCCAGTTCCTTCCTTGCAGGTCTGCTGTTCTGTAGTCCAGTTCCTTAGAGGACTTCTGTTCTGTAGTCCAGTTCCTCAGAGGTCTGCTGTTCTGTAGTCCAGTTCCTTAGAGGTCTGCTGTTCTGTAGTCCAGTTCCTTAGAGGACTTCTGCTCTGTAGTCCAGTTCCTCAGAGGTATTCTGTTCTGTAGTCCAGTTCCTCAGAGGTCTTCTGTTCTGTAGTCCAGTTCCTTAGAGGACTTCTGTTCTGTAGTCCAGTTCCTTAGAGGACTTCTGTTCTGTAGTCCAGTTCCTTAGAGGACTTCTGTTCTGTAGTCCAGTTCCTTAGAGGACTTCTGTTCTGTAGTCCAGTTCCTTAGAGGACTTCTGTTGTGTAGTCCAGTTCCTTAGAGGACTTCTGTTCTGTAGTCCAGTTCCTTAGAGGACTTCTGTTCTGTAGTCCAGTTCCTTAGAGGTCTGCTGCTCTGTAGTCCAGTTCCTTAGAGGACTTCTGTTCTGTAGTCCAGTTCCTTAGAGGACTTCTGTTCTGTAGTCCAGTTCCTTAGAGGACTTCTGTTCTGTAGTCCAGTTCCTTAGAGGACTTCTGTTCTGTAGTCCAGTTCCTTAGAGGAC
This sequence comes from Notolepis coatsorum, assembly GCF_963971535.1. Lineage (NCBI taxonomy): Eukaryota > Metazoa > Chordata > Actinopteri > Aulopiformes > Paralepididae > Notolepis > Notolepis coatsorum. The sequence continues at coordinate 125,883,011 of NC_140174.1, forward strand.
TTCTGTTCTGTAGTCCAGTTCCTCAGAGGTCTGCTGTTCTGTGGTCCAGTTCCTCAGAGGTCTTCTGTTCTGTAGTCCAGTTCCTTAGAGGACTTCTGTTCTGTAGTCCAGTTCCTTAGAGGACTTCTGTTCTGTAGTCCAGTTCCTTAGAGGACTTCTGTTCTGTAGTCCAGTTCCTCAGAGGACTGCTGTTCTGTAGTCCAGTTCCTCAGAGGACTGCTGTTCTGTAGTCCAGTTCCTTAGAGGACTTCTGTTGTGTAGTCCAGTTCCTTAGAGGACTTCTGTTCTGTAGTCCAGTTCCTCAGAGGACTGCTGTTCTGTAGTCCAGTTCCTCAGAGGACTGCTGTTCTGTAGTCCAGTTCCTTAGAGGACTTCTGTTCTGTAGTCCAGTTCCTTAGAGGTCTGCTGTTCTGTAGTCCAGTTCCTCAGAGGTCTGCTGTTCTGTAGTCCAGTTCCTTAGAGGTCTGCTGTTCTGTAGTCCAGTTCCTCAGAGGTCTGCTGTTCTGTAGTCCAGTTCCTTAGAGGTATTCTGTTCTGTAGTCCAGTTCCTTAGAGGTATTCTGTTCTGTAGTCCAGTTCCTTAGAGGACTTCTGTTCTGTAGTCCAGTTCCTCAGAGGACTTCTGTTCTGTAGTCCAGTTCCTTAGAGGACTTCTGTTCTGTAGTCCAGTTCCTCAGAGGTATTCTGTTCTGTAGTCCAGTTCCTTAGAGGTCTGCTGTTCTGTAGTCCAGTTCCTCAGAGGTCTGCTGTTCTGTAGTCCAGTTCATTAGAGGACTTCTGTTCTGTAGTCCAGTTCCATAACACCCTCTCAGTCCAGGGCTGTTTAATCTGGAATGATCTACCACTGACCATACGAGATTGTACATCATTTCCATCTTTTAAATGCAATCTAAATTTAACAACCAAACCTGTGACCATGTATAGTCAAATAGTATAGTAGTGCACCCTTTATACCTTGTACTTTTTTCTGTATGTATGTTTTTATGCTTTGTCTCGTAGCATGTTATGCTTCACTGCCTGCCTGTTTCGTTTTTATGCTTTGTGTGGGGACTGTGGATGAAAATTAGCATCCTTGCTAAATCCGGTGTATTTACACTGCATTTATTTGTAATGTCCAGTTATATGCTCTGTCCTGTCTAAATAAACAAATAGGTCTGCTGCTCTGTAGCCCAGTTCCTCAGAGGTCTAAGAGGTCTAACCGGGAGCCTTCCGAATCCCAGACGACTCTCATCGTGTGGATGTATAGTATTATGCGCATGTTTGCTTGTGTTTACCGTCTCTCGCCTCTCGCTCCACCAGACGGTGCGGACCATCCGGCGGCGGCGCTGCTACCCTCCGACCTGGAAGCGCTGGGTGTTCTTCCTGTTCCCCGGCACCATGATCGCCACGTCGGCCGTGGCGCTGTACGCCTTCGTGGAGACGGAGGAGAACTACTTCTACATCCACAGCATTTGGCACATGCTGATCGCGGGCAGCGTGGGCTTCCTGCTCCCGCCGCGCACCAAGCCCCACCAAGCCAAGCGCCCGCGGCGGGGCTGCGGCTACCAGCTGTGCGTCAACGAGCACGAGGAGCTGGGCCTGGTGGACCCGGCCATCGTCTCCATCAACAGCATCTGCACCAGCTGATCACCACCCACCCACTACTCCCACCACCACCGGCACACCTGCTAAGACACTCCATTGCCTTCTCTCACTTGGGGAAATCTCACGACACGGGAAAATAAGCCACAGAACTCTAATAACTAAGCAATATAAATACTTCAACACGGGCGCGACACACATTGCATCCCCTCCATGCTATGGTCATGGTATAAAAATTTTATTGCTATCGATACTACTGTAATTAATATTTGTTGAACTTGTTCTGATGAATTGTGGTGCAGTGACACGCTGTTGTTTGTGAATAATGTATTTAGAGCTGAAACACTGCTGCTACTTGACAGTGACTGTAAAACTGGCTATGTGAGTTATTTATTGACAGTCTCTTAAACAGGCTGTTATCTTTCTGTTTGACAGTCTCTTAAACAGACTGTTAGGTTACTGTTTGACAGTCTCTTAAACAGACTGTTAGGTTACTGTTTGACAGTCTCTTAAACAGACTGTTACTGTTTGATAGTCTCTTAAACAGACTGTTACAGTATGTTTCTGTTTGACAGTCTCTTAACAGACTGTTATGTTCTGTTTGATAGTCTCTTAAACAGACTGTTATTTTTCTGTTTGACAGTCTCTTAAACAGACTGTTACTGTTTGATAGTCTCTTAAACAGACTGTTACAGTATGTTTCTGTTTGACAGTCTCTTAACAGTCTGTTATGTTCTGTTTGACAGTCTCTTAAACAGACTGTTTGGGATAAAGGGGGAGGGGAGACAGAGGGGGGGGGGGCATTTATCAAGGGCACGGCTTTTACAATAATATTATTGTATATTATTATTCTTTTGACATATAACTTTTGCACTGAGAGACAAAACAAATGTTATTCTGTACATTTTTACAACATAGTACCTGTCTGTATAAACATCACAGCATTGTTCATTGTGTAAAACCTAGTCGTCATGTGGAATGTTGACCCTTCGCTGTGTCCTGCAGACTGGCCAACATGACCTCCAGGTTGCCTCCATTCAACACCGTAACGGTTCTTCTACTCCATAGGCTTCCCGTCCACCTCAGACTCTGTGTGCATCAACACACAAAGGAATGTAACCCTGCTAACAGAACAATATTTGCATGTGTTATTAACCATGCTAGTGATCTAAACGATCACTTCTCCATAGAGCTCCGTTATACTTTTAGTCAAGGGAGTGTCACGGTTTATCCATAGAGTTTCATTATACTTTTAGTATATCTAACAGTCTGTCAGTATATCTGTCAGTATATCTAACAGTCTAACAGTATATCTAACAGTCTGTCAGTATATCTGTCAGTATATCTAACAGTCTAACAGTATATCTAACAGTCTGTCAGTATATCTAACAGTCTAACAGTATATCTAACAGTCTGTCAGTATATCTGTCAGTATATCTAACAGTCTGTCAGTATATCTGTCAGTATATCTAACAGTCTGTCAGTATATCTGTCAGTATATCTGTCAGTCTGTCAGTATATCTAACAGTCTGTCAGTATATCTCTAACAGTCTGTCAGTATATCTGTCAGTATATCTGTCAGTCTGTCAGTATATCTAACAGTCTGTCAGTATATCTCTAACAGTCTGTCAGTATATCTGTCAGTATATCTAACGGTCTGTCAGTATATCTCTAACAGTCTGTCAGTATATCTGTCAGTATATCTAACGGTCTGTCAGTATATCTCTAACAGTCTGTCAGTATATCTGTCAGTATATCTAACGGTCTGTCAGTACATCTAACAGTCTGTCAGTACATCTGTCAGTATATCTAACAGTCTGTCAGTATATCTCTAACAGTCTGTCAGTATATCTGTCAGTATATCTCTAACAGTCTGTCAGTATATCTGTCAGTATATCTAACAGTCTGTCAGTATATCTGTCAGTATATCTCTAACAGTCTGTCAGTATATCTGTCAGTATATCTAACAGTCTGTCAGTATATCTGTCAGTATATCTCTAACAGTCTGTCAGTGTATCTCTAACAGTCTGTCAGTATATCTGTCAGTATATCTCTAACAGTCTGTCAGTATATCTGTCAGTATATCTAACAGTCTGTCAGTATATCTGTCAGTATATCTCTAACAGTCTGTCAGTATATCTCTAACAGTCTGTCAGTATATCTGTCAGTATAAACAGTCTGTCAGTATATCTGTCAGTATATAACAGTCTGTTTAAAGCCTCCTCGATGTATCATGACTCTTTAACGCTGCTGTTATTTTCAGTGCTAAAACACTACTTTGACGGAGTAGCAGTGGTTAAGTACACAGGTGGGACTCGCAGGTGGGTGAATTGCAATGTATTGATTTGACACAAAATGCTGCTGATTGTTCTGAGAACAATTCCAAAGGCCGGCTGCCTGGTGAGGGGGGCGTGGGAAGGCAGCATGACATCTCAGCATGAGACCTCGACACCGATGGTGCTTTCCACCGGTCCTCGTGAACTCAGAAATGTATTACGTGACCACCTTTACTAGGTTACTTTCTCTCTTGATGCAGGTGGTTTGATCAACTTGTAGGAATCCCCAGCAGGTCAACATCATGTTTCCGATGATGTCGCATGAATAAAGGTCAGTGACGCATCACAGCTTGTTAAACGCAGGTGTCATGGAACTAGCCCAAGGGTTACCACTTGTATTTCCCCACTTCCAGTGCAATATCCTGCTGGTAAACCTGGAAATGTCCAACCTTACCACTTGGTGATGACCGGCTGAACAACACACCACAAGATCTCTAGCATGACACGTCAGACCCATGGAAGGTTCCTTTCACAGACTCAGAACCAGATGCCTCTCACCGACTCAGAACCCTGGATGCCTGTCACCGACTCAGAACCCTGGATGCCTCTCACAGACTCAGAACCCTGGATGCCTCTCACCGACTCAGAACCGGATGCCTCTCACAGACTCAGAACCGGATGCCTCTCATAGACCTTTCACACCGGCCGGGCTCCATGCCGGAGCCGGTTCCCGAACGTAATCTCGAACCGGCCGGCGTGTTCACACCGAGAATAATTGGTTCGGAATAGGGATGTTCGATATTGGCTTTTTTACCTATAGGCCTACCGATATTGTCCAACTCTTAATTTCCGATACCGATATCAACCGATACCGATATATGCAGGGTTTCCCCCCGCCAAAAAACTGAATAATTTCAGGTAATTAACATTACATATCTCTTGTTGTGTAATTAACACAACATTATGCATACTTTGACAAATAAAATAATAATTTGTTCTTACTTGCTTTCCTGGGTAAATAAAGGTTAAATAAATGTAAAAAAAAGAAAAAAAAATTTAAACCGATACCGATATTTTCCGATATCACATTTTTATGCCAATATCGGCCGATAATATCGGACATCCCTAGTTCGGAACATGAAAAATCGGTGCTCTGTGTTTTCTTAGAGGGCCGAACTAAAGCCTCCGTCCAATGTTCCGAACCAATTATTCCCGGTGTGAACACGCCGGCCGGTTCGAGATTACGTTCGGGAACCGGCTCCGGCACGGAGCCCGGCCGGTGTGAAAGGCCTATCACAGACTCAGAACCTGGCCCCGGTCGGCTTGTAACCAAGACAGTCTTCCTGTCGAAAGTGTTGCTTATATATCGTCACTTTGACTTGCAATGGTGATTGAGGTTTTTTCTCTCATCTCTCAAAGCCTCGTTCCTTTATGTGAGTACTGAGTAGTTATCCAAAAGCTCCCCCCCCCCCCAGTGGAAACATAGGAACCCAAATAGTGACCTCTAGGCAAAAGAGACCTGCTTGGTATTGCACGTTGTTTACATGTTGTTGTTTTGGTCTGATGTGTGAAGTTGAATGGGGACAGGGGGATCTACTGCTGGCCACACCTCAGGTTCTGCCACGAGAGGTCTGGAGAAATTCACACTATAATAAGTTACTAAACTCCAAACCCACACATCACACCAAAAGCAAAAATTGTAAACAAAGTGCAAGTGGGGCTCTTTTTTTTCCGTAGAGGTTGGCATTACAGATTCTACCTTTAAAGGAATATACCACCTATTTCAAAATTAAGATTTTGTTCTTCCTGTGCCCCAGGACATTACAGTCAGTATTTGTGAAAATGCTTGAGTTTCCCCACCTTGTGTTGGTTGTCCTGGAAGGGGACGTGGCTAAGGCTAGAAGCCCCGTGGTGACGAGTGCTCGTTCTTACAGGAGGTCCCATGGGGAAGCCCTGAAAAGGGCTGTTGAGATGCAGGAGCTGGTGGTCCGTCCATATCACGACACCTGGGTAGGTGATGGAACCCAACATCCTGGTCGTTTTCCAGCTGCTCTGGTGATGAAATCCAACACCCTGGTTGTCCCCAGGGGCTGCGGCTGTATCTGTGAATAATCCTTGGGGCGCGGCATCTCCATCTCTGTGATCGTTGAAGTTGAGTCGTCTTCTCGTACAGCCGCTTAGATGCTATAGGTGCAATCTTTCAGCATTTGAAAGTGGGAGAGAGATTAAACATGCTTTATATGCTAAGCAGAGGGTGTGATCCTGTCTTGTGATAGGTTAGGGTTAGCGTTAGCAGAGGGGTGTGGTCCTGGCTGCTGATAGGTGCATTGAGTAAAACTATTTCTAAGACGCTGAAGCCATTATGAGAGATAACTGTCCTGGGGCACAGGAGGAAGAACATCATTCAAAATGGGTGACGTTCCCCTTTAAAGCTAATTGAATCCCAGGTGAACTCGCTACTGGCAACAGGCATTTAAAAACATTGTCATCAAGAAAATATGTCAACATGGGGGCTTTTGTATTGAAGTTGAACTCCCATGTTTTAGGCTTGCTTACAGAGGAAACGGCTGTTAGCTGCTAACCCTAACCCTGAGACATTGAGGAAATCTGGTTCATACCATCGTTTTTTGTGTTAACATCGGCAGGAATGAGAGACAAGATATGAGCAACCCTCTTCACCAGGAGACTCTCTTTGGGCCCTGTTCAGACCTTCCATGGGTCTCAAGGTAGACCTCAAATGATCTGTTCTTTCTACCAAGACCTGAATGACACTGGATTCATAAACAATAAATGTTTTCTTTCTTTATCTTGCTATTATTATTCTTTCATCCACAGCAATAGATGCAGAACTACAACATATCAACCAGACACACAGACAGACAAGCACACAAAAAGCACTCCTTAGAGTGATTAGCATAAGCATACACGCAGACAAAGACACAGACCCACTGACCACTCTCTAATTATAGTGATTATAATTAGCATGCTAATGCTAGATGGAAATAGGAAGCATAGAAAGGTTATTAGGAAGCATAGGAAGGATGTTAGGAAGCATAGGAAGGATGTTAGGAAGCATAGGAAGGATGTTAGGAAGCATAGGAAGGATACTTAGGAAGCATAGGAAGGATGTTAGGAAGCATAGGAAGCATGTTAGGAAGCATAGGAAGGATGATAGGAAGCATAGGAAGGATGTTAGGAAGCATAGGAAGGATACTTAGGAAGCATAGGAAGGATGTTAGGAAGCATAGGAAGGATGTTAGGAAGCATAGGAAGGATGTTATAAGCATAGGAAGGATGTTAGGAAGCATAGGAAGGATGTTAGGAAGCATAGGAAGGATACTTAGGAAGCATAGGAAGGATACTTAGGAAGCATAGGAAGGATACTTAGGAAGCATAGGAAGGATGTTAGGAAGCATAGGAAGGATACTTAGGAAGCATAGGAAGGATACTTAGGAAGCATAGGAAGGATGTTAGGAAGCATAGGAAGGATGTTAGGAAGCATAGGAAGGATACTTAGGAAGCATAGGAAGGATGTTAGGAAGCATAGGAAGGATACTTAGGAAGCATAGGAAGGATGTTAGGAAGCATAGGAAGGATGTTAGGAAGCATAGGAAGGATGTTAGGAAGCATAGGAAGGGTACTTAGGAAGCATAGGAAGGATACTTAGGAAGCATAGGAAGGATGTTAGGAAGCATAGGAAGGATACTTAGGAAGCATAGGAAGGATGTTAGGAAGCATAGGAAGGATGTTAGGAAGCATAGGAAGGATACTTAGGAAGCATAGGAAGGATACTTAGGAAGCATAGGAAGGATGTTAGGAAGCATAGGAAGGATACTTAGGAAGCATAGGAAGGATGTTAGGAAGCATAGGAAGGATGTTAGGAAGCATAGGAAGGATACTTAGGAAGCATAGGAAGGGTGTTAGGAAGCATAGGAAGGATGTTAGGAAGCATAGGAAGGATGTTAGGAAGCATAGGAAGGATACTTAGGAAGCATAGGAAGGATGATAGGAAGCATAGGAAGGATACTTAGGAAGCATAGGAAGGATGTTAGGAAGCATAGGAAGGATGTTAGGAAACAGGAAGGATGTTAGGAAGCATAGGAAGGATGTTAGGAAGCATAGGAAGGATGTTAGGAAGCATAGGAAGGATGTTAGGAAACAGGAAGGATGTTAGGAAGCATAGGAAGGATGTTAGGAAGCATAGGAAGGATGTTAGGAAGCACAGGAAGGATGTTAGGAAGCATAGGAAGGATGTTAGGAAGCATAGGAAGGATGTTAGGAAACAGGAAGGATGTTAGGAAGCATAGGAAGGATGTTAGGAAGCATAGGAAGGATGTTAGGAAGCATAGGAAGGATACTTAGGAAGCATAGGAAGGATACTTAGGAAGCATAGGAAGGATGTTAGGAAGCATAGGAAGGATACTTAGGAAGCATAGGAAGGATACTTAGGAAGCATAGGAAGGATACTTAGGAAGCATAGGAAGGATGTTAGGAAGCATAGGAAGGATACTTAGGAAGCATAGGAAGGATACTTAGGAAGCATAGGAAGGATGTTAGGAAGCATAGGAAGGATGTTAAGAAGCATAGGAAGGATGTTAGGAAGCATAGGAAGGATACTTAGGAAGCATAGGAAGGATACTTAGGAAGCATAGGAAGGATACTTAGGAAGCATAGGAAGGATGTTAGGAAGCATAGGAAGGATACTTAGGAAGCATAGGAAGGATGTTAGGAAGCATAGGAAGGATACTTAGGAAGCATAGGAAGGATGTTAGGAAGCATAGGAAGGATACTTAGGAAGCATAGGAAGGATACTTAGGAAGCATAGGAAGGATGTTAGGAAGCATAGGAAGGATACTTAGGAAGCATAGGAAGGATGTTAGGAAGCATAGGAAGGATACTTAGGAAGCATAGGAAGGATACTTAGGAAGCATAGGAAGGATGTTAGGAAGCATAGGAAGGATACTTAGGAAGCATAGGAAGGATGTTAGGAAGCATAGGAAGGATACTTAGGAAGCATAGGAAGGATGTTAGGAAGCATAGGAAGGATACTTAGGAAGCATAGGAAGGATGTTAGGAAGCATAGGAAGGATACTTAGGAAGCATAGGAAGGATGTTAGGAAGCATAGGAAGGATGTTAGGAAGCATAGGAAGGATACTTAGGAAGCATAAGAAAGGATGATAGGAAGCATAGGAAGGATGATAGGAAGCATAGGAAGGATGTTAGGAAGGATAATTAGGAAGCATAGGAAGGATACTTAGGAAGCATAGGAAGGATGATAGGAAGCATAGGAAGGATGATAGGAAGCATAGGAAGGATACTTAGGAAGCATAGGAAGGATGATAGGAAGCATAGGAAGGATGATAGGAAGCATAGGAAGGATGTTAGGAAGCATAGGAAGGATACTTAGGAAGCATAGGAAGGATGTTAGGAAGCATAGGAAGGATACTTAGGAAGCATAGGAAGGATACTTAGGAAGCATAGGAAGGATGTTAGGAAGCATAGGAAGGATGTTAGGAAGGATAATTAGGAAGCATAGGAAGGATGTTAGGAAGCATAGGAAGGATACTTAGGAAGCATAGGAAGGATGTTAGGAAGCATAGGAAGGATGTTAGGAAGCATAGGAAGGATGTTAGGAAGCATAGGAAGGATGTTAGGAAGCATAGGAAGGATGTTAGGAAGCATAGGAAGGATGTTAGGAAGCATAGGAAGGATGTTAGGAAGGATAATTAGGAAGCATAGGAAGGATGTTAGGAAGCATAGGAAGGATACTTAGGAAGCATAGGAAGGATACTTAGGAAGCATAGGAAGGATGTTAGGAAGGATAATTAGGAAGCATAGGAAGGATGTTAGGAAGCATAGGAAGGATACTTAGGAAGCATAGGAAGGATGTTAGGAAGCATAGGAAGGATGATAGGAAGCATAGGAAGGATACTTAGGAAGCATAGGAAGGATACTTAGGAAGCATAGGAAGGATACTTAGGAAGCATAGGAAGGATGTTAGGAAGCATAGGAAGGATACTTAGGAAGCATAGGAAGGATACTTAGGAAGCATAGGAAGGATGTTAGGAAGGATAATTAGGAAGCATAGGAAGGATGTTAGGAAGCATAGGAAGGATACTTAGGAAGCATAGGAAGGATGTTAGGAAGCATAGGAAGGATGATAGGAAGCATAGGAAGGATACTTAGGAAGCATAGGAAGGATGTTAGGAAGCATAGGAAGGATGTTAGGAAGCATAGGAAGGATGTTAGGAAGCATAGGAAGGATGTTAGGAAGCATAGGAAGGATACTTAGGAAGCATAGGAAGGATACTTAGGAAGCATAGGAAGGATGTTAGGAAGCATAGGAAGGATACTTAGGAAGCATAGGAAGGATACTTAGGAAGCATAGGAAGGGTACTTAGGAAGCATAGGAAGGATGTTAGGAAGCATAGGAAGGATGTTAGGAAGCATAGGAAGGATGCTTAGGAAGCATAGGAAGGATACTTAGGAAGCATAGGAAGGATGTTAGGAAGCATAGGAAGGATACTTAGGAAGCATAGGAAGGATGTTAGGAAGCATAAGAAGGATGTTAGGAAGCATAGGAAGGATGTTAGGAAGCATAGGAAGGATGCTTAGGAAGCATAGGAAGGATGATAGGAAGCATAGGAAGGATGTTAGGAAGCATAGGAAGGATGCTTAGGAAGCATAGGAAGGATACTTAGGAAGCATAGGAAGGATGTTAGGAAGCATAGGAAGGATACTTAGGAAGCATAGGAAGGATGTTAGGAAGCATAGGAAGGATGTTAGGAAGCATAGGAAGGATGTTAGGAAGCATAGGAAGGATACTTAGGAAGCATAGGAAGGATGTTAGGAAGCATAGGAAGGATACTTAGGAAGCATAGGAAGGATGTTAGGAAGCATAGGAAGGATACTTAGGAAGCATAGGAAGGATACTTAGGAAGCATAGGAAGGATACTTAGGAAGCATAGGAAGGATACTTAGGAAGCATAGGAAGGATACTTAGGAAGCATAGGAAGGATACTTAGGAAGCATAGGAAGGATGTTAGGAAGCATAGGAAGGATACTTAGGAAGCATAGGAAGGATGTTAGGAAGCATAGGAAGGATACTTAGGAAGCATAGGAAGGATGTTAGGAAGCATAGGAAGGATACTTAGGAAGCATAGGAAGGATGTTAGGAAGCATAGGAAGGATGTTAGGAAGCATAGGACGGATACTTAGGAAGCATAGGAAGGATGTTAGGAAGCATAGGAAGGATGATAGGAAGCATAGGAAGGATGTTAGGAAGCATAGGAAGGATACTTAGGAAGCATAGGAAGGATGTTAGGAAGGATGTTAGGAAGCATAGGAAGGATGTTAGGAAGCATAGGAAGGATGTTAGGAAGCATAGGAAGGATACTTAGGAAGCATAGGAAGGATACTTAGGAAGCATAGGAAGGATACTTAGGAAGCATAGGAAGGATACTTAGGAAGCATAGGAAGGATACTTAGGAAGCATAGGAAGGATGTTAGGAAGCATAGGAAGGATACTTAGGAAGCATAGGAAGGATGTTAGGAAGCATAGGAAGGATACTTAGGAAGCATAGGAAGGATACTTAGGAAGCATAGGAAGGATGTTAGGAAGCATAGGAAGGATACTTAGGAAGCATAGGAAGGATGTTAGGAAGCATAGGAAGGATACTTAGGAAGCATAGGAAGGATACTTAGGAAGCATAGGAAGGATGTTAGGAAGCATAGGAAGGATGTTAGGAAGCATAGGAAGGATGTTAGGAAGCATAGGAAGGATACTTAGGAAGCATAGGAAGGATGTTAGGAAGCATAGGAAGGATGTTAGGAAGCATAGGAAGGATGTTAGGAAGCATGAAGGAGGCTGAAGAGAGGAATCAACATGTTTAAACCAAGAGGGTGAAGAGAGGAATAAACATGTTGAAACCTAGAGGCTGAACAGAGGAATAAACATGTTTAAGCCTAGAGGCTGAACAGAGGAATAAACATGTTTAAGCCTAGAGGCTGAACAGAGCAATACACATGTTTAAACCCAGAGGGTGGATGTAGCCAATTACTTAAAAATTTTCTTCACAAACATAGCCACAACACTGGTAAACAAACTACCCTCCCACTCAGGGCTTTATGGGGTAGAACACATAGTAGCTTACTACAAAAACCTAGGGGTCCGCAAGGACGACTTCAAGCTGGAAATGGTAACAACAGATGAGGTACTCAATAAACTGAGCGCCCTCCAACCTAACAAGGCCACTGGCCATGACAACATCCCCTCCAAATTCCTCAGAGACTCAGCAGCCGCCATCACCCCAGTCATCACACACATAATAAACCTCTCCATAAAACAGGGACACGTCCCCAAGGACTTCAAAATTGCGAGGGTGACCCCTCTGCACAAAAAGGGCAGCAAATTAGACCCAGGCAACTACCGCCCTGTTTCTATTCTCACCTCCATCTCGAAAGTCATGGAAAAAATAGTCTACGAACAGGTCGAAAAGTACCTAGCGGAAAAAAATCTAATCTACGAATTCCAATCTGGCTTCAGAACATCCCACTCCACTGACACATGCCTTCTCTATTTGAATGACCACATCAAACAAGAGGTGGACGCGGGCAAATACTGCGGCATGGTCATGCTGGACCTACAAAAGGCCTTCGACACTGTCAATCACTCCATTCTGATTGACAAGCTAAAAGCAATTGGTTTTGATAGCTTATCAGTGAGCTGGATGCAATCCTACCTTGAGGGGAGGGAACAGATGGTGGAGGTAAACGGTACCCTATCCCCCCCCCTCACAGTGAGCTGTGGTGTTCCACAAGGAAGCATACTAGGACCGCTACTGTTCCTAATTTATGCAAATGACATGTCGTCAGCTTGTGACTGCAACTTGTTCCTGTTTGCGGACGACTCAGCCCTGCTGGTCTCTGACAAGAACAAGTTACAGGTTGAAAAAACCCTCAGCTCGGAACTAGGCAAAATCTGCATATGGCTCGCTGATAACAAACTATCATTACACATGGGCAAAACAGAGTCCATTCTCTTCGGTTCAAATAACAAACTTAGCAAGACCGACGGCTTCTCAGTTACAGTGGGTGACAATATTGTCACAAGGAAAGATGAAATTACCTACCTGGGTTCCATCCTAGAGGCTAATCTCTCCTGTGACAAAATGGCATCCAATGTAATAAAAAAAGTCAACCAACGAACTCGATTCTTGTACTGGATCTCCTCTCTGGTAAACAAGAATACCCTGAAGACTCTGGCAGGAGCACTCATTCAAGGGTACTACGACTATGCTTGCACCTCATGGTACCAAAGCACCTCAAAGGCGCTAAAAACAAAATTACAAACATCTCAAAACAAACTGGTCAGACTACTGCTTGACCTTACTCCTAGAACCCACCTCACCCCTGCCCACTTTGACAACCTAGGATGGCTTAGAGTAGACGACAGAGTACAGCAACTTGCAATGGGCCTGGTCTACAAGATACACTACACGACCAAGGTACCCATGTACATGACTAAATACTTCCCAAAGGTCAGTGAATACCACGATCACAACACCAGAGGGAGCTCCACAAATCATGTTAAACCCAGATTCGGCTCAAATAAGGGACTAAACACGTTTCGCAATTATGCCACATCAATGTGAAACACCCTACCCAAAGCTGTAAAGGAATGTGGATCACTACCCACTTTCAAAACCACTCTCAAGGGACACCTACGGGAGACTGCAATTCAAAACTGGCCCCTGTAAATGTCCTAACCCAACCCCCTCCAATGTACAGTCATTTACCTAGTATGGTTGTCAATAGTCCAATGTACAATTTTGCTTGTTTTTACAGTGTCTCCCCCCCCCCTCAATGTACAGTTTTGCTTGTTTATACAGTGTTTCTCCCCCCCCCCCCCCCCCCCCAACCACCTCCAATGTAAATTACCCAGTATGGTTGTCAATATCCCAATGTACCCAACACCCCCCACACAACCCCACCCAACCTCCTCCAATGTACAGTTTCTACGTCAAATGTATATACTCCCTTTTCTTGACTCCTTCTGTATCACAAACAGTACTGTATTTACAAATCTGGTATGTCATAAATGTATAGATGTAGCAGTACTGACTATCTGTATGTCATGTATGTCATATATGTCCTGATGAATTGAAAATGGGGGAACCTGATGTAAACAAGACGAAAGTCTTTCTCTGGTCTGCATCCCCTTAACAATTGTGTGTATTGAGCTGTACTGTATTGTACCCATTCTGCAATCTGTTAATAAAGTTTTCAATCAATCAATCAAAAACAGAGGAATACACATGTTGAAACCTAGAGGCTGAAGAGAAGAATAAACATGTTGAAACCAGAGGGTGAACAGAGGAATAAACATGTTTAAACCCAGAGGGTGAACAGAGGAATACACATGTTGAAACCCAGAGGCTGAACAGAGGAATAAACATGTTGAAACCAGAGGGTGAACAGAGGAATAAACATGTTGAAACCCAGAGGCTGAACAGAGGAATAAACATGTTGAAACCCAGAGGCTGAACAGAGGAATAAACATGTTGAAACCTAGAGGCTGAACAGAGGAATAAACATGTTGAAACCTAGAGGCTGAAGAGAGGAATAAACATCTTCAAACCTAGAGGGTGACACCCCAGGAAAACAGGTGACTGTAACCTATTTTGTTTTGACAATATGCCAAAAAGAATTAAAAACACAGCAAGCTTGAACAGATACTGTAGATGCCACCATGCCCCCCCCCCCCTGAATGTGTGAGTGAATGGGTGAATGTGAAGAACAAAATTGTAAAGCGCTTTAGATAAAAGCTGTTATATAAATGCACCATTTACCATTCAACAGAGTGTGTATCCAGCCACATGCATGCATTGCACACACATTAATTGTATTCATTAATTTTATTTTGTTTCGTACATGGGGGTACAGTTATATTATCGTACTTGGCCATCGCGTCCCGCTCTTAAGCCTATCGAGATATACCTCATCTCATGTACCTATTGTACTCCATCAACGAAAAAAACAAGTACACCTACACCTGCCGGGTCCCGCCCCTATGGAGGCGTAGCCTATAAGACAGTAGGCATGGTCACCAAACACTCTTCCTCTATTTTCGTTTCCATCATAACGGTTGCAGTGCACCTTATGTAAACTAGTTGTTATGAAAAGATTATGAGAAATTGCGTAATGTTGAAAGTTACCGGAGGTTTGCTTACCCCTGGAATCTTCGGGCATGTTTCAGCGACACGTCGGGCCTATTCTGATGTTTCCTCGTCTGGTGACAGCAGATCCAGGAGCAGCGTGCAAGGTTGGCTATCGAGCCGGCTTGTACACAGGTAGGCCCTGTGTCATCAGGCATGGGTATTAGTGTTAGTAATGCTGGGTTGTTTTGTTACACAACCATGTTGTGTGTCGGCGCCAGGGGCGGGATGGTTTGGTGGCCGTTTCACTGCAGTGAACGGGTTCCAAACGGTCCTGGAAGCGTGCTGTTAAACAACTAATGAAGCTACATGCTAATGCTACATGCTAACACTACTGCTACGCTGTTCTAATGTCTCCGCCGTGGGATGTTGTCGCTTTTCCCTCCTCTTGCCCGGTTCATCAATGAAGGTCAGTCGGTAGCTGATGTGGGGGTTTTGCTGAGTCCTATTTACCTTTTTTACGGATAAATGGGTTGACAACAAGGTAGGCCGTGGCTAGGTAGCCTAGCCAGGTAGCGTTACTCCTGTGTCCCGGCGGGGTTTGGTGAACGGTGTTCCCACCTGGGAGCCGATGCTTGAGGCTCGGTGGGTAGCAGTAGAGCTATACTACTGCAGGATGGGACTTAACGGCGGCCCGTGTTGTGGCTCAGCTGACTGTTTCTGTCCATAGTAGCGTTGAACGCTATGCTATAGTAGTGTAATGGGCTACTGTTTTGTTCTGTCTCTCTGCTATGAGAAGGTCTGTCTATGCTACAGCTTTCTCTTCTCTCAACCATTCATGCTGATGGTCAATCGGTGTCTATTGGGGGAGTAGTGCGGGGGGGGCTTTGTTTACCTTTTTGGTAAATGGGCTAAGCCGGGGCTGGTGTGCTGTTGTGAATATTTTGAATGAATGCGGGACTGGTTCTCTCTGGTCCGCCTCCCCTTAACGTTGTGTATATGGGCTTGCTCATTCTACAGTATTTTGTGGTGTTAGTTCTTTTATTCATTTAACCCCTTCATGGTGCACACCACAGTGGAGGTTGCTGTTTGCAACCACCAATGGTGCTCCGTGTTAACATCAGTCCTTTGCTTTTGACATATTGAAACAGTGCCCCGCCCGGCCGACACCATGGGTGGGTCGGCCTGGCGAGTGGCTGGTGGGCTGCTAAAGCCTGTACCGCCACGGTATGGAATTGGCAGCGATTTGAACTGTGTTCGAATTGCTGTTTTTTCTATAAAAAAAAAGGTGTCTGGTGGCGGGGCCTTGAGGGCCAGCCGACGTCGACACATCGCGCGAGGTTGTTGACGTTATTAGCTTTGACCTAGCCGCAAGCTATAACCGCTCAGGGTTCCCCTCTCCGCAGGGGATTTTGGTCTTCTGCTGGAGCGCGGGCGGTATTGTCCTAGGCCCCACACCGCCTCACACCGCGCAGCCAGAAGAAGAGAGAGCACGGCCTCGTCAGCGGCGATGACGAGGCCCTCGACAGGCGGCCATGTTTTTCCCCCACCAGAGGTATCCTGGGCGTTGAATCGACAGGTGTCCACAAGGCCGACAGCCTTGGCGGCCGAGGGATCGGCCATGTTGGATGGGCTCGGCTTGAACAACAAGCCGTCACCATCCTGCCGCGAGCAGCCCGCTCTCCGATCACTCCCTCCCCCAACACCAGCGGAAAAAGGGGGCTCTGATTGTTTCCTTTGGCTGCGGGCCGCGTGCCGTCGTTGAAGCGCGGGCGGCCCCACTTTTCGCTTCTCATGGGGACAGGGGCTGACACCCAGTTGATGGCTGAGCCTGGGTCTGTCCGTGAGAATGTTGTGCTGTCAAGCGGCTCCCACACCGTAAGCTGTGTGGTTGAGTCTGGTGTTACGTCTGTCAACTATAAGTGTTGTCAGCAGGGGGGCTCGAAACCTTTTAAGGCACACAGTGCGGGCTTCCCCGGTCTTGCCTTCGCCAGGCCAGGTATCATGTTGGTACCTCCCACTCCCGCGAGATCGGCAGTGGTCTGAAATGAAGAGGTGCGCGTGATTTAGGTGGTAGTAATATCACTGCAGGGCTACGGTGTGTAGGCCCATGGGGTCCTCACGCCTTGCATGTCCGGCTGCAGGACAACTCCTCAGCATGTTCTGGAGGGGTGTTCAGTGGGGGGGCTTTTGTCACCTGGATTGATGTCAGCTTCCCCCGTATCAAACCGGCCCTTTCTGTCGGGATCCCCCCTTGGGTGCGATTCCCTCGTGGGTAGTGTCGGGTTCCGACCCGACTCCACGGAACGCTCTGCTCGCAAAGGTCCGGGGTTTGCTACGCACAGCGGGTGGGACCGGGCCGACTATCTACAGTTCCTGGCGGACCTGCGCCACATGGCGGCGGGTGCGTTGGGAGTGTCATCACATATGACTACGGCAGTACCATATGTCGAGGTGGATGGAGAGAACGCTGAGGCGGGGACTTGTGTTTACACAACCCCGCCCGTTTTCGGGTTTGGTACAGACCCTATTGTCAGGGTCACCAGCAGTGACAGCTCTGGTCAACGAGATCCAATCTCTGTGGACGAAGCAAGCCATCGTCGTGGCCTTCTCCTCCCGGTGTTCTCTGGTGCCTGAGAAATCGGGAGGGGGGGGGTGTCAGACCCATGCTGGACCTGTCCCATGGGAAGGTTCAGCATTTTTTGGATCGTCTCCTACCTGTTGAACACTGTCAGGTGGGGGTCTGGTTCTCCTCCATAGACCTGTAGGATGCGTATTTGCATCTCCGATCTTCCATCCTAGGGCTTACCTACGCTTCCTTTGCAGGGTTAGCGTATGAGTACCAGAGGCTGCCGTTCGGTTTTTTCTCTGGCGCCCCGCATCTTCACCAAGTGCGTGGAGGCTGCACTGGGGCCTCTGCGTCGTCAGGGGTTACGAAGTGTATTCTGCCCTGACGACGTTCTGGTCCTTCGCGGTCAAGGTGGATCGTCGGGTCTCGTACCAGGCAGGTCCCTACCAGCCTGGGGTTTGCTGTAGACTGGAAGTAGAGTACTCCTCTTCCCAGTCAACGGTTGGAGGGCTATGGGCATCCCTCTCAGAGCGTGTTGTCGACACGCTCGGGAGGTTCCGTCCTGGGACGGTTACGGCGCTGTCTCACGTCACGTTTTTCACAGACGCCTACCTCGCTGGTGACGCGTCGAGCCAACGCAGTAGGGGGCAGCTGGCAAACCATGCTGCCCGGTCTGCGCTACGTTCAATGTGTTGGTATTGAAAGCGGTCCTTCTGGTCCTCAATCGGTGTTGATCAGGACGGGCAATATGACGTCAGTGTCATATATCGACAGACGGGTGGGGATTACGTCCGGACATAGCCAGGCAGGTCTGGGACCAATGCCGTGCCGCCTGGGATTCTTTCCCCCATACATCTGTTAGGCAGTTGTTGGGGCGGGTACGCCACTGTCGCACTTACGCGGGCAGATGGCGTATGTTCCAAGAGTGGTGTAAGGCGGGGGGCCGGGACCCAGTCTCCTGCCCCCTGGATGCTGTCCTTAGTTACCTCCAGTCTCTCCTTGATAGACTGTCGGCTTCGACGGTGAGGGTATATGCAGCAGCTATATCCTCCTATCATGAGGGATTTGAGGGGGATGTCTTGTTCAGCCACCCTCTTGTGAAGCGTTTCCTGCTTGGCGCTCGACGCGTTAAGCCGGTGCAACGCTCTTTGGCTCCGAGTTGGGATCTTCAATTGGTCCTCGGTCTGTTGTCCTTGGCCCCTTTTGAGCCTCTTGAGCAAGCGCCGTTGGAACAGCTGTCGTTCACGACCGCGTTCTTGCTGGCCGTCACCTCCGCTGAACGTGTGGGTGTGCTTTGTGCTCTCTTGGTACGACCAGAGTGCCTGTCTTTCGTTCCGATTGCGGTGCCACTCTGCGGCCTAATCCTGCCTTCGTGCCTGTAAATATCCGGAGTTCTTCCGCTCCAGGGATATTGTGGTTCAGGCGTTTCATCCGCCTCCTCACGCTAGTGAGTTAGATGCAGGCCTTCACCTGTCATGTCCGGTCCGTGCTTTGGGAATTACCTCAGCCGTACTCAGGACCTCGGGGTCACCGATCAGCTTTTTGTCTGTCACGGTGGTTCTCATGCCGGTAAGGCACTATCGAACAACGCTTGTCCCATTGGTTGTGCCAGGGCATTGCCCTCTGCTACACGTTGGCCGGGCTGGATCCCCCTGGGGGCGTCAGGGCGCACTCCACTCATGGGGTGGCTGCCTCTGCCGCTCTCCTGGGTGGGGCCTCGGTGGAGGACATCTGTGCTGCAGCTTCATGGTCCTCCCCGGGCCCCTTTGTAAGGTTTTACCTCATGGACATGACCGGGGGTTCTGTCTCCCAGGCGGTTCTGGGGTCTGTGGCCTTTCCTGCTTCCGGTCCTTTGGTAGGGTAGCAGGAGTGTGTGGGTATGGGCCACAGTGTGTTAGGTCACACGTGGTTCCGCCTGTGCTGTGTGTTCAAGGGGTTCTAGTTCCCTCTTGCTCGCACTCAGGTGGAGTTGACTGCGCCCCCCCCTTCATTAGGAAGGATGGGGTGACGGGGCTCCCCAAACCACTTGATGTGGGCTTACGGGTCCTCAGGGGGTGCATCTGTCGGGCCTTGCGTCCGCTCTAACCCATATCTCGATAGGCTTAAGAGCAGGACGCGATGGCCAAGTACGATAATATAACGTAAGGTTATGTATATAACCTAGTTATATGAGTACTGGCTAAGCGTCCCGCTCTTAAGCGGCCCTGAGTTCCCTTTTGAGGGATCTTTTACTGGAAACAGGATTTTTGGCGAGGAAGAGTGTTTGGTGACCATGCCTACTGTCTTATAGGCTACGCCTCCATAGGGGCGGGACCCGGCAGGTGTAGGTGTACTTGTTTTTTTCGTTGATGGAGTACAATAGGTACAGAGATGAGGTATATCTCGATAGGATTAAGAGCGGGACGCTTAGCCAGTACTCATATAACTAGGTTATATATATAACCTTACGTTCATCTTTGCACAATATCACCAACATCTTTATTTTTTTTACATGATACACCCATGGCCGAAAAGGAGCAGGATGAAGAAAACTTATGTTTCCTGCCCCCTTCCAAACTTCATATTTATTTTAACATAATGGTCAGCTCAAGTGCACCTTACAGCTTCATACCATATAATAATAATAATAATAATAATAATAATAATAATAATAATAATAATAATAATAATAATAATAATAATAATAATAATAATAATAATATAATATCAATAATTACCATAATTATAATAACAATAATAATAATGATAATATGACCATGAATAATAATAACAATAATAACGGTAATAATAATAACAATAATAATAATATTGCTAGATACCCAAATAAACAAACAAACAAAAAACCTGCGCCACGAGCCTCAGATGCATGGAAAAGAGAAAAAAGCTAAAAATAAATAAAATCAGATACAGAGACATTTATACCTGCTGTTCATATGTTCTCATTGTTCTGTATTTAAAAGTATTTTTTAGTTGGAAAATACTTTTACGGTACTTCAACTCATTATAAAGAGAATTCCAGAGTTTGACTCCCACCACTGATATACACATCTGTGTCAGGGTTGTCCGTGCAGCACACTGATGTTTAAAATGACCTTCCCTTCTATGCTCTCCATGTGATAATGAGGACAAACCTGTTTTGTAGATTGGCTGGTAATGCTTTACTTTTGGCCTTGTGCATAACTACTAATGTCTGTAACTTAACTAGCTCTTGCAATTTCAATAATCCAGAATTAATAAATAATATGTTGGTGTGTTCTCGATAGTCTGCTTTACAAATAATCCTAATAGCTCTCTTCTGTAGGAGATACAGTGGTTTTATATTACTCTTATAGGTGTTACCCCATACTTCCACACAGTAATTAATATAAGGCAATATGAGTGCACAGTACAATGTTCGCATTGCTTTGTTATCTAATACATATTTAACTTTATTCACAATAAAAATACTCTTAAAAATGTCTTGCTAAATAATGCTTGCTAAAGCTTTTAAATCATATCCTGAGCTGTAAAGATTTGTGTCGTCCGCAAATAATACACATTTCAATAGTTTTGACACTTCACATATGTCATTGATATATAAAATAAACAGTTTAGGTCCTAAAACTGAACCTTGTGGAATTCCACATTCAATGTGCATATGTTCAGATACGTTTCCAGCGAAGTTCACAAACTGTTGCCTGTTATCTAAGTAACTTTTTAGCCAGTCTAGCACTCAGGGGCGGACCTAGCACATTTGGCGCCCTAGGCAAGGTTACCACTGCGCCCCCCCCCCCCCCCCCCCCCCCCCCAAAATCAAAACATCGCCGCGCTACCAACCGGTTAACCCTTTTCACTGCGACAATACACAGAAGGGTTAACCCTTTACTATCACCCTTTCATGATCGTCGGTTGTGTGATAGTAAAGGGTTAACCCTCTGTCGTGTGGCAGTGAAAGGGTTAACAGTTATACAGTAAAGTACTGCACCTTTATTTTTTACAAGCAAGAGCTAAAAATAAATGTAAAGTGCACACTAAAGAATTAAAACAAATAAACAACTTAGCTAACACACAACAATAATAATAATAACAATAACAAACAATAAAATAATGTGCAAATTTGCTTTCAAATAAAATTAAGAAGAAATGTAAAGTGCACACTAAAGAATTAAAACAAACAACTTAGCTAACAATCAATAATAATAATAACAATAACAAACAATAAAATAACGTGCAAATTTGCTTTAACACTATGGCGTCCGTTCACGAGTATATACGTGTTTCGATTCCATGCGTTGTGGTCCAGAGCCACGAGTATACTCGTGACGAGTTGTTATTGTTTTATTCCATATTTATAACGCTTATTAGGTCCCCGATCCACTAGCAGGATCTTTCCACATATTTGATTTTCGAAACATGCAGTACCGGCCAGATCCGCTTAGGGGCGCCATCGCTCCACTGCAGTATCATTGAGGGGATTTAAAAAAAAATGCTTTTACAGTCCTGTGGGCGGATCATAGAGCCTTGATTCCAAACGAAGACCCTCCATCTTTGATCAGCTTGCCGAACGTTTTTTTCAGCGTGGAATAATGGGATTTATGATTAGCCAATGTGCATATCGATCTACCAGAATCCGATGACTGGTGAGGAAATGCTGCCGGCGATCACATGGCCTGACGGTAGGATAATATTACCCCAAATTACAGCTGGATTGGACATTGTTTTATAACCTAACGTGATAGACTACTGACATTGGCTACCGGAACGCACACTCTATTGCTAATCAATAATACTGATCGGCGTTCCCCGCCGCCCCCATTTCATCCATAGATGCTCTGTAATAGTCCGGATGCTACGCAGTTTGTTTTCTTTCATTCGTATATATACAGCAGAAATGGCGTTTGATATACTGTAACGGCGCCAACGTTTAGCCTTTTTTGCAGCCTCCTGCAGAAAAGCCTAGACAAAAAGCGCGATATACCTTATATTCACGACGCTATAAAATGACAACCAACCGATGGATTTTTATTTTCTTTAAGCCATTATGAAGGCACGGTTTATGCACTCAAGTGACAATGAGAATGGACAGATAGCAATACTAT
>NC_140174.1:125910671-126096619 GCF_963971535.1 Notolepis coatsorum
ATGTTCTTCCTGTGTCTCAGGACAGTTCAGTCAGTATGTTCTTCCTGTGTCCCAGGACAGTTCAGTCAGTATGTTCTTCCTGTGCCCCAGGACAGTTCAGTCAGTATGTTCTTCCTGTGCCCCAGGACAGTTCAGTCAGTATGTTCTTCCTGTGCCCCAGGACAGTTCAGTCAGTATGTTCTTCCTGTGCCCCAGGACAGTTCAGTCAGTATGTTCTTCCTGTGCTCCAGGGCAGTTGTCAGTATGTTCTTCCTAGAAATCAGAAAGACAGCCCTCTAATCTGTGATGTCACTGAGATGTCAAATCTGGCATGACTGTAAATGAGGGGAATTAAATGAAGGTTTGTTGAAAGGAGGGTGTTGAGATGCTCAAATGGGGCTAGTTCATTTAATTTATTATCATTGTTTTAATATCAACAACTTGACTGGAATCAGAGAGGAGCCTACATGCAGTGAAGCACAATCTACATCCAAAACCACTTCAGAAACAGGGAAAGTGTAACTTTACTTTTTGTAATGTTTAGTTTATACAAAAGTGAAATGAGTAGAAATCTGAATCCAGAAAAAAAAAATTATTTCATAAAAAAAACAATAATGAAGATTTGATTGGGTCCCATTGTTAGAAGCCTTCATTTGACTTTGTATGAATTAATGTCCCTCTATCTCTTTATTAATTAATACCCCCCTCTCTCTATCATAGACCCAACAAACGGAGACACATGTGAACATTAATGGCTGATAATCATAGATTCAGAAAAAATAAATACAATCCTTGTACACTTCAGTACCCCATACAGGGGCTCTAGAAGCTCTGACACTGTTCCTGAATCAACGTCCACCGGATTCAACACCAGAAACACACGTTCTTATAGAACTGACAGAGACTCTACTCACGCATAACTACTTCATGTTCCAAGATGAGAACTATCTACAAATCAAGGCGTGAGTATGGGAAGCAAAGCCAGCCCGTCCATAGCCAATATTTATATGGGTCTTTTTGAGCAGAATTATGTATTCAATTCCTCAGAAAATGTGTTTTTACCATACATTAAGATGTGGAAAAGATATATAGATGATATTTGCATACTGTGGACAGGGGATGAAATGACACTGATACAATTCTTTAATTTCCTCAATGCCAAAAATGAACATCTAAAGTTTACTATGGAGTATGACCAACACCAAGTGAATTTCTTAGATATTATAATCAAAAAAGACAATGGTACATTCCAAACGGATGTATACAGAAAACCTTGTTACAGAAATTCTCTGTTGAGAAGTGATTCATTTCATCCTACTCCGCTAAAAAACAGTTTACCTATCAGCCAGTTCTACAGGATCCGTAGAATCTGTAGTACAGATGAATGTTTTCAGGAACAGACAGATACTTTAAAAACTATGTTTAAAACCAGAGGGTACACACAAGACATTGTAGAAAAAGCAGCTTTGAAAGTGGGTCATAAAACCCAAGAAGATTGCTTACAATCTACAAGAAACAAAACTACCTCTGGACAACCTATACAGTGTGTTACACAATACTCGCCTCTAGGCAACCTTTTTAAACATACTATTAAAAAACATTGGCATCTTCTCAGTTCTGATCCAACATTGGATAAATCTTTTCAGATCCCCCCTAGACTAGTCTACAGGAGAGCACATAACATCAGAGACACTGTGGTTAAATCAGACCTGCCTCCTAAGAAAACATAATTTTTTTTAGATGACCTACCAGATGGAAACCAACGTTGTGGTTTGTGTGCTCAATGTCACTTCACAGACAAATTCACTGTTTTCTATCACCCAACAACTGGGAAAGAGATACTGTAAAAATAAGAGACAAAATAACATGTACAACTACCAATGTAATCTATATGCTTAAGTGCCCATGTGGTAAGGCATATGTCGGTAAGACAACACATGCTTTAAAAACACGTATTGCTGAACACAGGAGTACGATACGGAATGGGGATGAAAAAAGCCCAGTAGCTTTACATTTTAAAAAGGCACACCACAATGTCTCATCACTAAGATACCTTGGAATAGAGAGAGTGCATCTTCCAAGACGAGGGGGAGATATAGATAATCTCCTACTGAGGAGAGAAGTATGGTGGATCCATTATCTTAAAACGATGACACCAACAGGACTCAATGAGGACTTTGACATTAGACCTTATTTGTAAATTTAACTTATAGAGGGAGACAGTCAATGGACTTTGTTTTTTGTTTGTTTTTTTTATTTTTGTTTTCAGTGACTAACACTGCTGCCTATCTGTAAATGATGTCTTAATGTTGTGTTTAATATAGATATTTCTCAAATCTTCTAAAAAATGTCAAATGAAAAGAAATTGTTACTTAATCATGTATAGAATGTATCATGCAAATCTTGGGACCGCCCCTGATCACCAGGTGGGGCTGATATTCAATTTAGTTCACTTCCTGTATAAAAAGATGTCAGTGTTGTGTTGTCTTCATGCTTGAAGAAGACCGGAAGTGTCGAAACGTTGCATCTGCCTTTTTGTCAAATAAACACCTTGGAACTACTAATGAGTTGCGAGCCCCGCTTTGTCTTATGATGAATGAATGAATGAATGAATGAATGAATGAATGAATGAATGAAAACTTTATTTAACAGATTGCAGAATGGGTACAATACAGTACGGCTCAATACACACAATTGTTAAGGGGATGCAGACCTGAGAAAGACGTTTGTCTTGTTTACATCAGGGTCCCCCATTTTCAATTCATATAGACATTTATGACATACACAACATACATGACATTTATGGCATAGGGACATATAGGTATTTAGTACTACTGATACATTTGTGACATAAACGGTATTCAAATATACAGTACTGTCACCCCTAGATCCTGACAGAGTATGATGGGGAGGGGACTGTACATTAGGGGGGGGTGGGTGGGTGGGAGAGAAATATACATAGGCGGGGAGGGAATATATACATGCGGTGGGGAGGAGACTGTCTATTAGGAGGTGGTGGGGGTTTTGGGCATCTACGGTGGCCAGTTTCGAATTGCAGCCTCCCGCAGGTGCTCCCCAAGAGCGGTTCCGAATGTGGGTAGGGATTCACACCCAGGCATGCGTTGTTCATGGCACGGGGTACCACTCAGTGGTACCTCACTGAGTATTAAAGATTTGAGCAGAAGCGCGTGCACGCACATGCACGCGCTCGCGAGAACGCGCTGCGCTCGGCTCGGCTCGTGTTTACCTGCCGAGTCCCGGGCCCCGGCGCTACCTCGCATTATCATAACAATAGCCGCTATAGGCTGGTGTCTTCAACCAGTCTGGGACTCTTTGTGATGTAAATATGGAACGTCCCAAGTTGCCGCTGCCCACAGAGTGCACCCACCACCACTCACCCCCGGACAACAACACACTCTGCAAACAGCAGCAACCCGGGACATTCCATATCTACATCACAAACTTCGGGACTGAGTAGATAATTAATTAATCTTCTCTTTATTTTTATTATTTATATTAAAACTGAATCAAACCATAAACAAGGTTGCCTGTTGGGATGTTAGATCCTAATGTGAAAAACTGATTTTATATGTCTGCACTTTATGTGCTCATTTTATGCCTGTCTTAATTCTGTTGTGAAGCACTTTGAGCTGCAGTTTCTGTATGAAAGGCTATACAAACAAAGTGTATTATTGTGCGCGAGGGAACATATGCGCGTGCGCGCGGCCGCGCGTGCGTGTGCGCGCGCGCGTGCGCGCGGCGTCATTATCCTGCGTGGCGGCTCAGCCCATAATAACAACGCATGCCTGTTCACACCCCTATCTATAACCCCTACCTATGATAATCATAGATACCATGATAAACAGATACTAATCATAATTCAATTCCCATTGGGTGCAGGAGGATGAGGGGGCGTTATGGTCAGATATGGGGAGTTATGGGACCTGGATGTCAGATAGGGGTTGGCCCAAAAAAAAGGACGAGATAACACTGTAGTGAATAAAATAAATGTAACTAAATCTAATTTCGCTGAGGACCCGCTGGAACCACCTCGTGAACCTCAGGTGAGAATCACTGCCTTATATACCCATGGCAGTGTGTGTGTGTGTGTGTGTGTGTGTGTGTGTGTGTGTGTGTGTAATTTCTTGTGGCGTGACAGCAAACCCAATCACAGAGGCTCTGGATCGATGCCAGCCAGGAAACAAAACAGAGCGATTTGACATGTGACATCATCGGCCAATGAAACAGCAGTCTGGCTTTAGGGACCAATAGTATGCAACTGCAGAGCCGCAGAGGCAGCGGCGCTCTCAGGTCTGGCAGTCTGGGGACCGCTCGGCAGCGCCACCCACCCAATGGCTGAATTGCCAATGGCTGAATTGGAGTATTGCACTGTGCGGGCACAGCTGTGAGATCCGCGCGAGGACAGATATCTTGAATTAATGCGTTTATTTAAACTTTTATTAACAGATTGCAGAATGGGTACAGTACAGTACAGCTCAATACACACAATTGTTAAGGGGATGCAGACCAGAGAAAGACTTTCGTCTTGTTTACATCAGGGTCCCCCATTTTCAATTCATAATGACATTTATGACATACTCAATATACAGATATAAAAATCTAATCTAATCATCTAATCTAAACTAATCATGACATTTATGACATACACATATGCAGTACTGTTACATTTGTGACATACAAGATATGCAAATATACAGTACTGTTAAAACCTGTTAAGCCTGCTTTTCTTTATCATAAATCGATCAATAGAGACCGTATTAGATCCCCAATTATCATATCATGGGGTATCATTGGAAAGCCACACTCATTGGCTACAACCCTGTGCACAGATCTTCAAGATCGCCAGATGATTGACGGAGCTAGAGCCCCGGGAGTCGGGGGTGGTAATGTGTACTTTTGCGTACTTTGGGGCACACCTCACATATCGGCATGTAACTCGAGAACCGCTGAACGGTTGAAAGGGAAATCGACAGGCAACAAATAGAGCTTTAATTCTATCTATATATTGTATTAAAAAGAATGCACACCCGAGCCACTAGAGGTCGGCAAAGAATCGTCCACATGTGGGCCCTTGGATGTTAAAGGGGCTATGTATTGCTATTCCTAGCACTATTTGGGCAACTTTACACAATTCCTGTGAGTCTATGTAACACATCTGTAAGGTTTATTCCAAAAATAATCATTGTTTTATATTTCTAATCAAGTACTCAAAACCAGCATTTTTCTGTCTTAGGATTTCAAGCTGTTATTGGCTCCACCCATACTAGCAGAATGCTTTGAGTGACAGCCACCCACCAAATAGCTCCGCCCATCTCCCCGTCCTTCATTCCAGGTGAAGGTCTCAGGTTTCAGGTTTTTATTTCGACACAAAACATATACCGATTTTACTAACTAATACAACATGGCTGTACATTATGTTTGGGATCCAGAGAGCGACCCACACTATGATTCAGAAGAAGAAGTCGAGTTGCAACAGCGAGGCTTGCAAATAGTTTCCGATTGGTAAGTTTATCTTGTATGTATGTAACGTTAGTATAATGGCTTGCCGAAAAGAGCGAGTAACGTTAGTACTTACTTGACCAGCCAGCTTGCTTCGATAACTTGCTATAAGTAACGTTACCTTGTTTACCTCTGACTAGTTGTGTTTGTATTGAGCAGTTTTTAATTATGACTAGCTTGCTTCAATAGTTTGCTATAACGTTACTTTATAAAGAGCAGCATACCGTTATATACAGTGTCCCCCACCCACCCCTCCCACTTTTTTTCTGGGCTCTCTTTGTATCACAAACAGTACTGTATTTACAAATATGGTATGTCATAAATATATAGATGTAGCAGTACTGTCTATCTGTATGTCATGTATGTCATATATGTTACGATGAATTGAAAATGGGGGACCCTGATGTAAACAAGACGAAAGTCTTTCTCTGGTCTCCATCATAATCCAAGCCACAAATATAAATAAACTCACCCACCGTCGAACACACACACTAACGTTAGATTGTACTCACCCCCCAAACAATGGTTCCCCACACACACACACGTGAACAGTGAACGTAGTTAGTTAGCTCACTAATTACGACATATCTACTTACTACTTGTGTCGGGTCCCGAATAGTAGGTACAACTCCTCTGTTTAGCACCATCCAGGATGCCACCCCAGCATCAAAAAGACCTTGATTGACAACGTCTTCGGTGGAAAAATGTGCAGTACAAACCCGAGTATGAGACGTTGCAACAGAACTAGGAGGGTCCCCAAAAACGAACTTGGTCCATTGCTGGCGAAGTTCGGCATCCACGGGAAAAGCGTGCAAAGACGTATTAGTAGCTTTACAGCCAGGAACAGAACATGTTCTGCGGGGTTTGCTCATCGTGGAAGATATGCAAGTGACTGCACTCCTGTTTCTAGGTAGTAGGTACCTCTCTATTCTAGGTAGAATGGGGGCGGGCATTAGCTCCAACCACAGAGCCAATCGCATCACTGTGCGCTACCCAGAGCCCGAATGACGTGACTCAGGCCTTCAAATCAAAATGACCTGATTTACTGGAGGACGAAAGGGGCTGGGCTGAATCTGAGCAATCCGCCAATATGGTATTTAGACCCTAAAACACATTGATACAAACTCCTATTACTATAATACAATGCTAGAGACTGAAAAATGACATTTATAATACATAGCCCCTTTAAGAGGTCAATGTTTTTAAATATTATTTTTTTGTAGCCAAGAGTAAAGACCATAACCCTATCAAAAACAGTAGTCAAAGTGTATATTTTCATTTTTACCGATGTTTTATATGTTTTATCGGAAATACTCCAGCCACCCGAACAACTGCCTCTTTGAACTGCTGCGGTCAGGCAAGCGATACCGGAGTCTTAAGGCGAGCACAGAAAGACTCAGAAGAAGCTTCTATCCCCAGGCCATCAGGCTGCTCAACGAACAATAAACACTATGCAACAACCATCAATTGCACGTAGCACACACACCCACACGCACACACTCACTTAAACAAACAACACACTGCAGCACCCACTCTCCACACTTTAGATCACACAAACACACTTTATATTTATTGATAAAGGATTTGCACTACAACTCGTACACCTACTGTAAATTGTACCTAAATTGTACCTCATCCCATTTCTGCTTTGCACTATATAGTATTGTATATTAGTACACTGCATAGTATATTGTTATATGGTAACTCAGTTACGTCTATTACAGTAGCGGCTCCTACTATCGCAGCCTGGTGGGTCGCAGCCGGGGGTTCACGTTAGGTCGAGTTTAAAATGTAATGCTCTGAGATGCTCTGGAGCAATCTCTCTCTCTGTCTCTCGGATCAATCCAATAAAATAATTAACACATGTATATCATTTTAAACAACTCACCATTCATTCATTATGCATCAGCAGCAGCTAAATTAATGTTATAGTTCACAACACAGCAGCGCGTTTTGCATCGCTAGCCTATTATCGTCTCAGCAAGCACAGTCAATAATTTCCGTAGCCGCATTTCTCGGAGACAGCTGTGTAGCGAGAGCGAAAGAGAGAGAGCGAGAGAGACTTACTGTTTAGTTGAAACGTCCAGGGCAGGAGGGCTTGATAACGTGTATAATCCACTGTTGATGTATATCCAGACCACTGTCCACTGTCCAGACTGCATCCGCCATATAGCTTGTTAGCCAAGTGTTAGCTGTTAGTGTTAGCACCACACAACACAAGCACAAGTACTTGATTTCTTTGCCCATTTCCACGTCTAACAGCCTGCAAACTACCTGGCGTTCTATCGCCCTGCTCTAAGACAAACTCTAACCTTAACCAACTTTGAAAGAGTGCCTAAGCTTAACCGTCGAAAGAACTTGCCGTCACGCTCTAAGACAAATAGCTGCATATCACAACAACACACAACTATCTACCACCAACCTAGAAGAAGCTAGAATTGGAACATGAAAGTGGATTCGGCCAATCAGAGATCGTCTCCGCGAAATACTGCTACGGGAAAAAAATAACTGACGTCGGCCAATCAGAGAGCGTCTCCGCGAAATGCGGCTACGGAAATTCTTGACGCTGCTGCCTAGACCGCTTCAAATCGCGCCCGGATTCCAACATAATAGTCATATTTCAACGCACAACACGTTACGCACTGATTGGCTGCGACGGATACAGCGATCAAACAGTGACGCGCACTCAGAGCGCTATTGCGTCTAGCCCGGGCCGAGAAATACAAAAAAATAAAAAAATAAAAAAAGTGAGTTCAGGAAAACGAGTATTTTTTATTTTATATATTAACGTTATATTGTGCATTGGAAACACAAACATACTTAAAATGAGTAAATATTATTCATTTTAAACATGTTTATATTATTTATAGGGCTATAAAACAAAAAACAAAAACGTTTTTTTTTCTTCTTCTCTGATTTAACAGGTGGGGCGGCACCCTAGCGCCCCCGGTGGCGAGCCGCCACTGGTCTATTATGCATCGAACATTGTATCTATACTGAACACTGTGACCTCATTTTTTACTTCTAATTTACATGCTATACTATGTTATTTAATTTCATACTTATCTTGTCTTGCACAGTCTCTGGAGCGTAACAGTAAGAAGCATTTTGTATAAAAGTATTCTGTACTTCTGTATGACAACTATTAAAGAAACTTGAAACTTGAACTACAAATTTATCGGAAAATGCTAATTATCGTAAAAACCGCAAGAAATGACTAAATCCAGATTCAACCCTGCCATTGGAAAGAGGAGCATTTCCCCTATCCATAGATGTATGATTTGGCCATAATAAGGTCAAGGTCAAGTTCAAGGTCAAATATGAATTTATAATTAAAGTCGATTATCATTAATTACTGTATCTACAAATCCTTCTGTTTAATCATCTTCCCGCGGTTCATTTGCTTAGATATTTTGTACACATGATCTTAATAAGGTGGTGAATGAGCTCAGTGAGCATTTTCTCGTGCCCCGTATCAATTTTTTATCATCATCATCAAAATCATAAATCATAATTAATCATAATTAATTTATTCATTACAATTTACTCAGCCTAGTAACAGACACAATATTTCTGACACTGGAAATACATACATCCAGGTCCCTAGATGTTCCTATAGATACCAAGAACATGCAAATTGACCTTGCAGAAGTGGAGCAATCTTCCATTTACTTAGGCATGTACCTTTTAGGCGAAAACGGTCTACAGATTAACACGTTAAACAGAGATCCTAACAGTAAATATATACAAGGGGGAGGGAACTGTACATTTATGATGAATTGCAAATGGGGGACCCTGATGTAAACAAGACGGAAGTATTTCTCTGGTCTGCATCCCCCCAACAATTGTGTGTATTGAGCCGTACTGCAGATTTTGACAACAATATTAACAATATGATGCCGCAAGTTCTGTTATATTTCAATTGGCTTACTTATTTACATAAATATAAGGTAACGGTATACTTTTGCTATATGCTATACACTACAGTCTATGTGATGTGGTGGGTACGTATGATGGTAATTAAGGAATGGTGAATATTATGTTTAATGTAAATATGTGTATACTTGATATGAACAGCAGTATTATAGGCCTACAGCAGTATTGTACAGCCAGCAATATTATACATTATTATACATGACTATTCTATGCAAGTAGGCTATGTCTAAGCTATTTTACAATATTATACATGAACTGCTTGTTTGTTTTTTAATGTTTATTACTTGTTTTGTATTATTATTTATTTTCAATTTATGTTCGAAATAAATAAACTCATTCATTCAAGATATTGTGTGAGCAAAAGTATAGTTACTGGCTGTACAATACTGCTGTAGGCCTATAATACTGCTGTTCATATCCAGTATACACATATTTACATTAAACATAATATTCACCATTTCTTAATTACCATCATACGTACCCACCACATCACATAGCATAGACTGTAGTGTATAGCATATAGCAAAAGTATACCGTTACCTTATATTTATGTAAAGGCAATTAAGTAAGGCAATTGAAATATAACAGAACTTGCGGCATCATATTGTTAATTTTGTAGTCGAAATCTGCAGTAGGCCTACGGCTCAATACACACAATTGTTGGGTGGATGCAGACCTGGGCCCCGTTCCCCGTACCTGGCTAACTGAGTTAGCCGGATAATTTCCAGCATAGCCTGACTTAAGCCGGACCTTTCCATTCCCCGACGCTCGATTGTCTAAATCACTATGACAACAGATCAAAAAGTTTGAGCCTGGTCGAGAGCAGGGTTAAGTTCAGTTAGCTGGATGAACCATGGCCACGCCCCCGCAAAGAAATGCCAGCTCGCTTCCTGAAATGATTCTCACAGTCTAGATCTGCATTATACCATTCTGAATTATGTTCTTGTGCTTCGTTTGAAATGTAAAATAATATGTCTGCAGTAACGCTGATAATAAATCATATTCAGCCTATGAATTTACTTTGTCCTATATAATGCACGTCATATTTATACGGATACGGCGCTCGCGAGTCGCGACACACAGTTATTTTAATAACGGACTAAACGGATCATTGCAAATGTGAATCCCGCTGGGATATTTTTAATGAATGAAACCTATCGGGTGTTTGGCTCTGATTAGTTTAATATTCTTCGCTGTGTATTTGCTTAACGGAGCACCCGGATGCGTTTCATTCAAGCTGAAACGTCTATGCGCAGATTGTGGATATGAATTATGAGGAATCTGAATCTGTGGAATATTTAATTGTATCACTGTGATAGTGTCACACGTTATTGTGATATTGTAACTGGGATTAAAATATATGAGGAGATGCGCTGTTTGATGGATTTGATGACGTGACGTGACTTGATAAATTGAATGAGCCTTTGACGTTTTTGATGAATGAATTCGAGAAAATGCATTTATCTTTTCAAGCACTGTTATCTGATGATGAACATGAGGTGTCACTGGTATAAACCAAATGGTAATCAATTCAATGCATGTATGGATTAGGTCCGAAACAGATTAAAACCTGATTAATAGTGTAACTGCAAGCCTCCCTCCAAGCCTCTCTTTGGAAACCATGTATTTATATAGTGTATAATATTAATACCTAAGCACATACAGATATCCTCATGATATAATTCGTATCAATTAGATATACTATTTGGGCTTGTTTTTATCGTTATTCTGAAAGAGCTGAACTAATTATTTTCGCTAGCAAGATCTCATTTGATTATTCATTCCATAAGCCTACTGCCAGCAGGCACGTTTAAAGAAATATAATCTGATTGATTGGGGTAATGAGGGATTTAAAATTAGCCTATAGATTATGCATTTAACTTGTCGGCGAGGCTATGAGCCGTACTGCATTGTACCCATTCTGCAATCTGTTAATAAAGTTTTAAATCAATCAATCAATCAATCAATCAATGCCGTTAGAAAATCAGGATTTCTGCTATCGACACTTGCTGTCTTTTCAGCTGAGGCGGGCGCGCGCAATTATCCTGAGTATCAAGTCTGGTTCAAATGAACGAGACTGAATCCACCTTCGAGGAACAGGAAAATCCCGGATTCAAACATCGGGTTAATTGAATCTGGATAATGGGACTCTTGATCGACTTAGTTGAACCAGGTACGGGGAATAGGGCCCAGAGAAAGACTTCCATCTTGTTTACATCAGTTTAACAGTACTGTATATTTGCATATCTTGTATGTCACAAATCGTTAGCATCATAGGATAATTGCCTAAGTCATTTTTTGACCAAATTGATATTTCTGCCTAACTCTACGCTCCTCACACTGCTGCACCACCCTGTCTTAGTGGCTGTGTCCTCAGCCAATCAGAACCTTGTTATTTTAAACATTTCTTTCTGCCTAACTCACTCGTGTGACTTTAGTTTAGTTTTTTCTTCTTTTCCGAAAGTCTTGAAAAATGACTTAGGGAATTATCCTATGAGGCTAACGAAATGTAACAGTACTGCATATTAATATGTATGTCATAAATGTCATGATTAGTTTAGATTAGATGATTAGATTAGATTTGTATATCTGTATATTGAGTATGTCATAAATGTCATTATGAATTGAAAATGGGGGGCCCTGATGTAAACTAGATGACAAAAGTCTTTCTCTGGTCTCCATCCCCTTAACAATTGTGTGTATTGAGCTGTACTGTACTGTACCCATTCTGCAATCTGTTAATAAAAGTTTAAATAAACGCATTCATTCAAGATATCTGGCCTCGCGCGGATCTCACAGCGGTGCCCGCACAGTGCAATACTCCAATTCAGCCATTGGGTGGGTGGCGCTGCTGAGCGGTCCTCAGACCGCCGGACCTGAGAGCGCCGCTGGCTCTGCGGCTCTGCAGTTGCATGCTTCTCTTAGGGACTCGGACCCGCATCCTTTACTTTGCTATAATAACCAAGACAAACCGAGAAGAAGGACACATCTGGCCAACCTGCGCTGCACCTGGACATCTAACGTTTCAGACGCATTTTGCAACCATGGATCAGAAGAAGCGAGCGATCAACTTCGGCGCAGGACCCGCGAAACTGCCACAATCCGTAAGCTTGTAACACATAATGTCGATTGTGAACTAAAAGCGCTTTTATGCATCGGCGCAATATTTGGTAGAGAAGCAACAGAAAACCAGCATGTACTGCAACCAAGTGTTTGGAGACATCATGCTGTCTCTTATTATACAAACGGTGGACGTTTTTCCTAATTTTTGAATAATGAGAGCGATTTTTCTTTTAGTAGTGCAACAACATATTTCATGATTCTTGCTCTTGGAATCTGCGTTATCTCCCCGTGGTTTATGAAAACGATCATGCAAAAATATTGAAGTTAAAAGCAGGTGTTTATTCGTAGATCGTAGGTCTGAAACAGTGCGTTCTGGTTGCATCAGCCTCATGCTTTCATGTGGAAAATGCTCTTTTGTTTATCCACTGGCGACAAGCCCACCGCTAGATGGCGACAAAGCGTTCTGCACATTTGCCTGAGAATGCCATCCCAATTGATTGATTGAACATTTTATTAACAGATTGCAGAATGGGTACAAATACAATACAGTACAGCTCAATACACACAATTGTTAAGGGGATGCAGACCAGAGAAAGACTTTCGTCTTGTTGAACTGTACATTGGAGGGGGTTGGGTTTGGACATTTACAGGGGCCAACAGTAGATGTATTGTCATCATACAGCACAATAGAACGAAAAGAAGTTTGGCATCTAACCAGAGTGCAAATGTAGCAGTGAAGTGCAATAGTAATATACAATGTACAGGTGATTCAACTGGGTCTAAAATATATAAATTAGTACTAATACCCAATAGTGCTAATCAGATGTATATACAGAGTTGTAGTATTAATATGTACAGTGATACAGGTATAAAGACACTATGGTACTGTAGTAAGTCATACTGGCCAGTAGCCCCTTTCGTGACTGTGATGCACGCCAATATGCTTTGAATACACAGTCACTTGCTCTTCATTACTAACCCAGGGAATGTTCACCATGAAGCACTGGTTTTGGACGAACGGTTCATTATACAAATATCACAGAGACATTTCAAAGGTACTCACAGTTGCCAGAGGGTTTCACACAAAAAAGCAGGATGGTTTGAAAGCTCGGCATTGCTAATAAACATTTTAAATAATTTTTATAAACGTGTAAAGATGGGCGGCTGGAGCAAAGATATACCCGGATAGAACGGATGCGTGTAATAGATGTAAACAATCTCCAGACGATTATATGCACATGTTTTGGACGTGCCCCAAACTCAGAGTTTTGGACGGCAATATTTGATACACTAAGTAGGGTTTAAAAAGTTAAATCATGGCTCCTTGACAATGTCAAAAACTAGATTTTAAAATGTATGAAGTGTTACATTGTTGTCTGTGGCTACATTTGTACTGCACTTAAAATTAACATGTCTATGTAGTTTGTCATATTGTTATTTGTGGTCGTGTTTTGTATTGCTTATCTGTCTGAGACCAAGGACCACAATGGAAATAAGTCCAGTCTAGTTTTGTGTTTCATCCTTGATGTTTTTCTTGAATCTTGAAAAAAATTGTAAACATCAAATCAAATATAATCAGAGAGGGGTATTAATTCATAAAGAGAGAGAGAGTGGTATTAATCCATAAAGAGAGGGCTATTAATCCATAAAGAGCGAGGGGGGTATTAATCCATAAAGAGAGAGAGTTAATCCATAAAGAGAGAGAGGTATTAATTCATAAAAAGATAGAGAGAGGTATTAGTCCATAAAGAGAGAGAGGGGTATTATTAATCCATAAAGAGAGAGGGGTATTAATCCATAAAGAGAGAGAGGGGTATTAATCCATAAAGAGAGAGGGGTATTAATCCATAAAGAGAGAGAGGTATTAATTCATAAAGAGATAGAGAGGGATAGTAATCCATAGAGAGAGAGAGAGAGAGAGGTATTAATTCATAAAGAGATGGAGGTATTAATTCATAAAGAGAGAGACAGGGGTATTAATTAATAAAGAGAGCGGTATTAATTCATAGATATAGGTATTAATTAGTGCTGTCAGGCAATTAAAAAAATTAATCTAATTAATTACAGGATTTGTAATGAATTAATCTAATTAATCACATTTTAATCGCATAACCATTTTATGCCTGATATTCTATATTCTATAATCATATTTCAAATTGCATGTGTCCGGATGGCAGAATTCAGTACTGTATCATCTTCCATTTATTAATTTGCTTAGATTTCTCAGGTCTGGTCAATTTGAGCATGGTGTTATTCACAGTCAAAGATAAACAAAATTGAATTGATATTCTCATTTGGTTCATTACAATTTACTCAAGCCTAGTAACAGACACAGTATTTCTGACACTGGGAATACATTCCCTGAGATCCATAGATGTCCCTAGAATCAGATACCAAGAACATGCAAATGGACCATATTTAAAAAAAAAAGTCTGTAAATGTGTATTCTACGTTCTTATGGAATGAATAAGATTAAAAAAAGAAAATTATAAAAAATAAAATAAAAAAATTGTAATTAATTTTGAGTTAATTTTCATAACGCGATAATTATCTGTGTAATTAATTCATCTAATTAACGCGATAAACTGACAGCCCTAGTATTAATTCATAAAGAGAGAGGGACATTCATTCAAAAAGGGATAGACATTAATTAAAAAAAATTCGCCTGTTGCAGGTGCTGCTTGAAGCCCAGAAGGAATTTGTCAACTACAATGGCCTTGGTATTAGTGTTCTCGGTGAGTATGACTAACGATAGGTTATGTATATAACCTAGTTATAAGAGTACTGGCTGAGCGTCTCGCTCTTTCGCCATATTGAGATATACCTCATCTCCAGTACCTACTGTACTTCATTAACGAAAACAAAGCACCCATGCACTTGACCAGGCCCCGCCCCAGTGTCCCCCTATAAGGCACCAGGCATGGTCACACTCGCCCTTCCTCTGGAAAAAGTTTTCCATCAAGAAAAACCCCACCAAGGGACCTCAGGGCGCGCTAAGAGCGAGACGCTCAGCCAGTACTCATATAACTAGGTTATATACATAACCTATCGTTATATATTCGTACTGGCGAATCGCGTCTCGCTCTTTCGCCATATTGAGATATGGGACAGAGCAGACGTGTGGCCCGACAGACCCCTAAAAATGCACAGCACAGGGGGAGCTCCAGTAGCTCACCACGTACCGCGAGTGCTATTTCAGCGCCGTGGACAACCGTGCTCGTCACGGATCTGGGGCTGAGCGAGTTCGAATCCCGGACTGCAGCCGTGCCTTTCCCAGAGTGTCTTCCCCCCCATCTGAACCCTTTCAGCCTGCTTCTGTCGGTCGAACTTGACCCAAGTATAAATGCGATAAACGTATAAAAGAGCCAGGGAAATGGCCAAAGTTAAAAAAAAAATGCACAGCACAGGCGGGACCACGTGTGACACATCACCTCGTGGCACACACCCACACACCCCTGCTAACCCACCGAAGGGCGGGACGCAGGGGAGGTCCCAGACCTCAGAACCGCCTGGGAGACAGAACCCCCAGTCATGTCCATGAGGTAAAACCTAACGAAGGGACCCGGGGAGGACCAGGAGGCCGCAGCACAGATGTCCTCCACCGAGGCCCCCCCTAACAAGGCGGCAGAGGCCGCCACCCCACGAGTGGAGTGCGCCCTGACACCCCCAGGGGGGGCCAGCCCAGCCAACGTGTAGCAAAGGGCAATGCCCTCGCACAACCAATGCGACAGGCTAGGGCTGGGCGATAAAACGATAACGATAACTATCGCAATAAATTATTTCCTCTAAATAAACATGAAACGTGGTCGCAAAGTTTCGATATATCGATTTTCCAAGCTTGGATATGAGCACACGCACTAACAACCAATCAGTGAAGGAGATGGCAGACAGCGGAAGGAGACCCGGAAGGAGACCCGGAGGTAGGACTCAAGTAGTAAACAAGGCTGTTTAGGATAATTAGCTTGCACGGCGCTATTTTATAGTTTACGTGCCGAGTGGGTGTGTGGCGTGAATTCTGAGGCCACGGTTATAGTAGTGTGGGGTATACGGTGGACGTCGTTGCAATGTATTGGGGCGGAACAGAGTATTTTAGGGTAATAGTTAGTATATTGGAAACAAGGCTGGCTAGGATAATTAGCCTGCACGGCGCTATTTTATAGTTTACGTGCCGAGTGGGTGTGTGGCGTGAATTCTGAGGTAACGGTTTGAGTAGTGTGGGGTATGCGGTGGACGTCGTTGCAATGTATTGGGGAGGAACGGAGTATTTTAGGGTCATATTTAGTACATTGGATACACCGCTTGCTCTGGCTAACTGCTAACGTGCGCGGACTGATGACGACATCAACTCGAGACATTCGCAGCAGCAAAACATAATAGCCCGTCCATCGGCGCCGGGCATAAGAAGTTAATTAAACTTGACAGACATTATATCGACGATAATTATCGATATCGAGTTATATGAAAATAATTTCATAATTTTATCGCGATAACGTTTTTGGCCATATGGCCCAGCCCTACGACAGGCGCTGCTTCGACAGTGCCTTACCAGCGCGAGAGCCACCGTAACAAACAAAGAGCTGATCGGTAGCCCTGAGGTCCTGAGTCCGGCTGAGGTAAATCCCCAAAGCCCGGACTGGACACGACAGGTGAAGGCTCGCCTCTAACTCACCAGCGTGAGGAGGCGGATGAAACGCCTGAACCACAATATCCCTGGAGCGAAAAGAGCTCCGGATATTTTTTGGCACGAAGACTGGATTAGGCCTCAGAGTCGCACCGCTATTGACACGAATAGACAAGCACTCAGGCCGCACCGAGAGAGTACAAAGCTCACCCACGCGCTTAGCGGAGGTGATGGCCAGCAGGAACGCAGTCTTGAAAGACAGCTGTTCCAAAGATGCCTGCTCAAGAGGCTCAAACAGGGCCTCGGACAACCGACCGAGGACCAGTTGGAGGTCCCAACTCTGAGACAGAGAACGTTTCACCGGCTTAAGGCGCCGAGCGCCAAGCAGGAAACGCTTCACAAGAGGGTGGCTGAACAACGTAACGCCCTCAAACCCCTCATGACAAGAGGATATAGCTGCGGCATATACCCTCACCGTCGAAGCCGACAGTTTATCCAAAATAGACTGAAGGAAGGAAAGGACAGCGTCCAGGGGGCAGGACACAGGGTCCAAGGCCCCCACTCTACACCACTCTTGGAAAATACGTCACCTACCTGCGTAAACCGCGATAGTGGAAGGAGCATGCGCGTTCCGGATGGTGTCGACCACAGAAGGGTCCATCCTCTCCAGACTCACCCTCTCAACAGCCAAACCATCAGCGGCTGGCCCAGCATAGGGAACTGCCACAGAGACCCGTGCGCCTGAGAGAGGGCCCGCGGCAACCAAGGAACAGGCCACGGCGGGGCTACCAAGAGCTGGATCAGGACCGGGAACCACACAGCTGTGCCCCGGTCCGGCGCGATCAGGATCAAGGTCCTGCGCTCCCAACGTACCCGCTCCAACAACTGACCTATCAGATGTATGGGGGGAAAAGCGTACAGAATCCCGGGCGGCCATGGATACATCGAGAAGGCATCCACCCCCAAGGGAGGATTGTACCGCCGACTGACCGAGAACCACAAGGGGCACTGGTGAGACTGTCTGCTCGCAAACCGATCCATCGAGGCTTCCCCGAAGCGGCCACAGACCTGTCTGACTATGTCTGGACGTAGTCCCCACTCGTCGTGATGAGGACCGCCCCGCGACATCGCATCTGCGCCCACATTCTCCCTGCCAGGGATGTGGAGCGCCCTCAGGCTGCGCAGATTGCGAGACGCCCACAGCCAGAGCTCGAACGCCGCCCGGTGCAGACGGATGGAGCGTACTCCACCCTGTCTGTTGATATACGCCGCTGCTGTCGTGCTGTCCGTCCTGACCAACACGTGCTCGCCCACCACCAAGTGGCCGAGCCGCTTGAGGACCAGGAGGACCGCCTTCAATTCCAACACATTGATGTGCATAGCAGACTGGGCAGCATGGACCGTCCAGCTGCCCCCCACTGCGTTGGTCCGACACGTCCCCCCCATCCCGTGAGGGAGGCGTCGGTGAAGACCGTGACGTGTGACCGCCTGCCGCCCATGGGGACCCCGCTGGTGAGGGTACCAGGCCTCCTCCAGTAGGCGAGATCCCCCCCGTATCTACAAGGGAACCTTCAAACGTTTCCACTTGTCTCTCACCGGGTCTATTTTCATACTGGAAAAACCACCTCTGTATCCTCCTCATGAAGAGGAGGCCAAGAGGGACCACAGAGTGAGCAGATGCCATCATACCGAGCAGGCGCATCTCACATACAGCGCCGTAACCGTCCCGCCAGGACGGAGACCCCCGAGCGCGTCGAGGATAGACATTCGCCGCTGCTCCGAGAGGGTTGCCCTCATGGGCCTTGAGCTTAGAACCAAGCCCAAGTACTCCACCTGTTGACTGGGAAGAGGCGTACTCTTCTTCCAGTTCACAGCAAAACCCAGCTTGGTGAGGAATTCCACCACCAGCCTGGTATGAGACCTGGCGACCTCCTCCGACCGGCTGAGGAGCAGAATGTCGTCGAGATAGAAAATAATTCGTATCCCCTGACGACGTAGAGGCTCCAGCGCGGTCTCTACGCACTTGGTGAATGTGTGGGGGGCCAGAGAGTAGCCGAACGGCAACCTCTGGTATTCGTACGCCACGCCCTGAAACAGGAACCGTAGGTATTTCCTGTGAGGGGGGAAAATCGGGATGTGAAAATACGCATCCTTCAGGTCTATGGAGGTGAACCAGTCTCCCACCCTGACAGCGTTTAACAGGTGTTTGACGGTCAACATTCTGAACCGTCTCGCCACAATCAGACGATTGAACGCGGACAGATCCAGTATAGGTCTGACACCTCCCGTTTTTTTGGGCACCAGAAAATACCGGGAGTAGACGCCAGACATCGCGTCCTCCCGTGGGACCACGACTACGGCTTGCTTCGCAAACAGATTGGATCTCGTTGGCCAGAGCTGTCACTGCTGCCAACCCTGACAACAGGGTCTGCACCAAACCTTAAAACGGAGGGTGGGGTTGTGCGAATTGCAAGGCAAGCCCCC
The DNA here is from genome assembly GCF_963971535.1 of Notolepis coatsorum. Taxonomy (NCBI): domain Eukaryota; kingdom Metazoa; phylum Chordata; class Actinopteri; order Aulopiformes; family Paralepididae; genus Notolepis; species Notolepis coatsorum. The sequence goes on from NC_140174.1 coordinate 125,930,275, forward strand.
GCCTCAACGTTATCTCCATCCACTTCGACATATGGTACTGCTGTAGCCATATGTGATGATACTCCCAAAGCGCACCCGCCGCTATTTGGCGCTGGCCCGCTAGGAACTGTAGATAGGCGGCCCGGTCCCACCCGCTGTGCGTAGCCAACTCTGGACCCGCTAACCGTGCGGGCAGGGCGTTTCGTGGAGTCGGGACATCGATACGGGAGAAGCTGACATCATACCAGGTGACAAGAGCTCCCCCACTGAACACCCCTCCAGCATGGACCGCTGAGGAGCTATTCTGCAGCTGGACATACAAGGTGTGAGGACCCCATGGGTTCCTACACACCGTAGCCCTGCAGTGATATTACTACCACCCAAATCACGCGCGCCTGCCAGACCACTACCGGGCTCTCCGGAGTGGGTGGCACTAACATGATACCCGGCCTGGCGAAGGCGAGGTCGGGGAAACCCGCGCAGAGCTTTCTTTCGAAGAGGCCTCGAGTCCCCCTGCTGACAACCTTTGAAGGTGACGGCTCACCAATCGCAGACGCAGAACGCGTGGCGAGGGAGCCACGTGACAGCACAACATTCTCACGGACAGACCCAGGCTCAGCCATCAACTGGGTGTCAGCCCCTGTCCCCATGAGAAGCGAAACGTGGGGCCGCTTGCGCTTCATTGAAGACCCGCAGCCAAAGGAAACAAATCGGAGCCCCTTTTTCCGCTGGTGTTGGGGGAGGGAGTGATCGGAGAGCGGGCTGCACACAGCAGGACGGCGACGGTTTCTTAGGGCGTGCTCATCCAATGTAGCCGATCTCTTGGCCGCCAAGGCTGTTGGCCTTGTGGACACCTGTTGACGTAGAGCCCAGGGTACCTCAGGCGGGGGAAACATGGCCGCTGGTCGAGGGCCTCGCCATAGTTGCTGACGAGGCCGTGCTCTCACCTCTGGCTGCATGGTGTGAGGCGGTGTGGGGCCCAGGTTAAATACCGCCCGCGTTTCCGCAGAACGACAAAGTCCTTCCGCGGAAAGAGGAGCCTTAAGGAGAAGAAACCTTTCCTCCTCCCCAAGGGAAGACTGCTCCAACCAGAGATGCCTATTAATAAGAGTTGATCGCATCCTGATCCTCCCTGCGGTTATAGCTTGCGACTGATCCAAGATTTCTATAACCCCAAAAACATGCACAATGTTTTCAGCGTCGACTGGCCCTGCAGCCCCACTACCCGACACCAATGTGGACAGAAAAACAATCAGCTGAGCCATGACACTGGCCGCAGCTAAATTTCATCCTATGGCGGTATAAACATCATCAGTCCATACGGCCACCTGCCGGGCCGACTTGCTCTCAAGCGTCGGCTTCCGGGTGGGACACCGTTCAACCCTGCCAGGGCAAAGGATCGATGCTACCTGGCTCTCAAGCCAAGGCACACCTGCCTTGCGCCTTGTTGTCAGCCCATTTACCCGTAAAAAGGGTAAATAAGTCTCAGCAAAACCCCCCACATTAGCTACCGACTGACCTTCATCAATGAACCAGTTAAGAGGAGGGAAAAGCGGTGATAGCCCACAGCGGGGAACAATGGGACAGTGACCCAGCATTACAGCTTTATTATTACCAGCAAGTTCCAGGATAGCCGTGAAAACGTCCAACTCAGAGTCACGTTTACCCGGATATCCTGCCCCTTGCGCCAATACACAACTCGGTTGTCTCTCAGGACAACAAGCAGTATTACTAACACCAACATTAATGCCTGATGGCACAGGGCCTACCTGAGCGCGAGTTAGCCCGATAGCTAAACATCGCGCAACGTCCCTCGATCCGCTGTCAAAAGACGAGGAAACCCCAGGACAGACGCGACGCACCGTTGGAACATGCCGAGAAGATTCCAGGGGCTGGCAAATCTCCGGCGAAAACCCAACAATGCTGATTTATTCGACACATATCTCACACGCATCCAAAAACAGTGAAACCCTGTTTTTGACACTGCCTGGTTTGGGCCTAATTCAGCATTTTCCTTCCATCACATTTAAGCTAGCTTAAAATAGCTTACATTTGTAGCTAAATGTACCCCCTTTGCCAGTGAGCTACATGACTGGAGCTACATTTCTCAGGATCTCTAGTTTCATATGATACCAGTATCTTCATGCTTGCTGACAACATGAGCCAGCTAGAGCCATTTGAAAGCAGCTAATTAAAAGCTTTGCGACATACAGGCAGCTCTGCAGGTGTGCTCTCTCGCTGTGGGCTGTGAGCAGTGGGCTGCACTGTGAGCAGTGGGCTGTGAGCAGTTGGCTGTGAGCAGTGGGCTGCACTGTGAGCAGTGGGCTGTGTCCCTCGATCCGCTGTCAAAAGAAGAGGAAACCCCAGGACAGACGCGACGCACCGTTGGAACATGCCGAGAAGATTCCAGGGGCTGGCAAATCTCCGGCGAAAACCCAACATTGTTCAATTTCTCTCTGCATTTCATAACAGCTAGTTACATGGGATGCAATGCACGTCCATGATGGAAAACGAAAAAGAGGAAGGGCGAGTGTGACCATGCCTGGTGCCTTATAGGGGGACACTGGGGCGGGGCCTGGTCAAGTGTATGGGTGCTTTGTTTTCGTTAATGAAGTACAGTAGGTACTGGAGATGAGGTATATCTCAATATGACGAAAGAGCGAGACGCGATTCGCCAGTACGAATATATAACAGGAGAAAAGGACAGACATTGGGGATCAGAGTTAGTTTCGAAAGAGTAATGTTTTGAAAAGCTGGTGTGAAATCAGTGCAATCAGTCTGATCTTCAGAAATGGGGATTTAATTTGTATTTATTTATATTCAGAATAAATTATATTGTTTAAACTGTTTATTCTTCTCATATTTTTATATTCAGATGTAATTGTATTGCCTATATTTATGTCTTTATAATATTACCCTTCCCATAACTGTACCTCCCGTCCCCCATGCTGCTATGATGCCTGAACTACCACAAGTGAATCAATAAAGGTTTATTGATGTTTTCTTGAATCTTGATTTTTTTTAAATGTTCAAATCAAATCTTATTGCCCAGATAATTCGGGTCCAAATTAAAAGTTTTTCGGAAAAAGAAACGGCGAGAAAATATCTAAAATGGATGTGTGATGAAGGGAATTAACTACAAGGTTAATAATTCCTGTGCTTTATTTAAAATCTTGCTGTATTGTGATTTATTATGTTAATTCCAGAGATGAGTCATCGGTCGTCAGACTTCAACAAAATCATGACCAGAACGGAGAATCTTCTGCGAGAGTTGATGTGAGTCCCACGTTTACTATTTCACACTTTGCTGATGATCACACTGTTTATTTCACCATAGTTCAAGCCGGTTTTTAATAGGTGCTGCTTATATGTAGTTAAAGGGGCACTTCAACAAAAAACAATGCTGATTTATTCGACACATATCTCACACGCATCCAAAAACAGTGAAACCCTGTTTTTGACACTGCCTGGTTTGGGCCTAATTCAGCATTTTCCTTCCATCAAATTTAAGCTAGCTTAAAATAGCTTACATTTGTAGCTAAATGTACCCCCTTTGCCAGTGAGCTACATGACTTGTGGGGCGGCGTGGCTCAGGGGTAGAGCGGAGCGTCCAATGATCGAAGGGTTGGTGGTTCGAATCCTGCTCAAGCCCATGTCCATCGCATTGCCGTTGTGTCCTTGGGCAAGACACTTAACCTACTTGCCTCGTATGAATGTGTATGCATGTGAATGAATGTTGGTGGTGGTCGGAGGGGCCGTAGGCGATGATTATTCGCCACGCTTCCGTGAGTCTGCCTCAGGGCAGCTCTGGCTGCAATTGTAGCTTACCACCACCGGTATGACTGTGTATGAACGAATAATGGACTCTGAAGCGCTCTGAGTCAGAGAAGAGCGCTATATAAATCCAATCCATTATTATTATTATTATTATGACTGGATCTACATTTCTCAGGATCTCTAGTTTCATATGATACCAGTATCTTCATGCTTGCTGACAACATGAGCCAGCTAGAGCCATTTGAAAGCAGCTAATTAAAAGCTTTGCGACATACAGGCAGCTCTGCAGGTGTGCTCTCTCGCTGTGGGCTGTGAGCAGTGGGCTGCACTGTGAGCAGTGGGCTGTGAGCAGTGGGCTGTGAGCAGTGGACTGTGAGCAGTGGGCTGTGAGCAGTGGACTGTGAGCAGTGGGCTGTGAGTAGTGGGCTGTGAGCTGTGAGCAGTGGGCTGTGAGCTGTGAGCAGTGGGCTGCACTGTGAGCAGTGGGCTGTGAGCAGTGGGCTGCACTGTGAGCAGTGGGCTGTGAGCAGTGGGCTGCACTGTGAGCAGTGTGCCACACGTCAATGTGATGACGACAAACCTTTCACACAGGAACATCCCAGACAACTACAAGGTGATGTTTCTGCAAGGGGGCGGGTCTGGACAGTTCAGCGCCGTGCCTCTCAACCTGATTGGCCTGAAGGAGGATAAGAGCGCAGATTACATCGTGACGGGAACCTGGTCGTCCAAGGCTGCTACAGAGGCCGAGAAGTACGGCAACATTAACGTCGTCCACCCGAAGCTGGACAGCTACACCAGTAAGTGTGTGTGTGTGTGTGTGTGGGGGGGGATGCGGTGCAATATGGTGGTGGGCGTGCGTTCCATTCAAATGTATACTATTAAAACTTGCTTTAAAGGAACATTATGATGAAATGTTCTTACCGTCTTCTCCAGAGTCAGACAAGAAGATAGACACAAGTTTCCTCTCCGTGTGCGTTCAGTAGAAAGCTATCCGGCTGCAAGCTAACCTAGCTTAGCACAAATGAATGGAGGCGGATACGGACCACTAGCCTAGCTTAGCACAAATGAATGGAACCGGATATGGACCACTAGCCTAGCTTAGCACAAATGAATGGAACCGGATATGGACCACTAGCCTAGCTTAGCACAAATTAATGGAACCGGATATGGACCACTAGCCTAGCTTAGCACAAATTAATGGAACCGGATATGGACCACTAGCCTAGCTTAGCACACATTAATGGAAGCGGATACGGACCACTAGCCTAGGTTAGCACACATTAATGGAAGCGGATACGGACCACTAGCCTAGCTTAGCACACATTAATGGAAGCGGATACGGACCACTAGCCTAGCTTAGCACACATTAATGGAAGCGGATACGGACCACTAGCCTAGCTTAGCACACATTAATGGAAGCGGATACGGACCACAGTCTGTATAGTCAGTCATGCCTCCAAGAGTTAATAACAATCTCTATAGTCAAAGCCACGCCTCCAAGAGTTAATAACAATCTCTATAGTCAAAGCCACGCCTCCAAGAGTTAATAACAATCTCTATAGTCAAAGCCACGCCTCCAAGAGTTAATAACAATCTCTATAGTCAAAGCCACGCCTCCAAGAGTTAATAACAATCTCTATAGTCAAAGTCACGCCTCCAAGAGTTAATAACAGTCTATTGTCAAAGTGATGCCTCCAAGAGTTGATAACAATCTGTATAGTCAAAGCCACGCCTCCAAGAGTTAATAACAATCTCTATAGTCAAAGTGATGCCTCCAAGAGTTAATAACAATATCTATAGTCAAAGTGATGCCTCCAAGAGTTAATAACAATCTGTATAGTCAAAGCCACGCCTCCAAGAGTTAATAACAATCTCTATAGTCAAAGTCACGCCTCCAAGAGTTAATAACAATATCTATAGTCAAAGCCACGCCTCCAAGAGTTGATAACAATCTGTATAGTCAAAGCCACGCCTCCAAGAGTTAATAACAATCTCTATAGTCAAAGTCACGCCTCCAAGAGTTAATAACAATATCTATAGTCAAAGTGATGCCTCCAAGAGTTAATAACAGTCTATAGTCAAAGTGATGCCTCCAAGAGTTAATAAGAGTTTCCAGGCTAGCAGGAAAATTCACTGCATGATGAAAAAAAACTTCATCCGTTCTGCCACAGGGAACACTGCATTATCGAGACAGCGCCCCTACGAGGATCTGGCCGGTAATGCACTTTTCCGAATTCCAATAGTAGGGTAAATCTGCAGTGCCGCAGGGTGACATTGAGTGGGATATTACAATGGAATAAAAGCCAAAACAACCTTGCCACGGACATGTCCGTGGTTGGCCCTCAACCGTTGGATCCGAAACATGGACATGTCCGTGGTTGGCCGGGAATGTGTTAACAGGCACCCAGAAAAGTGGCATTTTTTTTACTTGAACTTGAGGACTGCATACTTTTTTTTGCAAAGCTTAGCTTTATACTTTATACCTTATACATAGCACATGCATGAGCCTGGTCTCTTTTGAAAGATAACATTCTGAAGTTACTAATGCAAAAAAGGAAAATCACTTTTAGTGCTAATGAAATAGAGTAACAGAGGTCTGAACTTGAGTTGAACTTGTGTACTCACATTTTTCTGTAGTGGTTGCAAGATTACATATTCCAATATTCCAGCATAGAGGTATAAACTGGAAAACACAGCGGTTCCATAGCCTGAAGTCTTATGTAGTACAGGTCCAAATGTAATACAAATCTGTAGGGGTGCACCGATGTATCGGTCGGGTATTGGTATCGGCCGATAAGTGCCTTGTTGACTGCAATCGGCCTATCGGCCAATAAGCTTGAATGTGCCGATGGCAGTAGCCGATAAATATCCATCAATTTGTGTAGCGTCAAGACAAAAAAAAGTTCACTTGCGACCTGCACAACGCCGTCCCCAGTCCCCCACACACACACAAGCTACTGCATCAAAGTTACTACTTATGATTAACAAGGCATTCGTTTTGTGGCATTAACGTTATATAGTTAGTGTTACACGTTCAATAACATCAGCATATTATTTACCCGAACGTAGCAAGTGTTCATATCATACTAGCTCAGTTCCTTCCGTTGCTCACAGAGCCCTGAGTTTGACCCATTCTGCAATCTGTTAATAACGTTTTCAATCAGACACATGTATAGAAAGGCTTTGTTTTATTATAACATTAGTTGCAGTAAAATCATTATGCCTCATTTAAGTCATCCTGCGGAGCTAAAAGCTAAACGTCAGCCGCGCCGCCATTGTTGTTGTTGTAGAAAAGCTCTCGTCAAAATCAATGGCGGACAAAAGCCGAAGTAAAAAATGTATACGCGCTTGCCGATTGGTGGTAACAGCAGAGGCGGGTGCAAGCGGTGTGTGACGTAATTGGCAGAATCGACTGTCAATCAAAATTTCATTGGTTGAGACAATAGTATCTAGCTGCAGCCCAGCAGGTAGACCATGCTGGGAGAACTAGTATCTAGCTGCAGCCCTGCAGAACATACTGGGAGAGAGATAGTGCTATTTCTTGATGTTTCCTTTTTTTAAGTAAGTAAAGAGGCCTATGTTCATATCGGTGAGCACAATTTGTAACACAAATATACAGTAGTTAAAAAAAAAAAAAAAAAAAGTACAAAAAAAAAAAAAAATGTAAAGAATATTTAAAAAAAAATTGTTGCCACAAATATCGGTATTGGTATCGGTATCGGCCGATTGTGTTAGTTGAACAATCGGTATCGGTATCGGTGGCACATTTTCATATCGTGCATCCCTACAAATCTGTTCAGAAATGGGTCTTTGAGAGACGTCCGAGTATAACCAGCGACAAAAAAAGAAAGTGTTATTCACTTCTGGTTTTCGCTCGTCAACTTTCACGCACCCCCCACGTCATTGGAAAGGTACACTCATTGGCTACAACGCTGACCAATAATTTTCGCCATCAGCGGATGATTGGCAGTTCTGGAGCGTCGGGTGGTCATCTGACGCACACCGCGTAAAAAGACGCTCGCCTGACATAATTTGTCATGTAACTCGAAAACCGAGGCACAGATTTGGTCGAGTGAGGTGACGTTCGAACGGCAACAAATAGATCTTTCGAACAGCATATTATATGTTCTGTGAAAAATGCAGCCCTGAGCCACTAGACGCTCGCAAAGTGCTGTGCAAGTGCAAAACGGCCCGTATATGTGCCACCACCTGTTAAGAGGTCATCCTTATTGGCTTATCTGGTGTTATAGTAATAATTGCCTAGACCCCAGTGAAACAAAACCCACATTTCTGAAAGTATCCAGCTGCAACCGATTTACAGGAATCAAATTTAAAGGGGAACTATCTTATAAATGCCCCTTTTCAGTGTTTAGCATTGTTTCCTAGCTATGTGGACTTATATTAATAGGATCTATGTCTCTAATTCTCATGTTGGCACATTCTTCCAATTCTCCTCTCACAATATTCGCCCTCACTGAACTGAGTCATCTGAAAATGTGCATATCTGTGATGTCAGAGATTTCTCAGCTGCATAATAATGTGGCAGTTGGCACCAGGCCACACAGTGGTTGGAGCCCAGCCTCAAAACGGCTTAATATCTTGAGGTAGAAAAATGCTGTTTTTGAGTACTTGATTAGAAATACAAAACAATTAATTTTTTTTGAAAAAAAACCTTACAGAGGTGTTCCATAGACTCACAGGAATTGTGTAAAAGTGCCCAAATAGTGAAAGAAATAGTAAAATAGTTCCCCTTTAAGGAAAACCTTGATATTTTGAGTTATTTTCCTTCCCAGGCAAGTTTTTGAAGTGAAGAACTGCCTATTGTCATTAAGATTCCTCACTCAGACGACTGGCTACTTCCAACATTCTCTTACAGCTCAGTGGAGCCCTTTTGTTTTCAGTCTGGATTGCTGCCAATGTCCAGCGTCAGGGGGGGAAGTGAGCCAAGAACATCACATCCACACAGTGATACTGGGAAGGTCCCACACATAAGGCAACATGTTGGATTGAAATAGACCGTTATGGTGTTCTCGCGTGAGCTTGTGTGAGTTATCTAATCATCGTCACTAACAACAAATGGAGAATGATTCTATACACAACGTGATGGTCTAGTCTGGACTCTATACACAACGTGATGGTCTAGAATGGACTCTTACACAACATGATGGTCTAGTCTGGACAGGCATTAAAGCGTTCCGTCTTGAGACAGATATCCGTCCATTTGATTTGGAGTTCAGTCATTTGATTCGGAGTCGTGACAGATTTTAATCTGAGCCAATCGGAGGTGTCAAATATCATGAAAAGGGGCTTTTTTTTTTTTGCCGCGCCAAGCAGTCATTGGCGAGCATAATGTCGCGGTGCTATGAAAAAATCTGTCAGCAATGAATGAATTTACTGCGTAGCTGCCTGTGTGAAAAAAAGATTTGCGTGTGAAGTGAATCTGGGCCACGCTATATACTTGGAAGTTGTAGTCTTTTTTTTTCAAAACTTTGTTTATTGAAGTTTTTTCGTTGCAATATGAGATGAGCACAAGGTCAAATTGTACACATATATGCCAGACGTATTGCACATATCTACATATAGTCAAAATATAGGTCTGTTGAATGTAGACAATATACATATTGCACAAAGCTACATATAATTAGTCAAAATATAGGTCTGTTGGATAAACAATATACCTATTGCACAAAGCTATGTATAAATAGACAAAATATAGGTCTGTTGAATGTAAATAATATACATATTGCACAAAGCTACGTATAAGTAGTCAAAGTATAGGTCTGTTGAATATGCGAGTACACCACAAAATAAATATAGATATTGTTTCGGACATACAGTCAATTAAACAGATATGTACACTCAGGACAAGGACTGTACAGCAGAAATAGAGGAATGGAACACATTTTTTTTTTACGTGAGAAGGTAGACATCAGGTTACATTTGCACATGTAGATAGGTCAATCGACTGGACAGTGCTAGGCTAGGAGTGAGCATTATTTATGGGGGGGTCGATTGAACCTTGTTCCCCAACATAAGTAAAGAAACGACCCCATGTTTTATAAAATCTAGCTGTAGAACCCCTTATGACACACCTTATTTTCTCCATCTTAAGGAAATGCAAAATATCCCTGAGCCACATAGAGTGAGATGGAGGAGTGGGTGACTTCCAATGCAGTAAAATGAGACGTCTAGCCAGGAGAGTAACAAATGCCACCAGGTCAGCTTTATATCGTGGCAGAGACAGGGTAGTAGGGGAGATAGAGACACCAAAGCAAGCAGTTATGGCAGTCGGGCTGATTGGGATCTCAATACTATTTGAGATGGTTTCAAATATTTCAGACCAAAAGTTATGTAGGGAAGGGCAGGACCAAAACATGTGACTATGTGTAGCAGGGGCACGGTGGCATCTGTCACAGGTGGGATCAATGTTGCCATAGATCTTGGCTAGCCTGACTTTAGTAAAGTGTGAACGGTGAACAATTTTACATTGGATCAGTCCGTGCCTGGCACAAATTGAAGAGGAGTGGACCCGGTGTAGAATATCCTCCCACAGGTCTTCTGTGATGTCCTCACCCAGGTCCTCCTCCCATCTCCTCCTGATCTTTTCTAATGAGGTAGGACGCAGTGAGGAAATCAAGCCATACAGGACAGATATATACCCTTTGTGACCAGTGTAGGCTTTAGTAAAGTGTTAATAGGAGTGGCTTCTGGGAGTTTGGGGAACTGTGGGTTGATATTACGTACAAAACTGCGGACTTGCAAGTATCTGAAGAAATGTGACCTCGAAAGAGAAAACTTGTCAGACAGTTGTTCAAATGATGCAAAAATATTTTCTATATATAAATCACTGAACGTTCTAATACCAAGAGGGGACCAGGAGAGAAAAGCTCTATCCATCACAGAGGGGGGGAAACAGGGTTAGCTGTAATTGGAGCTAGTAAAGAAAAAGATTGTAAACCAAAATGTCGTCTGAACTGATTCCATATTTAATCCCAATTTCTCACATTACATTCACCCTGAATGTTGACGTTATCCAGGTGAAAAGTTAACTTCATAAATCATTTGATGTATAATTAAATCAAAGGAAATGCGTTTGGGTCTGAGAGTGTGGCTGGTGCCGTTCGGCAGCTGGATACTATTGTTTTGTTTTGGCAAAATTCTTCTGCTCTGTGACAATAAATAAATGAATGATGATATGCAATTTAAAACCAAAACTAAGGCCTCAGTATGAGTTTAAGACGTGAACATGATCATGTTTGTTGAATAAAAAAAATAAGTTAAAAAAAATTTAATTAAAAATTAATTTAAAAAAAATTATTTGATCGGATCGGGAAATATCGGTATCGGTAGATACTCAAAATCACATGATCGGGATCGGATCGGGAGCAAAAAAACGTGATCGGGACATCCCTAGTGGAGGGGGGAGGGAACTGTACATTGGAGGTGGTTGGGTGGGAGGGGGGGGGGGGGTAACTGTACATTGGATTATCGACGAAACCGAAACAAGTAGGCTCCCTTAAAACGCTAACGCTATAAAAAAATTAAAATACAGTGGAGGTTAAAATAAGAATATGACTTGGCCTGAAAAAAAGTTCAGTCAGGAGATTTTTGCTTTTTGCTTTAATCCCTGAGTCTGGACTCTTTACACAACGTGATGGTCTAGTCTGGACTCTTTACACAACGTGATGGTCTAGTCTGGACTCTTACACAACGTGATAGTCTAGTCTGGACTCTTACACAACGTGATGGTCTAGTCTGGATTCTATACACAACGTGATGGTCTAGTCTGGACTCTTACACAACGTGATGGTCTAGAATGGACTCTTACACAACATGATGGTCTAGTCTGGACTCTTACACAACGTGATGGTCTAGTCTGACTCTACACAACGTGATGGTCTAGTCTGGACTCTTACACAACGTGATGGTCTAGTCTGGACTCTTACACAACGTGATGGTCTAGTCTGGACTCTTACACAACGTGATGGTCTAGTCTGACTCTTACACAACGTGATGGTCTAGTCTGACTCTACACAACGTGATGGTCTAGTCTGGACTCTTACACAACGTGATGGTCTAGTCTGGACTCTTACACAACGTGATGGTCTAGTCTGACTATACACAACGTGATGGTCTAGTCTGGACTCTTACACAATGTGATGGTCTAGTCTGGACTCTATACACAACATGATGGTCTAGTCCAGGGGTCAGCAACCTTTACTATCAAAAGAGCCATTTCCCCCCCTCCCACAAAATAAAATTCATCTGGAGCCGCAAAACCAATTTACCCTTAACACTTTGAGTGCCACGGATGAGATATCTCATTATTCCATGCCAACCGTTGAGTGCCAGAAATGTCCATTCATATTTCATCAATCTAGCCTCACGTTACCAGTGGGGATCTGTCTGAACTTGAATAGGGAAAATACCGCCCCCTATCGTCTCCCGGATGGTAATGCACGCATTGGAATGGACTCAATGAAAATGGATGAGAAAAGAATAATCCGGAATCCACATTTTACTTCTCAGGCAAGTAACCCGAGCTGATCGGACTCATTGTGGAGCCTCAGAACAGCGTGGAATATATATTTACAGTACCCAGCGTTGGATCAATAAACGCGATCGATATTTGGAATGGCGATCAGGAATTGGAATAATCCTTTTGGAGAACATCTGATCTGAGGTAAGGAATCTATTTTACCAGTATTGGGATAATCAGAGCTATTTTCACCTATATATCAGCATGTGCCATATGTTTGTGTGTGTGTGTGCGATCAGGAAATAAGAGAATCGATTTTTCAGCCCGCTTCTATAGCGTGCATAAGTACACATATACTATCGATAATCTAGCGTTTATTTGAAAACGATTCATAAATAGGCCGAAAAATTACAACGTGTTTTGTGTATTACAGTAAAGGGCGTTTATCACAGAATCTTCTGAAATCTTCTGGAAGTTTCAAGAAACGAGCGTTTTTCAAAATGGTATAAAACGGAAATGAACCGATTTAAAAAAATCCGTTTCGACAATGTTGACTGCAAACAAGTCATTGATAAGCGACGGCCAGATTAGACACATAGCCATAATTTAAGATATAGTTTATGCGTTCGCAAATATGAGAGCTCTATCATTGAAGTGGGTGGTGGCATTCAAGGGGGTAAATAGGAAACGGAGGCCGGCTCTGAAATTGTTAAAGGGGACATGCATTATAAATGCCTTTTTTCTGTGTTTAGCATGGTTTTATAGTAATACAGGTTAGTATCAATGGGTCTGTGTCTCTAATTACCATATTGACTCATCAGTCTAGTCTCGAGTTCACGAGATCCTCCCTCACTCAACTAAACTGTTCTGATTTGACGGTTTCCGTGATGTTAATATAGCATTGATTTGCATAGCTCCGCCCCTGGTTGTACTCACCTCCACCGCCCACATCAACCATTATAGTGCAGAGACCGCATTGTAACCCGACACTTCCTCAAACAGGGTTTGACAGGCAGAGAACGAGCAAGAGGGAGAGAGAGGGACGGCGGGAGGGACTGCAGAGCAGAAGTGGGTGTAAATGTGTGTGCGCCATCTCTCTCCCTCGTCGGGGACACACACATACACAAACTTGACTGCTAGTCTATTTGCCAACACAATGAACCCGGAAATTTTGGAACCACCAAACTTTTATGATAGATATGGATAGTATGGGTCACCAGCACTTAGAAACTGCCGGATGCTAAGTTGTACATGTTGGGCAACTTTTTTTATTTGCATAATTAGCATACGTTTGTATAATCACCTAAATGGTCAAATCTCGGAAACTACTTGATCAATTTCAACAATGTTGGAGTGGTTTTGGGGGTTATTCGGGATGCTGAATCCATTTATGATACTCAAGAGTTTCGGAATTGCAATATTTACTGGAATTGATCAAATTTCAATTTCAAGAGAAATTCTGCTGAATAATATTATTGGGAAACTTACTCCTTGCTTACAAGTCTTGCTTATCATAGACTCAGGTCTACTGTAAGCTTTAAGTCCCACATTAACAAGGTGACAAAAACATAATTCTTCCACCTTAGAAACAAAGCTAAAGTACAACCATTTATAAATCAAAAGGATGCTGAAAAACGGATCCACGACTTTATTCCAAGCCGACTGAAGAAAATACTTCAGCTTATTCAACTCTCAGCTAGGCTATTACTGTAACTAGAACCAAGAGGAGAGAGGACATTAGTCCAGTGTTAGCTACCCTGCACTGGCTTCCGGTAACATTTAAAATTGATTTGAAGGTCCTCCTCCTTATGTACAAAGCCCTAAATGGAACCAGACCAAGCTATATTGGCAATTTTCTTGTCAACTACATGCCCCCAAGAACACTACAATCATCTACTTCTTTTTATTTTCTGCATTGCATTTATTCTGTCTATTTTATGCTCATTTGGTGTATTCTAGTGTATTTTCTGCTGTGAAGCACTTTGGGCTGCAATTCTTGTATGGAAGTTGTACAAATAACATTTATTATTATGATTGCCATCCTTAGTTATTTGCTACCTCTATCTAGCAGGGCTAAAATGATTTGAAATGGTTTTGTTAACCCTCCTGTTATCCTCAAATTGACTTTACACTCTTTATCCTTGGGGACATTTTGACCCCAGCAGTTTAAACCTCCAGAAAATGATCATAATCAAAAGTGTTACCCAAATGTATGTTTCAGGTGCTTCATGTTACTTTGTTGATTACCTAAATAACCATTTAAATAAAACATTACCCCTACTCCCCCCCACCCACCCAATTATACATACATAATATATATTATGTTGTTCAAGTGGGGAGTGGGACCATGATAACTTTCCGTTTTTGGAAAGTAACGTGTCTGCTTGTGGTTGAGAGACAACAGGAGCATCTGCACTAAGGGTCTCATTCTCATCAGAGGAGGACGCCTCATAATCAGGGTCTCAGACACATTCTCTCCTATGTCACTTTCACCGTCAAATATCTGTGACAAAACTTCACTGGCAGAAAACCTTTTCTTCAAGGTAATTTTCAAATTAGAGTTTAGAAGGCTGCTATGCAAGCTATGTTTGCTCCTCCCCTATGTTGCGTAAAGTTTAGGTAGTCAAAAATCACAAATAACAATAAAAATACAGTCCGGGATATACATTCTAAAATATATACATTCTAAAATATACAAATGTTTAAGTGTATATGTAAAAATAAGAAGTCAAAAGTCCAGGAAGATTACCGGAGTTTGTACTGTCACTCTGTGGTGAGACAGTGAGGCACAGTGATGCATTGTATACTCTGATGGCTGTTGGAATTAAGGACTTCCTGTGCCGTTCAGTGTTGCATCTAGTCTAACACTGAACATGCTCCTTCTATCAGCCAAGTCTGTGTATAGCGTGTGGAAGGGGTTGTCCATGATGGCGTGGAGCTTAGCAAGGCTCTTCCTCTCTGACAGGAAGAGTCTAGCTCCACTCCTACCATGTTACTGGCCTTCCTGACCATATTTGTCACATATAAGGTACATGACATTACAGTGAAATGCTTGGTTCTGTATGAGCCCCCTGAGATTGTGCTTCAGACAGTAAAAAAGTAAAAAGAATAAAGACCAAACACAATACAAAATATCCAGTACAAGTACACAATGCAAACAAATGCAAAGATGAGTTAGAGAGGTAGTGCAAATCGTTTACTAATAAATAGATACAATATGGTGTAGTGTTAAAAAGTGTTTAAAGTGAATGTTAAAGGTGAGTGTTATTCCATACACATGGAATATGTATCTTGATACGATAGAGGGCACACATTGTGAAAACAAAGAACAATTTACCGCCTAATAGAGGCCTTGCACAGAATGTTTAGAATGCCCATTTCTCCTTGTTAGGGACCAAGCAGTGAGACAATGAGGAAACACGAGTTGTAGATGAAAACTGGGTTTTATTTACCCACAAGGTGCAAAACCATTGCAAACCAAGAATTTGATAACTAGGCCTATATATGGGTTTCTCGTCCACGTCAGACTCAGCAAGGAGGCCAAAAGGAACATAATAATCCTTGTCAGAACAATGGGGCAGACTGTATAGAGGATACTTTGTAGGACATGACCTCGAGAACATTTGAACCTGTTTGGGGAGAGATTTCACACAGACACAACCAGGAATGAGGAAGATATGGATTGTGGTTTACCAAACCACACTTTGTTCCTGGATTGTAGCCAGCTCTTCACAACAACTCATCGAGATTTCACACAGACACAACCAGGAATGAGGAAGATATGGATTGTGGTTTACCAAAGCACACTTTGTTCCTGGATTAGCCAGCTCTTCATAACAACTCATCGACAATAGTCTGGCACCCTTCCACCCTCATGACAACTACAGCATCACCATAAAAGTCACACAAGTATCTGCTTACTGCAGAGAGGTGCCCGGAGTTGGCTACATATATATCATGTAACTCTGACAAATGTTTTTGAAGGATGACTTTCCTGGTCTCTCAACAGTCCGGCATTGTTTCACTGGCTTCCATCTATCAGGGTGATTGGTGTCTTTGGGTTCGCAAAAGATACCACAAAACAGACATTGTTTAGAAAACTCAAAGGCATGAGAACGAGACATACGTTTCCCTAGCTGAGCTGAGCTTGCGTTTGGTTGCATTTCTAGACTTAGGTATATGAGCTATAACATGATTTGTGACAAACTACAGAGGCGGACACACCATGGGTAGCAATGATGTTCGATAAAGTCTCAGTTGTAGCTGAATCGTCAAGCTCTTCACTCCTCTGAAGCAAAGCTGTAATGCCTTTTGGTCCAGATGTCTTGAAGTCATTGTCCTTGCCGTCACAGGGCTCGAATAGGCATTTCTTCCTTGACATGTCAATCTGAAATTAACAAGAGAAGAATGCACTATTTGTATCCTCCATCTCTACACACTCTGGATACATTGCCAGGATGTACATTTCAGACGGGCTGTTCACTATTCTAATGAAAACATGTATTTCCCATGTACTTGGTATCCTACATGAACTTGCCTGGCATTTGCATTACCTTTTGGGTCTCTTTCTCTGCCTCAGTGCCTCAGATATTCGATCACACAATTCTACATTAAGGAGAGCAAAAGTACCATATGAATACTTAGAATCAAACTTGATGCTTCTCTGTGTGACGAGGGATAGAGCCTGGTGATGCGAGGCTAGGTAATAACAGGTTATAATCACACATTCATATCATGACATACATTGCTAACATAGCTAACTAGCTATGCATTAACATTAGTTACTGTCAGATGGCTAACGTTAACCCTAAGAGCTGGCTTACTACAGCTTGTGATCATATTATATTCAGTGTTTGTTATTGGATAGTAATAAAACCACAGTTTGTGTATCTGTTTCTATTTTCTCAAGTTACTTGCACAACAACAATCCTTGAAAATCAGGGGTCTGTATTTTCTGCAGCTGCAGTTGCTCGTTGCCACAGTAGGAATGAGATCATGGTGCAAATTAGCCACTACTCACTTGGAAGTTTTGCGTTAACGATTAGCACACTGAAGTCTCAGTCAAGGCTAGGAACTGGGGTTCTGAGGACATTTTATAAGGTAACAGTCACATACAAAAATCCAATAGAATAGTTTCTAGTTGTGGCAGCAAACTGCTCCGCTGCCACGTGAACTCATGGCAGAGCTCAACTGCAGCAGTTACCCCAGTAACCAAGCATAAGCACCTAGAGTACCCCATTAGGCGCTCTACAAATTAAAGTTATTATTATTATTATCATTCTGTTTACAATTGAACATTCCATGAAAATTATCTATAAATTCTGCATCTTCTGAAACATTTATAAACAGAAAATTCATAAAGGATTGCACCAAAATATGGTAATTTCCAGTAAATATAGCAATTTTGAATTTTTTTTTCTTCTCTTAAGTATCATAAATGGATTCAGTATCCCGAATAACCCCCAAAACAACTCCAACATTGTTGAAATTGATCAAGTAGTTTCTGCGATTTATCCATTTAGGCGATTATGCAAATGTCTGCTAATTATGCAAATACAAAAAGTTGCCCAACATTTACAACTTAGCATCCGGCAGTTTCTGAGTGCTGGGGATCCGTACTATCCATATCCATCATAAAACTTTGGTGGTTCCGAAATTTCCGGGTTCACAATGGGGCTCTATGGGATGGCAAATACCGTAATTCCTCTAATAGTAACCCCGGCTTGTATTTGTTTCAACTGTAGCGGGTACCAGGCTTGTATTAGGAGGAGGCCTGTATAAGAGGGAGGCCTATATTTCAAATTTTCAAACGGATCATAATGAATAAATCAACATTTTGTGTCAGTTTGAACCCAGTAAAATGTACTGGGTTCATTTATTGAAACCAAGTACTGTATGAAATAGTAAACAGTGCAATTACAGGTGGTCACTGGTCATTTCAACGTTTTCAAAGTGAAATCAAGTAACTAGCTCAGTATGCAGCTCAGTATATTAGTAACCCGGCTTGTATTAGGAGGCCGGCTTATAATTGCTTAGCTCAAGAGCGCACCCGGCCATTAATAGAGCCCCGGCTTGTATTTGAGACCCGGTTACTATTAGAGGAATTACGGTAGACTAGTATGAAAGTGGCTCATTTTGCATAGTATTACATTCCTCTTCTATAAACAATCAAAGTCCTACCGTAAGAGCCTCATACGGGTCAATTAAACCTTTTTGATTAGTCTTTCCTTCGAGCTAAGTTGAACTGAACATTTCACTGTCAAAAGCGCAAACTTAAACAAGGTTGCGTCGCAACACGGTTTTCAAAATAAAGGTCACATATACAAATACCTCTTAATTCTTATAAAAAAAAAAGTCCCGGATATACATAAAACATTAATTGGCATAGATCTCTATAAACGGCTATACATTTCTCATTTAGGGGCAAGTGTGCCCCTAGTGAAAAAGCTTAGCGTACAGCCCTGCTAATGTACAGTCTCCTCCCCATATGTATATAATCTCTGTTAGGATCTATGGGTAAGAGTACTGTATATTTTCTCGAACCCACCCACCCCCTGCTAATGTACAGTCTCCTCCCCATATGTATATAATCTCTGTTAGCATTTATGGGTAACAGTACTGTATATTTGCATATCTTATATGTCACAAATGTAACATTACTATATACCTGTAGTATGTCACTATGAATTGAAAATGGGGGACCCTGATGTAAACAAGACGAACGTCTTTCTCTGGTCTGCATCTCCTTAACAATTGTGTGTATTGAGCTGTACTGTATTGTACCCATTCTGCAATCTGTTAAATATTGATTGATGATTGATTGTTATTAACAGATTGCAGAATGGGTACAATACAGTACAGCTCAATACACACAATTGTTAAGGGGTTGCAGTCCAGAGAAAGACTTTCGTCTTGTTTACATCAGGGTCCCCCATTTTCAATTCATCATAACATATATGACATACAGATAGACAATACTGCTACATCTATACATTTATGACATACCAGATTTACAAATACAGTATTGTTTGTGATACAATAAGAGTCTAAAAAAGAGTATATACATTTGACGAAGAAACTGTACATTGGAGGAGGTTGGGTGGGGGGGAGGGAACTGTACATTGGAGGTGGTTGGGTGGGAGGGGGGGGGGGGGGGGGTAACTGTACATTGGATTATCGATGAAACCGAAACAAGTAGGCTCCCTTAAAACGCTAACGCTATAAAAAAATAAAAATACAGTGGAGGTTAAAATAAGAATATGACTTGGCCTGAAAAAAAGTTCAGTCAGGAGATTTTTGCTTTTTGCTTTAATCCCTGAGTCTGGACTCTATACACAACGTGATGGTCTAGTCTGGACTCTTTACACAACGTGATGGTCTAGTCTGGACTCTTACACAACGTGATAGTCTAGTCTGGACTCTTACACAACGTGATGGTCTAGTCTGGACTCTTACACAACGTGATGGTCTAGTCTGGACTCTTACACAACGTGATAGTCTAGTCTGGATTCTATACACAACGTGATGGTCTAGAATGGACTCTTACACAACATGATGGTCTAGTCTGGACTCTTACACAACGTGATGGTCTAGTCTGGACTCTTTACACAACGTGATGGTCTAGTCTGGACTCTTACACAACGTGATGGTCTAGTCTGGACTCTTACACAACGTGATAGTCTAGTCTGGATTCTATACACAACGTGATGGTCTAGAATGGACTCTTACACAACGTGATGGTCTAGTCTGGACTCTTACACAACGTGATGGTCTAGTCTGGACTCTTACACAACGTGATAGTCTAGTCTGGATTCTATACACAACGTGATGGTCTAGTCTGGACTCTTACACAACATGATGGTCTAGTCTGGACTCTTACACAACGTGATGGTCTAGTCTGACTCTACACAACGTGATGGTCTAGTCTGGACTCTTACACAACGTGATGGTCTAGTCTGGACTCTATACACAACATGATGGTCTAGTCTGGACTCTTACACAACGTGATGGTCTAGTCTGGACTCTTACACAACGTGATGGTCTAGTCTGACTATACACAACGTGATGGTCTAGTCTGACTCTTACACAACGTGATGGTCTAGTCTGGACTCTTACACAACGTGATGGTCTAGTCTGACTCTTACACAACGTGATGGTCTAGTCTGACTATACACAACGTGATGGTCTAGTCTGGACTCTTACACAACGTGATGGTCTAGTCTGACTATACACAACGTGATGGTCTAGTCTGGACTCTTACACAACGTGATGGTCTAGTCTGACTATACACAACGTGATGGTCTAGTCTGGACTCTTACACAACGTGATGGTCTAGTCTGGACTCTTACACAACGTGATGGTCTAGTCTGGACTCTTACACAACGTGATGGTCTAGTCTGGACTCTTACACAACGTGATGGTCTAGTCTGGACTCTTACACAACGTGATGGTCTAGTCTGGACTCTTACACAATGTGATGGTCTAGTCTGGACTCTATACACAACATGATGGTCTAGTCCAGGGGTCAGCAACCTTTACTATCAAAAGAGCCATTTCCCCCCCTCCCACAAAATAAAATTCATCTGGAGCCGCAAAACCAATTTACCCTTAACACTTTGAGTGCCACGGATGAGATATCTCATTATTCCATGCCAACCGTTGAGTGCCAGAAATGTCCATTCATATTTCATCAATCTAGCCTCACGTTACCAGTGGGGATCTGTCTGAACTTGAATAGGGAAAATACCGCCCCCTATCGTCTCCCGGATGGTAATGCACGCATTGGAATGGACTCAATGAAAATGGATGAGAAAAGAATAATCCGGAATCCACATTTTACTTCTCAGGCAAGTAACCCGAGCTGATCGGACTCATTGTGGAGCCTCAGAACAGCGTGGAATATATATTTACAGTACCCAGCGTTGGATCAATAAACGCGATCGATATTTGGAATGGCGATCAGGAATTGGAATAATCCTTTTGGAGAACATCTGATCTGAGGTAAGGAATCTATTTTACCAGTATTGGGATAATCAGAGCTATTTTCACCTATATATCAGCGTGTGCCATATGTGTGTGTGTGTGTGCGATCAGGAAATAAGAGAATCGATTTTTCAGCCCGCTTCTATAGCGTGCATAAGTACACATATACTATCGATAATCTAGCGTTTATTTGAAAACGATTCATAAATAGGCCGAAAAATTACAACGTGTTTTGTGTATTACAGTAAAGGGCGTTTATCACAGAATCTTCTGAAATCTTCTGGAAGTTTCAAGAAACGAGCGTTTTTCAAAATGGTATAAAACGGAAATGAACCGATTTAAAAAAATTCGTTTCGACAATGTTGACTGCAAACAAGTCATTGATAAGCGACGGCCAGATTAGACACATAGCCATAATTTAAGATATAGTTTTTGCGTTCGCAAATATGAGAGCTCTATCATTGAAGTGGGTGGTGGCATTCAAGGGGGTAAATAGGAAACGGAGGCCGGCTCTGAAATTGTTAAAGGGGACATGCATTATAAATGCCTTTTTTCTGTGTTTAGCATGGTTTTATAGTAATACAGGTTAGTATCAATGGGTCTGTGTCTCTAATTACCATATTGACTCATCAGTCTAGTCTCGAGTTCACGAGATCCTCCCTCACTCAACTAAACTGTTCTGATTTGACGGTTTCCGTGATGTTAATATAGCATTGATTTGCATAGCTCCGCCCCTGGTTGTACTCACCTCCACCGCCCACATCAACCATTATAGTGCAGAGACCGCATTGTAACCCGACACTTCCTCAAACAGGGTTTGACAGGCAGAGAACGAGCAAGAGGGAGAGAGAGGGACGGCGGGAGGGACTGCAGAGCAGAAGTGTGTGTAAATGTGTGTGCGCCATCTCTCTCCCTCGTCGGGGACACACACATACACAAACTTGACTGCGTGTGTGTCTGGGACGCATCTCTCCTCTCTCCCTCGTCGGAGCATTACACACAAACTTGACTGCGTGTGTGTCGGGGACACATCTCTCCTCTCTCCCTCTCTCTCTCTCTCTTGCTCGTTCTCTCTCTCTCTCTCTCGTATGTATCACGCTGTGTGGGTGACTGAAAGAGCTTATGGGCGGAGCCCATCCAACAACAGGCTGAAATCCTGAGGCTGGAAAATTATGCTTTTGAGTACTCCATTAGAAATATAAAACAATGATTAAAAAGAAAGAAAAAAAAACGTACAGATGTCTTCCATAGACTCACAGGAATTGTGTAAAGTTGCCCAAATAGTGCAAGGAATAGCAATGCATGTCCCCTTTAAAATGAAGATAACACAGTGTATAACGTTTTATATATAGTTATCCCCAAGCATCAGGGATATAGGCGGTTGCCTAGGGCATTGCCAATTTGTTTCTTTTTTAAATTTAATTTTAAATTTTAAATTTGTTCTGCTCTGTGCAGTTTTGGCGCCCCCCTCTATATCTGCAACCATTATTTTTACATAAAAAAAATTCTAACATAAGGGAAAATGAGCCAAAAATCTAAAACGGTCGGTCGGTCTGAGCCTCAGCTTTAGGTGTTCACAGTCAGAACATGCTAGAGCGCTGTGCATTGATGGGTATCGGTCAAGTGTTTATAGAATTGAGTGTTGAGGAAAGAACGACTAACGTTAGAGAACTATGAAGAGGCAAAAGCCATCCGGCCATCCAGTATAAAAAGAGAAGAAAAGAAGAAGACGAGAAGCGTGCCAAGCGCTGCTCTGATGGCTGCCTCTCTGATCGCTCCGACGAGACTGTGCTTTATTTTGTTAATTTTTATAGTATTAGGAGTTTTATTTGCACCAACTGTTGGTGCATTATATGTGTATGACCGTCAGTCAATCATTGACATTGGATTAAGAAAAACTTACCGTTTGGATTGCTCTCTGGATCGGATCGCTGAACAGCAGAAATGGCCCGCCGAGATCCTTTGTTATGCCGGCCATGGACAAGACCACCAGAAGCCGCCGCGAAGACGAGGAAAAAGGGCTGGGATCCGAAACAGGCTGAGATCCAGACGACACCGTACACCACTTCCCAGTATATTGCTAGCCAATGTACAATCAATAGACAATAAACTGGATGACATCCGAGCAAGGATTCAATATCAAAGAGACGTTAGGGACTGCAATGTCCTTTGCTTCACCGAAACATGGCTAACACCGGAGGTTCCAGATCACGCGATTCAACCAGCGGATCACTTCTTTATCCATAGGAAGGATCGGACACAATCAGAGTCCGGTAAACAACGTGGTGGAGGTATTGCCTTCATGTTTAACAAAAATTGGAGTGATCCAACGAATGTGAAGGAATTATCCAATCACTGCTCCCCAGAACTGGAATATATAACCATCAAGTGTCGTCCTTTCTTCCTCCCGAGGGAGTTAACGGCGATCATCCTGGTCGGAGTGTATATTCCACCGCAAGCCAACAACAACGCCGCGCTCTCCAGACTACACGACGAGGTAAACAATATACAAGCGACGAACGTTAACGCCGCCATTTTAGTACTGGGAGATTTCAATAGCGCCAATCTGAGAAAGGTATTGCCTGATTTCTACCAGCATGTGACTTGCAACACCAGAGGCGGTAACATCCTAGATCACTGTTACACGCAATTTAAAGGTGGCTACAAGGCTCATTCTGATAGTGGCTTTGGCAAGTCAGATCACGCATCCATTTTCCTTACACCAAAGTACAGACAAAGAATTAAAAGTACTCCCGTAGTCTCGCGAGAGGTGCAGAAATGGGATGTGACGTCAGAGGATACGATCCGGTCAGTGTTTCACAACACAGACTGGATTGTATTCCGCGACACAGATAACATTAATGCCTACACGGAGACAGTGCTGGACTATGTCTGTACTAGGGTGAAAGAAACAATCCCCACTACCAAAATGAAAGTTTACCCAAATCAAAAACCCTGGGTAGACAAATCCGTCCGTGAAGCTCTGAGAGAGCGCACCAAAGCATACAATGACGGCCTAGTGGCAGGCAACATGAACGACCACAAGGTGGCGCAACACAACGTAAGGAGGACAGTGTCAGAGGCCAAACGGCGCTACAGGGATAAAATTGAACTCCAGTTTGAACAAGCTGACTCTAGAGCTATGTGGCAGGGGCTCAAAACGATGACAGACTACAAAGGCGCCTCCCTCAAACTGAACAGTGACATCTCCTTAGCAAACGACCTCAATACCTTCTATGCGAGGTTTGATGCTGGTAATAACAACACCAGCTCACAAGCCTCGGCAATGGGGGGGGGGGGGGTCGGCTGCTGATGGAGGCGCAGTGTTCAGGGTAACAGAGCATGAGGTGAGGCGGACCTTTAAAAAAGTGAATATCAGGAAGGCAGCAGGTCCGGACGGCATCCCCGGCCGCGTCCTAAAAGTCTGTGCCGACCAACTGGCCCCAGTATTCACTGACATATTTAACCTGTCCTTAGAACAGGCTGTCATCCCCACCTGCCTGAAGAAGTCCACTATTATCCCTGTACCCAAAAAATCCAAGCCTGCTTGCCTCAACGACTACCGCCCTGTAGCTCTCACCTCCATAGCCATGAAGTGCTTTGAGAAGCTAGTAAAGGGCTACATCTGCTCCTCCCTCCCCATCAACATGGACCCCCTGCAATTTGCATACCGCCCCAACAGGTCCACGGAGGACGCCATATCCCATGTGCTGCACACAGCAGCATCACACCTGGACAAGAGGCAGGGGAACTATGTGAGAATGCTATTCATCGACTACAGCTCGGCATTCAATACCATAGTCCCCTCCATACTCATAGCCAAGCTCAGGGACCTGGGCTTGGGCTATGACCTCTGCCAGTGGGTCTTGGACTTCCTGACTGGCAGACCCCAGGTGGTGAGAGCAGGCAACTGCACCTCCTCATCCATCACCCTCAACATAGGGGCCCCCCAGGGCTGTGTTCTGAGTCCCCTCCTCTACTCCCTGTACACACACGACTGTGTGGCTCAGCGGAGTAGCAATACAATCGTCAAATTTGCTGACGACACAGTGGTGGTGGGCCTGATCTCTGCCAACGACGAGAGGGCCTACCTGGAAGAGGTCAAGGTCCTGGCGGGATGGTGCCAGGAAAACAGCCTCTCCCTGAACGTCAGCAAAACAAAGGAGATGATTGTGGACTTCAGGAGGTCGGGGGTCAAGGACTACAGCCCCCTCAGCATCGACGGGGCACCGGTTGAGAGAGTCAACAGCTTCAAGTACCTCGGAGCCCACATATCCGAGGACTTGAAATGGACCATACACATTAACAGTGTGGTGAAGAAGGCACGACAACGCCTCTACTTCCTCAGGCGCCTAAGGAAGTTCCAAGTCAGCCAGAAGATCCTTAAGAACTTCTACTCATGTACAATAGAGAGCATCTTGACCGGCAACATCACCTCCTGGTTTGGGAATAGCACTGCAAAAGACCAAAGCAGACTACAAAGAGTGACACGTTCAGCCGAACGCACAATTGGAGGGGGGCTCCCCACCCTCCAGAACATTTACTACAAGCGTTGCAAGGGGAAGGCTAAGAGAATTATTAAGGACTCGAGCCACCCGAACAACTGCCTCTTTGAACTGCTGCCGTCAGGCAAGCGATACAGGAGTCTCAAGGCGAGCACAGAAAGACTCAGAAGTAGCTTCTATCCCCAGGCCATCAGGCTGCTAAACGAACAATGAATGAACACTACACAACAACAACCACCAAACACACATAGCACACACATCCACACGCACACACTCACTTTAAACAAACACACTGTAGCACCCACTACACACACTTTATAGCACACACCCACTTTAAACAAACACACTGTAGCACCCACTCCCCACACTTTATATTTATGGATGAAGGATTGCACTACAACTCGTACACCTTACTGTAAATTGTACCTAAAATTGTACCTCATCCCATTTCTGCTTTGCACTAGATAGTACTGTACATTAGTACACTGCATAGTTGTGTATTGTATATTATATGGTAACTCAGAACATTGTACATATGTCTATACCGAACAACTGTGACCTCATTTTCTTCTTCTAAATTCATGCTATATTATGTTATTATGTTATTTGATACTATCTTGTCTAGCACAGTCTCTGGAGCGTAACAGTAAGAAGCATTTTGTATGAAAGTATTCTGTACTTCTGTATGACAACTATTAAAGAACTTGAACTTGAAGGTGAAAGGTATGCAATTTTGTACAACTTCCAAGACCTGCCACACCAAGAGCTGATGAAGCAAGCAGAGGCACTTGTACACACCTTAAACCATGGAGGGCAATCTGATTTGGATGGGAAGGAGCTGGCTCAGGAGTTGGAAAATTTGATGTGATTGATGACTTTGCAGCGAGGAAGGCCAGAAGGATTGCACTGTAAATGGAAACCAGTAGGAGCTACAGGCTAACCTTGAAGTGTGATGATAGGGAGTGGAATGTAAATAGTTCTTTAGACAAAGTGAATTTGTAATTTTTATTTATTTGTTTGTTTATTTAGCATATTATATTTTGATTATATGTGTAACATATTTTACAATACATCATTTTCGCAAATTTGCACGTTATTGTATTGTTTGTTATTGTTATTATTATTGATTGTTAGCTACGTTTTTTAATTTTTTTTTAGTTTTTTATTAATATTTTTGCACAAATCTTACACATCTTCATGGAAGAACTTTCATCGTCATAACATGCAATGTTGAAGATTTGTCTTTTTCTTTTTTTGTAGACATACAAAACTTACATAGGACTTATACAGACATACCAAAAACAGACATGGAAATTAAAAAAGTACTTACAAAAAAACATTACTATATATTGTGCATATATAACCAAGATGCATATACGTTACATGTAGTCCGATTCTACCTGCGATGCAAGTATGTGCTGCATCTCTATCGGGATGCCATCTTTCTCCATAGTGCATGTGAGAGGATGCGTCTCAGATATATGTAAGTGTGTGTGAGAATGTGTATGAATGTGTGTCTCAGATATGTGTATGTGGGTACGTGTCTCACGTATGTATGTGTGTATGTCTCATATGTGTATGTGTGTGTATTTCTCAGATACGTGACTGTGACCCTACATTTTGTGTGTGTCTCGTACCCATGTATGTCTCTGCCATGTGTGTGAGTGTGTATCTCAGATGTGTATATGTATGTGTGTCTCGGCTATGTATGTGTGTGTGTCCCATATGTATGTGTATATCCCCTATATGTGTAAGTGAGAGCGTATGTTTCAGATATGTGTATAAGTATGTGTGTGTATGCCTGCTTCCTATATGTGAGTATATGCGTGTATGTGTGCCTCAGATATGTATATCTCAGCCATGTGCATGTGAGTGTGCGTAGCTCAGTTATGTACACATAAGAGTGTGTGTGTCCTGGACATGCATATGCGGCTAGATATGCGTATGTGAGAGAGTGATAGAGCAAGTGGCTATGCCATAGATACACCATTCGGACATACAATTAGAACATTTGTTCCATCCATTCTTTAAAAGTAATATCAATGGCTGATTTCCAATGTCGTAACGACTCGTAAGGCAATTCTACATCCTGATATCATGGCCATTCTATACCACATTCCTTGGTACTTAGACAGTTTAATCTCTTTTGGTACTATACCCAATACGCATGCCACTGGGGAGTTATTCACCTTTACATTCAGAACTTTACTTAGGAATATCACAATTTGATCCCACATTTTCCGAACTTTCTCACATTTGTATAACATATGTAGTAGAGTACCTGTCTCCTTCTCACATCTCCAGCAGATGTCACTGTTTCTTAATTTTAGTCTGGCTACTTGGCTAGTTTACTAGGCGTCCAATAGCTTCTGTTTAAGACTTTGTAAAAGATAAGTTGTGACTGTGCCTCCCGAGAGAATTTACCCCATTTGGACACCAGCTTCTCCCATATTTCCTCAATAATATCCTCACGTACATCGTTCTCCCAGCTCAACCTCAGACCCGCCAATTTGGGTGCATTGTGTTCCCTTATAACATGCTAAGTTGTTTGTTTTAATTCTTTAGTGTGCACTTTACATTTCTTCTTAATTTTCTTTGAAAGCTAATTTGCACATACTTTTATTGTTTGTTATTGTTATTGTTAATTAACACTTTAACTGCCGGAAGACGCTTTTAGGCGTCCTTCCCCGCCATGCTCAAGTTGCCGAAGACGCCGTAACTCGTCTTTGATATCAATATTTCAAAAATCTGTGATCGGAATCCTATTTCCTTTCCGGGGGCCCTGAGACACAAGTGTGATCTCCTCTCAATCCTCTAGCGGTTCAAGACCGCCATCTGGTGGCCGATCGGCAGATCGAAAAAATGGATGTTACCTTTAACCCGGTAGGACTCACTCCATATGGGGTCCGGGCACTCGCTAGTGTTAGAGAGACTCGGTCTTCACACAGTGAACATCGATCGCTGCAAATAACTCGAAAAAACAACATGATTTGGACGTATATATTATTATACAACCTGGAAATGGACCGGATATTTCTATATCCCATAATAGGAAAATGTCTGTTCCACGCTCATCGCCCAACGGCGTGAGGAAGATACGGTAAGATTCAGCGTTATTTTTCAATGTGTACGATACTAACTGCTATGATGAACATTTGACCCACATTAGATGAATGGTATAACGCTGCCCACGGAATTATAAACGCCCCCTCGGCCATCCGGTCAACATCAGATTACGTGTAGTAACTTCCAGAAGTCCGTCCAGTTGGATTTTTTTATATCGCGCCGATTGCTATCAAACTGTATTTGATCATCAATATAATGCATTTGGGGCTATAAATCACGTTCTGGAGAAAGCTGCAGAAAGAGATGAAAACATACTTATACTTTAGATCATATTTTAGTATGAATATGTGAATGAAAAAGTTTAACGTTGCTTCACCCTGAACAATACATATAGGACATTGAATGGGCCCTAATAATGGCAATTTAGCAATAGAATTTAAAAAGTTATAGCCCTGCAAAGAAGGGGAATTTCTCCATAGACAAATAGAGCCGGCAACCTATGGTATATCATGAATTTAGCCTTAGGCAATCAAAGTGTTAATTATTAATAATAATAATAATAATTATTATTATTATTATTATTATTATTATTATTATTATTATTATTATTATTATTATATTATTATTATTATTATTATTATTATTATTATTATTATTATTATTATTATTATTATTATTATTATTATTATTATTATTATTATTGTGTGTTAGCTAAGTTGTTTATTTGTTTAAATTATTTAGTGTGCACTTTACATTTATTCTTAGCTCTTGTTCTTGCCTGTAAAAAATAAAGGTGCAGTACTTTACTGTATAACTGTTAACCCTTTCACTGCCACACGACGGAGGGTTAACCCTTTACTATCACACAACTGACGGTCGTGAAAGGGTATTGTAGCAGTGAAAAGGGTTAACTGGTTGGTAGCGCAGCGCAGTAGTGAACCTCGCCTAGGGCGCCAAATGTGCTAGGTCCGCCCCTGCCAAGCATACCCCACATTTAGCATAAAACGCCTGACGATTGCATACCCAAAAGTAATTTGCGATTTATTATACTTTATACTTATAGTACACACACTTATAGTGCATTAATGGAATTATAAAACAACAAAAAGAAAATGTTTGACTTTTTATTGCTGTTTTTACCTGTTATAACAAAGGAAAACCTCAAACTCTTATGAAGAGGAGAAAAAAGACTGGCTGTGTAGACCTATTTTTAAATAAAACACAGAAGAGGAGACAAAACACATTTATTTTATTTAAATTTGACCAGGGAGCCGCAGCTGATTGGCTAAAGAGCCGCAGGTTGCCGACCCCTGGTCTAGTCTGACCTCTTATGCAATGAAGGAACAATAGCGATGAAAGACTCTGGCATGTTGGCAATGTTTCCACACGGTTGAGCAGGCTTCTGGACCATGTGCGTTACCCCCCTCCCCCACTGTAGCATAACTGGTGGCCAGTCATTTTAGATTAGATTCAAATGTATTGTCATCATTAATTATGCAGCACAAGTACAGTACAACGAAAATAAGTTTGGCATCCAACCAACCAGAGTGCAAATGTAACTGTAAAGTGCAATAGTAATATACAATGTACAGGTGATTAAACTGGGTATAAAATATATCAATTTGAACTGAGTGATAGTGCTAATCAGATGTATGTGTATATACTGTATAGTATCTACAGGTATGTAAAAAGGATATGCTGGTATGTACAGACAGATGTGTGTATATATATATATATGGTATATACAGCATTATTGTACATGCTATCATGCAGGGTTGTATGGGTTATATGCAGGTGTAAGTAGGTATATAGGAGGATTATATGCAGGTATATTCAGACAGTTATGGGTATATATATATAGGGCGGCTGGGTGGCGCAGCGGACATTGCACTCGTCACCAACGCAAGAGACACCGGGTTCGAATCCGGCTGTCGGCGTTGCCTCCGGCTTGGGCCGGCCGTCATACTAACTCAATTGGCAGAGTTAGCGGGTGGAAGTCGATGGGTGGTAATCTGGACGTTGTGGACAGCGACTCCTACAGGTCGGTTGGGGGACGCCTGCACAGCAGAGACAGGAAATAGCGGGGGTAGTGTGAGCCTCCCACACGTTACACCTCGCCAATGAGAGTCTGCACTGGCAGGTGAAAAGATGTGACAGGCTGCCTCCTCGTGTATCGGAGGGGACGCGTGATGCAAGGCTTCTATCCTCCCTACAACCGACCAGTGGGGGGCATATGCGAGCAACGTTCAAGACAGGGGAGGGGAGAATTGGCACAGCGAAATTGGGATGGGAGAAAAATAGAAAAAAGAGGACAAAAAGTGGACACAAAAAAAAGATATGGGTATATATATATATATGTGCCGTGGTAAATGTAAAAATATAAAATGCTATGAAAGTTAATTCTAAAAGTCAGCATTCAGATATGTTATTCTTATATCCTAAACCTGGTTGGTCTGATGTTCTGTATTCAACATGTTCTCTACCTCCTGCTGCCCCCCCCCCCCCCTTCCACAGCTCAGGTCACATGAGTCTGAAGTTCCACTTATGGTCACACTCCTTCCCCTCAGCTGACACCTCACTGAACTCTGTAACCATGGTGACAGCCCTGCCCCCCCCCACCTCTCTCTCATACTCACGTAGAAACGCTGAACCCCACTGCCTATATTCTAGGCTCTGTTGCCCATACCATACGACCTTTGAACTATGTTGCCCTTACATCTGACCTCTGAACTTTGTTGCCTATACTCTAGGCCAGGGGTGGCCAACCAGTCAGAGACTAAGAGCCACACAAATTACTGTGGTACCACAAAGAGCCACACCATATACCAGCGTTTCTCAACCTTTTTTTTCAGTCACGGCACCCTTCATGTGTTTATAGGTCTCACCCTCTGGCCTCTGAAGTTGCTAATGTCTTTTTTATTTGGGCCTCACAGGGTTAAAAGTACCCTGCGAGTCCCACGGTTGCAAAATTACAAAATCACTTTTAGCCATTTAAAAAAATAATGTTTATTTAAAAAATGTTAAGCACATGTATAGTCAATTGGTCCTGTTGTTCAGCCTCACAATGCTATTTGATAGTAAATGTGTTTATATGTCCCACCCTCTGGCCTCTGAAGTTGCTAATGTCTTTTTAACACTATGATCGCCGGGGACGAGTTAAGACGTCATTCCTAGCCATGCTCATTCTGCCGAAGACGCCGTAACTCGTCTTTGATGTCAATATTTCAAAAATCTGTGATTGAAATCATATTTCCCCTCCGGAGCCCTGAGATGTACTGGTGAGCTCCACTCAACTGTCTAACGGTTCGAGAGCGCCATCTGGTCGGCCAAGAGGGAGGGGCGCGCCAATCAGGAAGTGCTCATCCATATGTGCTCCGGGCACTCGCGATCGGTAGCCGGACTCCATCTCAACACACTGGATGATCAATCGCTCGCCCTAACTCAATAAACAACGTTATTTGGACGTATATAGTATTATACAACCTGGAAATGGTTCATCAGGATCAACATCCCATAATCGAAAACGGTCTACTCCACGCTGATCGTCCAACGGCGCGAGGAACATACGGTAAGATTCAGTGTTATTTTCTAACGTATTCCATATAAACTGCTATGATGAACATATGACCCACTCTGGATGAATCATCTAACGCTGCCCACGGAATTATAAACGATCCCCCGCCCATCCGGTCATCATCAGATCATACGTAGATCATTCTAGAAGTACGTCCAGTTGAAATTTTTCATCTCGCGCCGATTGCTATCAAACTGTATTTCATCATCAATATAATGCATTTGGAGCTATAAATCAAGTTCTGGATAAAGCTGCAGAAAACGATAAAAACATACTTATACTTTAGACCATATTTTAGTATGTGATATATGTAATATGTGAATGAAAAAGTTTAACGTTGCTACACACTGAACAATACATATAGGACATTGAATGGGCCATAATAATGGCAATTTAGCAATAGAATTTAAAAAGTTATAGCCCTGCAAAGAAGGGGAACTTCTCCATAGACAAATAGAGCTGGCAAGGGATGGTAAATTATGAATTTAACCCATGGCGATCAAAGTGTTAATTTGGGCCTCACAAGGTTAACCTCTTAAACGTTTGTTTACCAATTATTTTAACTGTTATTAGTGAAATATAAGATTATAGAAATCTCAGGGCATTGAGTCGGAAACCGGCGCATATTGACAGGAGGAAGTGGCACAGCCAAAAGTGAGTGTAGTCTTTTGAAGGAAGAGACTCAGGGCTTTCGAATTTCGAAAAACGACCCTACCCAGCTCACACCAGCCCCTGTCAATCATCTGACTTCTGGATTTACTTTTTTATTTCTTTAATTTTTTGGGATTATCTCCCACAAACCTGAACGTTATTGCCATAAAACAGAACGCAGTTAGTCTCTCTACCTTTCTGTGAACGTCTTGCAAAAAACGGTGTTGCAATACGATGAAAAATGGTGGAGAAATTTATATTATAAAAAAGATGGCAGAATTCAGTACTGTATCTACAAAACCTTCTGTTTAATCATCTTCCCTTTATTCATTGGCTTAGATTTTTCAGGTCTGGTCAATTTTAGCATGGTGTTATTCACAGTCAAAGATCTTTTTTTTTTTAAATAGAATTGATATTCTCCTTTGGTTCATTACAATTTACTCAAGCCTAGTAACAGACACACTATTTCGGACACTGATCCATCTATGTCCCTAGATTCAGATACCAAGAACATGCAAATGGACCATTTACATTTTTTTTTAAATGTTTATTCTACGTCCTTATGGAATGAGTGACATAAAAAAAAAAAAAAAAAAAAAATTATGGATGGAAGAGCCACACATTGACGGGCAAAGATGCGGCTCGCGAGCCGCGGGTTGGCCACCCCTACTCTAGGCTCTGTTGCCCATAACATACAACCTCTGAACTCTGTTGCCTATACTCACCTTAGACCTATCTACTGCCTTCACTGTCCACAACTGCCTTGCACTACCTACCTCATCCTATAGTCCATATATTATTGTTTACATACCTGTATGATAGCCATGTACAATAATTTTATTATACTGTGTATATATAATATATATATATTTCTCTACAACTGTTGGATATATCTGCATATATCCATATTCACATACCTGTATACATAGCTGTATAATATCTATATCTGTATTCATTGACTGATGCAAACTGACACAAACTGATGCAAACTGACACAAACTGACGCAAACTGACACAAACTGATACAAACTGACACAAACTGATACAAACTGACGCAAACTGACACAAACTGACGCAAACTGACGCAAACTGACACAAACTGATGCAAACAAACAAACAAACTGATGCAAACTGACACAAACTGACACAAACTGACGCAAACTGACACAAACTGATGCAAACTGACACAAACTGATGCAAACAAACAAACAAACTGATGCAAACTGACACAAACTGACACAAACTGACGCAAACTGACACAAACTGACACAAACTGATGCAAACTGACACAAACTGACACAAACTGACGCAAACTGACACAAACTGACACAAACTGACGCAAACTGACACAAACTGACACAAACTGATGCAAACTGACACAAACTGACACAAACTGACGCAAACTGACACAAACTGACACAAACTGATGCAAACTGACACAAACTGACACAAACTGACGCAAACTGACACAAACTGACACAAACTGATGCAAACTGACACAAACTGATGCAAACAAACAAACAAACTGATGCAAACTGACACAAACTGACACAAACTGACGCAAACTGACACAAACTGACACAAACTGACGCAAACTGACACAAACTGACACAAACTGATGCAAACTGACACAAACTGACGCAAACTGACACAAACTGACGCAAACTGACGCAAACTGACGCAAACTGACGCAAACTGACACAAACTGACGCAAACGGACGCAAACTGACACAAACTGACGCAAACTGACACAAACTGGAGCCACACGTTGCTTGAAGGTTGTTCTCCCGTCACCCAGAGATCCCAGACCCTGGCAGCTGGAATCTGAACCCCTCTGCGTCCTACGTGTACTATTGCTGCAATGAGACCGTCCACGGCGTGGAGTACAACTTCACCCCAGACACCAACGGCGTGGTCCTTGTCAGCGACATGTCCTCCAACTTCTTGTCCCGGCCTGTGGACGTGTCAAAGGTCAGCCCATGGTCTGAATCTGGAGTGAATGCGGTGTTGAATGTAAGGCAGCCCTGCTGGGTGTGGAAAGTACTTTTACTCAAGTATTGGACTTAAAGGAACACGGTAACATTATGGTAAATGTTCTCACCGTCTTCCTCCGAGTCGGATGAGAAGATAGATACCAGTTTCCTCTCTGTGTGCGTTCAGTAGAAAGATATCCAGGTGCAAGCTAGCCTAGCTTAGCACAAATGAATGGAAGCAGATACGGACCAGCTAGCCTAGCTGTTGGCCAGAAAAACCTCTCCTGGAGTTTTAAGCTTGGCTAGTGGTCCGTATCTGCTTCCATTCATTTGTGCTAAGCTAGGCTAGCTTGCAAACCTTTTAGAATGGGTTAAGTTAATTTGAGTGATTGTGATATTAGCCACCACACTTGTACAGTATAATAAATTCTTTTTAATGCACCATGTATTTTTGATATATTGCATCCCTAAATAAGGAAATGCACAAACAGCTAACTCTAGGCAAAATAGCCCCGCTTTGTACCAGGGTTAGGGTTAGGTTAGCTAGGGCTGCTTTGTACCAGGGTTAGGGTTAGGTTAGCTAGCCCCGCTT
Organism: Notolepis coatsorum; assembly: GCF_963971535.1. NCBI lineage: Eukaryota > Metazoa > Chordata > Actinopteri > Aulopiformes > Paralepididae > Notolepis > Notolepis coatsorum. The sequence continues at coordinate 125,965,853 of NC_140174.1, forward strand.
TGTACCAGGGTTAGGGTTAGGTTAGCTAGGGCTGCTTTGTACCAGGGTTAGGGTTAGGTTAGCTAGCCCCGCTTTGTACCAGGGTTAGGGTTAGGTTAGCTAGGGCTGCTTTGTACCAGGGTTAGGGTTAGGTTAGCTAGGGCTGCTTTGTACCAGGGTTAGGGTTAGGTTAGCTAGGGCTGCTTTGTACCAGGGTTAGGGTTAGGTTAGCTAGGGCTGCTTTGTACCAGGGTTAGGGTTAGGTTAGCTAGGGCTGCTTTGTACCAGGGTTAGGGTTAGGTTAGCTAGGGCTGCTTTGTACCAGGGTTAGTGTTAGGTTAGCTAGGGCTGCTTTGTACCAGGGTTAGTGTTAGGTTAGCTAGCCCTAACCCTAACCCATAATTACCATCATGTTCATCATGGTCAAAAGCGTTATTGAAAATTACATTTGATTAATCGCGCAGGCCTACTTTGTACTGCACCATGCACCATGTTTAATTTTTTTATTTGGGTCTGACGTTTTTGTGTTGGAATCGACGGGGGGGGGGGGATAGGGGAACGGTTGCTATTGCTGGCCACACACAGGTCTTCTGCCTAGAGAGTCACTGTATGATGACAGATTCTACCTTTCATTTGTTATTTGAATCTCTGCGTAGTTTGGGCTGATCTTCGCCGGCGCTCAGAAAAACGTGGGCTGTGCCGGCGTGACGGTGATCATCGTGCGGGAGGACCTGATAGGCCACGCCCTGAAGGAGTGTCCCATCGTGCTGGACTACAAGGTGCAGGCGGGGAACAACTCTCTGTACAACACGCCGCCATGCTTCAGGTACAACCAGAGCCCTTCATGTCACGTTATCCCCAGTCAAAGATTTGTAAATTACTAATTGTAAATGTAAATCTATATCTTTTTCAATACTGAAAGTATATGTTTTGTATATTTAGTGTGTTAAAAGTATATATATATATATATATATATATATATATATATATATATATTTTTTTTTAATGTTTTTGGTAGATTTTTATTTGTTTTTATTGGACAAGTCCGGCAGAGAGGAAGTATGGGAGGAGAGATATGGGGGAAGACATGCGGCAAAGGTCGCCGGGTCTGGGAGTCGAACCCGGGACGGCCGCGTTGCACTACAGTGCGTTAACGTGGTGCGCCACCCTGGCGCCCTTAAAAGTATATTTCTATACTTTTCTCTGTGACTCTGTGACTGTCTCTGTGTGACTCTTTGTCTGTGACTCTGTGTCTCTGTCTGTGTGTCTCTGTGACTCTGTGTCTCTCTGCCTCTCTGTGTCTCTGTCTAGTATCTACATCATGTGTCTGGTTCTGGAGTGGATTAAGAACAACGGCGGTACAGACGCCATGGAGACGCTCAACAAGCAGAAGTCATCCATGATTTATGACATCATCAACGGTTCTGACGGATTCTATGCGTGAGTATGAGAGAGCTTCATCACACACTTCACTGAAACGAGCTCCCCAGGTGGTATCAGATGAGATTTCAATGAGTTCTTCCAAGAGTTTGGATGGAGATGTGTCGGGAAGCTTTGTCTCAATGTTCTCTGTAAAGGGGTTCTTTATCCAGAGTAACTTGGTGATCCTTTTCTGTGTTTTTTTAAATAATGATTTTCAGTTTTTGAGAAATGGTCAAACTTATCCAAATATGCTATGTTCATGGAAAACAGTGCAGCTGCAACAGATGGCACTTTAGTGATCATTTCTTTTTTTCTTTTTTATCTCAAGGCTCCCCTGGCAGCTCTCTGAGGCCCCCTAGTGGGCCGCGGCACCCCTGTTGAGAACCGCTGGTCTAAGTTAATAATAATAATTCATTTTATTTATATAGTGCTTCTCAAGGACCCGAAGTCGCTGGTTATCTTGTTCTCCTCTCAGCCGCCACCTCTAGTTTGTACCAGTTTGACTCAGAGCTAACCTTCTTCACCAGCTTGTTCAGTTTGACTCACTACAGAGCTAGTCTTCCTCACCAGCTTGTCCAGTTTGACTCACAGAGCTAGCCTTCCTCACCAGCTTGTCCAGTTTGACTCACAGAGCTAGTCTTCCTCACCAGCTTGTCCAGTTTGACTCACAGAGCTAGTCTTCCTCACCAGCTTGTTCAGTTTGACTCACAGAGCTAGTCTTGTGTCCTGTGGACATGGCCTGGTCTTATTTCAGTGGTGTCTCACCCACGCAGGTGTCCTGTGTGTGGACATTGCCTGGTCTTATTTCAGTGGTGTCTCACCCACGCAGGTGTCCTGTGTGTGGACATGGCCTGGTCTTATTTCAGTGGTGTCTCACCCACGCAGGTGTCCTGTGTGTGGACATTGCCTGGTCTTATTTCAGTGGTGTCTCACCCACAAAGGTGTCCTGTGTGTGGACATGGCCTGGTCTTATTTCAGTGGTGTCTCACCCACGTAGGTGTCCTGTGTGTGGACATGGCCTGGTCTTATTTCAGTGGTGTCTCACCCACGCAGGTGTCCTGTGTGTGGACATGGCCTGGTCTTATTTCAGTGGTGTCTCACCCACGCAGGTGTCCTGTGTGTGGACATGGCCTGGTCTTATTTCAGGCCATGGTTACACTGGGGTTTTTGTTTTTGTTGCTGAATGATTACATTTGCATGTCCAAGTTAAAAAGAAACGCAGTTTTGGCAGGAAAACGCGTTCCCCTAGTGGGAACGCTGAAAAGGTGTTTTCGTTTTGGAAACTCGCCGACAATGGTGCCATGTAATCTGCGCGAGCCGGATACAGAGCCGTTCTGCCCAATGCCCATGCGCAGTAGAGACCCGCACGGTTATTTCCAGTGTTTACAGCAGAGCTGTCCCAAGTAGCTGCGGCTACCATGTGTTGTCAAGTTATTGTTATAAGGAGCCCAGTCCAAAACTACAACAGTCTGCATACCCTTAACAATTGTGTGTATTGAGCCGTATTGTATTGTACCCATTCTGCAATCTGTTAAATGATTTTCTGATTGGTTGAAAATGGCCTTCATGTTTGAACTACATCGCCACCTACTGCCACCTACTGCTTTGGCATTGTACTACATGTATATACATCACTGTGCTCAGGTGGAAAAACGATGTCTAACTTGCCTGCCATTACGTAGCGTTCTGAAAAGCGAAACTGAAACTGAAAACTGAAACGAAAACCGGGCCTAGTGTAACCGCAGCCTCAGTGGTGTCTCACCCACGCAGGTGTCTTGTGGACATGGCCTGGTCTTATTTCAGTGGTGTCTCGCCCACGCAGGTGTCTTGTGGACATGGCCTGGTCTTATTTCAGTGGTGTCTCGCCCACGCAGGTGTCTTGTGGACATGGCCTGGTCTTATTTCAGTGGTGTCTCACCCACGCAGGTGTCTTGTGGACATGGCCTGGTCTTATTTCAGTGGTGTCTCGCCCACGCAGGTGTCTTGTGGACATGGCCTGGTCTTATTTCAGTGGTGTCTCGCCCACGCAGGTGTCTTGTGGACATGGCCTGGTCTTATTTCAGTGGTGTCTCACCCACGCAGGTGTCTTGTGGACATGGCCTGGTCTTATTTCAGTGGTGTCTCGCCCACGCAGGTGTCTTGTGGACATGGCCTGGTCTTATTTCAGTGGTGTCTCACCCACGCAGGTGTCTTGTGGACATGGCCTGGTCTTATTTCAGTGGTGTCTCGCCCACGCAGGTGTCCTGTGGACATGGCCTGGTCTTATTTCAGTGGTGTCTCACCCACGCAGGTGTCTTGTGGACATGGCCTGGTCTTATTTCAGTGGTGTCTCGCCCACGCAGGTGTCCTGTGGACATGGCCTGGTCTTATTTCAGTGGTGTCTCACCCACGCAGGTGTCTTGTGGACATGGCCTGGTCTTATTTCAGTGGTGTCTCGCCCACGCAGGTGTCTTGTGGACATGGCCTGGTCTTATTTCAGTGGTGTCTCACCCACGCAGGTGTCTTGTGGACATGGCCTGGTCTTATTTCAGTGGTGTCTCGCCCACGCAGGTGTCTTGTGGACATGGCCTGGTCTTATTTCAGTGGTGTCTCGCCCACGCAGGTGTCCTGTGGACATGGCCTGGTCTTATTTCAGTGATTTATTATTTTATTGTGGATCCCCATTAGTCTACACCAAAGTGAGGGCGCTTTCACATATAGTTTTGGTAGTGAAGTTGCAACATTGTTGCATTCATCATTTGGTTCGTCTGCATTCACACAGTAATTTGTCAGGCGCACCAAACTTTATGAACAATGTCACGCGGTCGAAAAGGGCGCTCGTCTATTGGACACAATGGAGAGTGGAAATCCCTCCCCTTCAGGAAGTGAAATGCGGAAATACACAAACTGCGTAGCCGTGAGCAGGCGTGATAGTAGCAGAGGCGTGGCATTGATAGAGAGTGGAAATGTGTGTGTGTGGCTGCGAGCCCGTGTGTGCGCGCACGCGTGTGTGTGTGTCTGTGTGTGTGGACTGCGAGCCATGTCTGACTCCAGATCAGCGGATCACCCAAGTCTGTCCACGAGACATGTTTACACAGTGTGCTTGTAATGCCGCGCGCCACGGTAATAATAATAAGCCGTGTTTTTTTCTTCTTCCTTCTACCCAAGATGCACAGTTAGATATATAGATAGATAGATAGATGCAGTGTGCTGCGCGCCGCGGTATTAATACTAATAATAATAAGCTGCGGTGTTCCTTCTACCCAAGATGCACAGTTTATCAGGTGACTGACTACGTTTGGTCCGCGTTTGGTCCGATGAAGGCGAACCGAGACCTATGTTTTTTGGAGGACCGAGTTTGCGTGTTTGGTCCGCGGACCGAGTTCGACTGCGCATTCACACAAACCCGAAAAACCGGACTATCGACTTCTGGTCCGATAGTCCGGACCAAACAGCCCCTGTGTGAAAGCGACCTGAGACTACTCTTCCTGGGGTCCCAACATTAAAAAAAAAAAAAAAAAAAAAAGTTAAATAAAAATATAAAACCACAAACATTGAAGTACTCACCAGAAAACATCACAACAAACAAAACAAGTGAATCAAAGCTCACTCAATATTCATAAGTCAGATCACAATTCTCCAACCATAAAATACATATTCCACAGTCAGTCCATAAGAACAAAACAGATCAAAATCGTTTATATGATTTTAACTCATAATATAGCATAACTTTTCTCAAGTCACTGATCACCTTTATATTTCCATACTAATTTCCATAATAAGTCAATGACCAAAAGTGTCTGGCCCATGCAGGTGTCCCGTGGACATGGCCTGTCGGAGCCGCATGAACGTGCCGTTCCACGTGGGGAAGACACAGGGGGAGGTGGCGGCGCTGGAGAAGGAGTTCCTGGACGGGGCGTCCAAACGAGGGATGATCTCCCTGAAGGGACACCGGTAAGACATGAAGATCACAACCTTAAAAAAATCACTGAAAGAGGAACTGCTCAAATCATATCTCTAAATAGAATCCATACTTAGGTATATTAATTGTCTGTATTTATGTATCTATGTTGTATGTTTGTTAGTAGGTAGGTGTGTAAGCCTACCTATGTTGTATATATTTTGTTTATATTTGTGATCAGAGGCTCCCTCCAAAAGCTTTAAATAGCTTCTTGGGAGACCTGGCACATGCACACAATCTCGACGATGATGAAGATATGTGTAATATATCGTGTGTGTGTGTGAATAAATTCATTCATTCATTCATTCAAGAGCCACTCACCACTTAATATCACTGTTTCAAGTTTTGTTTTATTTGTCACATATAAGGTATGTTACATTACAGTGAAATGCTGGGTTCTGTATGAGCCCTCCTGAGAATGTGCTTTATACAGTAAAAAAATAAAAGTTAAAAAGGAAAGACCAACACTATACAAAATATACAATATATAAAACTAAAGTACAAAATGCAAATGCTAGACTAGACCGGACTAGACTAAACTAAACTACGAAATGAATCTAATTACAATTATTTATTAAAGAAATTAGTCTGAATCTAATTTAAATTATTTATTTTGCACCTCTTTCTTGTCTTAAGTAAGTAAGTAGAACTTTGTTTATATAGCGTCCTTCTCAGCATGAGTGCACAGAGTGCTTTACAGCAGTTATATATAACATCAATAAAATACAGTAAGAGGAAACATTTGAAGAAAAGAATAAAACATTCAAATGACCATGAGCTAAAACAACAGATAGACGACAAAAGAAAAACACAAAGACATGAACAGAAAAAACGGCTATAGGTGTTTAAAAGCCCGCCTGTAGAGGTACGCGTGTAGCTGCCTTTTAAAAATGAGTTCAGAGGGAGTGGTTTTCATGTTTAGGGGGAGGGGTGTTCCAGAGCCTTGGGGCTGTCACCGCGAAAGCTCTGTCCCCTTTTGTTTTAAGCCAGGTCCTGGGGGGGGTACACATGATTTCTTTAACTTAGTGAGTAGATCCACGGATGTTTTATTTTAGGCAGATGAAGAGTGAGTTGCAGTTGTCGAGTCTGGATGAAATAAAGGCGTGTACAGACATTTCTAGTTCATTGTGAGATATGATGGACCGGAGTTTAGCAATGTTTCTCAGATGGAAGAAACTTTGATATGTTTGTCCAAATTCACAGCCTGTTCAAATATAACCCTGAGGTTTCTTAACACTAGCACAGCCATGGAGAAAATGACACTAATTCCCGCCGGGAACGGGTCAGATGACCCGACAGCCTTTAGAATGGAGATGGGAGGGTGGCGGCTACGCGGCGTAGTGGGCAAGGCGCTCGCCACGAATGCGGAGACGCTGGGCTCGCCTGTTCGATCCCAGCGCTCCACATTGCTTTCAGTTTAGCTGGTCGTCCGTACTAATACACATTGGCCGTATTAGGGGGTGGGAAACTGATGGGTGGGGATCGGGCGTTGTGGACAGCGACTCCTACAGGTCTGTTGGTGCGCCTGCGCAGTAGAATCAGGAAGTGTCGGGGGCAGCGTGAGCCTCCCACGCGTTACTCCTCGACACTGAGAGATCGAGCTGCGCAGGTGAAAAGATGCGACTGCTGTTACCTCAAGTACCGGAGGGGACTTGTGCTATGTATGACTTAGTCCACATTGCAGCCGGCTTGTGGGAGGCAAGAAACAGCGTTCGTGACAGGGGAGGGTTGAATTGGATGATACGAAATTGGGATAAGAGAAAATATAGAAAATGGGAGAAAAAGTGGATTAAAAAAAAATAATGGAGATGGGAGGGAGAGAAGGGAGGGAGGGTCAATGAGGGAGGGAGGGAGAAGGAGAAAGAGAGGGAGAGAGGGAGGGAAAAGGAGAGAGGGAGAGAGAGAGGGGGGGGAGGGAGGGAGAAGGAGAAAGGGAGGGAGAGAGTGAAAGGAGGGAGGGTCAAGAAGGGAGGGAGGTGGCCGCTCAGCAGAAATAGCTGAAATAACGTTCTAATTCCATTTTCTTGAAGTCATTTAGAAATGTCAGAAACCGTGCCAGATAAAACTGGTACTTTTAGGAAAAGTCATTGAGTGACAGAGCTGGAGCTCGACAGAGTGACAAGGATACATTTATTGAAAATGCCTAGGGGTCATGTGACCCCTTTTCGGCTGTGCTAGTGTTAAATGGGGGCGCACATTTCCTTTAAGGGACCCCATGTGCGTGGCTACTCTCGAGGCTATGTTTTCTGGTGCTACAATCAATACCTCTGTTTTTGCAGCGTTTAGCTGAAGGAAATTGCTACCCATCCAATTTTCAATGGCGGACAGACACTCGTGCAGGATGTTTAGTTTCTCCAGATTGTCAGGCTTGATAGACAAATATATTTGTATGTCATCCGCGTAGCAGTGGTAGGAGATGCCCTTAAAGGAACATGCCAACATTTTGGGGAATTAGCTCATTGTCTTCTCCAGAGAGAGACAAGAAGATAGATACCAGTTTCCTCTCTGTGCGTTCAGTAGAAAGCTATCTGGCTGCATGTTAGCCTAGCTTAGCACAATGAATGGAAGCGGACGTGACCGGTTAGCCTAGGCATTGTCCAACTAACACCTCTCCTGAAGGCTAACCGGTCATGTCCGCTTCCATTCATTGTGCTAAGCTGGGCTAACATGCAGCCAGATAGCTTTCTACTGAATGCACAGAGAGGAAACTGGTATCTATCTTATTGTCTCTCTCTGGAGAAGATTATGAGCAAGAGGAGTCGTCTCTGTCTCAGGCTGTGTGTTTGTGTCCTCAGGTCGGTGGGAGGAGTCCGTGCGTCTCTGTACAACGCTGTGACGCTGGAAGACACTGAAGCCCTCGCCAGCTACATGAAGGAGTTCATGAAGGAGCACCAGTAGAGACTCATTAGAGGCTGATCTCACCAGTAGAGACTAGAGGCTGATCTCACCAGTAGAGACTAGAGGCCGATCTCACCGTCTGATTCCGTTTAGAATCTTGGGGTCATGATTTAGATTCAAAATGAATTCTCGATTCAATACATGTGTAGATTTGGTTCTAGGTTGCCGGTTTTGTTTACACTTTTCCCATTTGACTGGTAGACGGTATCAAGTCTCAAAGAAACAAATGACAATATAAATAGATTTTTCACGATTCCTATGTGAATCGACGACGACCCCCCCCCCCCCCCACACACACACACACACACCACTACTAGAAACAGGTCATAGGCTACTACTAAAAACAAGTCATACTAATGCGCACAATCACAATAATGGCATTCAATCACTCGTCACTCGAATAATTCCCAACTCCCTGGTTTATCTGTAGTATGAGATCCATGTTGGATGTGCAAAATGCACCTTTATCTTTTAGCTTTAACCCCCTTCTGTCAGTCATATTAATTTCATGTGTAGAAGATGGTGGATTTGTTGACTAACAGAGATTTAATGTACATAGAGTAATCTTTTTCTTTTTTTTACCTGTTAATTTACATTCCATTAAATCTAATGTGGCTAAACATATTGTGCAGTATTATTTTTGTCTTTTAACTTCAAATGTATTTCCACCAAGGGAATAGTTTCTAGGAAACTTTACATTTAGTAATTTAGGTGCAGTGTTGAGTGCTGCAGAGTATTGATTGATTGAAAACTTTATTAACAGATTGCAGAATGGGTACAATACAGTACGGCTCAATACAAACAATTGTTAAGGGGATGCAGGCCAGAAAAACATTACATTTACATTAGGGTCCCCCATTTTCAATTCATCAAGACATGACATACAAGATATCCAAATATACAGTACTAGAGTAGTAAAGACATATTAGTATAGTAGGTAGTAATATAGACAGTTAAGGACAATTAACACTTTAATCGCCGAAAACGCTGGAACTCGTCTTTCCCCGCCATGCTCATTCTGCCGAAGACGCCGTAACACGTCTTTGATATCAATATTTAAAAAATCTGATCGAAATCATATTTCTCCTCCGGGGACCTGAGATATACTGCTGAGCTCCACTCAACTGTCTAACGGTTCAAGAGCGCCATCTGGTGGCCGATCGGCAGATCGGCCAACAGGAAGTGACGCGCCAAACAGGAAGTGCTCATCCATATTTCGTCCGGGCACTCGCGATCGTTAGCCGGACTCCATCTCGACACACTGGATAATCAATCGCTCGCCCTAACTCAATAAACAACGTTATTTGGACGTATATAGTATTATACAACCTGGAAATGGTTCATCTAGATCAACATCCCATAATCGAAAACTGTCTACTCCAAGTTGATCGTCCAACGGCGCGAGGAAGATACAGTAAGATCCAGCGTTATTTTCCAACGTGTTCTTTACTAACTGCTCTGATGACCATATGACCCACACTAGATGAATGATATAACGTTGCCCACGGAATTATAAACGACCCCCCGCCCATCCGGTCAACATCAGATGATACGTAGTAACTTCTAGAAGTACCTCCAGTTGACATTTTTTATCTGGCACCGATCGCTACCAAACTGTATTTGATCATCAATAAAATGCATTTGGGGCTATAAATCAAGTTCTGGAGAAAGCTGCAGAAAACGATAAAAACATACTTATACTTTAGACCATATTTTATTATGAATATGTGAATGAAAAAGTATAACGTTGCTACACCCTGAACAATAGATATAGGACATTGAATGGGCCATAATAATGTCAATTTAGCAATAGAATTTAAAAAGTTATAGCCCTGCAAAGAAGGGGAACTTCTCCATAGACAAATAGAGCTGGCTAGGGATGGTAAATTATGAATTTAACCATGGCGATCAAAGTGTTAATTAGTGTAAGAATGCATAATAGTAATAATAATAATAGAAAAATAATAGTTTTTATTTTTTTATTGATTTACAGCCACAGTGGCCATTTCAAATGTATGTTCTCAAAATTAATGGGATAACGTTTGTAGGAACATTTTACAGCCACAAGATGGCAGCAATTCCAAAGCAATATAAACTCAGATCATAGGTAGATTAGTATTATGTATTCAGAAAGTATACTAAAATTGTGTTAAACCCCAGTGGAATGTGTGTGTGTGTGCGTGTGTGTAACACTAGTTGGTCCTGGAAGGTGTGTGTGTGTGTGTGTGTGTGTGTGTAACACTAGTTGGTTCTGGAAGGTGTGTGTGTGTGTGTGTGTGTGTAACACTAGTTGGTCCTGGAAGGTGTGTGTGTGTAACACTAGTTGGTTCTGGAAGGTGTGTGTGTGTAACACTAGTTGGTTCTGGAAGGTGTGTGTGTGTAACACTAGTTGGTTCTGGAAGGTGTGTGTGTGTGTAACACTAGTTGGTTCTGGAAGGTGTGTGTGTGTAACACTAGTTGGTTCTGGAAGGTGTGTGTGTGTAACACTAGTTGGTCCTGGAAGGTGTGTGTGTGTAACACTAGTTGGTTCTGGAAGGTGTGTGTGTGTAACACTAGTTGGTTCTGGAAGGTGTGTGTGTGTAACACTAGTTGGTTCTGGAAGGTGTGTGTGTGTGTGTAACACTAGTTGGTTCTGGAAGGTGTGTGTGTGTGTAACACTAGTTGGTTCTGGAAGGTGTGTGTGTGTGTAACACTAGTTGGTTCTGGAAGGTGTGTGTGTGTAACACTAGTTGGTTCTGCAAGGTGTGTGTGTGTAACACTAGTTGGTTCTGGAAGGTGTGTGTGTGTGTAACACTAGTTGGTTCTGGAAGGTGTGTGTGTGTAACACTAGTTGGTTCTGGAAGGTGTGTGTGTGTGTAACACTAGTTGGTTCTGGAAGGTGTGTGTGTGTAACACTAGTTGGTTCTGGAAGGTGTGTGTGTGTGTAACACTAGTTGGTTCTGGAAGGTGTGTGTGTTAATACGAGTTGGTTCTGGAAGGTGTGTGTGTGTAACACTAGTTGGTTCTGGAAGGTGTGTGTGTTAATACGAGTTGGTTCTGGAAGGTGTGTGTGTGTGTTAATACGAGTTGGTTCTGGAAGGTGTGTGTGTGTAACACTAGTTGGTTCTGGAAGGTGTGTGTGTGTAACACTAGTTGGTTCTGGAAGGTGTGTGTGTGTGTTAATACGAGTTGGTTCTGGAAGGTGTGTGTGTGTAACACTAGTTGGTTCTGGAAGGTGTGTGTGTGTGTAACACTAGTTGGTTCTGGAAGGTGTGTGTGTGTGTAACACTAGTTGGTTCTGGAAGGTGTGTGTGTGTAACACTAGTTGGTTCTGGAAGGTGTGTGTGTGTTGCCTGTCTTCATGTAATTGAATGTTGAAGGTCTCTTGTTTAGTCAGCTGTTTGAACCAAATGTCAGAGAGAGAAAACGGTAATGAGGTATTTTTGTCTGAGCGGTGATGACATTAACCTGATGACTGTCACCCTGTCTGAGCGGTGATGACATTAACCTGATGACTGTCACCCTGTCTGAGCGGTGATGACATTAACCTGATGTCTGTCACCCTGTCTGAGCGGTGATGACATTAACCTGATGTCTGTCACCCTGTCTGAGCGGTGATGACATTAACCTGATGTCTGTCACCCTGTCTGAGCGGTGATGACATTAACCTGATGACTGTCACCCTGTCTGAGCGGTGATGACATTAACCTGATGACTGTCACCCTGTCTGAGCGGTGATGACATTAACCTGATGACTGTCACCCTGTCTGAGCGGTGATGACATTAACCTGATGACTGTCACCCTGTCTGAGCGGTGATGACATTAACCTGATGACTGTCACCCTGTCTGAGCGGTGATGACATTAACCTGATGACTGTCACCCTGTCTGAGCGGTGATGACATTAACCTGATGTCTGTCACCCTGTCTGAGCGGTGATGACATTAACCTGATGACTGTCACCCTGTCTGAGCGGTGATGACATTAACCTGATGTCTGTCACCCTGTCTGAGCGGTGATGACATTAACCTGATGACTGTCACCCTGTCTGAGCGGTGATGACATTAACCTCATGTCTGTCACCCTGTCTGAGCGGTGATGACATTAACCTTACCTGCCTGAGCGGTGATGACATTAACCTGATGACAACAAAACTAAATCATCTTGAATTCTCAAATCACATCAGCGTAGAAACCGGTTTCAACGTTAAAGGAACACGTTAATATATTATGGGAAATGTGCTTAGCATCCAGAGTCAGACAAGAAGATAGATACCAGTCTGTGTGCTCAGTAGAAAGCTATTAAGCTAGCTAATTTAGCACAAATGAATGGAAGTGGATAGGGACCAGGTGGCCTAGTTTAGCACAAATGAATGGAAGTGGATAGGGACCAGGTGGCCTAGTTTAGCACAAATGAATGGAAGCGGATAGGGACCAGGTGGCCTAGTTTAGCACAAATGAATGGAAGCGGATAGGGACCAGGTGGCCTAGTTTAGCACAAATGAATGGAAGCGGATAGGGACCAGGTAGCTTAGTTTAGCACAAATGAATGGAAGCGGATAGGGACCAGGTAGCTTAGTTTAGCACAAATGAATGGAAGCGGATAGGGACCAGGTAGCTTAGTTTAGCACAAATTAAGTGAATGAACGTGTTTATTTATTTGTATTTATCTTTATTGATCCCCTTGGGGAAATTCAGGCATCATAGCAGCATGGGGGAGGGGGAGAGGAGGTACAGGTAGTAGAAGACATGATACAGTTCCAGTGGTGGCTGGTCCATAGAGGGTGCTAGGGCGCCGCCCCCCCCCCCCCCCCCCCTGGTGGAAAGAAGAATAAAGAATAAAGAAATGGTTTTGGATTTTTCTATAATAGTCGCTATTTGACCGCTAAAAATATAATATATTTTTTAAATAACTAATATTTACTCATTTTAAGTATGTTTGTGTTTAAAATGCACAATAACGTATAATATATCAAATATAAATCATTGTTTGTGCATCCTATTCACCCCCCCTCTCTTCTCGGGCGCTAGAAATCAGCACCAGCGTCAGTGCGCAACTCAGCCAATTGAAAAATTCACAGGGCAACATAATGAACCTAGCAACAAAGTTGAATCCAATCAGCGTCTTCAAATATGATGCCTGAGGGCGCTTTTCTCTAGCGCCCGAAGTAGAGTCTATTAACTCTATTGACTGAGCGTGGTATTCGTGTGACATCACGTCCCGTCCACCAGGAAATCCCATACGCTCGAAGGATAGGAGTCTGAGGCGGGCTGTCAACGCTAAATGTTTATTCGACAACGCTAAACGTTTAGCGCTAAACGAAAGGCAACGCTAAACGTTTATTCAACATAATAATAGTGCACTTTACATTTGGAACCAAATCTCAAAGTGCTAAGATTTTACATCAATACAACATCAACACTGTCTGCTTGCTAATGGTAGCTAACCGGAACTGATTTGCCAACAGGAAAGCAACCAACAATATTGTCTGTGCGGAACCCTTATCCCCAACACATAATTCCGCCCCACCTAGAATAATTTTCACCACCCGCCACTGTACAGGTCATAGAATTATAGTACAGTGGAGAATAGTAAAAATTTAAATAGAATAAAAATAGGCGGTGTAAACAATATAACAATATAATTAACTCTGGGCATGCACATAATTGGGCAAGTGGCAGTGTAAAAAGGTCAAGGTGCTAGATGAGGGTATGTATGCCCTCTCATTTATATTTGCCCTGCAATAAATATAGTTACAATATAAATATAATCTAATATATATAATCTAAAAATGCTAATTATATTATGGGAATTAAGAGTTATGAGGCTCTACTATGGGAATTAATAGTAATGGTAATGATCTCAAACCTACCGAAGTCGGCCCATGTCACCCCACTTCTTAGGGACCTGCACTGGCTCCCCATTGCTGCACGAATCAGCTTCAAGGCCCTCGACCTGGCATACCGTGCGGCAAAGGGAACCGCTCCCGCCTACCTCCGGTCAATGGCCTCTAACTACACACCTTCAAGACCCCTACGCTCTGCATCTTCTGGCCGCCTCAGACCTACTCCTATCCAAGCTCCGGGAGGGTCATCAAAGAGAAGTCGCCTATTCTCAGTCCTTGCCCCACAATGGTGGAATGAACTACCCACCCCAGTTAGGAGTCGGAAGGACAGCCGAAACACGTCCAATCTTTCGCCGTCAAAAAAAAAAAAAAAAAATTGAACATTATTTTGATATTTCATTACCAATTATCATAGCAAAACAGCTTTTTCAAACAGTCTGTAATGCATTTTGGAAACGGGAGATGGGCTCATGGTGTAATGGGCCACCTGGCCTGAGAAACATAAGGAGGAAAGAAAAAGTAAGGACTTGGGTAGAACACACATATTTTGAATGCCTTTGGCAGATTTAATTTTTTTGGGCCATTTTTATCTAGATTAATCTAGATTAAATCCAGGATTGCAGATAGATTAATCTAGATTCATTTTTTTTTTATCTATGCCCACCTCTAAGTGTAATGTAAATGTATGTGGGAATTAAGAGTAATGAGGCTGTACTTTGGGAATGAATAGTAATGAGGCTGTACTGTGGGAATTAAGACTATTGAGGCTGTACTGTGGGAATGAATAGTAATGAGGCTGTACTGTGGGAATTAAGACTATTGAGGCTGTACTGTGGGAATGAATAGTAATGAGGCTGTACTGTGGGAATTAATAGTAATGAGGTTGTACTGTGGGAATTAAGACTATTGAGGCTGTATTGTGGGAATTAAGACTATTGAGGCTGTATTGTGGGAATTAAGACTATTGAGGCTGTATTGTGGGAATTAAGACTATTGAGGCTGTATTGTGGGAATTAAGACTATTGAGGCTGTACTGTGGGAATTAATACTATTGAGGCTGTACTGTGGGAATTAAGACTATTGAGGCTGTACTGTGGGAATTAAGACTATTGAGGCTGTACTGTGGGAATTAAGACTATTGAGGCTGTACTGTGGGAATTAAGACTATTGAGGTTGTACTGTGGGAATTAAGACTATTGAGGCTGTATTGTGGGAATTAAGACTATTGAGGCTGTATTGTGGGAATTAAGACTATTGAGGTTGTACTGTGGGAATTAAGACTATTGAGGTTGTACTGTGGGAATTAAGACTATTGAGGCTGTACTGTGGGAATTAAGACTATTGAGGCTGTACTGTGGGAATTAAGACTATTGAGGCTGTACTGTAGGAATGAATAGTAATGAGGCTGTACTGTGGGAATTAATAGTAATGAGGCTGTACTGTGGGAATTAAGACTATTGAGGCTGTATTGTGGGAATTAAGACTATTGAGGCTGTACTGTGGGAATTAAGACTATTGAGGCTGTACTGTGGGAATTAAGACTATTGAGGCTGTACTGTGGGAATTAAGACTATTGAGGTTGTACTGTGGGAATTAAGACTATTGAGGTTGTACTGTGGGAATTAAGACTATTGAGGCTGTACTGTGGGAATTAATACTATTGAGGTTGTACTGTGGGAATTAAGACTATTGAGGCTGTATTGTGGGAATTAAGACTATTGAGGCTGTACTGTGGGAATTAAGACTATTGAGGCTGTATTGTGGGAATTAAGACTATTGAGGCTGTATTGTGGGAATTAAGACTATTGAGGCTGTATTGTGGGAATTAAGACTATTGAGGCTGTACTGTGGGAATTAAGACTATTGAGGCTGTATTGTGGGAATTAAGACTATTGAGGCTGTACTGTGGGAAGTAAGACTATTGAGGCTGTACTGTGGGAATTAAGACTATTGAGGCTGTACTGTGGGAATTAATAGTAATGAGGTTGTACTGTGGGAAGTAAGACTATTGAGGCTGTACTGTGGGAATTAATAGTAATGGGGTTGCATTGTGGGAATTAAGACTATTGAGGTTGTATTGTGGGCATTAAGACACGTATTGTGGGAGATCACCCTCCCTCATTCCCCCTTTCTTTTTCTCTTTATTTATCTTTCCTCTGACAAAATAAGCTCTCTTTCCATCAGCGCTATTTCCCAGTGGGAATTTATTTTGGAATAGCATTGTTCAAACAGGGTGAGGCCTCCAGCAGACCAGGTCATTCCTCATTAACGACCACGGGCACAGAGCGCTCGGGCAGACCGGGTCATTCCTCATTAAAGACCATGGGCACAGAGTGCTGCCGCAGAACGCTGAATGCCAGCGGTGGTGGTGTGACTGGCAGCTCTGCGACGGCAGCAACGTTTGCATGGCATTTAGCCATGGGCTCCCGGCAGCCACCACCTAACACCAAGACAGGTAAATAACATGACTCCTCTGTGTTCACACACACACGCACGCACGCACACACACACACACACACAATCTCCTCAACAATCCCCGCCATCTTGCGCTGCCTCATAACGCGTGGTATTTAGCCTGAGAGAAGGGAGGAGCGGCAGTCACTCGTTAAGGTATTTTTAGCTGCTATTTGAAAATGACGACACACAGTCATAACTAGTGTAACTTATTTGTCATTTATTGTATTGGCAAAAGTCCAAAACAAACTGCGCAACCAGAAGTTGAATCAACAACAACAAAGAAGTGCTCTCACCACTATCTAACTATGATTATAGTTAGTGCTCTCACCACTATGTAACTATGATTATAGTTAGTGTTCTCACCACTATCTAACTGTGATTATAGTTAGTGCTCTCACCACTATCTAACTGTGATTATAGTTAGTGCTCTCACCTCTATCTAACTATGATTATAGTTAGTGCTCTCACCACTATCTAACTATGATTATAGTTAGTGCTCTCACCACTATCTCACTATGATTATAGTTAGTGCTCTCACCACTATCTCAACCAGTGCTCTCAACACGTCGCAAGATGGTGGCCTGCAGACGCGAACGGCCTGGGTTTGGGGAATTGCTGGAGACCAGCGAGGATGCGTCGGTCTCTGCATGTCCGATGGAAACTGAGGATTTCATGGAAGAGTCGGACGGATTCTTGTTTGAAGGCCCTGTGGAGGCGAGTATCCCTCCCGTCCAGGAAACACCGGAGGGGGGAGAAATGTCTCCTTGGGGCGCCTTGTTCGAGGATGTCGGGGAACCACCTCGGCCTCTTCGGCAGGATGCCCTGCTATCAGCTACATCAGACTGTGGCTCCTCAACCGGTCGAAGCCTGCTGCATGTGAGGGATGCGGGTTCGGTGGAGGAAAGTCAGCAGGGGGAACTGCAGGCTTTGTTTCCCGAGCTCATGGCGGTAGCTGCCGCTGCAAACGGCGTGCCGCTGCCGCAGCCATTGCCTGCTCCTGCCCCCGATGATCTCATAGGTCATCTCTGGCAGCGTCGCCCGGTGAGAGGGGTGGACGTTGTCTACCCATTTTTCCCCTCAATGGGGGCCTATGTTCGTCGGGGCCAGGCGGTGTCTCACATCATGGGACTTACCCCCGCCTACATACCAGTTACGCGGGTGTCGGGGTTGGTCAAAGGTATGAGAGAGGGCGTGCCACGGCTTGATAGGCCGATGGCCGCTCTACTCTGTCCGGATGTGGTGTGGGAGCCATTATGCAAGCCGGTTCTCCATGGAAGATCGGCTAGGCGATTGGCATATTGGGGTGACCAGTCATTTATCGCTGGTACACAGTCGCTGGCTGCGGCTTCTAACATCGCGCAGCTGGCTAGATTTGTATCGGGGATAATGACGGGCGGCACGGGTCTGACCGAGGTAAAATGCGATCAGATCACCCAGGCGGCAGGAGCTGTCCTGCATCTTACCCAGGTGCAGGCCATAGCCTCGGGCAAGGCGCGCGCCCTGGCCACCCTGACCCAGCGCCACCTTTGGCTGGAGCAGGCTCGAGTGCCAGAGAAGAAGAGAGCCCCTCTTCTGACGGCCGACCTCTCCGATGCTGGATTATTCGGGAAGGCCCTGCAGCTGATGACCTCAACGTGCAGAGAGATGGCAGAGGAGCGGTCCGTGCTCCAGCCCCATTTTCCGCCTCCCGTTCTTGCCGGTGGAGTCAGAAGGCTTCCACGACGTCGAGCTCCCTCCGCCGTGCCTACCACTGCCTCCGCCGCCACTGCTGGCCCCTCCAAGAAGGTCAGGAGGAGAGACAGCGATTCTGCTGCCGCCGGCCCATCCACAAGAGACGGTAGGGAACGACGTGACCAGCAGCCGATCCACTGCCGTCCCTCCGGGACTTCTCGGGGTGGCAAAACTCGAGCGGCTCGAGGCGGCAGACGCCGCTAAAGTGACTTTTCCCCCTGTGGTCCCCTCTACACCCTCCCCGGCCCCCTCATGATTTTGTGCCGTAAAAATAAATAAAAAGTTCCCTAAAAAGGGGACTATATTATTGGCCAAACAAACTGTGTGTTTCTTCACCAATACATATGATGGGGTTGCGAAATGTGAATCTGCATTATTACATTGAGAGATGAGTCGTGTTGTGTTACGCGATTAAGCAAGGTCTGCAAGCATACACTCAGTCATAGAAAGGTTCTATTAGCCTGACGCTCCACATGCAGGTAGAAGCTGGTGGTATGTTCCGTTGCTTGAGCAAAGTAATGTTGATCCACAACACTGTTGTGTTAGTTTCAGTAATACTCGTACACACGCGTTCCACGGCCTGGCCGTTACTCTCTGTCAGTGTTTTTGCTATGTACGACATAGAAAGCGGGTGTAGGATTCACACACACACGACTTGTTTTGTTATAAATCCTGTTCACAGTCTGTGGGTAGCGGGCATTGTATTAGCTTATGCTATACATTGGCATTCTACCGAAGGTCTCAAAATGCTACAGTTGTTTTTGGTGTGTAGGGAAAAAGGGTTGTGTGAGGGGGTGCCGAATAAACCCCTCCTTCCCACTTGATTGGTTTAGGGGATTTTTCTCATTCTGCTGAGCCAGTCAGGGCCGAGCCGTTCAACGTCTTGGCAGGGGTGGGGGGGGGGGGGAGGGTTGTCCTGACACGACTCCTATTACAAACAGGAGTCGTGTACAGGGTTTCCCCCCGTCATAGCATATACGTTGCTATGGCGACGGCTTCCGTGAGTTAAGATCTTTACGTAAGGTTTGTGGTGTTAAAGTGTCGGGTTAGAGCGTAGGGCTTACGGGTCTGCTACGCTCGATTTTATGTGTAAACTTGAGTCAGTTGGTCACGTGACTCACAGTTGACATGTCTTTTTCATAACTACGACTCATGTGGGAAGGCTTCTGGGAAAGTTCGGTCTATACTCTTTGACAAAAGGAGTGACTGGATGTAAAAATGTAAACAGTTTTTACTCCCAGCTGTGCAGTTTGGGTTTATACTGTTGATGCTTCTTCTTTATTATTATAAAGAGTTGGAGTTGGTTGCATCTCACCCCTCTTGTCGTTCCCCTGGGCGCCTTGGGGATTCAATGAAAGGTCTAAATAGCCTATTTATTGATGTGGATATACCCGACACACACATAGTGCTAGTTCGGGATGTTCTGTTGGACATTAAGCAACTGACTGGCGCGCCTTGGTTGCTTGGGGTTAAAACAGCGTTTTTATAAAGCAACTGGGATGGGGGTTTTCCTCTTCCGACGACCTGTGTGGTTGTCGACGGATTCTCGTTCATATCGGGGGATGATGGCGGAATGGATCTGAACATACGTAGAAGGGTTTCACGCCCTGGGGGTGGGCCGCCGGGCGCGGTTCGCACCGAACGTCTGGGTGGCGCCTTCTTTTCATGTCTAAGATCAACACGCATGTCTGCCCCTTCTCCTGGAGTTGGCAGGTCGGCGTGGTTAGGGCACGGGACTGGTTCTGGTCACGCTGGTCCGGATCAGTTGCACCCGCCGGGGATGCAGATCTGCTGTTCTGGTACCCTGAGGGACTTGGGCTTTTTTCAGGGGGAAAAATGCCAGGTCGGTCCGGGTGTCACAGGGTTAAGCGCTATGGAGCCCTTGTTGGGTACATTGTATTCTACACTGTCGTAATGGCTTACGGCCGTGCCAACCTGTACACGCCCGATCTCGTCAGATCTCGGCCGCCACGCAGGTTGGTCTTGGTTAGTACTTGGTTGGGTGACCTCCTGGGAATACCAAGTACGGGGTGCTTGGGGCTGGTTCTCCATTTCTTTCGCTCTTCTCTTACGCGTGGCGAAGAGGGGCCTATTGGGGTGGTCTTTGACCTCCTCGGGGGACCCTGTGCTCCCCGTATCGCCGGGCCCGGTCCGAAGTAATGTTTTCGTTGACCCGTAGGCCCGGGATAACCCTGTTGGAAACTGAAACACGGGTACTGTGGTGGTGCCGCAGGTACGTTTTGGAGTTTTTTTCCTGAGGGGTTATGGGACCGACCACTGCATAGGGTAATGCCTGGGTGGTTGGTTCTCTGGTGTGTCGGTGCAGTGTCAACTCCCGGGTTGCCCGGTTGAGTGTGCCCCTGCACGTTCGTGACGTCTGCCAATTGTGTCAGCCTTCGCTTTGAGGGAGGTTTGTCATGGTGACGACAACGCCAGCATACGCCCCTTCCGCCGGGCGGCTGTGTTCAGCTGACCCCTCTGGCGCCTGT
This sequence comes from Notolepis coatsorum, assembly GCF_963971535.1. Lineage (NCBI taxonomy): Eukaryota > Metazoa > Chordata > Actinopteri > Aulopiformes > Paralepididae > Notolepis > Notolepis coatsorum. The sequence goes on from NC_140174.1 coordinate 125,986,592, forward strand.
CTCGTCCGCAGTCTCCAGGCTCGGGTTAACAGCCTGTTGCCTGGTTTTTTCCCCGGTGCGCTACCTGCTTCCGTGGTAAGCCTTGTTATTACGGCCGTGCTGACTGCCTGTACTGCAGGGTCAGTGTGCCAGGCGGTGTACTATTGGGGGGACAGGGCCCGCTCGGCTGAGGGGCCTTTGTCCGAATACGCTGGCGATGTGGGGGGCGGGGTCACTAAGTGCCCACCTGGTGGGGTCTTGATGCTGGCATCATGGACTTCTCCGGGCCCCCGTTCCAGGGGGTCCAGTCCCTTTGGTGGGTCTGGGCCTTCCTTCGCGCTCCGCTGCTACGGCCTTGCCACGGGGTTGGGTTGCCCTTGACCCCGTGATTCTGGGGGCAGTAACGAGGTTGTTCCCTCCGTTCGTTCCCGGGTGGCATGCGGGTTGTGCGTGTGTGTAGTCGTGGGGTCAGGCCACGGTCTGCTCACCCTGTGCGTTGAGTTGCTTGAGTGCCTCTTCGCACGGTCGGGTCCGTCGCCCTCCCGGGAACCTCCAATAGGGGGGGTGCCCTCCATTAGGGGGGGTCGGGGGGGCTCGGCCCTCCCTGTTCTGATGGTTGTGGGGGGCCTTCAGCGGAGTGTATTTGTCGGCCGATGGCTCTCGCTCGGCCTCCCTTGTGCATGAGTGACGCCGAGCGAGAGCCACTATGATGCAGAACGTTAGGTTATGAATATAACCAAGTTCTGTTAATAGTGGTGACGCTCGGCGTCCGACGCCGCTGCAGCCCTTGATCTCACCTTGTGGTGAAAGCTTGGGAAGGAGGAGAGCAGACGGCCACACACCTGCTTATGAAGGTAAGCAATGAAGGTGACAACCAGAACCTGCAGATTCCTCCTGAGCAACGTCAGAAGGATACGCCCCTTCCTGACAAAAGAAGCCACCCAACTCCTCGTCCAATCAACAGTCATCTCCCGCCTCGACTACTGCAACGCACTGCTAGCTGGCCTCCCGGCCACTGCCACCAAGCCTCTTCAACTCATTCAAAATGCAGCGGCCCGCCTGATCTCAAACCTACCGAAGTCGGCCCATGTCACCCCACTTCTTAGGGACCTGCACTGGCCCCCTTTTGCTGCACGTATCCGCTTCAAGGCCCTCGACCTAGCATACCGTGCGGCAAAGGGAACCGCTCCCGCCTACCTCCGGTCAATGGTCTCTAACTACACACCCTCAAGACCCCTACGCTCTGCATCTTCTGGCCGCCTCAGATCTACTCCTATCCAAGCTCCCGGAGGGTCATCAAAGAGAAGCCGCCTATTCTCAGTCCTTGCCCCACAATGGTGGAATGAACTACCCATCCCAGTTAGGACAGCCGAATCCCGTCCAATCTTTCGCCGTCGACTAAAGACTCACTTCTTCAACCATTATCTGAAATGATAAAAAAAAAAAAAAAAAATCTAACCCCGACTAACCTTAATGTCATGCACTTGTCCTAATAAACTAACCTACACTGTAACACGCAACACTTTGATGAACATTGTTACTCAGCTGATAGAGTTATACCCTTCTTGCTGTCTTGTCGCACAGAACTTGTAAGTCGCTTTGGATAAAAGCGTCAGCTAAATGACTAAATGTAAATGTAAATGTAAGCTAACGAGGGGTGTGGTCAGACGAATACTGGGATAAAGGTACATTGTGGAATTTTATTCAGTGCGCGTGCACGCGTGCGAGGACAGTGCATGAGTGACGCCGAGCGTCACCACTATTAACAGAACTTGGTTATATTCATAACCTAACGTTATCACATTTTAACATAAACAGATCACCTCAGTTATCACATTTTAACATGAACAGATCACCTCAGTTATCACATTTTAACATGAACAGATCACCTCAGTTATCACATTTTAACATAAACAGATCACCTCAGTTATCACATTTTAACATGAACAGATCACCTCAGTTATCACATTTTAACATGAACAGATCACCTCAGTTATCACATTTTAACATGAACAGATCACCTCAGTTATCACATTTTAACATGAACAGATCACCTCAGTTATCACATTTTAACATGAACAGATCACCTCAGTTATCACATTTTAACATGAACAGATCACCTCAGTTATCACATTTTAACATGAACAGATCACCTCAGTTATCACATTTTAACATGAACAGATCACCTCAGTTATCACATTTTAACATGAACAGATCACCTCAGTTATCACATTTTAACATGAACAGATCACCTCAGTTATCACATTTTAACATGAACAGATCACCTCAGTGATCACATTTTAACATGAACAGATCACCTCAGTGATCACATTTTAACATGAACAGATCACCTCAGTTATCACATTTTAACATGAACAGATCACCTCAGTTATCACATTTTAACATGAACAGATCACCTCAGTTATCACATTTTAACATGAACAGATCACCTCAGTTATCACATTTTAACATGAACAGATCACCTCAGTGATCACATTTTAACATGAACAGATCACCTCAGTGATCACATTTTAACATGAACAGATCACCTCAGTGATCACATTTTAACATGAACAGATCACCTCAGTGATCACATTTTAACATGAACAGATCACCTCAGTGATCACATTTTAACATGAACAGATCACCTCAGTGATCACATTTTAACATGAACAGATCACCTCAGTTATCACATTTTAACATGAACAGATCACCTCAGTTATCACATTTTAACATGAACAGATCACCTCAGTTATCACATTTTAACATGAACAGATCACCTCAGTTATCACATTTTAACATGAACAGATCACCTCAGTTATCACATTTTAACATGAACAGATCACCTCAGTTATCACATTTTAACATGAACAGATCACCTCAGTTATCACATTTTAACATGAACAGATCACCTCAGTTATCACATTTTAACATGAACAGATCACCTCAGTTATCACATTTTAACATGAACAGATCACCTCAGTTATCACATTTTAACATGAACAGATCACCTCAGTTATCACATTTTAACATGAACAGATCACCTCAGTTATCACATTTTAACATGAACAGATCACCTCAGTTATCACATTTTAACATGAACAGATCACCTCAGTTATCACATTTTAACATGAACAGATCACCTCAGTGATCACATTTTAACATGAACAGATCACCTCAGTTATCACATTTTAACATGAACAGATCACCTCACAGAGTTGTCACCTGTGCAAAACCTCATTCTTCCACCTCAGACATATAGCCAGACTCTGTCCCACACTCACCCTGCCAGATGACCAAACATTTGTTCACGCCTTTGTCTCCTCAAGGCTCGACTACTGCTACACGCACTGCTAACAAGAGCATCCAGAAGCTCCAGTACATTCAGAACTGTGCTGCTAGGATCCTGATGAGAGTGCGGAGATATGAACACATCACACCACGTACTCCATTCCCTACACTGGATCCCCATCTCCTTCAGGTTTGAATACAAGGCCTCCCTCCTCACCCATCAGTGCATCCACAGCAACGCCCCCCCCCCTCCTATCTAAAGGAGCTCATCGCTCCCCCGACCTCCACCCGCTGCCTCCGCTCTGGATACTCAAACACACTCAAACCCAAACACAAGACACACCTCTGCACCGTGGGGGCGACCGGGCCTTCTGCTCAGCTGCTCCTCGGCTGTGGAATGCCCCCCCCGACCGTCTGAGAGCACCACAGTCCGTTGAGGCTTTCAAAAGGGGACTAAAAACGGCACTTACATTTGTTTTTAACAAGGCATTTGCCTAAATGGACCGACTGATGCCTTGTGTGTTTTACAGTTAAACATTTTTTTTTTATTATTTTGATCTGAATGTTTCTTCCATTTCACTGGTTGTTTTATTCATACATTTTTTTTAAAATCTCCTTTCATGTAGCATTTTGTTGTTACAAATATAAAGTGCGTTACAAATAGAATTTATTATTATTATTAGAGTTATCACATTTAACATGAACAGATCACTTTACAAAGTTATCATATTTTGAAACGTTTTATCCCCTCACTTTACTCACTCCCCTCTTATTCAACTGAAATAATTCTAAAATGACGTGGCCGCTGACAGCCGGGGCAATAACAAAAAAGTACAGAAAACTGATTTGAAAAACAATAAATCAATAAGCCGCCCCTTCCATTCTAACAACGTGACACCTGCAGCTCATTAAACGAGGCCCAATGTCAACTCAGGAGAGCAGGGCACACAGAGCCCGCCTCCTCCCGCTTCCTCCAGCCTATTACGACACTACAAACCTCAAGCCCCGATATACTGTATGTACTAGAAATAAATATGATTGTCCCTTAATCTGATTTTATTATACCAGGGACTCCCGCTGGTGAACCCACAGAGGGGCGGTGATGGCTGTCGTGTTATTGCAGGGAGCGAGAGTGTGTTTTTCATATCACTTTTCTTTCACTGTGTTCTATCATGTCATGACTATTATTGTTCCTATTGCCGTGAGCGGATCTGCATTTATGTGCACAGCAGAACTTAATAAAGTGGAGTTATTTCATTGTTTGTGTGAGAGTGGTATGGGCTGGATGGTGCTATTGTTGAGTGAGATTGTGTGTCTGTTTGTGTAGGTGTGTGTGTGTGTGTGTGTGTTTTCATGTGCACGGTATGTTTGTGAATATGTGTGTGTGTGTGTGTGTGCTTGTGCGCCTGTACTGTATTTTTGTATGTGTGCTTGTATGGGTATATTCGTGTCTGTGTGCACGTTTGTATATGAATGTGTATGTGTCTGTGTTTGTATTGTAGCGCTGAGAAGAAGGAGTCGGAGGCGGTGTCTCGAAGCTAAACCTAATTCCTTTATTCATCAGCGTAACAACAAATCGACGTAGTCGTATCGACAGTAAAATAAGAATGCCGGTGGCAGGAAGTGCCACCCTATAAATCGTCCGGGGGGAACTACCATTCCCAACGAGTTCCGTGTGAATTATGTACAGTCACTACACAAGCCCCCCCAGAATTCACCCATAGTCAAAATCCCCCCGGCGTGGGGGAACAATTGCCCGGCCTCTGCGTGTGCGGAAAGCCGGGGGCGGGGAGGGCGGAGTGGCATAAGCGCCCGCGCCGTCCACGACACCCGGGGGCACGAAACGGCCTCGGCGAGCGCGGAAAACCGGGGGCGGAGAGGGGAAAGCGTCGCAAGCGCCTGTACCCTCACCGACACCCGGGGGCGCTGGCATCGGTGAGGCCGCCGGTGGCTCTGTGGGCGGTGGCACCCGGGGCAACGGCGGACGACCCCTGCGGGGGGGAAGGGCCAACTCCAAAGGCTGTGAAACGTCTATGTGAGCGGGCTTGATCCTGTCAATTGACACGGTCTCCGTCCTACCGCCCATGTCGACCATGAGGTCCTTGTTACCGTGTCGCAGGACCCTAAACGGGCCATCGTAAGGGGGGCGTAGGGGCCCCCGGTGCGCATCGTGGCGAACAAAAACATACTCCGCCGTGTGCAGGCTGCGCGGCACCCGGGAAACGGGGGTACCATGCTGCGACGTGGGAATCGGGGCGAAGGTCTGAGCCGCTTCTCGCAGGGTGGAACGCTGGCTGGCCGCGGACCAAGGGGTTGTCGCGTCCGGAATGAAATCCCCCGGGACGCGCAATGTCTGGCCGTATAACAGTTCCGCGGACGAGGCCTGCAGGTCTTCCTTGGGGGCGCTCCTAAGTCCGAGCATGACCCACGGCAGCTTATCCACCCAGTTGCCGTCCGTCAGGCCTGCGCGCAGCGCCGCCTTCATGGACCGGTGGAAACGTTCGCATAGCCCGTTGGCCTGCGGGTGGTACGCGGTTGTACGGTGCAGCTTAACCCCCAGGCCGCTGGTGACCGCGTTCCAGAGCTCTGAGGTGAACTGCGAGCCCCGGTCGGAGGAGAGGTCCGACGGGGTCCCGAAACGTGCGATCCACGTGCTGATAAAGGCGCGGGCCACGTCGGAAGAAGACGTCGAGGCGAGGGGAACGGCTTCCGGCCATCGGGTGGTCCTGTCCACCATAGTGAACAGGTAGGTAAACCCGTGAGAGGAAGAAAGCGGGCCCACGAGGTCAACATTGACGTGGTCGAACCTCCTCTCGGGAACCACGAATGTCACAAGCGGGGCCTTGGTATGTCGGTGCACTTTAGCCCGTTGGCAGGACACACACGCGTCGACCCAGGCCATCACGTCTTTCTTGAGCCCTCGCCACACAAACTTCTGTGACACCAACCTGCTCGAAGGCTTCCTACCGGGGTGAGACAGGTCGTGCACAGCCTCGAAAGCCCGCCTGCGCCAGCCTATAGGGACCAGCGGCCGGGGTTGCCCGGTGGAGAGGTCACAGAGCAGGGACGCGCCCGAGCCGCCAATCGCGACGTCTCTGAGGCGCAGACTGGTATCCGCTGTCCTGAGGGCCTGGATGTCGTGGTCGGAGGCCTGTTCCGAGCCCATGGCGACGTAGTCGAGGCCCAGTTGCACAGCTCCGATGACGACCCTGGATAGGCAGTCTGCGACCACGTTGGCCTTCCCGGCGATATGCCGTATGTCTGTCGTGTACTCGGAAATGTACGAGAGTTGGCGCTGTTGCCGCGCGGACCACGGTTCAGCCACCTTGGACATGGAGAACGTGAGGGGTTTGTGGTCGACGAAGGCCGTAAACTCCCGGCCCTCCAGCATGAAACGAAAATGGCGCACCGCCAACCAGAGACCTAGGAGCTCTCTGTCAAATGCGCTGTACTTGCGCTCCCTGGGGGTCAGTTGACGGCTGAAAAACGCCAGCGGTTGCCAGGCGCCGTCAACGTATTGCTCATGCACTGCGCCCACCGCGTAGTCTGACGCGTCGGTGGTAATGGCGACCGGGGCCCCCGGTGACGGGTGAGCCAACATGGCTGCACCCGCCAGGGCCGCCTTGGTGGCCGCGAAGGCTGTCGTCCTCTCGGCCGTCCAGTCGACCGGCTGGTTGGGGGACTTGTCCTTCAGCGCCTCGTAAAGCGGCCGCATGGTGTGGGCCGCCCGGGGGATGAACCGGTGATAAAACGTCACCATCCCGAGAAATTCCCTGAGCGCCCGGGCCGTCGGGGGTCGTGGGAAAGCGGAAACGGCCTCCACTTTCGACGGGAGGGGGGCGGCCCCCCTCCTGTCGATGAGGTGTCCGAGGAACCGTATGGAGGTCAACCCGAACTGACACTTAGCCGGGTTGATGATTAGGCCGTTTTGGCCCAGCCTCGTAAAGAGGCATCGTAGGTGCTCCAGGTGCTCTTCGGGCGAGGAGCTGGCGACGAGGATGTCGTCCAGGTAGACAAAAATAAACGGCATGTCTCTGAGCGTCGAGTCCATTAGCCTCTGGAAAGACTGTGCCGCGTTCTTCAGTCCGAACGGCATCCGTAGGAACTCAAACAGACCGAAGGGTGTTACCACCGCCGTCTTCGGGACGTCCAAGGGGTGTACCGGCACTTGGTGGTAACCGCGTACCAGGTCTACTTTCGAAAAGAACAGCTTACCCGCCAGGTGCCCTGAGAAGTCCTGGATGTGGGGGACCGGGTAGCGGTCTGGCGTGGTAGCGTCGTTGAGGCGTCTGTAGTCCCCGCACGGTCTCCATCCCCCGTCCGGTTTGGGCACGATGTGCAGCGGCGAGGCCCAGGGGCTGTCCGAGCGTCGGACAATCCCCAACTTCTCCATGTTGGCGAACTCTGACCTAGCGACTGCTAGTCTGTCAGGGTTGAGCCGGCGGGCCCTAGCGTACACGGGAGCTCATTGAGTCTCTATGTGATGCTCGACCCCGTGTTTGGTGGTCGCGGCCGAGAACGTAGGCTGTGTCAAGCCGGGAAACTCCCGCAGTAGGCGTTGGTACACGTCACCTTCTGCGAGCGAGCTGGCCAGCCCGCTGTATACCACTTCATTGCGCACACAAGTCAAGGAAGCGTACGTCTGGGCGTCTACCAGGCGGCCGTGCCTCACGTCCACGAGGAGCCCATGTGCGCAGAGGAAATCCGCCCCGAGTAGTGGGAACGAGACGTCGGCCGTGACAAACTCCCACGTGAACCGCTGTCCCCCGAAACACAACTCCACGGTCCTCGTGCCGTAGGTGCGGATCGGGTTACCGTTGGCGGTCGTCAGTCGCGGACCCCCCCCCCCGCCGGCGGTGTCCACCACCGTCGCCGGTAGGACGCTCCTCTGTGCCCCGGTGTCGCAGAGGAATTCTCGACCAGAGAGTGTGTCCTTAATGAAGAGTAGCCTGTTCGACGTACCTGCGCTCACGGCCGCTACTGGGCGCAGGTGTTGGCGTTTCCCGCCCTGACAAAAGTACAAGGCGGGCGGCACTTCGTTGCTTTCGCGCCGAAGCGTGCATGGAAATAACACAGGCCTGTGTCATTATTGCCGTCGGCCGCGGCGCCCCTCTCCATCTTCGCCCCTCCCCCTCTGGGCATGTGCGCCCGTGTCGGGGCCAGCACCTCTGGGGCTAAGTGCTGCGTGGCCAGGTAGAACCGATCTGCCTCCTCCGCCAGAGCACGGGGATCCACAATGTTTGTATTGGCCAGCGCCGTCTGTACCCGTGGCGGCATGTGTCTGAGGAACAGCTCTTTAAATAAAAAGTTTGGCTGCTCGGCGCCCAGTAGATTCAGCATCATCTCCATATGCGCCGACGGCTTGCTGTCTCCCAAGCCACGTATATCCAACAAGCGTCGGGCCCGCTCAGACGGCGACAACTCAAAAATCCTGAGCAGGTGCGTCTTAAACGCCTCATATCTATCCCGGGCCGGCGGAGCGGTAATGAAGCCTACCGTTCTCGCCGCCGTAGTGTTGTTCAGACTCGAGACGACGTGGAAGTATCGAGCGGCGTCATCCACGATTCCCCGTAGGGCGAATTGCGCCTCCGCCTGGGCGAACCACGCGGCCGCCGACTGCTCCCAAAACTCAGGCAGTCTGAGAAAACCAGCGTTGTTTGCCATGTTCGTCGTATTCTCCGTCTCGGAAACTTCTTCGAGACTAATGTCGGGGTCACCAGTGTAGCGCTGAGAAGAAGGAGTCGGAGGCGGTGTCTCGAAGCTAAACCTAATTCCTTTATTCATCAGCGTAACAACAAATCGACGTAGTCGTATCGACAGTAAAATAAGAATGCCGGTGGCAGGAAGTGCCACCCTATAAATCGTCCGGGGGGAACTACCATTCCCAACGAGTTCCGTGTGAATTATGTACAGTCACTACAGTATATATATATATAAGTGTGTGTATTTGAGTGTGTGTGTGTGTGTGGAGGGGGGGGGGGGGCTGCATCTGCTTTGTTTATGAATCCAAGCATATTGACCTAATTTGTGGACTTGACGCTTCTCCTACTCCTCTTACTTCTCCTCCTACTTCTCCTACTTCTCCCCCTCCTTCTCCTACTTCTCCTCCTCCTTCTCCTACTTCTCCTCCTCCTTCTTCTCCTCCTTCTCTGCCTCCTTCTCTTCCTCCTTCTCCTCCTTCTCCTCCTCCTTCTCCTTCTCCTCCTACTTCTCCTTCTTCTCTTCCTCCTTCTCCTTCTTTTCCTCCTCCTTCTCCTCCTCCTCTTCTTCCTCCTTCTACCCCTCCTCCTTCTCCTTATTCTTCTTCTCCTCCTGCTCCTGCTCCTCCTCCTTCTCAACCTCCTTCTCCTCTTTCTTCTCTGGTTCCACCACAGTACCAAGCATGTCATGCTCGCTGTTTGGGAAGGGGGGCTAAACAATGTTCCAGTTAGGGGACAGACCCACATCTGCACCTTGTATATCAAGCCAGTTAGGCGACAGACCCTCACCTGCACCTTGTGTATACTGTTTATTTTTCTCATATTTTTCTCATGTGCTGCCTTGTTGCTATGTTGTTGTGGTCTTGTCTTTGCTATGCTGCCATGCTGTCTTGTATTTGATATGTTGTTGTGCTGCCTTGTCTTTGCTATGTTGTGCTGTCTTGTCTTTGCTATGTTGTTGTGCTGCCTTGTCTTTGCTATGTTGTTGTGCTGCCTTGTCTTTGCTATGTTGTTGTGCTGCCTTGTCTTTGCTATGTTGTTGTGCTGCCTTGTCTTTGCTATGCTGCCATGCTGTCTTGTATTTGCTATGCTGCCATGCTGTCTTGTATTTGCTATGTTGTGCTGTCTTGTCTTTGCTATGTTGTTGTGCTGCCTTGTCTTTGCTATGTTGTTGTGCTGCCTTGTCTTTGCTATGTTGTTGTGCTGCCTTGTCTTTGCTATGTTGTTGTGCTGCCTTGTCTTTGCCATGTTGCCATGCTACCATACTACCATGCTGTCTTGTCTTGACCATGCTGTCTTGTCTTTACCATGTTACCATGCTGTCTTGTCTTTGCCATGCTGCAATGCTGTCTTGTCTTTACCATGTTACCATGCTGTCTTGTCTTTACCATACTGCCATGCTGTCTTGTCTTTACCATGTTACCATGCTGTCTTGTCTTTGCCATGTTACCATGCTGTCTTGTCTTTGCCATGCTGCCATGCTGTCTTGTCTTTACCATGTTACCATGCTGTCTTGTCTTTACCATACTGCCATGCTGTCTTGTCTTTACCATGTTACCATGCTGTCTTGTCTTTACCATGTTACCATGCTGTCTTGTCTTCCAAGAGCAGGCCCTTCCCCCCTACAGCACGCCACCCTGAAGCACTCAAGAGGCTACACCCCCACAACGGGACCAGGCAGCGCACCGGGGAGACAACCCCCAAAGAGGTTGATCCCTCAATCCAGGCAACAGGTCAAAAGGACTCGACCTGAGCCTGGAGCACTGCGGACTAAACAGGCGCCAAAGGGGTCTGCTGAAAACAGCACCCCGGCGGAAGGGCGTACGGTATGCTGTGCACCATGTCGCAGCCTCCACAAAAAAAAACCCACCCTCTAGAGGGGCAGAGGCAAACAAGGCTGACGCGATTGGCAGATGTCATGAAAGGTGCAGGGGCACACTCGCAGGCAGACGGGGTCAAGCCCGGCCTAACCCGAGAGTCGACTCCGCTACCAACACACCTGGAAACCAATCACCACCTAACAGGGTAGCCCCCCTTATAAATAATAAAAGGGGGGACATCCTCCCCAGCCGCGTTGAGGCAGGCCAGGACCGTGATGTGTTCCCTGGTTCCCTGGGCCTGCCTGTAGGCGTGCTTCATCCCACGGGGCACAACAACCTTCCTCCGGTTGGAGTCCATCTGAAACCCCGTCTCGTCACAGTTGTAAATATGACGGGGTTTCTCCCTCAGCCCGTGCTCCTCCATGGTGCTGGTGAGGAGCTTGAAGTATTCTTCTATGGCCCCCCTCTTGGCGCAGGCTGCCCTCCCACGGTCAATGGTGTCCGGGATCCGGATCGTGAGGCGATGGTGTTGCCTCTCCCTGAAATTGATCCACCACCCCTGGCCAAGGGATGTTTTTAGGTTCCCTGGGTGGCGGAGGTTATAGATGGCCAGGGCGTGGGCCAGGACCTGTGACCTCGTCAGCGGAAACCCATAACTGGCAGAGTACAAGCAGTACTCCACCAGGGAACTTTCATCTTCAGGGGTAAGATAGGTGCTCCGGCCGATGTTGCAGGCCAGAGACACCTTTCCGCTGAGTCGGTCGATCAGGCTGGACTTAGGGACCTCGAACAACGTGGCTGCCCGCCTCGCACTCCACCTGCCTGCTCTGACCTCTGCAATGGCCTGATCCATAGCCTCCGGGGCCCACAGACGCACCTTCCTCTCCCTCTTCCGCATTTGCCGGATATTAGGCATGCTCTGCAAACACACAAAAATATTTTAAACAAGAAAGTAAAATAATATGAACTTTATTATTATTGTACGACTGACGAGTTTATTTTATTTGATTTATTTAGCACATTATTTAAAAAAAAACAGTGCTAGGAGGGAACTTATGTGAGTGATTTATGATGAAATTAAATTAGATTTGAATTGTTTTTTTTAATATGGATAAGGAGGTTGTTGACCTCAATGATGAATTTAGTTTATTGCTATGGTTTGTTGGATATGAGTGAAATTCTGATGAAAAGATGCAGAACAATGGAAGGTATCAAGAACATCTTGCCTATTGTTAAAGGGGCTATGCATTGCTATTCCTAGCACTATTTGGGCAACTTTACACAATTCCTGTGAGTCTATGTAACACATCTGTAAGGTTTATTCCAAAAAGAATCATTGTTTTATATTTCTAATCAAGTACTCAAAACCAGCATTTTTCAGCTCCAAGATTTCAAGCTTGGCTTGGCTCCACCCATACTAGCAGAATGCTTTGAGTGACAGCCACCCACCAAATAGCTCCGCCCATCTCCCCGTCCTTCCCTCTCAGGTCTCAGGTGTTTTTATTTCGACACGCAAAACATATACCGATTTTACTAACTAACAGCATTAATAACAATCAACAATCATGGCTGTACATTATGTTTGGGATCCAGAGAGCGACCCACAGTATGATTCAGAAGAAGAAGAAGTCGATTTGCAACAGCGAGGCTTGCAAATAGTTTCCGATTGGTAAGTTGATTACACCGTTAGTATAATGGCTTGCCGAAATAACGTTACTTACTTGATCGATCAGCCAGCTTTTGCTTCGATAGCTTGCTATAAGTAACGTTACCTTGTTTACCTCTGACTAGTTGTGTTTTTTTATTGAGCAGTTTTTAATTATGACTAGCTTGCTTCAATAGTTTGCCAAAATGTTACTTTATAAAGAGCAGCAGTTATATACAGTGTACTTCTGTCGCGTCCCGTCGAACACACACACTAACGTTAGATTGTACTCACCCACCCCCCAAACAACAGCGAGGCTTGTAAATAGTTTCCGATTGGTAAGTTGATTACACCGTTAGTATAATGGCTTGCCGAAATAACGTTACTTACTTGATCGATCAGCCAGCTTTTGCTTCGATAGCTTGCTATAAGTAACGTTACCTTGTTTACCTCTGACTAGTTGTGTTTTTTTATTGAGCAGTTTTTAATTATGACTAGCTTGCTTCAATAGTTTGCCAAAATGTTACTTTATAAAGAGCAGCAGTTATATACAGTGTACTTCTGTCGCGTCCCGTCGAACACACACACTAACGTTAGATTGTACTCACCCACCCCCCAAACAACAGCGAGGCTTGTAAATAGTTTCCGATTGGTAAGTTGATTACACCGTTAGTATAATGGCTTGCCGAAATAACGTTACTTACTTGATCGATCAGCCAGCTTTTGCTTCGATAGCTTGCTATAAGTAACGTTACCTTGTTTACCTCTGACTAGTTGTGTTTTTTTATTGAGCAGTTTTTAATTATGACTAGCTTGCTTCAATAGTTTAGCACCATCCAGGATGCCACCCCAGCATCAACAAATTAATTATATACCCCACCGTCGAACACACACAGTAACGTTAGATTGTATTGATGATAACATACCCCACCCCACCCCCCAAGGTTCCCCCCCACACACACACAGTGAACGTAGCTAGCAACAGTTAGTTAGTTAGCTGGCTAATTACGACATATCTACTTACTACTTGTGTCGGGTCCCGAATAGTAGGTACAACTCCTTTGTTTAGCACCATCCAGGATGCCACGCCAGCATCAAAAAGACCTTGATTGACAACGTCTTCGGTGGAAAAATGTGCAGTACAAACCCGAGTATGAGACGTTGCGACAGAACTAGGAGGGTCCCCAAAAACGAACTTGGTCCATTGCTGGCGAAGTTCGGCATCCACGGGAAAAGCGTGCAAAGACGTATTAGTAGTACTAGCTTTACAGCCAGGAACAGAACATGTTCTGCGGGGTTTGCTCATCGTGGAAGATATGCAAGTGACTGCACTCCTGTTTCTAGGTAGTGTACCACTCTATTCGAGGTTGAATGGGGGCGGGCATTAGCTCCAACCACAGAGCCAATCGCATCACTGTGCGCTACCCACAGCGCCGAATGACGTGACTCAGGCCTTCAAATCAAAATGACCCGATTTACTAGAGAACGAGAGGGGCTGGGCTGAATCGGAGCAATCCGCCAATATGGTATTTAGACCCTAAAACACATTGATACGAACTCCTATTACTATAATACAATGCTAGAGACTGAAAAATGACATTTATAATGCATAGCCCCTTTAATGAACTTGAATATGAATGAGCATGAAACCAAAATGATTATGCTGAAATATTACCAGACATGCAAACACACACACACACACAACCTTACCTTCACCCAGTTCAGCATGGCAGCCTCACACACACACACACACACCTCCATTCACCTGTAGAGAAACAAGCACACACAAACCTACCGTGTCTGCTGTGCTGTCTCTGGACTTTGTCACTCTGTCTGTCTATGCTTCAGATGTTTTTTATACAGAGATTGAGAGAGAGAGAGAGAGAAAACCAGTTCATTATTTTCCCCGCGAAAATTATTGTTCTCCCTTCGATTATTTTCGCGCAACCTCAGTTCATCACTTCAGACAAACTTAGATCTCTTATTAAGATTACAAATGTACAACACATTTCGTCGGACAAAACACTGGCTATATATGCTAGCAACATAACCAAACAATCTGACTTACACGCTATATTAAAACATTTAACTGTATATGATCGGTATACGTTATGCTTCATCATGCGTGGAGGAAAGGGGGGGGGGTCGTTTATAATTCCTTGATCATCAGTAAATGCTTTATGTAGTATGGGTGGATATATTGATCAGATGGTTTGCAAACAAGGAAACTCACAATTGGGTTGAAAATAACGTTAGTGTCCTCTTACCGTGCGTCAAAGAGACTGGCGGTGAAAGATCCCAGGTATACGACGCCGATCGCCTAGGTCCATTTCCGGTTTGTATGTCGCAATAAACGCCGAAATCATATCGATTATTAAGTTTAGAAAGCGATCCATTATGTACATTGTGTCTGTCGGGAGTCATGCAACTATATCTGACGGCCGGATGAATTTAATCGACGCACAGCCCCCATATCCTGTAGGTGAGTGTAACTCGCCCGACCATCCACCAGGCGGCGGTATTGAGCCGTTGTTGCCTTCACCTGTAGGGTCCAACTGCAGCGTTGCGGCTGTATATATGAATTATGAATGCCATGGTGAAAAAATTAAATATTGATCTCAATAATGCTGTACAGCGAGGTCTGGCGGTCAACGCATGGCGGGCAATAAAGCTGTACAGCGTTTCCGGCGGTGGATGTGTTAATAATAATATATATATATATTTTTTCTTTTTCTGTATATTACTGTATATTACTAGTGAAGCACTGCCTCACTAGTAGTCATGCAATAACCTCCACTGGCGTACACAGGTTCTACGCACACTCCGTGTTGATAAATGCCACTTGTTCTACGCTCCGCGCTCGTGCACGGTTTTACGTATTTGCATATAGAACCGCCCGTAATTAACCATATATGGTCATGAAACACCCCCCTGAAATGTGGAAAAGTGGACTAAGCCGAGCGAACGCCTGGGAGAAATACGCGACAGGCTGACAGACATGTACACAGTGATTGCTGGGCAGCGCAAACACTAATAAAGACCGTTAACCACTGTTTGCCATTGGTGTCATTAATAACCATGCTGGAATATGACTGCTTTTTCTTCGTTTCGTTCGATTAATACCCAGGGATTAAAGTTCTCTGTCAATTTCATTCCAAATCGCGACGGATTTTCCGTCAATTTTCTACCTGCATATGATTTGTAGAGGCATACAATCTATTTTGATGTCGGTATTAGGTAGCCTATATAAACAATAATACGAGAGCATATACAAGAACCTTTCTATTCACACAGCTTTGACAGCTACATGGGTGGTACATAACAGTCTATTGCTCGATCCATCTCCAATATCACGATGGACCGTGCCATGTAGCCTATGTATAGCCTGCCTATGTGATCAATAAAAACGCAAACTTGAATCCCATCATCATATTTATATGTTGTGTCTGTCCACTATGTTTGTTACTTTGTTATTTTCCCCTCCTATGTAAAGCGACCTTGGGTCTCTTGAAAGGCGCTATATAAAATGAAGCTATTATTATTATTATTATTATTATTATTATTATTATTATTATTATTATTATTATTATTATTATTATTATTATTATTATTATTATTATTATCACGTCTGTGCGGGAGCTCACAAATAGACTGTCTTAGTCTCAGTGAAGTTTCAACGGAGGTCATCTATTCTAACCAACAAATTGAAGTAGAAAGCATTTCGTTGTGACCAATCTTATCTAGACCCAGCACTTCAGTAGGGCACAGAAGGGCACCAAAAACTATGAAGCGGGAGCGCGTAGCGCGGCCGGGGGGGAAAAAATTGCCGGTTTTGGCCGGTTTGTGGGTGAAAACGGGTGGATTTTGTAACTTTTTTTTTTTAACTTTATTTTTCGGTTTTAGGGTTAGGTTAGGGTTATGTTATTTAATTATTTTGGGGAGCCAGCCCCCCAAACTCCTGAAATGCATAGAAATCTATGAAATAAATAAAACAATCTGACATTTATATTAAAAAGAGCTAGCCCCCCAAACCCCTAAAATACATAGAAATCTATGCATTTTGGAACAGTTACTATATATAGTCAAGAAAGCATTTAGTCATACTTAAAGTTTAAAGTGCTTTACTTGCATTGAACATTAGAAAGCACAATGTATGTTTCCATAGTTACGCAGATGACACACAATTGTACATCTCCGCTGAACCAAATTATCACACAGCTATAAACTCCATTTCCACCTGTCTCTTAGCAATAAACAAATGGATGACGAACAACTTCCTAAAATTAAATGAGGGCAAAACTGAAATCCTACTAGTCGGTCCTATTACAAAAAGAGAAATGTTACAGAGCAATATGGGGCAACTTACTCCTTGGATCAAACCCGAAGTTACAAGTAAGTAACCTACACTGGCTTCCGGTAACATTTAGAATTGATAGTGCAGAATAGTGCAATAGTGCAGTGCAATAAAATTGTAGAATAGAATAGATTTAAAAAAATATATAGATAGGAATGACATGCTTAGACATGCATCATACAGACATGACATCACATCACAACACATCACATATACCATTTACTATTTATACATAACAGACTCATAAACATGCAAGGGTGCCTTTTTGCTGAGTGTCTAGGTTAATTATAGTCCCTTTTGAGCCTTGCCCATCATATACTCTGTCAGGATCTATGGGTAACAGTACTGTATATTTGCATATCGTATATGTCACAAATGTAACAGTACTAAAATACCTATAATGTCATGTATGTTGTGTATGTCATAAATGTCACTATGAATTGAAAATGGCGGACCCTGATGTAAACAAGACAAACGTCTTTCTCTGGTCTGCATGTACTAACTGTATTGTACCCATTCTGCAATCTGTTAAATACAGTTTTCATTCATTCATTCATTCATTCATTCATTCATTCATTCATTCATTCATTCATTCATTCATTCATTCATTCATTCATTCATTCAGTCTTCAGGCTGGACTTGAATCTAACAGCATTGACGATTTTCAAGTCACTGGGCAGACTGTTCCAAAAGACAGCTGCAGAATATAAAAATTACTGGCATAGGCAGATAGATAGGCTATTACTGTATAAAGGTCCTAGCTAGGCTAGCCTATATCTGGTAAGCACGTTACGACCATACGACAACGTGCTTACCAGATATAGTCAGTGCCTATCGTTATCTAGCAGCTAATTCCTCCGGTAACGTTGTGGTTAACTCTTTCAGTGCCACTCACGAGATTTCTCGTGTTTTTTATAGGTGGTTGCTAGCCACTCACGAGATTTCTCGGAATTATTATTATTATTTTTTTTTTGCGATCTGAAAAATTATTGCATCACCCGAGCCTACCCGAGTATTGCCGAGCTGCGCCGGTGATCACTGTGGAAAAAAGCGCCCCCTGTCGTCTCCCAGATGACATAAGTGATTTTGGAATGGACTCAATGAAAATGAATGGGGAAAAAAATCCGGTACTCCACATTTTCCAGTTCACTGATCCAGCCGGGGTTACTAGAGTTCATTCTGGAGCCTCAGATCCCCGCGGATCATGGAGATCCACTGTGTCGCGTTGGATCCATACACGTATCGATTTTTTCGAATGGTGATCAGGAATTGGAATATACCAGTTGGATACCATCTGATGTCAGGTAAGGACTCTATGTTATCAGTGGTAGGATATTCAGAGTAAGTTTGATGAAGTTATAAGCTGTTTTGTGAAATGTCTTCTTTCGGTTTCAATGTAAAACTCCGAGAGGAAATCAACGAGGCGATTATCCGCGCGCGGCCGTAATGTGCGTGCGTGCACGTATAATATTGATCATCTAGCGTTTATTTGAAAACGATTCATAAAAAGGCAGACGAATATCAACGTTGTGGAATATTCCACTAAAAGACGATTTTCATAGAATGCTCCAGAATGAGCTGTTTTTTATATCAAAACGGGGGCTTTTCTAACTGCTCTGAAACGGCAACGACGCGATAAAAAAACAATCTGCCTTCACAGCACTGTCTGGAAAATAGTCTTTGATAATGCGATGGGCAGATTAGACACATAGCCATAATTTAAAACATAGATTAGGCGATATTAACGTTAACATTGGCGCGGATGGTGGCATTCAAGCGGTAAAATGGAAAACCAGGCGTGGCACTGAAAGAGTTAAGGGATGGGAGATTCTTCAAATTCATGCAGGCTTTCTTGACAGCCTTATAACTCTTACCTCTCTCATTTTTACTCTGCAACGCTTTGGCGAATAACTTTCTGATGTCCATTGTGATTGAAACGTGGTGCCTCGAGCACTGTGTGTGTGTTTACCTGGCTGTAAACTGCGCGGCCAGCTGACCCATGTATGCTCTGTCATAGGGGTGTGCAAACCATTCAACTTACAAAAAAGAGCCTGTTGGAGGATTTCAACAAGATAAATCGAAACAGTGCAAAATATTTCACTATAATATTTCAAAGCGAAGTAAAAAAAAAATAAGAATTATTATGTAATCACTAGGGCACAGGTGATGATCAGTAGGGCATGTGCCCTACTGATAGTGGTCTAAATACGCCGATGGTCTGCCCCTCTGCCAAACAAGCAGGCCAACCTCTTGTTCGCGCGTGAGCCCGTTATAATTACACTACTGTCGCTATTTTACAATGAACTATAATGAATTACGGGTCATACAGAACACGCCAGTGTTGGAAGTAATGCACGGAAGCTTATTTCCGCGTCTGCAGTCTCCATATTCTACCGCTGGGCGCCAGGTACGCATGGTCCGAGCTGTGCGTATATATACGCACAAAGTCAAGCACACGTTCAAATTGATAAGTCCCACACTTTGCTTAGAAATGATCGTACGCACGGGTTACGCACATATCTGTGCATACGCAACATTGATAAATGAGGGCCGAATTGCTAACATGCAAGTGTGTCCGTTCATGCAAAATGCCAAGCTGCACATGCTTATCAAATGGACTGGCAGTGGCATGCACAGATATGTGCAAGTTACAGACATGCATCAACCAAAAACTGCAGGATGATCCAGAACCTGACTTCAAACTCGAGGAGTCAGAGGATGAGAGAGACGAGCAGTTTGAGTGACATTATGGGGTGATTCTGGACTAGGTTACCCATCGTGATAGCCTGACTATAATCAGATCTTGACATATTGGCCTATTCCCATTAATAACGATACTGTATACTGTGGGATTAAATGTATGATTCATTTTCAATGTTAATTTTGTTTATAATGTTGTTCTGTTTAATGTAGTCATTGTGGTGTCCTTTATATCCTGTATATGTATGGTATAAGGACAGACCACATTGTGACATTATCCTAGTGGCTGTTCTGTAATAGGAGCCTAATACTGCTCTTCTAATTTAAGGCTCACAATCACCACTGACAAGAAATAGTATAGGCATATTATACATTTCCTGAATCCTTATGGTCCTGCGAGTGTTTTGTATTTTGTATTTTGTGTCCCTGTTGCTCCTAGATGACACAAGGCTAAGAGATAGTATATAACTTAGGGGGAAATCGTGTAAAAATGTGTGTTGTTGACTGTTCAAAGAGCTCCAGTGACCTCTATATTGGTCAGAGAGATTCTTAGCTTGAATGAAAGATGACATAGTCCCCTTTAAAATGATACCAAATACAATATTGTGAAACATTGACAGATGTCCTCTACGTGAGTATAAAGCAGGATATGCACCAACATCTGAAATGCAATTTCCTGAGGGGGTGCAGTATACTTCATGACTTGATAATTATGATAAAGCTACCACTCCGGAAGGGCTATCATACCAAAATATCATCTACAGACATAGATCTTTAAAAAAATTATATGTATGTTTCGTCACCTTGAGTGGTACCGACAAGTGAAATTTTGGACTCTGGCCCATGGACTAATAAGTCTAAACCTAACCCTTGACATAATCCTTAACCTAACTCTAAGTCTAAACCTAAACCCTAACATAACCCGTACCCTACCCTTAACCTAACCCTTAGTCTAAACCTAAACCCTAACATAACCCATACCCTACCCATAACCTAACCATAAGTCTAAAGCTAACCCATAACATAACCCTTACCATAGCCTTAACCTAACCATATGTCTAAGCCTAAAAATAAGTATTTTTCTAAACAAAAACAAGCTAACGTTAGTGCTAGCTGGTTAGACTTATGTAAGCTATTTAATGTGTTCTATGTTATTATTGATGCTGACTGTAATGTATGGAGTAGTAGAGGGACTACTTAACGTTAGGCTACATACGCCCCTCTTGTCCTGCGTGCTTACGCTACGCACGGGTCATATTATGTACTGCCGGGTTGGGGGTACAACGTCATTAAAGCCATGGGTTCAAGCTATCAACATCTCCGTGATTATTGTATTATGTAGTTGTGTAGTTAGACAACATACACGACAAATTGGCGACAAGATTAAAAGTACCTACGTTTTTTCACCTTCATGAAACCACCTGTCACGAAGGAGAGGAGATTTTCGAGAGGAAGACCCGAATTCACTTGCATTGGAAAAGTGGGCTGCATGCTAGCTGCTACACGGACCACACGTGAGAAGAATAAGGTTCACGTGAGTCGAGTGGAAAAGTGCACAAAGCTAGTTTGACGGAGATAATCTTGGACTGAATAAAAAGAAAAAGAAAAATGTTGTTGATTGGCACTTTGGCTGCATTTGATAGCAGTGTTGAAGACTGGACAAGTTACGTTGAAAGAGTGGAGCTTTATTGCCAGGCGAATCTTATCGACAATGGTCAAAAAGCTGTCGTTCTGTTGAGTGTGATGGGCGCAAAGACTTACGGACTGCTGCGCAATTTGCTAGCACCTGTGAAGCCCGCAGAGATGACATTCAAAGAAATTCAGGATACTCTTCAAGACCACTTGAGCCCCAAACTATTGGTAATAGCTGAGAGATTCAAGTTTCACAAGCGAAATCAAGAAAAAGGGGAAAGCATATCTGACAGAGCTACGCAGATTGTCCGAACACTGTGATTTCAGACTAGGCCTAAATGATGCGTTGAGGGACAGACTAGTCTGTGGTATGCATAATGAAGCCACACAGAAGAAATTACTGTCGGAGAAAGACCTTGATTACAAAAGGGGCGCTCAACATAGCAATATCTATGGAAACTGCAGCAAGGGGAGCATCAGAAATACAACAAAAAGGGATAGAGTGTGAAACCAATAAAATGTCACTGAAACAAGGAAAGCAATGTTATCGTTGTGGCAAGACATCACACGATCCAGATGAATGTTGGTTCAAAGACAAAGAGGGGTCCTACTAATCACCCCAAAGTACCAGAAAATACCCTAAAGTACCCCAAAATACCCCAAAGTACCCCAAAGTATACCCCAAAATACCAGAAAATACCCCAAAGTACCCCAAAATACCCCAAAGTACCCCAAAATACCCCAAAGTATACCCCAAAATACCCCAAAGTATACCCCAAAATACCCCAAAGTATCCCAAAATACCCCAAAGTACCCCAATGTACCCCAAAATACCCCAAAGTACCCCAAAATACCCCAAAGTATACCCCAAAATACCCCAAAGTACCAGAAAATACCCCAAAATACCCCAAAGTACCCTAAAATACCCCAAAGTAGCCCAAAATACCCCAAAGTACCCTAAAATACCCCAAAGTACCAGAAAATACCCTAAAGTACCCCAAAATACCCCAAAATACCCCAAAGTATACCCCAAAATACCCCAAAGTACCCCAAAATACCCCAAAGTATACCCCAAAATACCCCAAAGTATCCCAAAATACCCCAAAGTACCCCAATGTACCCCAAAATACCCCAAAGTATACCCCAAAATACCCCAAAATACCCCAAAGTACCCTAAAATACCCCAAAGTAGCCCAAAATACCCCAAAGTACCCTAAAATACCCCAAAGTATACCCCGAAATACCCCAAAGTATACCCCAAAATACCCCAAAGTACCAGGAAATACCCCAAAATACCCCAAAGTACCCTAAAATACCCCAAAGTACCCCGAAATACCCTAAAATACCCCAAAGTATACCCCAAAGTACCAGAGAATACCCCAAAATACCCTAAAATATCCCAAAGTATACCCCAAAGTACCAGAAAATACCCCAAAGTACCCCAAAATACCCCAGAATACCCCAAAATACCCCAAAGTATACCCCAAAATACCAGAAAATACCCCAAAATACCCCAAAGTATACCCCAAAATACCCCCAAAGTACCCCAAAGTATACCCCAAAATACCCCAAAGTACCCCAAAGTATACCCCAAAATACCCCACAGTACCCCAAAATACCCCAAAGTACCCCAACATATCCCAAAATACCCCAAAGTGCCTGGAAATATACCACAAAGTACCACAAAATACCTAAAATGAAAAACTAAAATGTGCACATTTTGTGTAATAGTGTAATAGTGTGTGAATGAATGAATGAATGAAAACTTTATTTAACAGATTGCAGAATGGGTACAATACAGTACGGCTCAATACATACAATTGTTAAGGGGATGCAGACCTGAGAAAGACGTTTGTCTTGTTTCCATCAGGGTCCCCCATTTTCAATTCATATAGACATTTATGACATACACAACATACATGACATTTATGGCATAGGGACATATAGGTATTTAGTACTGATACATTTGTGACATAAACGGTATTCAAATATACAGTACTGTTACCCCTAGATCCTGACAGAGTATATATGATGGGGAGGGGACTGTACATTAGGACGGGGTGGGTGGGTGGGAGAGAAATATACATACGGCGGGGAGGGAATATATACATGCGGTGGGGAGGAGACTGTCTATTAGGAGGTGGTGGGGGTTTTGGGCATTTACGGTGGCCAGTTTCGAATTGCAGCCTCCCGTAGGTGCTCTTTAAGAGCAGTTTTGAATGTGGGTAGTGATTCATATTCCTTTACAGCTTTGGGTAGGGCGTTCCACATTGTTGTGGCATAATTGCGAAACGTGTTTAGTCCCTTGTTTGAGCCGAATCTGGGTTTTACATGATTTGTTGAGCTTCCTCTGGTGTCGTGGTTGTGGTATTCACTGACCTTTGGGAAGTATTTTGACATGTACATGGGTACCCCGGTCGTATAGTGTATCTTGTAGACCAGGCCCATTGCAGGTTGCTGTACTCTGTCGTCTACTCTAAGCCATCCTAGGTTGTCAAAGTGGGCAGGGGTGAGGTGGGTTCTGGGGTTCAGGTCAAGTAGTAGTCTGACCAGTTTGTTTTGTGATGTTTGTAATTTTGTTTTAAGCGCCTTTGAGGTGCTTTGGTACCATGAGGTGCACGCATAGTCGTAGTACCCTTGAATGAGTGCTCCTGCCAGAGTCTTCAGGGTATTCTTGTTTACCAGAGAGGAGATCCGGTACAAGAATCTAGTTCGTTGGTTGACTTTTTTTATTACATTGGATGCCATTTTGTCACAGGAAAGATTTGCCTCTAGGATGGAACCCAGGTAGGTAATTTCGTCTTTCCTTGTGACAATATTGTCACCCACTGTAACTGAGAAGCCGTCGGTCTTGCTGAGTTTGTTATTTGAACCGAAGAGAATGGACTCTGTTTTGCCCATGTGTAATGATAGTTTGTTATCAGCGAGCCATATGCAGATTTTGCCTAGTTCCGTGCTGAGGGTTTTTTCAACCTGCAACTTGTTCTTGTCAGAGACCAGCAGGGCTGAGTCGTCCGCAAACAGGAACAAGTTGCAGTCACAGGCTGACGACATGTCATTTGCATAAATTAGGAAGAGTAGCGGTCCTAGTATGCTTCCTTGTGGAACACCACAGCTCACTGTGAGGGGGGGGGATAGAGTACCGTTTACCTCTACCATCTGTTCTCTCCCCTCCAGGTAGGATTGCATCCAGCTCACTGATAAGCTATCAAAACCAATTGCTTTTAGCTTGTCCATCAGAATGGAGTGATTGACAGTGTCGAAGGCCTTTTGTAGGTCCAGCATGACCATGCCGCAGTATTTGCCCGCGTCCACCTCTTGTTTGATGTGGTCGTTCAAATAGAGGAGGCATGTGTCAGTGGAGTGGGACGTTCTGAAGCCAGATTGGAATTCGTAGATTAGATTTTTTTCCGCCAGGTACTTTTCGACCTATTCGTAGACTATTTTCTCCATGACTTTCGAGATGGAGGAAAGAATAGAAACAGGGCGGTAGTTGCCTGGGTCTAATTTGCTGCCCTTTTTGTGCAGAGGGGTCACTCTCGCAATTTTGAAGTCCTTGGGGACGTGTCCCTGTTTTATAGAGAGGTTTATTATGTGTGTGATGACTGGGGTGATGGCGGCTGCTGCGTCTCTGAGGAATTTGGAGGGGATGTTGTCATGGCCAGTGGCCTTGTTAGGTTGGAGGGCGCTCAATTTTTTGAGTACCTCATCAGTTGTTACCATTTCAAGTTTGAAGTCATCTTTGTGGACCCCTAGGTTTTTGTAGTATTCTACTATGTGTTCTACCCCATAATGCCCTGAGTGGGAGGGTAGTTTGTTTACCAGTGTTGTGGCTATGTTTGTGAAGAAGATGTTTAAGTAATTGGCTACATCCAGCTTGTCTGTGATGAGTGTGTTGTCCGTCTTTATGTTTATGTTTGAGAATCTGGTTTTAAGTTTTTTACTGCAGCCTAGTTGATTATTGAGTAATTTCCAAAGTTCGCAGGGTTTGTTTTTGTTTTCCTCAGTTTTGTCGTTGATGAAATTTCTTTTTGCGGTTCTGATCATGGTGTTTACGTCATTTCTTAGTCTGTTTCTTTGAATTTTTTGTTCAACCACGTGGGCTTGGAGTTCACTGTTTGAGCTTTTGGAAAGCTTTGTCTGACTTTTATGAAGTTCAGAGCATTTTTTGTCTCTGGTTTTCATAGCGGCCAGTATTTCAGTGTGCATCCATGGCTCAGCGCGATTTTTAACCCTGGTGGTTCTTATGGGTGCCATGTTATTGAGTATTGCTGTGAATTTGGTTTTGAATCCAAGCCATGTTTCTTCAACCTGTGTACCACTGAGTTCATCTGACCAGTCCAAGCTCCCCAGTTCTAGGTTAAAGGCCTCTCTAGAGTAAGTTTTGAGGTCTCTAGATGTGACTGTTTTGTGACAGCCGGCCTTCTGTTTTAGCTTTTTGCGGGTACAGAAAATCATATAATGATCACTTAACCCGCACGCTATCACCCCTTTATTGGAGATCATGGACTTGTCAGAGGTCAAAATGAGGTCAATGGTGGTTTGTGTCGAATCACATACCCTTGTGGGTTGGGTGATTAGCTGGCTGAAACCGTGCAGATCAGAAAATCTACTGAAGGCCTTGAAGACGGGTTCTGCTTTACGCAGCATATCCGTGTTCCAGTCCCCAATAAGAATTTTTTCTACCCCCTCCACCCCAGCTAAACACCCATCAAGTGTGTCATAAAAGCCACTCTGTTCTGGCGGTCTATATATTGTGCCTACTAGTACTGGTTTCGCCCTGTCTAATAAGATTTCAATCCAAACAGTTTCAATTTCATCATGGTTAAGGTCAGTACGGTTGATGTATTTGGTATCCTTGTGTATATACACGCAGACGCCACCTCCATACTGGTTTCTATCCCTCCTGACTATTGAGTAGTTTTCAATTGTTCACTGTTCATTTGTGTCCTGTCCTGTGGTGGGGGGAGGGGGGGCGTTGTTGTTGTTTGTGCCGTGCGTGGGGAGGGGGGGAGGGGGTGATCCTTTGTCCTTTGCTGGAGTTTGTTTGTAGTTTGTGTAATAGTGTAATAGTGTAATAGTGTGTAATAGTGTAATACTGTAATAGTGTAATAGTGTGTAATAGTGTAATAGTGTAATAGTGTAATAGTGTGTAATAGTGTAATAGTGTGTAATAGTGTAATAGTGTGCTAGTGTAATAGTGTGTAATAGTGTGTAATAGTGTGCTAGTGTAATAGTGTAACAGTGTAATAGTGTGCTAGTGTGTAATAGTGTAATAGTGTGTAATAGTGTAATAGTGTAATAGTGTGCTAGTGTGTAATAGTGTAATAGTGTGTAATAGTTTAATAGTTTAATAGTTTAATAGTTTAATAATTTAATAGTTTAATAGTGTGTAATAGTGTGTAATAGTGTGTAATAGTGTGTAATAGTGTGTAATAGTGTAATTTTGTGTAATAGTGTGTAATAGTGTAATAGTGTAATAGTGTGTAATAGTGTAATAGTGTGTAATAGTGTAATAGTGTGTAATAGTGTAATAGACACTATTACACACTATTAAACTATTACACACTATTACACACTATTACACTATCACACACTATTACACTATTACACTATTACACTATTACACACTATTACACTATTACACTAGCACACTATTACACTATTACACACTATTACACTATTACACACTAGCACACTATTACACTATTACACTATTACACTCACACTAGCACACTATTACACTATTACACACTATTACACACTATTACACTAGCACACTATTACACACTATTACACTATTACACACTATTACACTATTACACACTATCACACTATTACACACTATTACACTATTACACACTATTACACAAAATTACACTATTACACTATTACACACTATTACACTTACACTATTACACACCATTACACTATTACACTATTACACTAGCACACTATTACACTATTACACCATTACACACTATTACACTATTACACACTATTACACTATTACACACTATTACACTATTACACTATTACACACTACACTATTACACTAGCACACTATTACACACTATTACACACTATTACACTCTTACACCATTACACTATTACACACTATTACACACTTACACTATTACACACTATTACACTATTACACACTATTATTTTGGGATATGTTGGGGTACTTTGGGGTATTTTGGGGTACTGTGGGGTATACTTTGGGGTACTTTGGGGTATTTTGGGGTACTTTGGGGGTATTTTGGGGTATACTTTGGGGTATTTTGGGGTATTTTCTGGTATTTTGGGGTATACTTTGGGGTACTTTGGGGGATTTTGGGGGATTTTAGGGTACTTTGGGGTACTTTGGGGGATTTTCTGGTACTTTGGGGTATACTTTGGGATATCTTAGTGTATTTTGGAGTATTTTCTGGTACTTTGGGGTATACTTTGGGGTATTTTAGGGTATTTTGGGGTACT
Organism: Notolepis coatsorum; assembly: GCF_963971535.1. Lineage (NCBI taxonomy): Eukaryota > Metazoa > Chordata > Actinopteri > Aulopiformes > Paralepididae > Notolepis > Notolepis coatsorum. The sequence goes on from NC_140174.1 coordinate 126,014,192, forward strand.
TTGGGGTATTTTCTGGTACGTTGGGGTATACTTTGGGGTATTTTAGGGTATTTTGGGGTATTTTCTGGTACTTTGGGGTATACTTTGGGGTATTTTAGGGTACTTTGGGGTATTTTGGGGTATTTTATGGTACTTTGGGGTATTTTGGGGTATTTTCTGGTACTTTGGGGTATTTTGGGGTATTTTCTGGTATTTTCTGGTACTTTGGGATATTTTCTGTTACTTTGGGGTATTTTGGGGTATACTTTGGGGTATTTTGGGGTATACTTTGGGGTATTTTAGGGTACTTTGGGGTATTTTGGGGTATACTTTGGGGTACTTTGGGGTATTTTGGGGTATTTTCTGGTACTTTGGGGTATACTTTGGGGTATCTTAGGGTATTTTGGGGGTATTTTCTGGTATTTTCTGGTACTTTGGGGTATACTTTGGGGTATTTTAGTGTACTCTGGGGTATTTTGGGGTATTTTGGGGTATTTTATGGTACTTTGGGGTATTTTGGGGTATTTTCTGGTACTTTGGGGTATTATGGGGTATTTTCTGGTATTTTCTGGTACTTTGGGGTATTTTCTGGTACTTTGGGGTATACTTTGGGGTATTTTGGGGTATACTTTAGGGTATTTTGGGGTATTTTAGGGTACTTTGGGGTATTTTGGGGTATACTTTGGGGTATTTTGGGGTACTTTGGGGTACTTTGGGGTATTTTGGGGTATACTTTGGGGTACTTTGGGGTATTTTGGGGTATTTTAGGGTACTTTGGGGTATTTTGGGGTACTTTGGGGTATACTTTGGGGTATTTTGGGCTACTTTAGGGTATTTTCTGGTACTTTGGGGTGATTAGTAGGACCCACAAAGGGTGTAGAAAATGTCAAAAGCAAGGTCACATTGAAAGAGTGTGCAGATCAGGGAAAAAGCAGTAGGCCTACTCTGACAAAACACAAAGTAGCAGGAAAGCAGCACCCAAAGGAAAATATCTTCAATCCCCGGAAAGGTGTTCCGATAATGACGGCACAGCGGCTACAGCGGTGGTCACTCTTCCTGGGGGCACATCAGTATGACATTGAGTTCAAGGGGACGAAACAGCATGGGAATGCTGACGGACTGTCACGTCTACCCCTGCAAACCGCAGAGACAGCCGCAGCTGTAGACCCAGCAGAGGTGTTTCACACCACAATCGTCAACCAGCTGCCAGTGACCAATGCTCTCATCCAAAGAGAGACACGCAACAACCCCACACTGTCACAGATCTATGACATCACTGTGAAGGGGTGGCCACGACACGGTAACTCAATGTATCCAGCATTCTCAGCGAGGAGAGAGCAACTGTCAGTGTGCCAGGGAACGCTGATGTGTGGTTCACGAGTAGTGATTCCGTCCAAGCTGCGCACCAGAGTGTTAGAAGCATTACATGAAGGACACCTGGGAACCGTAAAGATGAAGAGCCTGGCCCGCAGTTATATGTGGTGGCCAGGAATCGATAAGCAAATCGAGGACATGGCAAAGAGCTGCCCCGGATGTCAGAAGATGCAGAATGCACCACCACAGGCTGCTCTACATCCATGGGAATGGCCATCATCACCGTGGCAGCGAGTACACATTGATTTTGCAGGACCATTCAAAGACTCGATGTTCTTGATCGCTGTAGATGCGCATTCAAAATGGCCGGAAGTGATCAAAATGAAGTCAACTACATCTGAGAAGACCATTTCTGTGCTGAGGACTGTGTTCGCCAGGAATGGTTTAGCACAACAGATATGCACGGACAATGGACGCCAGTTTGTTTCGGATGAATTCCAGACGTTTGTAAAGAGAAATGGAATCAAGCACTTCACATCTGCACCATACCATCCAGCCACGAATGGCTTGGCAGAAAGATTTGTGCAGACATTCAAGAAAGCAATCAAAGCGATGGATAATGAAGATCTACCGATCCAGCACAAAATCGACAAATTCCTCTTTGCATATCGCAATGCCACACACGCCACTACCAACCAGACGCCAGCGATGCTGTTTCTCAAAAGAAACCTGAGATCTCACATGGACCTTCTCAAACCAGATGTGCGACGTGACGTGGAGGACAAACAGTTCAAACATCTCAACGACAAACCAACAAGGAGCTTCAAAGTAGGACAGACAGTTCTCGCTCGTGATTATCGGAAGGACAAGTGGAACACCGGAACAATCACTTCACGTGATGGACCACTCATGTATACGGTGGACATGGGAAATGATGTATGGAGACGTCATGTTGACCAAATCCTGGACACTCAGGTACAGAACAGTGTGTCACCTGGCCTGGACTCACCTGAGCAGGAAATAGACAATCCAGTTTTCTCAGCACCACTCACCACAGAGCCGTCGGAAACTGAGAGCTCTAGTGCTGATACCTCACCACCTGAGATGTCTCCACAGCCTGGTTCCCCACTCTCAAGCGAGCCAGTGAGACGCTACCCAGAGAGGCAGCGTAAACCGCCTCAGAGACTTGATCTGTAGCCTAAAGGCCATGTTGTTGTTGTGTGTTCAGACATATTTTGAAAACATAATGTCATAGTTAATAGACATTTGGTTAAGGATTGATGTAGGCCATACATTTATTTTGGAAACAATTATTGTTATTACTTATGTTTATATAGGCCTACCGTTAAGCTAAAGGGGGAGGATGTGTAATGTATGGAGTAGTAGAGGGACTACTTAACGTTAGGCTACATACGCCCCTCTTGTCCTGCGTGCTTACGTTACGCACGGGTCATATTATGTACTGCCGGGTTGGGGATACAACGTCAGCCATGGGTTCAAGCTATCAACATCTCCGTGATTATTGTATTATGTAGTTGTGTAGTTAGACAACATACACGACACTGACGTTATTAGGTGGAGTGACAGGTCCATTGTTGTGTTGTGGAGTGGAAAGAGGAAGAAGGTGAATAAAACCGTTATGTTGATGATCAGATATCAATTCTCCCGTGATTTAATTTTACTATACTGTAGTTTGAAAGTATAGGCGGACTATTCCTTGGTTACATTGGTGGCAGTGGTGGGATTGTTTCCTGCATTAGTGTCCAGTGTGAGAAGAAAAGGGAATGCGGTTAGAGATGATTTGACAGCTATCTAGCTGCTAATGCTAACAGTAACGTAGTAGTTAGTTTCAAAGTATAGTTAGACAGCATTCGCCATTGGACAGTAAAAAGTGGAAACGGTTCTTGACTTGAGTTTGATGATCAACATAACGGTTTTATTCACCTTCTTCCTCTTCAATTAATTTCTCCTCCTCGTCTTTCACTTTCAACATAAATTCTGTAGCTCCTTCGAGCTCTATATATCTAAAGTATGCCCAGAGGTCTGGTCTTCGTTTTCTTCCAAGCCCATTGCATACAAGACCACCGAGACCCTGTTCCATTAAACCCCTGCCATGTGCAGTTACTGCTATCTAGAATGCTGGCTAAGAACAAATGACGCGGGTGAGGAAATGAATCAAAGCGCTTGCGTTGCATACATACTGTAGGAAACGGAAATGCTCCACTAATAATAACATGAATTACTCTAAAAGTTATAATTATTTTGTCTCGTCTTAAAATGAAGAGAGATTTCGGCAAGATTTTATTTTGTAAACATTTTGTGTCGTCGTTTGTAGTCAATGACATTGCATGTCTGTTTAGAGACAGGCAGAGGGAGGGACAGGGTGAAAGAGACAGAGGGAGAAAGAGAGAGAGAGAGGGAGATAGATACAGAGAGGGAGAAAGAGAGAGAGGGGGAGAAAGAGAGAGAGTGGGAGAGAGAGAGAGAAAGAGAGAGAGAGAGAGAGAGAGAGAGAGAGAGAGAAGAGTTGTAGAGGTGCTGGTAGCTGCTGGATCTGTGCAGAGTGAGGTGTTAAGGCTGTGTTGCCTCAGCCTCCCTAACCCCCCTGATAACATACTCTGTGCCACACACACAACCCCCGTCATACACACGCACAACCCCCGTCATACACACACACACACACACACACATGCACACCCATCATACACACACGCACGCACACACGCGCACACACACAACCCCCGTCATACACACACACGCACGCGCACACACACACACACACACCCATCATACACACATATCCACCCTGGCTACCTGACAATCTGCTCCTTCACAATATCCTGCATCAGCTGTCAAATTAACTTCCTCTTTAGGATAAAAGAAAAGCCATGGCAGTGGAAATGGTGCAGGAGGAGGAGGAGAAGGAGGAGGAGGAGGAGGAGGAGGAGGAGGAGGAGGAGAAGGGGGAGAGGAGGTGAAGAGGAGAGGAGGAGGAGGAAGAGAAGAGGGAGGAGGAGAAGGAGCTAGGAGGAGGAGGAGGAGAAGGGGGAGAGGAGGAGGAGAAAGAGGAGAGGAGGAGGAAGAGAAGAGGGAGGAGGAGAAGGAGGAGGAGGAGGAGGAAAAGAAGGAGGAGAAAGAGAAGGAGGGGGAGGAGGAGGAAAAGAAGGAGGAGGAGAAGGAGGAGGAGGAGGAGAAGAAAGAGGAGGAGGAGGAGGAGGAGGAGAAGGAGGAGGAGGAGAAGGGGGAGAGGAGGAGAGGAGGAGGAGAAAGAGAAGAGGAGGAGGAGGAGGAAGAGAAGAGGGAGGAGGAGAAGAAGGAGGAGGAAAATAAGGAGGAGGAGGAGAAGGAGGAGGAGGAGGAAGAGAAGAGGGAGGAGGAGGAGAAGAAAGAGGAGTAAGAGGATGGGGAGGGGCGGGGAGGAGGATGGTTAGGAGGAGAAGAAAGAGGAGGAGGAGGAGAAGAAAGAGGAGGAGGAGGAGGAGGGGGGATGAGGAAGAGGCCCTCCTGTTGTCAGTAATGTGGAGGTCAGGCTCTGGGATGTAAGATCTGTGATTGACAGGTCTGGATATGAGTCTGGTCTGGTCTCACTTGACATTTCGCTTCATCATAAGGCAAAACAAAAGGCTGAGGCCACATAATCAGAGAGGGAGCAGGCAAATAAATCTGTTTATTCCCCCCCCAACACGCCCCCCCACACCCCCCCCCCTCCCCCCACATCACAGCTCAACCCCTTGGAGGAGGTAAGAGGGGGAGGGAGAGGAGGGGAGGGCGGGAGCAGGATATTACCTTTCCTGAGCCTTGGTGGAATCACCCCTGTGCTGCTGGAGATATTACTAGTTTGTACTGTGTGTGTGTGTGTGTGTGTGTGTGTGTGTGTGTGTGTGTGTGTGTGTGTGTGTGTGTGTGTGTGTGTGTGTGTGTGTGTGTGTGTGTGTGTGTGTGTGTGTGTGTGTGTGTGTGTGTGTGTGTGTGTGTGTGTGTGTGTGTGTGTGTGTGTGTGTGTGTGTGTGTGTGTGTGTGTGTGTGTGTGTGTGTGTGTGTGTGTGTGTGTGTGTGTGTGTGTGTGTGTGTGTGTGTGTGTGTGTGTGTGTGTGTGTGTGTGTGTGTGTGTGTGTGTGTGTGTGTGTGTGTGTGTGTGTGTGTGTGTGTGTGTGTGTGTGTGTGTGTGTGTGTGTGTGTGTGTGTGTGTGTGTGTGTGTGTGTGTGTGTGTGTGTGTGTGTGTGTGTGTGTGTGTGTGTGTGTGTGTGTGTGTGTGTGTGTGTGTGTGTGTGTGTGTGTGTGTGTGTGTGTGTGTGTGTGTGTGTGTGTGTGTGTGTGTGTGTGTGTGTGTGTGTGTGTGTGTGTGTGTGTGTGTGTGTGTGTGTGTGTGTGTGTGTGTGTGTGTGTGTGTGTGTGTGTGTGTGTGTGTGTGTGTGTGTGTGTGTGTGTGTGTGTGTGTGTGTGTGTGTGTGTGTGTGTGTGTGTGTGTGTGTGTGTGTGTGTGTGTGTGTGTGTGTGTGTGTGTGTGTGTGTGTGTGTGTGTGTGTGTGTGTGTGTGTGTGTGTGTGTGTGTGTGTGTGTGTGTGTGTGTGTGTGTGTGTGTGTGTGTGTGTGTGTGTGTGTGTGTGTGTGTGTGTGTGTGTGTGTGTGTGTGTGTGTGTGTGTGTGTGTGTGTGTGTGTGTGTGTGTGTGTGTGTGTGTGTGTGTGTGTGTGCGTGCGTGCGTGCGTGCGTGCGTGCGTGCGTGCGTGCGTGCGTGCGTGCGTGCGTGCGTGCGTGCGTGCGCGTCAATCTCATGTCGGCACAACAACAACGCCAATGTCAACACTGGACTGAGCTTAAACTGCAAGGGAAGCTTGCCTGTCTCCCTGCCGCTGACCACTCTGTCTCGCACGCAGTTTTAAAAAATTTAGCTATTGATGAGAGCATCATCATTTTCACTTTAAAAGCTAGGCTACAGGTTTTACCATCGATGCTCAACCTTTCCATCTGGTTCCCTGGCAGTCATAGCCCACACTGCATACACCATGGTCACGAACAGACAACAGAAACCATGTCTCACATACTCAATGGCTGTCATGCATACAAAGGGCTCTACATTTGTAGGCATGATAGGATTGTGGATCTGATTGCAGACAGTGTCAGTTCCACACTCGGGTCACCTGCAACATATAAACTGTATAAGCACACCAGTGTGAAGCCATTATGCTCAATCTGTGTAGGGACAATTCACTGTTCTCTGATATTTCAGCAAACACCCCCGATGTTGTTGTTGTTAATGAGAATAACAGAGAGGTTCTCATCCTAGAAGTTGGCTGCACGTTTGACTACAGTCTAGAGGAAGCCTTTACAACCAAAATGTTAAAATATCAACTGTTAGACCATACCATCACAACTCGGCTACAACTGTAAACTTTTAGTCTTCATATTTGGAAGCCTGGGTCATGTCCATAAGTTGGGTGTTAGAGGCCTTCAGATGGCCGGTCTTCCGAAGAGAAGAGCCAAACAATTAGCAAGATATTGCTCAGTGTCAGCAATTATTGGCAGCCGGGCAATTTGGAGAAGACGCTGCTATCTGTATCCATGAGCTGTGTGTTGATTGTCAGGTTCATCATCCATGTGTGTGTGTGTAACTTTGGTTGCCATTGTCAATTTGGGCACGATTGTATCAGAATAACCCACAATGTACAAGTGCACTGATAATATTTGTGTCCTTTAAACATTGTCTTTATGTGGACATAAATAAAGATTCTAAATGTGTGTGTGTGTGTGTGTGTGTGTGTGTGTGTGTGTGTGTGTGTGTGTGTGTGTGTGTGTGTGTGTGTGTGTGTGTGTGTGTGTGTGTGTGTGTGTGTGTGTGTGTGTGTGTGTGTGTGTGTGTGTGTGCATATGTATTCAGGTACATGTGTATGTGTGTGCGTGTGTGTATATGTATTCAGGTACATGTGTATGTGTGTGCGTGTGTGTATATGTATTCAGGTACATGTGTGTGTGTGCAGCATTATGTGTGTGTGTGTGTGTGTGTGTGTGTATGTGTGTGTGTGTGTGTGTGTATGTATTCAGGTACATGTGTGTGTGTCTGCGAGGGAGAGAGAGGTGCCTGTAGTCTGTGTGCAGTCATGTCTTTGTGTGTAGGTGTGTGTGTGTGTGTGTGTGAGTGGGTAGGGTGTGTGTGTATGTGTGTACCCTGTGTGTACCCTGATGTAAACAAGACGAAAGTATTTCTCTGGTCTGCATCCCCTTAACAATTGTGTGTATTGAGCTGTACTGTATTGTACCCATTCTGCAATCTGTTAATAAAGTTTTCAATCAATCAATCAATGTGAGTGTGTGTGTGTGTGTGTGTGCATGTGTGTGTTTGATTGATTGATTGATTGAAAACTTTATTAACAGATTGCAGAATGGGTACAGTACAGTACAGCTCAATACATACAATTGTTAACACTTTGAATGCCCATCACGAGATATCTCGGGTTATCAGCCCGCCCCCTGAATGCCCATCACGAGAATTCTCGTTTTATTTTTTTTTATTAGCAATCTGAATTCATATTTCATCAACCGAGTCTACCGTTGGTAAACCTGCCCCGCCAGGTGCTCAGATGTGAAAAAAGCGCCCCATATCGTCTCCCAGATGGTAATGCACCCTTTTGGATTGGACTCAATGAAAATGGATGAGAAAAAAAAATCCGGAATCCACATTTTACTTCTCACGCATGTAACCGGAGCCAATCAGATTCATTGTGGACCCTCAGCACAGCGTGTAATATGTGTTTTACAGTATACACGTTGGATCAATAAAAGGATGGATTTTTGGAATGGCGATCAGGAATTGGAATAATCCATTTGGATTAGAGATGTTCCGATACCATTTTTCCCTTTCCGAACCGATTCCGATACCTAAGCTTTGGGTATCGGCCGATACCGATATTTATCCGATACCAGTGCATACATAAAAAAATAAAAATAAAAAAATTATTATATAAATTATACTTTTTTTTTTTTTTTTTTTTACAGATACTGTTATACTGTTTTTTTTGTCATAACTAGAAAGTAATGGTATTTATTCAACAACAGGTGATTGTATAGATTTGTATTAGTATTATTAATCAATGAGTATGGGCTGCAGCACTGCAGATATACCCTACTCCAATGATCCACACGGACATTAAACGGTGTTGCACTCGCTACTCAGTGGCTCTGCAGATATACCCTATTCAGTCTGTAAGCTAGTGGGAGATAGAACGTTCATGTTGTGATTTTTGATGCAAAATAAATATTCAACATTCTCTTTTGAAACTCCGCCTCAGACTCTTATCCTTTGGCACTTGCTGTACTTTGCTTGCAGGTCTGCAGCCATTATTGCTGGATTATGAATAGCACCAACTTTAGACACGGTAACGTTATCAAGCTAAGCTAACTGACCTAGCTCGTCTTCCCGCATTGACATTTGATAACGTTAGTAATAGTCAGCTAACGCTAGTCAGTAGCTACTTATACAATTCACCGTGGGTGCATTATTGTTGATAGCCGGTCACGGACAGTGTTAGGTCCTGGAGAAAGGACAGGCGATCATCTGATTTGATGTAACGTTAAAGCGGATGTTGTTCCAACTAGCTATCTTTCCAGCTAATGCTATCATAACACCAGCAAAACACATCCCGTCCGAGCTCCCCGTCACACCAGCACTGTCGGGGACAATGGAATTTAAGAAAGTGTATCTGCTGTTAAAATGACACAGCATCACACTTTAAAACATGTTCATTTTATAATCCTCACTCTCCGCAGGACTCGGCAGGAGATAAATTACATCATGGGATCGGAGGCTACAATTCACGTGTACTTGCCGATACCGATACCAGCATTTTAGGCAGTATCGGCGGCATTTCCGATACTGGTATCGGTATCGGAACAACTCTAATTTGGATACCATCTGATCTCAGGTAAGGAATCTATTTTACCAGTCTTAGGATAATCAGACCTGTTTTCACAGAGATATAAGCTTTTCCCCATTATGTTGATATGGCTGTTTGACTGTAAGAGCGATCAGGCACTGAGAGAATCGATTTTCAGCTCGCGGCACCAGCGTGCACACGTACACATATACTATCGATAATCTAGCGTTTATTTGAAAACGATTCATAAATAGGCCGAAAAATGACAACGTTCTAGAATATTACAGTACAGGGCGATTATCATGGAATCTTTTTTTTCTTCTTGAAAACGAGGGCCGTTCAAAATGCTATAAAACGGAAATGAACCGATAAAAAAACAATCCGCTTTGACAATGTTGACTGGAAATGAGTCATTGATAAGCGACGGGCAGATTAGACACATAGCCATAATTTAAAACATAGATTAGGCGATATTAATGCTAACATTGAAGTGGATGGTGGGCATTCAAGCACTAAATGTGCGCCCCCTGCTGGGCACTGAAAGGGGATGCAGACCAGAGAAAGACTTTCGTCTTGTTTACATCAGGGTCCCCCATTTTCAATTCATCATAACATATATGACATACATGACATACAGATAGACAGTACTGCTACATCTATACATTTATGACATACCAGATTTGCAAATACAGTACTGTTTGTGATACCAAAAGAGTCCAGAAAAGAGGGTATATACATTTGACGTAGAAACTGTACATTGGAGGAGGTTGGGTAGGTGGGGTGGGGTTGGGGGACTGTACATTGGAGGTGTTTGGGTGGGTGGGATGGGGGGGGAGGGGTTGGGTAGGAGGGGTGGGTGGGGGACACTGTACAACTGTACAAGCAAAACTGTACATTGGAATATTGACAGAACCATACTTCGTCATTTACTGTACATTGGAGGGGGAAGTGAATATTTCACTAGAAGCAGGTTGGGGAAAGTACTTTTACTTAAATACTATACTACTGTAATGAAGTATAGTTTTGAGATAACTTTACTTTCCTTGAGTATTTTCATTTTAAAGAACTTAAAGGGCCACTTCACCAAAAATCTGTTTTGCACACATTCATTCAGTTTGACAGCTATTGAGAGTGAATGAGTTTGAATATGGCCACCAGTGAGGCCATCAGGGACATTAAATCCTTGTGTTAATTACAGCTCAATGAAATGATAAGGTAGCAGTCGCTATAAGACAAGGTGTTGTGTTAATTACAGTTTAATGAAATGATAAGGTATCAGTCCCTGTAACCCAATATGTTGTTTTAATTACAGCTATATGTACTAATTCTATTGTGCTATATTTAATTTAGTTTATATCCCATATAATTTTATTCAACCTATTATTTACAGTTGTACAGCCCTGGCCTATATTTTATTTCATAACTATATTATTCTATTGTGCTTAACTTAGCTCATATTTCATTTGACTCCACCTCTTTATTGTATTATCTGTCTGTTAATGTCTGTCCGCTAATGTCGCACCGATAACGTCCGAAGCAAATTCCTTGTATGTGAAAACTACTTGGCAATAAAGACCTTTCTGATTCTGATTCTGATATAAGGTATCAGTCCCTATAAGACAAGATGTTGTGTTAATTTCAGCTATAATAATAATAACAATGATAATATAATAATAATAATGCAGGACTTTAGAGAAGTCTTTATTTGGCATGCAAACGACACACACATGCAATGGGCGGCACACACACACGAACACACACACGCAGGGGTGTAAAGTACTTGAGTAATTGTACTTCGTTACAATACTTAAGTACTGTTTTGGGGGATTTGTACTTTACTCAAGTATTATTAGGTTTGTATACTTTGTACTTTTACTCCATTACATTTCAGAGAAAAAAAACATACTTTTTACTCCTTACATTTAAAATGCAGACCTACAAAGTACAAAGTACAAATCTCACAGGTCCAACCATTTTAATTCGTATATTTTAATTGTTTATCTGGCCGAACTAACGTTAACGTTATTAATCCTGCGACCGCAGGTAAACAGCCAATCAAATCCCCATCAATGGAAAATGAACCCGCCCATACCCATGCTGATTGGTCCTTGTGCAACACTAGAAAGCAGGGATCTTTGATTAAACACCTGCTATCAGAACAATAGACAGTCACATCTGCATTATGCTGTGGTTAATATTGTGATATTATTCAGGGTACTCCAGTATTCTGTCTTTAATATTGTGATATTATTCAGGGTACTCCAGTATTCTGCCTTTAATATTGTGATATTATTCAGGATAATCCAGTATGCTGTGGTTAATATTGTGATATTATTCAAGATACACCATTCTGTTTTTAATATTGTGATATTATTCATGCTGTGATGTGAATGCCGTCCATGTTAGTTTACCTTCAATGGAGAAGTGCATTAAATAATTTTAATGCAAAAAAAGTGTCCTCTGTTCTTTCATTTCAGCATTGTCTATCGCATTTAACACATTCCATTGTGGGCAGAGTGTATGCTTGGTTTCATTCCAGCCTTGCCTAAACACCAGCTGATGATTTCACTAATTGGCTCACCTCTTCAACTAACTCACCTGGTGCAATGTATAGTTAAAATGAAAACTTGGCCCACGATGGAATGAGTTTGAGACCCCTGGTCTATCCCTTTCAAAGAAAAATACTTTTACTTTTTAGTACTTAAGTACATTTAAAAGTAGGACTTTTTTACTTTTACTCAAGTGTGTTTTTAGCCAGATACTTTGACTTTTACTTGAGTCAGATTTTGAGCCGGTACCCATACTTTCACTTAAGTATAATTTCTGGGTACTTTTTACACCCCACACGTGTCGCCGATGCGATTTAGTGTCTGCACTTGACCCATCCCGTCGTCCTTCCCCCCAAGGGCAGCCGGGAGCAGACAGGGCGTCGGCAAGGTACGGCGCCCCAGGGACCAATCCAAGTGCTCCTGCCCGTCTTCGTCAGGGACGCGACAGCGTCAGCGATCTGTTTTTGTGCATGTTTTTCCATTGGGTTTCTCTTATCGGGGGGAACCCTTGCGAGCACGGGGAGAACATGCAAACTCCACACAGAAAGGCCTGGGAGATCCCCCACCTGGGTACCTGGCAACGCGGAAACCTGGTCCCCAAGCCGGAATCGAACCCTGGACCTTCTAGCTGTGAGGCGACAGTGTTAACCACTACACCAACGTGCCGAGCTATATATGGATTCAGTCCCTAATCCCTATAAGACGAGATGTTGTGTTAATTACAGATAAGGTATCAGTCCCTATAAGACTAGATGTTGTGTTAATTACAGCTCTAAGGTATCAGTCCCTAAGACTAGATGTTGTGTTAATTACAGCTATAAGGTATCAGTCCCTATAAGACTAGATGTTCTGTTAATTACAGCTATAAGGTATCAGTCCCTATAAGACAAGATGTTGTGTTAATTACAGCTACTGTATAAGGTATCAGTCCCTATAAGACTAGATGTTGTGTTAATTACAGCTATATAAGGTATCAGTCCATATAAGACTAGATGTTGTGTTAATTACAGCTATAAGGTATCAGTCCCTATAAAGAAGACTCACCTCTGTGGCCATGCAATGTTTTGAGAGGCTGGTTAAGGATCACATTTGTGCCTCCCTCCCCAGTGATATGGACCCTATGCTATTTGCATACAGGCCAAACAGGTCCACTGATGATGCGGTCTCCCAAGTACTGCACAGCACCCTCTCTCACCTAGATCGCCAGAAGGGGGGCTATGTGAGACTGTTGTTCATTGACTACAGCTCAGCGTTCAACACCATAGTCCCCACCAGACTGGTGGACAAGCTGATCGAGCTGGGTCTGAGCTCCGCTCTGAGCGCCTGGATACTGGACTTTCTGAGTGAAAGGCCCCAGGCGGTCAGGGTGGGGGGTCAGACCTCCAACACCATCACCCTGAGCATCGGGTCCCCCCAGGGCTGTGTTCTGAGCCCCCTGCTGTACTCACTATAGTATACACACATGACTGTGTGGCCAAGTTCAGCTCCAACTCCATAGTGAAGTTTGCGGACGACACAGTGGTGGTGGGGCTGATCTCGGACAACGACGAGAAGGCCTACCGGGAGGAGGTTGAGGTACTGGAACGCTGGTGCCAGGACGACAGCCTGCTCCTGAACATTGGTAAAACCAAGGAGCTGATCGTGGATTTTAGGAGCAGACAGCAGGGGACACACACACCACTGAGGATAAACGGGGCTACCGTGGACAGGGTGAGCAGCTTCAAGTACCTGGGGGTCCACATCTCAGAGGATCTGACATGGACAACACACATAGACTCAGTCGTAAAAAAGGCGAAGCAGCGCCTCTACCACCTGAGACAGTTAAGGAAGTTCAGAGTATCTGGGAAGATACTCCAGTCCTTCTACTCCGGAGCTGTAGAGAGCATCTTGACTGGAAACATCACTGCCTGGTATGGAAACAGCATGGCACAGGACAAGAAGGCCCTACAGAGAGTGGTACGCTCAGCCGAGCGTATCACGGGTATTGCACTACCACCCCTGCATATAACAAGAGGTGCAAATCCAGAGCCTGCAGAATAATGAAAGACCCTCACCACCCCAACAACAGCCTGTTCAAGCTGCTGCGGTCAGGCAAACGCCTGCGAACACCAGCTGTTACAATAGGTTTGTATTAAACTAAGGTTTTGTTTCCGCACGGACGGAGTTGAGTGTGACACAGCTAGGTGGAGAGCTGGATGAAGTATGTCAACGTGAGATTATAATAAAAGTGTAAGAAACTTGGAGAATGCTTCAATCGTCAATTCTGTAGTTCAGGGTACAGTATAAACCAAGGCAGAATTTAACACCAGCAACTAGGACAGAGAGACTTCGGCTCAGCTTCTTCCCCCAGGCCATCAGAGCCTTGAACACTGAACTCTCCACACAAAAGCACACATGAGCACACACACAATACACACACTGTACATGCTCACACACTAGCAGCCACTTTAACATGAGCACACACACACTCATGCTGTACACGCTCACACTTATGGTCACTTTACAAAAGGAAAGGTCACTTTAAGAATAGTATAGTATAACTTGAGATTGTATAATATAGCATTGTATAGCAGTGTACATAAAGACCCAGTGCCTCATCCGTAGCTAACAGTGTATTGCACTACCACAGGACCTAGCATGTCCTACCATGCTCTGTAAAAACTCATATACCGATATGCCCTACTTTGATTACTTGTATTATTGCACAATGTCGTTCTATTGGTGTAGCTAAGGGGCTACACGACCCTGACTGTATTTAAAGGATAGGTTAGACCACTACTAAATATTAATTAGCCAGACATTAAATGTACACAAAATGGCGGACACTCTATTAACTGCGAGGGGACAGTGATACCAAGTTAAAATAATCACTTTAATATTAAAGTCAAACATACATATTATATAGCGCAGATCTCCTGTTACTAAGATAATGTCAATGCAACAATGTCCGAGGTAAGTATAGTTCCTAAACTACTGGTACCAGACCGTTGGAGCTCTGAATGGAGGGAGCCGGAGTGAACAGCACGGGGGAAGCAAGAGAAGGATGGAGATGATATTCTCTGGAGTTCCTACTCCAGAGAGCTGCAGACCAACGTGGTATAATCCTGTCGTCGCTGGATAGGGGGTCTCATACGGACCTGGTTCCTGTATTCCAAACGCCCGATGGCAGGATTAATAGCTATTATTACATGGCGTTTTCACATTCGCCGAAATGCTTGCTTGTGATTGGTCAATAGCCCCCCGACTGCGGCCATTATTTTTCAATAATGACCGCAGATTTTTCAATAATGACCGCAGAGCGCAGCTGTTCGCAATCAAGCCCACTGACACACTGTTTCAGTGCAATTAGACACTGCTGTGCCGGCGATGACAGGGGGCGGAGCGACGAGCGATACTATTGGAGACAGAACACAGCGGAGCCAGAACACAGAGGCTGCCGCGATAATAATAATCACTTTATTTGGGCTGACAGAGCCACAGAACAACTGCGATTTGTCAAATGAATTAGGTATATTGTTAGTAAGTTAGCCATGTAATAAGCGGGATAATGTATAGCCTACTCGGTCATTGTCGCAAAATAATTGACCTTCACTACGTTTAAAACACCTCGCCCAGGCGGCTCGGTATTTTAAACTCCGTGTCGGTCAATTATTTTGCGACAATGACCTCGTAGGCATACATTATCCCTTACATATTCCAAACGCCCGATGGCATGGTCACTAGCTAGTTAGCCCTTTTATGCTAAGGCTAACACGCATGTAGTCCGTAGTAGTTAGTTGAATCCAGAACGCCGCTGGGTTCAGCTAGAAGTCTCTCAACGTTACTTTCTTATTTGCCCGTCTGCAAATCTATAGAGATTGTTATTTACTTCACTTCGCTCAAACAAGTCACTCTGCTCTGCCAATGGTGGCTCGACAATATTATAGTTGTATCTAATTAGCCGTCCAGCTCTCTATCAAGATACGTTGCTTGCGGTCTGTTTACTGCTGCGCCAAAACGTTTACTCTCTCTCCCGGGCATGTTCTAAAACCCTGCGCATGCGCTCACGCTGTCTACAGGTGCATGCGCGCGCGCCTACGGCGTTAAGAATGGAACAGATGCAAAGAGGCGAATGATAAAATACTGTTAGGTAAATAGACGACGTGAAATATATATCTTATATACATAAACAATATATAAGGTATACAAAATAATAAATGTGGACTTTATGTGTTAATCTGGACCTTCAGAACAATTGGATTCTTATTATATTTATATTATTATTATTATTGTATTATGCACAATCGCTGCGGGCAAGACCCCCCGCGTTTCATTGTATACTTGTGACAATTAAAACTCTTGACTTGACTAGATGTTGTGTTAATTACAGCTAAGGTATCAGTCCATATAAAACAAGATTACTATTTTTTCCATCTACATCGTTTCATGGGAGACTCACTTTTTGAATAAAAAACCAACCAGGTCCCCACGTGGGGAGTCCAGAGAAGCTGCACCAGTCAGACACGATTGGACAAAACGTAGAAGACGATTGGCAATAGATTGGGGGCGACCAATGTGGCCCGGGCTCTTCCTATTGGCTGTATTTAACGGTCGGCCCCACCTTCAGACCGCCCACCGTGACGAGGTGACGATCAGGAGACGTCGTTAAGTTGTAGTTCTTTGACCAAAGTCACGCATCTCCAGTGCGTGATATTAAAACTACACGTCCCGTCGACGCGACAGAGACACTTTCTTAAAAAAAAAATAAAAAAATGTTATGAATATGTAATCGCATCCATACGACTGGTTGCTTCGTAATTAGGTTAGTGCGGTCGGTGTGAGAGAGGTGGATATATAAATATGATGAACATCACTGACTGGATACTATTGGAGATTACTACCAGTGAGGCGCGCCGCGGGGGACCAGCTCTTTGCCCAAAGTCCAAACTCCCAAATCAAGTAGAAAAGCAGCTGAAAAGGCAAAAAGGCGCACTTAAGGAAATCTGGAGATCCGTAGTTGGATCGAAGGGAGAAAGCTTGGTATATTATTAGTATTATTATTAGATATCATTCATTGTAAAGCCGCATCGAACACAAGGACCCGTGCCGTGCGTTACGCGCGCAGTGAAATGAGTTATTAGAATGACACGCAGCTAGAAGTCGGAGGATGGTTTCGCCCCCGTTTTCGCGCACGTTGCCCCGTTATACCGTCCGATAGGCACCGGAATAGAGACCAACACACCTCCTCCAACTACTGTTGTTTTTCTTAGTGTTTTCGGCGGATGGACTTGGCCATTCTAAACATTTTAATGATTCGAGATTTGAGCAAGATCATGTACCTCCCGGCACGACACCCGGTAAGTATACTATAGTCTGCGTTTTGCGTTTGTGTCAAATCAATGCAGCTAGTTTTGAAACCGCCGTGATGCCGCCGCCCGGTACGGAATCAGTTTGGACCAAGTTTCCGTCCCACCGCACGCACGCATGGACAAGTGTGCACGGACAGTGTATTGTGTGCGTGTGTGCGTGATTTGTGTCTGTTTGTGAGTGACAACAAGATCCACAAAGAATGGATTGCACGGAGCAAGTTGCACCCTTACTTACACAAGCAAAACTATACATTGGAATATTGACAAAACCATACTTGGTAATTTACTGTAGGCCTACATAGTGGACTGGAGGGACCCAGGGGCGTCGTTCTGGTATGGCAAGGTATGACACTTTTTTTTTTAATTACAATTTTTTATGTTGATTTAGAATTCGAATGTCAACATTATGAACGAAGCTTCGAACTATTCGGTACAGCCCTAGCATGTTTTGATATAGTCAATGATCTCACTTTTACTGTGACTTTTACTGTGTGACTAACTGAAATATGCCAAAAAAAAGGAAAATGGACATAGGGACGTTTTTTAATCAAAGGGCAGCAGAGACAAGTGATACAGGGACACAGGTAAGGTCTGGCTTAGTGATTATAACAGTGCAGTTCAGCATTCAGTAACCCATACTTTTTGTGAACGTGTTTTTGATACTACATTCTGTTGAACACACACCTCAAAACCGTACCTAAGGAAAATTGGCTCAATTGCAAGAAAAGTAATACTAAAATACTAAAAATGCTTGTGTAGTCCTGTGTCATACCTAAATGTCATATAACTGAATTGTATAGAAACAACTCACCAAACGTGACTATTGCACAACTGATTTGACAAAAACAAATCCACGAAGGGGGGGGAAACCCCCCTTGACCCCCCCCCCCCCTCCCTCCACGCCATACCTTGCCTTTTACTGAAACAACGCCACTGGGGGGACCAATTGACCTGTCTCAAACCCTGCCCTCTTTTCTTGATCCTCCAATCACAACTGTCGCTTACCTCGGACAAACTTGGTTTGTCCGAGGTAAGCGACAGTTGTGATTGGAGGATCAAGAAAAGAGGGCAGGGTTTGAGACAGGTCCATTCTAGCCACTTCACTGAGCACAGGGTGACAGTACAGCCTGGCGAAATCGTCCTGCTGGACTTTACAATTTTGACACTTCTCACAATCTTCCTGGACACTTTACACTTAAAATGTGTACACTTTACACTATTACTGTACATTTTACTGTATATTTCTGTATATTTTTGGCTGTATAGTTTATATTTAAGATTTTAGAATGTATATATACCATAATGTATATATCCTGGACCGTATTTTATTCTGTATTCGATTTTATTCTTATTTCTTTTTATTATATTCTTATTCTTATTTGAGTCCTATTGACTACCTAAATGTTTATTGTTCAATATGTGAGCGATCTATAGTGCCGAATTTCCCTCGGGATTATTAAAGGATTTCTATTCTATTCTATTCTATTCTATTCTATTCTATTCTATTCTATTCTATTCTATTCTATAGGTTCCCCACCAGCCGGGACAGCCCTTCAAGTTCACCATCACCGAGTCGTGCGAGCGCATCAAGGAGGAGTTCCACTTTCTCCAAGCCCAGTATCACAGGTAAATATATATATTAACAAATTGTTCTAAATAAATAATAATGATAATAAATTATTTGAAGTTTGGACACATTTTTTACAACTGAGGTAGGTAGATTACATTTTTAGAGACTAAAAAAGTACAGAAAAAAGGTACCGTTGGGTACCGGTATCGATTCACAGGTACTGGTACCGGTATCGGTTCGAATGTGAACGGTACCCAACCCTAACTGGGATGTAAAGTCCAGCGCTGCTTAGACGATGACTCTGCGATAGTGGGATGTATAAAGGACGGTGACGAAGCGCAGCGGACATTGCGCTCGTCACCAACGCAAGAGACACCAGGTTCGAATCCGGCTGTCGGCGTTGCCTCCGGCTTGGGCCGGCCGTCATACTAACTCAATTGGCAGAGTTAGCGGGTGGACGTCGATGGGTGGTAATCTGGACGTTGTGGACAGCGACTCCTACAGGTCGGTTGGGGGACGCCTGCACAGCAGAGACAGGAAATGGCGGGGGTAGTGTGAGCCTCCCACATGTTACACCTCGCCAATGAGAGTCCGCGCTGGCAGGTGAAAATATGTGACAGGCTGCCTCCTCGTGTATCGGAGGGGACACGTGATGCAAGGCTTCTATCCTCCCTACAACCGGCCAGTGGGGGGCGTATGCGAGCAACGTTCAAGACAGGGGAGGGGAGAATTGGCACAGTGGAATTGGGATGGGAGAAAAATTGAAAAATAGGAGAAAAAGTGGATTAAAAAAAAGGACAGTGACGAGAGGGAATACCGTGAACTGGCAGTGGACTTCGTCACATGGTGCGGTAAAAACCACCTGCAGCTAAATATGGCGAAGACCAAGGAACTGGTTGTGGAGCTGGGGAGGAGGAGGAGTGCACCTGTGACCCCCGTTTCCATCAGGGGAGTCGATGTGGACATGGTTGAGGTGTACAAATACCTCTGTGTGCACATCGACAACAAACTGAACGGGTCAAAACACGCAGAGGCACTGTACAAGAAGGGCCAGAGCCGACTCTACTTCCTCAGAAGGCTGAGATCCTTCAATGTCTGTACAAGGATGTTGAGGATGTTCTATGAGTTGGTGGTGGCGGGTGCCTTCTTGTACGCTGTGACCTGCTGGGGCAGCGGACTGAGAGCAGGGGACACAAACAGGCTGGATAAGCTGGTCAGGAAGGCCAGTAGTGTGGTTGGGGTTGAGCTGGACTCTCTAGCGAGGGTGGCGGAGAGGAGGAGCCTTGCTAAGCTCCAGGCCATCAGGGAAAACCCCTCCCACCCACTATACACAGACTTGGCTGACAGGAGGAACATGTTCAGTGCCAGGCTCACACTACCTAAATGCAGCACTGAACGGCACAGGAAGTCCTTCATTCCAACAGCCATCAGACTTTACAATGCATCACTGTGCCTCACTGCATCACTGAGCACAGAGTGACAGTTACCATCTTCCTGGACTCTTAGTTTTGAAACAGCACTGTGCAATATTACACCTACTGTAGACCTCAGTATATTTTTACTGTATTTATTTACTGTATATTTTATTCCATTCTTATTCTATTTTATTCTACTCTTATGTTAGGCAATTTGATTTGATTTGTTTTGTTATTCTAATTCGTGACCTGTTCTGTCTAAATGTTTAAATGTTGAGCGATTTGCAGTGTCAAATTTCCCTCGGGATAATAAAAGTATTTTTATTCTATTCTATTCTATCTATGACTGGGGCTCTGATTTTGTGACGTCATGTTTATGTGAGCTCTTACACCCAAATGAGGTTTTCATTTTGGTTCAATGACAGAATTACAAACCTCCTTTTGGTGTTAGCCCTTTCACTACCACACTACAGACGGTTAACCTCTTTCACTACCACACTACAGAAGGTTAACCTTTCACTACCACACTACAGAAGGTTAACCTCTTTCACTACCATACTACAGACGGTTAACCTTTCACACTACAGACGGTTAACCTCTTTCACTACCATACTACAGACGGTTAACCTTTCACTACCACACTACAGACAGTTAACCTCTTTCACTACCACACTACAGACGGTTAACCTCTTTCACTACCACACTACAGACGGTTAACCTCTTTCACTACCATACTACAGACGGTTTTAACCTTTTACTACCACACTACAGACGGTTAACCTTTCACTACCACACTACAGACGGTTAACCTTTTACTACCACACTACTGGAGGTTATATTTCGTATCTGGCTTATCGCGTCCCGCTCTTAAGCCTATTGAGATACCCCTTATCTCCTGTACCTAAGGTACTCCACCACGAAAACAACTTGTACACCCACACCTGACCGGGTCCCGCCTCTATGGAGGCGTAGCCTATAAGACCATGGCCATGGTCACCAACACACTCTTCCTCTATTTTCGTTCCATCATATTGGATGCAGTGCACCTTATGTAACTAGTAGTATGAAAAAGATTGGAGGAATTGCGTAATGTTGAAAGCTTACCGGAGGTTTGCGTGCCCCTGGCATCTTCAAAGCATGTTTCAGCGACACGACGGGCCTATGTTGATGTTTCCTCGTCTGACGACAGCAGATCGAGGGGCAGCGTACATGGTTTGGCTATCGGGCCGGTTTGTACAACGGTGAGCCCTGTGTCATCAGGCACAGGTATTAGTGTTAGTAATGCTGGGTTGTTTGTTACACAACCATGTTGTGTGTCGGCGCCAGGGGGGGGATGGTTTGGTGAACGTTCACTGCGGTGAACGGGTTCCAAACGGTCCTGCAAGCGTGCTGTTAAACAACTAATGCTAGCTACATGCTAATACTAATGCTACATACATTACTGTAGTAACCCGTAGCATCCGAAATAACCCATAGCAACCATAGAAACCGTAGTAACCTGTAGTAACCTGTAGTAACTCGTAGCAACCGTAGTAACTGTAGTAACCCGTAGCAACCGAAATAACTAGGGATGCTCGATATTGGCTTTTTTACCGATACCGATATACCGATATTGTCCAACTCTTAATTTCCGATACCGATATCAACCGATACCGATATATGCAGGGTTTCCCCCGCCAAAAAATCTCTTGTTGTGCAATTAACACAACATTATGCATACTTTTGACAATAAATAAAATCAGAATTTGTTCTTACTTGCTTGCCTGGTTAAATAAAGGTTATAGAAATGTAAAAAAAAGCTAAAAGAAATAAAATATATATATATATTTTTTAAACCGATACCGATATTTTCCGATATCACATTTTAATGCCAATATCGGACATCCCTAGTAATAACCAGTTCCTCCAGTATCACAGGTAATAACTAGTGCTGTCAGGCGATAATTTTTTTTTATCTAATTAATTAAAGGATTTGTAATTAATTAATCTAATTAATCGCATTTTAATCGCATAACCATTTTAGGCCTGATATTCTATATTCTATAATCATATTTCAAATAGCATGTGTCCGAATGGCAGAATTCAGTACTGTATCTACAAAACCTTCTGTTTAATCATCGATTTTTCAGGTCTGGTCAATTTTAGCGTGTTATTCACAGTCAAAGATTTAAAAAAATTTATTGATATTCTCATTTGGTTCATTACAATTTACTCAAGCCTAGTAAGAGACACAGTATTTCTGACACTGGGAATACATTCCTGAGATCCATAGATGTCCCTAGAATCAGATACCAAGAACATGCAAATGGACCATATAAAAAAAAAGTCTGTAAATGTGTATTCTACGTTCTTATGGAATGAATGAGATAAAAAAATATTTAAAAATAAATAAAAATAAAAAAGATTTATTTTTAAATTAATTTTGAGTTAATTTTCATAATGAGGTGATTTGCTTAATTAATTAATCTAATTAACGCGATCAACTGACAGCCCTAGTAATAACTAGTTCCTCCAGTAGCACAGGTAATAACCAGTTCCTCCAGTATCACAGGTAATAACCACTTCCTCCAGTATCACAATAACTTCGATCCACAAGTTGGAGACAAATACTGTGAGGCTACTCAAGGTTAAATAACGTAAGGTTATCCTATAACCCTAGTTATATGAGTATAGCGAGCGCTCTGCTCTATTGGAACTATCCCTTTAATCCATTCTAATACTGAACAACTTTCACATGTACACACCCCTATTCACCTCCGCCTGGCCACACCCACATCCGCTCCTATATAAGCGGGGTCGTGGCCACACCATCAGCTCCTTCCCAAGTCTTTCACCACCGAAGGCAAAGACCATGGGGTCCTCAGTGAGTCAGAGCAGAGCGCTCACTATACTCATATAACTAGGATTATAGGATAACCTTACGTTATAGATCGTATAGCTTTACGCTCTGCTCTATTGGAACACAGGAGCTGAGCAGAGCGAAAAGCTCGACATATGTACCCGCTGAGGCCCCCCACAACCATCAGAACATGGGCGGACCCGAGCCCCCCGGCCCTCCCTAGTGGAGGACGGGAGGGAATCGGATCAGACTGTGCGAAGAGGGCTTAGCACCTCAAACGCACAGGGTGAGCAGACCGCGGGACTTACCTTTGTTCAGAAGGACCCGCGACCACTCAGGCGCGCATCCCACATGCCACCAGGGAACGGACGGGAAGCAAAACACCCCCGTCACAGCCCCCAACATCACGGGGTCGAAGGTCAAGAACACAACCCTGTGGCAAGGCTGCAGCAGCGGAGCGCAGAGGAGGTCCCAGCCCTAGGACAACCTGAGGGCTAGGACCCACTGAAAAAAGGGGGCCTGGTGAGGCCAACGAGGCCGCAGCATCGGGACCCCACCAGCCGGTCACCCCCCACATCGCCAGCGTATCGGACAGGGCCCAAATCAAGAGCAGGCCCTTCCCCCCTTGGCACGCCGCTTTGAAGCACTCTTCAAGAGGCTACCCCCCCACAACACTGTGGGGCCAGTCGGCGTGCCGGGGAGACAACCCCCAAAGAGGTTGATCCCTCAATCCAGGCAACAGGCCCCAAGAGCAGAACTCGACCTGTGCCTGGAGCACTGTGGACTAGACAGGCACCTAAAGGGTCTACTGTGAGAACAGTATCCCGGCGGAAGGGGTGTTCGGTATGCTGTGCACCATGTCATAACCTCCACAAACCCGACCCCCCAATCCAGCGGGGTCGAGGTTCAAAGAAAAGGCTGACACAATTGGCAGATGTCATGAAAGATGCGGGGGCATACTCTCGGGCAGACGGGGTCAAGCCCGGCCTCAACCCGAGAGTCGACTCTGCTACCAACACACCGGAGAACCAGCCACCCCCCTATGTTTGGTTTAACAGGAGGCGGTTGTTTCCTTAACCCACAAAGAAAACTCAGAAACATAACTGCGTGTATACACAGGCTATACAAGCAGCACAAGTGTTTCAGTTTTCAAAGGGTTAACCCAGGCCAACAGGTCGACGAGAACGAGTTCAAACCTGGACCCGGCGGACCGGGACCTACACAGGGATGCCTAGAGTAGTTGACAACAACCTCCCCGACAGCCCCCTCCCAGCCCCGTCCTAGCAGGGAGGGAGGGGTGAAACAAATGGAGAGGGACCAAGCCCCCTAACACAGCGCAAGGTACAACACAGTATGGACCAAGCACGTCACTGTTAAAGGCAACCTGTGGTGGCATACATATGACACACACATCCACAACATCAATCCCCGCGACGCCCGGCCTGACCCGCCATCCCCCCCCGGAAAAGCACAAAGTCCTTCGGGGTACCAGAACAGCAGATCTGCGCCCCGGCGGACAACGGGTTAACTGACCTGGTCCGGCGCATACCAGAACCAGTCCCGCGTCCTAGTCACGCCGCCATCCCCAGTCCTAAGAGGGGGGGGTAGGTACACGTGTCGATCCAAAACATCACAGAGGGCGCCACCAAGACGGTCAGTACGCAAATGTACTGCTCCTGGTGGCCCACCTCATGGGCGTGAGACCCCTCCGCCAATGTTTTGATCTACTCCGTCATCTCCCCCGGAGATGCACGTGAGCCGTCGAGTCTAACCTAGTGCACTGGCGCTCGGTAGAGATAAAAATCTCCTTCCCAGCCACCCGCATAAAAAAACGCAGTTTCTATGCCCTCCGCCAATTGGGCAACCAAGGCGCGCCAGCCCATAAAGTGGTTCCACATTGAAAGCACCCAGGGCCAGCGCTACAGTATATGCACGTCGAGAACCCGAAACACATCAATGGTGAATTCTAATAAGAAACATCAGACAACGTTCCCTCCATGCTGTCTGGGACGAGCAACAGGAAGCCGGTCTATAAGACACAGACACGGGTCTCATATGGCGCGTCTGAGGGTAAAACCCTGTCAATTCTGCTCAGAGGGGAAGACAGAAGTTCCCCCAGAGAGACCTCTACGTGAGTAACAATTGAAAAAGATACATGTAATAATAATTGGGATAAGTGACTAACGGCCCAATACACACTTTAATAGAGAGCAGAGCATAAAACAAACAGTTTTCGAATACATCGCATCATCCAACTTTGACAATGACAGCGGTCTGCAGTACAGAGCCTGAAAACTCACAGATGTCTCATGGCCAATAGGAAAAACGCGCCCAGTGACGTATTTCATGGCCGGGGGGAAATCCTGTGACCCACCCATCCTAACATGGAGTGGAACCAGGGAACCGCCCCCCCCCTTCCCCCTCCCTGTGACGTGCTGACCCCTCAGCCGACAGGGAGACTGACAGGCAGGAGGTCCCACCTCCCGGCCAATCAGTAAAGGGGGGAGGCCCGCTACCTCCTCACGGCTAGCGCCAATGGTTGTAGCATAAGCTAACAGCTACCTCCAGGCTAACTGATAGCATCAAGCTAACGTTTCCAGCCGAGCGTAGCCGCCAGCTAACGACTTAGCCTAGGAGCTAACTGGCTAATAGTTAGCTTCTACCGGCTATCGATAGCCACTAGCTAACGCAGTAGCAAGCTAAGCGGCTACTCTGAAGCTGCATAACGTGAGAAATAGCGATACAGGCCAACACTTCTGACAGCTGCTGTCTTTTCCTCTTCTTATCCGAAGAAAAAAGGGAAAAAGGCAACACACGTCCCTCTCACAGAACGGTGTTTACCAGACACAGCGGCATCGGCAGTAAGCCCCTCGTGGTACGCGGGCTGCAGCCGACTCAAGCTCTGCGATATTCTCATAATGAAACACCAAACTTGCATCCCTCGTGCCGGGTGTTTTCGTCTTGAAAATCTGGGCCAGCATGGCGGCAGAGGGTATCCGTTTTCCAGAGACCCGGGGAATCGAACCGCAGACTTGGAATCATGGCCCCAGGAAAACAAAGCTACGACTTCACTGAGGAGGAGCACTGTGTTATCGTGGGGCATCAAACTAGAACCCCCTCCACGCCGCTATAAGGGGCAACGAAGGGATTCTAGCTTGGAGCCGACCTTCGCAAGCTGCACACAGTTGTCCCCTCACAACTGACACACCCGAGGCTCGTGTCGCAAAAACATCACCCGCCCAGGGAGACCGTCAGCTCTCACACAGCCGACCGCCCCGAGGCATAGTATCCAGCTGCAGAGCCGGAGACAACGCTGGCGGGGATTGCTCAGCGACGCGCGCCCCAATGCGAAGTGCCGGTGGAGGTCAGAATGATCATCATCTTCTAGACTCTCCGGTGGTGAAGACATTATCGCTTTATTTTCTCAAAAAATAGTGAGAGAGAAAACAAAGATACAATGTCAACGCAGCTCCTCTTCTCGCGCATCCCTCACAAACTACTTTGGCACTAAGCTTAAAGTGGTGTATACAGACACTTTCGGTGGTAGGGAAGGAGCTGATGGTGTGGCCACGACCCCGCTTATAAGGAGCGGATGTGGGTGTGGCCAGGCGGAGGTGAATAGGGGTGTGTACATGTGAAAGTTGTTCAGTGTTAGAATGGATTAAAGGGATAGTTCCAATAGAGCAGAGCGTAAAGCTATAAGATCTATAACGTCTTTCCTCAAAGTCCATTCAAAGCTAAACTGCCAAATATTCCAATTTTAAAAAGTGAGGCATTTGACTGTGTGGGACTAGTTTGGTTAAAAAGATAACCCTAAGGGCCTTGCACCAATAACATGAACAATTTAACCTCTTAAGCCCTAGCCATGTTTTCAGAACATTCGCCTACAAGTACATAGCCTACCCAAGTAAATGGAAGATTGCTCCACTTCTACAAGGCCCATTTGCATGTTCTTGGTATCTAGGGACATCTATGCACCTCAGGGAATGTGTATTCCCAGTATCAGAAATATTGTTACTATGCTTGAGTAAATTGTAATGAACCAAAGGAGAATATCAATGATTATTATTATTATTATTTGTGTCCATCTTTGACGGTGAATAAAATGCTAAAATTGACCAGACATGAAACATTTATTGCCACTGAGCTCATTCAGCACCTTCTTGAGATCACATTTACAAAAAATCGAAGCAAATGAATAAAGGGCAGATGATTAACAGGAGGTTTTGTAGATA
The DNA here is from genome assembly GCF_963971535.1 of Notolepis coatsorum. NCBI lineage: Eukaryota > Metazoa > Chordata > Actinopteri > Aulopiformes > Paralepididae > Notolepis > Notolepis coatsorum. Next base: position 126,041,312 of record NC_140174.1, read on the forward strand.
CATGGGCAAACCAGAGTCCATTCTCTTCGGTTCAAATAACAAACTCAGCAAGACCGACGGCTCCTCAGTTACAGTGGGTGACAATACTGTCACAAGGAAAGATGAAATTACCTACCTGGGTTCCATCCTAGAGGCTAATCTTTCCTGTGACAAAATGGCATCCAATGTAGTAAAAAAAGTCAACCAACGAACTTGATTCTTGTACCGGATCTCCTCTCTGGTAAACAAGAATACCCTGAAGACTCTGGCAGGAGCACTCATTCAAGGGTACTAGGACTATGCTTGCACCTCATGGTACCAAAGCACCTCAAAGGCGCTAAAAACTAAATTACAAACATCTCAAAACAAACTGGTCAGACTACTGCTTGACCTTACTCCTAGAACCCACCTCACCCCTGCCCACTTTGACAACCTAGGATGGCTTAGAGTAGACGACAGAGTACAGCAACTTGCAATGGGCCTGGTCTACAAGATACACTACAAGCAACAGCTGATATGCATGTTGGCATGTAGGCACAAAGTGTCTAATACGGAACGATAGGCACTATATTTATAGTCTTCTGGTCTCTGAGGAGGCAATAATCCAATAAATGACATTGGGAACACTCTGGAATATTCTGGACTGTCCTCTCGGACACAATGGAATATGCTGGAAAACACTAGTGGGTCATAACTCCCGGTTAGGAAGAACATTCTGGAACATAACAGCAGTGTTTAAGAATTTACAAGGATATTCCACAACCTTCTAGAATATACTGTAAGCCTACAAAGAAGGCCTGGAACTTTAACATCTGGTATGTATATGCATAAGCTCCAGTGATGGAAGCTCAATAATGTTTAAAAAAAACATCAGCCACATCTAAAGGTATAAGCATGACAAGGTTATTCTAATATTTTAAGCAAGGTTATTCTAATATTTCAAGCAATTACTCCACTGCCTTAGGGATTCGCACAATGTAGCTCTAAAAATCTATTTTTATTTTTATTTTTTTTTTATCTTTTCTCTCTGTTAGGTTTTATTTTAATTCAATTTTTTTTTTTTTTTTTTTAGTATTTTTCTTCACTCTTTTCATATTTCTGATGGTTCCAATATAAGTTAGTAGAAGGTTCAAATGAATATATCAATAGAGGTATATTTTTAATTTTTTCACACTATTGTTATTACATTAATGGGAAGGCGCTAGACCAAAAGTGACATTCTATTGAATTAGAATGAACGTTTTAGATCCTATGGCAATTAGCATAGGAAGATTAGGGTTAGAAAGCTCATCTTGGGCAACCCGGTGGCATAAGGGAGGGAGTCATACGCGTAGGATGTGTCTATGCAACACAGTCCTGTATGAATCTCGGAGGGAAGGGGGATTAGGGGATTATTATTTGTATATATGTATGTTTTTAAGCTCGGCTCTCAACGGGACCTCAATAGTTGGATGTATATCTATTGTAGCTTCGCTCTCCAGAAGCATTACCAACAACTACACAACAACATGTATTGATTATGGCTAGTTTGAATATAATGATCTGGAACACTGGGGGAATAAATAATCAACACAAACGCAAAAGCGTGCTCACACTGATGAAAAAAGGACAGGTTGACGTGGCTCTACTAAGCGAAACACACATTTTAGGGAAAGACATACGTTAGCGGACAACACATATCATAACATTAGTCACTCTTCCTTTGGAACGAGAACTCGTGGAGTTGCCATAGTCGTTAGACGGAAGTTGAATATTGAATTAAAGGGAGTATGGTCTGATTCAGATGGTCGGATAACTATAGCTAAGATTGTACACAAGAACAGGAAAATAGCGTTGGTAGCTGTATACGCCCCAAATTTGTACGAAGTTAGTTTCTTCACTACACTTACCAGAGCAATGTTAGACCTTCCCGAATACTCATTTATAATTGGTGCGGATTTTAATGCCATTTGGAATCCAAGGATGGATAAATCTTACCCCTCCTTTTCCAACGAACAAAAAAAAGTCATCTAATGCATTAAAGGATTGGTCGAAGATTACAGGTGTAAATGACTTATGGAGGCGGCTAGGTGGTGTAGTGGTCTAAGGCACTCGCCACCAGTGTGGAGACGCTAGGATTCGCGTGTTCGAATCCAGCTCTCCACATTGTTTTTCAGTTTGGCTGGTCGTCCGCAGTAATACACATTGGCCGTATTACGGGGAGGGAAAACTGAAGGGTGGGGATCGAACGTTGTGAACAAGCGACTCCTACAAGTCGGTTGGTGCGCCTGCGCAGTAGAATCAGGAAGTGTCGGGGGCAGCGTGAGCCTCCCACGCGTTACTCCTCGACACTGAGAGGTCGAGCTGCGCAGGTGAAAAGATGCGACTGCTGTTACCTCAAGTACCGGAGGGGACTTGTGCTATGTATGACTTAGTCCACATTGCAGCCGGCTTGTGGGAGGCAAGAAACAGCGTTCGTGACAGGGGAGGGTTGAATTGGATGATACGAAATTGGGATGGGAGAAAAATATAGAAAAATGGGAGAAAAAGTGGATCAAAAAAAAAATGACTTATGGCGATCACTCAACCCCACGACCCGGAAGTACTCTTGCCGATCTGCGAGACATAACACATTATCCAGAATAGATTACGTTTTTGCATCCCCAAGACTATTTGATAACTATGATGTGTATAGTCAAGTTATGATGTGGAAATGATACCCAATGCATTATCAGATCACTGTTATTTACTCCTAAAAGGAACATTTGGTATACTATCATCCCGAGCCCCAAGATGGCGATTTAACTCGATGCTGCTTAATAACAAGGAATTCATTACACAAATCAAAGAAGCTCTTACGGTATTCATACGGATGAACGCTAATTCGGTGCAAGACCCCAGAATATTATGGATGTCGGTAAAGGGAATGATCAAGGATTTCACTCATAGCTTTTCCTCCAAAATACGCAAGAATCGATGCTCAAAACTGGCTGAACTGGAAACGCTTTATTCAACGATATTTAATTCTTTACAATACAACAACTCGGTTCGACTGGAAAATCAAGTCAATATACTAAAAAAAGAGATTAGCGCCATATACAGACAACAATCTGAAATACAAATACGTAGCACAAGACAACAGCAGTACTCTCAAGGTTCCAAACCAAGTCACCTATTAGCTATGCGATTAAGAGTTAACGCAAAATTTGCAGATATAACTACCATTAAAGCACAACAAGGACTTGTTACAGAACCTAAAGAAATTAAACGCGACATTCAAAGAATTCTACTCCAACTTGTACAAATCAGAAACGACCTTCGATCAAAACAAAATGGACACATATCTTAATCAAATTAACCTCCCTAAACGTTCAGAGGATGACGCTAAACAGTTAGAAACACTGATCACACTAGATGAACTTAGGGAGGCCATATCTGAAATGCAAAGTGGTAGGGCTCCTGGAAGAGACGGTATCCCACCAGAAATGTACCTCTCTTGTTGGGACATAATTGGACCCTTATTACTAAATATGATTTTATACTCAGTCAATGAGGGGAACTTCCATAAACACGACAATATTGCACTCATAACAGTCCTCCTTAAAAAAGACAAAGACCCCACCGAGTGCTGTAGTTATAGACCCTTAAGCCTCCTCGGAACCGATATCAAACTGTACTCTAAGGTATTAGCCATCAGACTACAAAAGCACATGACGTCTTTAATTCATCCGCACCAAACTGGCTTCATAAGAGGCCGCTTGATCACTGATAACATAAGACGATTACTACACATACTAGATGCTAACAAGGACGACACCACACCTAAGGCGATGCTGTCCCTGGATGCAATGAAAGCTTTTGACAGGTTGGAATGGTCGTATCTATGGGCAGTATTAGAAAGGATGGGGTTAGGAAAAGGATTCATTGATATGATTAAAGTATTATACAAAGACCCATCGGCCATGATTACAACAGGTACAATCACCTCCGAAATCTTTCCGGTATCACGTTCTTCCAGACAGGGTTGCCCTCTTAGTCCCGGACTATTCGATCTATCATTAGAGCCTTTAGCACAATATATAAGACAATCCCAATCCATAGAACCAATCGTAATCAAGGGCACACAACATAAAATTTGTTTATATGCGGACGACGTAATACTGTTCATGTAAAACCCCAACACCGCATTGCCTCATCTTCTCAAGCTGATTGAGGACTTTGGAGATTTATCAGGGTTTAAGAAAAATTGGCCGAAGTCGGCCTTCCTCCCACTTAACGCCCCTGCAAAAAGAAATATAACCCTCCCAGAAGAGATACCGATGGTAAAACACTTTAGATGTTTGGGAGTTGAAATATTCCCTACCATAAGCCAAACGGTGAAGCACAATTACATAAAAATCCAAAACAAAATCAAATACGACCTTGACAGGTGGTCAAAACTTAAAAACTCAGTACAGGCACGGGTATCAATAGTTAAGATGGACGTCCTACCTAGAATCAACTTCTTCAGCTCAATGCTACCGTTACCCCCTCCAGAGGGTTACTGGAAAGAATTACACTCCTCCACATACACCAACACCGGGAGACACTAGGATTCGCCTGTTCGAATCCAGCTCCCGGCGTTGCTATCAGCTTGGCTGTCCTCTCACGCTGACACAATTGGCTGTATCAGGGGGTGGGAAGCTGAAGGGTGGGTCCTGGGCGTTGTGGACAGCGACCCCTACAGTTCGGTCGGGGCGCCTGCTCAGCGAGGGTTGGATCTGAGGAGAGATAGTGTGGCCTCCCACACGCTACACTCTCCCCGGTGAGAACCTGCGCGGCCAGGTTGGCCTGCCCCAGGCTGCACATGCGTCGGAGGAAAGCATGTGACAGTCTCCGGTCTCCCGGACCAACAGTAGGGGAAAGTACGCAACAACCAGGAAGGGTGGGATGGGAGAAAAATCGGGAAAAAAGGAGGGGAAGAAAGATAATAAAAAAAAAATTAAAAAAAAACCACCACGTATAAAAAGATCCACCGCACAGAGAAACAGAGCAGACGGTGGTATGGCATTTCCAGATTTCTACCACTATTTTAAGGCGTACACTTTAAGACCACTGACAACATGGTTTGATCCAAGCATCAGTATCCTGGAGAAATTTAGAAGAAAATATAGTAGCTCCACATAGGCTGAAGGACATAGTTTACACCAAATTATCAATTAAGCAATGCGAACGGAAATTTGGCCCCATAATTACTCATGCGATCCGGATATGGTGTGAAACACAAAAAAAATATTCTATCCCACATAAATGGCATAATCATACTCCCTTATTCAATAACAATGCACTCTTGATTGGAAAACAACCTATAAGATTCCCTAGATGGGAAAAGCAAGGCATACACTCATTAGGAGATGTTTTCAACAAACAGGGTTTTTGTAGTTATGATGAAATACGCAAAAAAAATTATCTCACCAAGTCCACATATTATTTTTACGCACAGTTATTGGCATGTTTGAAGGCTCACGGTGTTCCATTAAGGATACCAATTGTACACCACAGATACCACAAATTCTTCTATGAAAGAGAGACATCGAGAGGTTTTGTTTCAGATTTTTATCATCAATTACTAACATCCTCATATGAAACCCTCCATCTAGACTCAGTTTGGAGGAGGGATATACCAGACCTGGAGATAGATTTTGACTGGCAAGAAGCCTGGGCAAATGTTCGACTTGCATCAAGGAACCCGGACCATCAACAAATCAATCTTAACTATATTCACAGGACATACTTAACTCCTATAAGACTGAACAAAATGGGTCTTAAACAAGACCCCAAATGCTCCATATGTACAAACGGGGAGGGGACATTTATGCACATGTACTGGGACTGCCCACCAGTTAAGATATTCTGGAAAGAAGTGACCCAACAATTATCAAATCTCTTAACTCTGAATATACCTGTACACCCCTCTGTATTACTGCTGAATGATATCTTTGAGTGTGCAGTACATCCACAGCTAAAGAGATTGGTTTTATCTGGTATCACAGTGGCTAAAAAGCTGATAGCATCACGATGGTTTGAACCGGAAAAAATTTGCCGGAAGGTCTGGATTCTTACATATCTCGATGTGATTTATCAAGAAATATCTACAGCAAGAATTTTGGGTCTCAATGAATCCAAAATGACAATGTGGTTAGAAGTGGTGGAGAGAATAAAAGCTAGCATATAAAGGTAGTGTCTGGTAGGAACAAGTTATAATGGATGGATTATCCAATGGGGGGTCCGGGAGGGGGGGGTACGAGCTAGAGCATATGTGTGTAGGGTACTAGATAGCAGGTATTAGGGGTATATCCTGTATAAGACATTTAACTAAATGGTGATTTCATTGGATATGCACTGTTAATTAATGCTTGTATATCTTATCGTGTGTTGTCATGTTTGTTTATATGTTTGTTTAAAAAATAATAAAAAAATAAAATACAAGATACACTACACGACCAAGGTACCCATGTACATGTCAAAATACTTCCCAAAGGTCAGTGAATACCACGATCACAACACCAGAGGGAGCTCCACAAATCATGTTAAACCCAGATTCGGCTCAAACAAGGGACTAAACACGTTTCGCAATTATGCCACATCAATGTGGAATGCCCTACCCAAAGCTGTAAAGGAATGTGAATCACTACCCACTTTCAAAACCACTCTCAAAGAACACCTACGGGAGACTGCAATTCGAAACTGGCCCCTGCAAATGTCCTAACCCAATCCCCTCCAATGTACAGTAAATGACCATGTATGGCTTTGTCAATATTCCAATGTACAGTTTTGCTTGTACAGTGTACAGTGTCCCCCACCCACCCCCTACCCAAACTCCCCACCCCACCCACCCACCCACCTCCAATGTACAGCCCAACCCCACCCCACTGTGGGATATCTTGGATAACCTGAAGAACGTGCTCAGTCAACCGAGATCCAGTTAATAAGGTTTATTAGCCAGACAGATAGAAATATACACATAGTATTTAGACAGAATGGCTGAGGCTCTTGCCCAAGGTGATCAGCTGAAATGACCCAGGTAGAGACCCTGAATGCTGTCGGGAGGAGCCCTATATAGTGAAAAGGGGGAAGAGGGGGTCCCATTTGATAGGTCAAATGGGTGGTGGGGGGGGGGGGGGGGCACAGGATAGGGGACAAAGGGGAGGGGAATGTCTTTACATGAGAGTTGGGGAATCAATATATTATTCCACACCACCTACCCAACCTCCTCCAATGTACAGTGTCTACGTCAAATGTATATACTCTCTTTTCTGGACTCTTTTTGTATCACAAACAGTACTGTATTTGCAAATCTGGTATGTGATAAATGTATAGATGTAGCAGTACTGTCTATCTGTATGTCGTGTGTGTCATATATGTTATGATGAATTGAAAATGGGGGACCCTGATGTAAACAAGACAAAAGTCTTTCTCTGGTCTGCATCCCCTTAACAATTGTATGTATTGAGCTGTACTGTATTGTACCCATTCTGCAATCTGTTAATAAAGTTTTCAATCAATCAATCAAACAGTATTGAATTCTGCCATCCGGACACATGCAATTTGAAATATGATTATATAATATAGAATATCAGGCCTATAAATGACCTTATTATGGCCAAATCACACATCTCTGGATCGGGCCAAATCTCCCCTTTCCAATGGCAGAGTTCAATCTGGATTTAGTACCACCAGGCGCCCCTGACAGGGCATCAACAAACGTGAATGAAATCTACTGTAAGTACAGTTACCCTTTTATAATGTACATTTATCCAGCATTTTTCATCAGATTGCAACGCCTTTTTTTGCTAGACGTTTACAGAAAGGTAGAGAAACGAACTGTGTTCTATTTTATGGCATTAACTTTCAGTTATATATCGTGTAGCTCCGCTCTGCGTCATACTGTAATACTCTTCCATATCAGTATTAGCACTGAATACATTTTCACATGCACCTTTACACACCTCATCTGCCTGTCCACACCCCCATCCGCTACATAAGCAGGGGTGTGGCCATACTAACAGCTCCTTCCTTGTTTTCACCACGGCAAGTGTCTGTATACACCACTTTGAGACTAGTGAAATGTTGAAGAGGAGCTACGATGAAGGAGCTGCGTTGACATTATATCTTTATTTTCTCTCTCACTATTTTCGAGGAAATACAGCGATAATGTCTTCGCCACCGGGGTGTCTAGAAGATGATGATCATTCTGACCTCCACCGGCATTTTCGTATTAGGGGCTCGCGTCGCTGGCCCAATCCCCACCTGCATTCCTCCAGCTCTGCAGTTGGACAGGTATTACCTCCGCTCTGCAGTTGGACTTTGCTTGAGAGGCGCTCGGCTGTTGTGAGGGCTAGCTGCCTCTCCGGGTGGGTGATGGTTTTGATATGCGAGCGCCAGTTGTGTTGCTATGGGGGGAATGGCTACACGACTTACGAAAGCCGGCTCCAGGCTGGTACCCTTTTTTGCTGCCTCTTAGCGGCGTGGAGAGGGTTCTGGTTTTGACGCCCACGCTACATGAGCTCCTCATCGGGAGCTCTATTGCCTGGGACCGTATCCGAATCTGCGGTTCAAACCCCCAGATCTCTGGACAAACGGATACTCTCTGTCACCGTGCGAGGCCCCACCTTTCAAGATGAAAGTTACCCAGCGTGAGGGAAGTGGGTTTGGTGTTTCGTTATAAGAATTCCTCCACGCTCAAGTCGGCTGCAGCCCATGAGGGAATTGTGCCGGCACCGCTGTGTCTGTTAATCACCGTTCTGAAGACTGTGTTGACTTCTTTTCCTCTTCTCTCTTCGGATGAGGAGAGGGACAGACGGCGGCTGTCTGAAGTGTTGGCCTATATTGTGTTCTCTCGTTGTACAGTTTCGGTGATAGCTGCTTAGCTTTCGTCCTAGCTGGGTTGAGCTACCTGTTAGCCAGTTAGCTGTTAGCTACGACGCTAGCTCTGTACGCTCGCTCGGCTGGGAACATTAGCCTGATGCTACCAGTTAGCCTGGAGTTAGCTGTTAGCTTATGCTACACCGTTGAACATTAGCCGTGAGAATAGCAGGCCATAACACTCTGACTACGACGTCATCTTTGACAGAGGAGGTAGTCGGCCCTGCACCATGATCGGCTGTTGGAGGGGGGCGTCTCGCGGAGCCTCGCTCCGGCCTTAGCTTCTTTTGCCCCCGCCAGCGAGGACCTTCGTCAACGTGGAGACCAGTGTTGCGGTCCTCTCAGCCTGCGTTCATTGGTGCAGGTAAAGGTCCATTGGACACTTCCCCCCTCTTCCTTCCTTCCCTTCTGAATGTTTTGTAATAACGATGTTTTTTCCAAAACGTATGTTGCTTCACTACATTTGGGGATGCGACATGTGTTGTGTGTGAATTGTGTGATCGAGGGGTGAGTCCCTCTCTCAGCTTGTGATGACAATAAACAGGTGGCGAGTTTCACAAATGAACAGGGCTGTACCTGTTCAAACGAGTCGTATCAGGGGTAAGGTGGTGAGGGGTGGTTTTTTCCCCCGGTTTCCCCCCCCCCCCCCCCCTCCCCTCAAACATGATTTTGTTTACAATATATTTTTTCACTATGTTTGTGGGGATACGGTGTAACCCCTTAGCTTCTGCTGGGGTTGTGCTCCTGCTTAGAGAGGCAATTTTTTTCTGAAGATTGTTTGGTCGCTGTCATGTGGACTTAGCAAGGCCTGTGACCAGTACTTAATCGAGGTCTTGTGTCTTCTCTCGTTATGAAAAACGGCGTTCCTCTTACGGTAGTGAGAGTGTACTTTTGCCTTTTTTGTTGTGATGGAGGGTTGTGTGTGTCGTTAAGATCCATAACTGGGTTAGGTGTTGGCCTACAGAAGTTACATGTGTAAGCTCTTGTACCAGGGCCCTTAAAGGGGCCCTCTCTTGGTCTGTATTTTTCTTCCTTTAGGAAAAGGTGTAAAAATTCAGGTGGCAGGTTCGCACATGAGTCTATGTGAAGTTGTTAACGATTCATGTAGCACGCTATGACTGGTGTCATGGCTCTGCTTTGTCATTGCATCGTATCAGGGGTGAGGGGTCATGAGGGGGTGAACTGATAAAACCTCCCTCCCCTTTTTCTGATTGGTCAGGGGGTTGGGCCTCCTGTCCTTTGGGCTTCCTGTCACGTTGCTGGGTCAGCGCGTCACAGGGTAGGGAGGGGGGGGGGGGGGGACTTTCCTGGTCCCACGCCATATTGGGCGGTGGGCCACGGAATTCCCCCCGCCATAGAGTATGTCACTGGGCGCGTTTCTATTGGTTGTGAGACTTTCGTGAGTTATTTTCAGGCTCCATGTTGTGGACCTCTGTTACAGGGAGTTTCAGAGCCTCCTCGGTGAGTTTCAGACCCTCCCTCTCAGTGAGGGAGCATCCTCAGAGTTTCAGAGCCTCCTCCTCAGATTGTCAAGGTGAGTAGAACTTAAAAAGAGGTTCTGCTCTGTTGTATGTGTATTGAGCTTGGTAGGTGATGCAATGCAGTAGAGACGATTTGTTCTTCTGCTCTGCTCCCTACTAGTAGTGTGTATATTGGGTCAGAGCCTCCTCCTCACAGAGTTTCAGAGCCTCCTCGGTGAGTTCAGAGCCTCCCTCTCAGTGAGGGAGCCTCCTCAGAGTTTCAGAGAGTCCTAGTCCAATTGTTACATGGCTTAATGTTGCATATCGCTGCTGTCGGGACAAAACCTCATAACTCCATTTTTTGAATTTTTTTTTATTATATAAATCAACTCCGTAGATCATCCTCCATATGTGTGTGTGGGTTTTGCAAAGTTTAAACAATGGGAAAGCATTCAACCGATCATCTGTCTAAACCTCCTAACTCTATTCACCCTCAAATCTGTGTTAGTTTTTTTCATCTGCTGAAAAGTTGGGTTTTTGGAGTTATGAGGTTTTGTCCCGACAGCAGCGATATGTCTTTTCAATTTATTGCTCACGTGGGAAGTCTCTCTGGGGGTTCCCTGTCCCTTCTTTTGTGGAGCAGGTTGACGGGGTGTTTAGGGAGTTCCCTGACTCCTCGTCTGTAATGGTCGGTTGAGTCATGGGATTCCCCCCGCCATAGGGTACGTCACTCCCCGTCCCCTCTTTTATGGAGCAGGTTGACGGGGTGTTGTTTTCCCTCAGCCGCGTCGTATGGGACCCATGTCCGTATTTTTTTCTGTGAAAAAAACTGCTTCTTGTCGTTCTCCCAGGCGGCTTGGAGGAACGGTATCTGGGTTCTTGTTAGAATGTCCATTGATATGTTTTGGGTCTCGATGTGTACATAGTGCTGGCCCTGGGTGCTTCTGATAGGAACCATGCATGGGCTTGCGCGCCTTGGTTGCTCATCATTGAAACAGCGTTTTTATGGGGCAACTGGGATGGAGTTTGTCTCTTCCGAGCGCCAGTGTACTAGGCTTGTCTCTACGAATTCTCGTTCATCTCTGGGGGATGTTAACGGAATAGATCAAAGCATTGGTAGAGGGGTCTCACATCCTTGGGGTCGGCCACCGGGTGCGGTACGAAGGGGACCGTCTGGGTGGCGCCCTCTATAATGTTTTGGATCGACACGCGTACCTACCCCCCTCCTGGGACTGGGGATGGCGGCGTGATTAGGGCACGGGACTGATTCTGGTCGCGCCGGACCAGGTCAGTTAACCCGTTGTCCACCGGGGCGCAGATCTGCTGTTCTGGTACCCTGAGGGACTTGTGTTTTTTTGGGGGGGGGGGGGGGGGGGGAATGCCGGGTCGGCCCGGGCGTTGCAGGGTTTGACGTTATGGAGATGTTCGTGTTATGTTACTACGTGTTATCCCTCACTGTTGCTTGGTCCATGTTGTGTTGTACCTTGCGCCGTGCTGAAGGAGCCTGGTCCTGTTGTGTACTGACGTACCACGCTGTTACGTGGTTACGTCATAGGAGCTGACGCTGTGCGTTCACTCCAGAGAATGCAGGCTGGGAGCAAGTCGAGTGCGGGAGCACTAGAACGGAGAATGCAAATAAAGACTATTGTTTAAATACTGAGTCGATATTAAGTGAAGTACTACTTAATATCTAACAGGTCCTTCTCCATTCTTTTTCGCCCCTCTCTTCTCCTGCTTAGGCGGGGCTGGGAGGGGGCTGTTGAGGTGGTTCTTGTAGAACTCCTCTGGCATCCCTGTGTACGTCCCGGTCCGCCGGGCCCGGGTTCGAAATTGTTTTCGTCGACCTGTTGGCCTGGGTTAACCCCTTCTTGAAAACTGAAACACTTGTACTGCGGTATAGCCAGTGTATACCCGCAGTTGTGTTTTGGAGTTTTTTCTTGGGGGGTTATAGGAACAACCGCCTCATGTTAGAACCAAGGGGGTGGTTGGTTCCCTGGTGTGTTGGTAGCGGAGTCAACTCTCGGGGTAGGCCGGGTTTGGCCCGTCTACCTGTGAGTGTGCCCCCGCACCTTTCATGACGTCTGCCAATCATGTCAGCCTTCTCTGCCTCGGCCCCTCTAGAGAGTCGAGGTTTTTTTTGTGGAGGCTGCGACATGGTGCACAGCATGCCAGCATATGCCCCTTCCGCCCGGGTGCTGTTTTCAGCAGACCCCTTTGGCGCCTGTCTAGTCCGCAGTGCTCCAGGCTCAGGTCGAGTGGCCTGTTGCCTGGATTGAGGGATCGACCTCTTTTGGGGGTTGTCTCCCCGGTGTGCTGCCTGGTCCCGCTGTGGGTGTAGCCTCTTGAGTGCTTCGGAGCGGCGTGCTGTAGGAGGGAAGGGCCTGCTCTTGGATGGGCCCTGTCCGAATACGCTGGCGATGTGGGGGGTGGTGTCACTAGCAGTGCACGTGAGCGGGCGGTTTTGACGTGAGCGAGGAGTGGGTTTTAAAATGGGTCGGCGCGACGTCCGGAGCGAGAGTTCTCCTCCGCTCCAATCCACTCCAGGCCGCTCACAGTGGTTTAACACTGATGTAATATACATGTAGTACAATGCCAAAGCAACGGATGGCAATGTACAAACATGAAGGCCATTTTCAACCAATGAGAAGGGTGAACCTGTGATATCCTGTTCAGGCTTTGTCACTCACATCCTGTTAGAAAAAGTTTTGACGCCATTGTTGTTGTCGTTAGCTTACATGCTAACGTTAATGGCAGCGACCATAGCATTGTGGCTAGGCTAGCTATCATCGCTTAATAGAGCTAGTGAATGGATAAACAACGTTATTTAACATTGCAGAATGGGTACAATTACAATGCGGCTCAATACAAACAATTGTTAAGGGGCCCAGGGGGTGTAGACTGTTGTAGTTTGAGCTAATTTACACCATGCTCCAAAAAAGAAAAAAATCTGCCGAGCGATGTGGCGCGGGGAGCGGGGAGCGCTCGATTCAAGGTGAGCGGTGAGCGAGCGGAGAGCGACTTGGGGGCGGGGTCAACATGAGTGATTAGCGGAGCGGACCAAGCTTTAAAGAGCGAAGAGCGGATTTCTCGCCTGCGCCGATCCGCTCACGTGGCCTGGTCACTAGTGACCGCCTGGTGGGGTCTCGATGCTGCGGCGTCGTTGGCCTCTCCAGGCCCCCTTTTCCGGGGGGGGGGTCCAGTCCCTTCCTGGGTCTGGGTCCTCCTTCGCGCTCCGCTGCTACGGCCTTGCCACGGGGTTGGGCTTTTGCAGTGTCTCAGGAGGTAGAGAGTGGTGGTGGTGGAGAGCTTTGTGGGGTGGAGCGATAGCAACCACCCCCGTTTTCCTCTTGGGTGTGAGGTAGCAGGCAGGGGAGGGTTGAGTGTTTGCCTCTTGGGTGTGAGGTAGCAGGCATGGGAGGGTTGAGTGTTTTTCTCTTGGGCATGAGGTTGATTGATTGATTGAATTGATTGAATTTATTTGACAATCTAAAATCACATACAATACCGGTACACAACATATACAGCCATCACATATAATCTAAAATCGTCGAGGATTAAAACACAATAAAACCTTACGGTTTATTTCCATTGTGGTCCTCAAAGGGGGGGGGGGGCAAGATGACTAGACTAGTATGCACTATGCACAAATAAGACATATAAATAAAATGTCCAAGCATTGTGAAAATGTAAATATGAAAAAAAAAAATGCAATAACACAAACAAACACAAAGCCATTTCTTCTTTCTGAGTCAATACTTTTTATGGACACTGGCAGTTTATTCCACTCACAGGCTGGTGAGTACCGAAAGGTATTTCCCCCCATTGAGCTAGCAGGCAGGGGAAGGGTTGAGTGTTCAAGTCAAGTCAAGTCAAGAGTTTTATTTGTCACGGCATACGAGTATACAATGAAATGCGGGTGGTCTTGCCCGCAACGATGTGCAATACAGTGGTACAACATATAATAGAATCCAATACAAAAAACATTGTGCAATAACAGGTAACATGTGACATCTCGGTATCTGTACATAATTATTTACAGGGCATATAGGACATGCTAGGTAGCTTTGGTAGTGCAATACACTGTTACTGTTGCTAATACTAATTTAAAGTGTTTTCCTCTTGGGTGTGAGGTAGCAGGCAGGGGAGGGTTGAGTGTGTCCTCCTATACCCACCAAATACAGCCCTAACCTCTTATCTATTGGGCAAAAAAATTGGTCTAGTTTTGCACAACACGTCTGACGATTGCATACCCAAAGTCATTTGCGATTTATTCTTCGGCATGATTATCCAAAATGGCCGCCCGCTGCCATTCATTCCGAAGAGCGAGTAAAAACAAAGAACTTGTTTGTCTTCTTCTGCCCCTTTGTTGTTGCAATCAGCCCTCGCGTGGGATACCGTTGGCTCCAGAATTTCATTGGCTACAAAGGCGGTCAATAATTTTCACCATCGGAGGTCACTGGGCCATTCAGGATGTCTCTCGTCAAATGATGCTCGTCGGTTGTTTGGTCTTGTAACCCGAGACTGGAAGCATGCAATATGTAGAGTAGGGTGTCAATCGAATGGTGGCCATATTAGCTTTCCATCAATGTATGGGTTGATATGCAAAAATACAGCCCAGAGCCGGCAGACGAGGGCAAAGTGCTGCGACGTGCGCTCGCGTGCGCAACGGTCCATTGTTGGGCCGTCCGATGTATAAGAGGTTAATACTAGGGAAGAATGAGGTGCTTGAAAATGAATAATTAAAATTAATGTAGACAAGTTTCTTTGCAAAAAACGTAAATGAGAGATGAACAAAAAAAGAAGTCCAGTCATGATCAGTTTGGTGACGATAATCACCAGTATCAATATCTGTTTTAAATATTTTTAAAGACGATACGGATCAGCTAGCCTAGCTGGCCAAAAACACTTCTCCTGGAGTTTTAAGCTAGGCTAGTAGTCCATATCCGCTTACATTCATTTAAACTAAACTAGGCTAGCTTGCAGCCGGATAGCTTTCCACCGAACGCACAGAAAGGATATTGGTATTTATTGCCCGACTCTGGAGAAGACGGTAAGAGCATTTCATGATAATGTCGGTCGGCGTGTTCCTTTAATGGGACCATTAGAGTGGAACTCATACTGAGGGTCGTCTAGACGCCTATTGATCAGTTAATTACTGGTAGAAGAGCTGCTGAGTATGTAGGTGGGGAGGCTGTAGCCACAGGGGACGGTGCTACAATACAGCAGAATACTGCCTTCTCACCTTCCCTTTGTCATTACCTGAGATTAAAACAGCTCGAAGTGACAGGACAGTTTTATCATCCTTTCTTTTCTTAAGAGGTTCAAATGTGTCTATAATGTGGGTCTATATATATGTGTGTGTGTGTGTGTGTGTGTGTGTGTGTGTGTGTGTGTGTGTGTGTGTGTGTGTGTGTGTGTGTGTGTGTGTGAGTGTGTGTGTGAGAGTGTGTAATCTTTATTTTCTGTCCACAGTCTGAAACTGGAGTGTGAGAAACTTGCCAGTGAGAAGACTGAGATGCAGAGACACTACGTTATGGTGAGTCTCGTGTGTGTGTGTGTGTGTGTGTGTGTGTGTGTGTGTGTGTGAGTGTGAGTGAGAGTGAGAGTGTGTGTGCGTGCGTGTGTAGAGAGTGTAAATGTTTATTTGACTCATCTGTGTTTTTTCAGTACTATGAAATGTCTTACGGGCTCAACATGGAAATGCATAAGCAGGTAAGACTGACTGATTGCTTGATTGATTGCTTGATTAATTGATTGATTGATTGATTGATTGATTGATTGAAAACTTTATTAACGGATTGCAGAATGGGTACAATACAGTACGGCTCAATACACACAATTGTCAAGGGGATGCAGACCTGAGAAAGACTTTCATCTTGTTTACATCAGGGTCCCTCATTTCTAATTCATCCAGACATTTATGACATACACGATATATAGATAAACAGTACTGTTTAAGAGACAGTTTCTAAAAGAGAGTATATACATTTGAGGGGGAAGAAACTGTACCTTGGAGGGGGTTGGGGGGGGGTGGACATTTACAGGGGCAGACAACATGTACTCTGCTCTTGTTGCATCACCTGGTAGACAGGTGTGTGCGTGTTGGCGTGCACGTGTGTGAGATGCCAGGATATAGTTTATATGTGTGTGCATGTTGGTGTGTGTGCATCAGAGTGCACACATGATTTTTCAACTTTGACTTGATCAATTCTGAATATTTGAAACAGTTTCAATACACATTTGTTGCAATATCAATACCAGCTCGCTCATTCTTCGCTTGTTATTTATGGTTATTACATGGCGTTTTCACATTCGCCGAAATGCTTGCTTGTGATTGGTCAATAGCCCCCGACAGCGGTGAATTATTTTTCGATAGCCACCGGTGATTATTGTTTTTCGCAGCTGGAGTAATCAAGCCCACTGACACACACTGTTTCAGTGCAGCCAATCAGACACACCTGCCGGGCTGCCCGCGATAATAATAATCACTTTATTTGGGCTGACAGAGCCACAGAACAACTGTGATTTGTCAAATGAATTAGGTATATTGTTAGTAAGTTAGCCATGTAATAAGTAAGGGATAATGTATAGCTATACTCGGTCATCATCGCAAAATAATTGACCTTCACTGACGTTTAAAACACCTCGCCGAGGCGGCTCGGTATTTTAAACGACGTGTCGGTCAATTATTTTGCGACAATGACCTCGTAGCTATACATTATCCCTTACTTATTACATGGCGTTTTCACATTCGCCGAAATGCTTGCTTGTGATTGGTCAATAGCGCGCGTCAGAGGTCAGTTATCAGACAATAATGACCGCTGTGGGACAATAATGACCGCTGTGCGCAGCTGTTCGCAATCAAGCCCACTGACAAACACTGTTTCAGTGCAGCCAATCAGACACACCTGCCGGGCTGCCCGCGATAATAATAATCACTTTATTTGGGCTGACAGAGCCACAGAACAACTGCGATTTGTCAAATGAATTAGGTATATTGTTAGTAAGTTAGCCATGTAATAAGCGGGATAATGTATAGCTTTACTCGGTCATTGTCGCAAAATAATTGACCTTCACTGACGTTTAAAACACCTCGCCGAAGCGGCTCGGTATTTTAAACTACGTGTCGGTCAATTATTTTGCGACAATGACCTCGTAGCTATACATTATCCCTTACATAATCCACTATAGCTATATCCACACGATTAGCTTTAGTTCTTATTTATTTATCCACTGTCATTTGCAGTGTTGGTGTAGTGTTTTTATTTATTTTCGGACATCACGATGACTCTCGAGGCACGACTGTAAATGTAAAACAAATTATTATTTTGTGATCAAATTTTTTTAATTTTCAAACATGAAACAACACAGTTCACAACATAATAACAATAATACAATCCATACAACAATAATAATACATAAAAAGACACCAAAAACATCGACTCAACACTACAATGACTAGACAATAAATAAAATAGATTGTACAATTAACGAGTACTGGCTAAGCGTCCCGCTCTTAAGCCATACCGAGATATACCTCATCTCATGTACCTACTGTACACCATCAACGAAAAACAAATACACCCACCACCTGCCAGGCCCCGCCCCTATAGAGGCGTACTATAAAGTACTAGGCATGGTCACCACTCACTCTTCCTCGTAAAAAACCCGTTTCCAGGAAAAGATTCCCCAAGGGAACTCAGGGCTGCTTAAGAGCGGGACGCTTAGCCAGTACTCATATAACTAGGTTATATACATAACCTGTCGTTATATTATCGTACTTGGCCATCGCGTCCCGCTCTTAAGCCATACCGAGATATGGGGTAGAGCGGACGCGAGGGAACACACTGTGGCCCATACCCACACACCCCTGCTACCCTACCAAAGGACGGGAAGCAGGAGAGGCCACAGACCCCAGAACCGCCTGGGAGACAGAACCCCCGGTCATGTCCATGAGGTAAAACCTTACGAAGGGACCCGGGGAGGACCATGAAGCTGCAGCACAGATGTCCTCCACCGAGGCCCCACCCAGAAGAGCGGCAGAGGCCGCCACCCCATGAGTGGAGTGCGCCCTGACGCCCCCAGGGGGATCCAGCCCGGCCAACGTGTAGCAGAGGGCAATGCCCTCGCACAACCAATGGGACAGGCGCTGTTTCGATAGTGCCTTACCGGCACGAGAACCACCGTAACAGACAAAAAGCTGATCGGTAGCCCTGAGGCCCTGAGTACGGCTGAGGTAAATCCCCAAGCACGGACCGGACATGACAGGTGAAGGCCCGTCTCCAACTCACTAGCGTGAGGAGGTGGATGAAACGCCTGAACCACAATATCCCTGGAGTGGAAGGAACTCCGGATATTTTTAGGCACGAAGGCAGGATTAGGCCGCAGAGTGGCACCGCAATCGGAACGAAAGACAGGCACTCTGGTCGTACCGAGAGAGCACAAAGCACACCCACGCGTTCAGCGGAGGTGACGGCCAGCAAGAGCGGTCTTGAACGACAGCTGTTCAAACGGCGCTTGCTCAAGAGGCTCAAACGGGGCCAAGGACAACCGACCGAGGACCAATTGAAGATCCCAACTCGGAGCCAAAGAGCATTTTAAGGGCTTAACGCGTCGGGCGCCAAGCAGGAAACGCTTCACAAGAGGGTGGCTGAACAAAACATCACCCTCAAATCCCTCATGATAAGAGGATATAGCTGCTGCATATACCCTCACCGTCGAAGCCGACAGTCCATCAAGGAGAGACTGGAGGTAACAAGGACAGTATCCAGGGGGCAGGACACCACTCTTGGAACATACGCCATCTGGGGCGTACCCGTCCCAACAACTGACCTAACAGATGTATGGGGAAAGAATCCCAGGCGGCACGGCATCGGTCCCAGATCTGCCTGGCTATGTCCGGACGTAATCCCCACCCGTCAGGATGAGGACCGCCCCGCGACAGTACACCTGTACCCACATTCACCCTGCCGGGGATGTGGGGAGCCCTCAGGCCGCGCAGATGGAGGACGCCCATAGCCAGCCGCCCGGTGCAGACGGGGGGAGCGTACTCCTCCCTGTCTGTCGATATACGACACTGACGTCGTATTGTCCGTCCTGATCAACACCGTTTGAGGACCAGAAGGACTGCTTTCAATACCAACACATTGAACGTAGCGCAGACCGGGCAGCATGGTTTGCCAGCTGCCCCCTACTGCGTTGGCCCGACGCATCTTCAGCGAGGGAGGCGTCGGTGAAAAACGTGACGTGAGACAGCGCCGTAACCGTCCTAGGACGGAACCTCCCGAGCGTGTCGACAACACGCTCTGAGAGGGATGCCCATAGCACTCCAACCGTTGACTGGGAAGAGGAGTACTCTACTTCCAGTCTACAGCAAACCCCAGGCTGGTAGGGACCTGCCTGGTACGAGACCCGACGATCCACCTTGACCGCGAAGGACCAGAACGTCGTCAGGGCAGAATACAGTTCGTAACCCCTGACGACGCAGAGGCCCCAGTGCGGCCTCCACGCACTTGGTGAAGATGCGGGTAGCCAGAGAAAACCGAACGGCAGCCTCTGGTACTCATACGCTAACCCTGCAAAGGAAGCGTAGGTAAGCCCTAGGATGGAAGATTGGAGATGCGAATACGCACCCTACAGGTCTATGGAGGAGAACCAGACCCCCACCTGACAGTGTTCAACAGGTAGGAGACGATCCAAAAAATGCTGAACCTTCCCATGGGACAGGCCGCTGACGAGGCCGTGCTCTTTCTTCTTCTGGCTGCGCGGTGTGAGGCGGTGTGGGGCCTAGGACAATACCGCCCGCGCTCCAGCAGAAGACCAAAATCCTCTGCGGAGAGGGGAACCCTGAGCGGTTATAGCTTGCGGCTAGGTCAAAGCTAATAACGTCAACAACCTCGCGCGATGTGTTGACGTCGGCTGGCCCTCAAGGCCCTGCCACCAGACACAATTTTTTTTATAGAAAAAACAGCAATTCGAACACAGTTACTAATCGCTGTAGGCTTTAGCAGCCCACCAGCCACTCGCCAGGCCGACCCACCTCATGGCGTCGGCCGCGCGGGGCACTGTTTATGTCAAAAGCAAAGGACTGATGTTAACACGGAGCACCAGTGGTGGTTGCAAACAGCAACCTCCACTGTGGTGTGCACCATGAAGGGGTTAATGAATAAAATAACTAACACCACGAAAATACTGTAGAATGAGCAAGCCCATGTACACAACGTTAAGGGGAGGCGGACCAGAGAGAACCAGTCCTGCATTCATTCATAATATTCACAACAGCACACCAGCCCTTAGCCCATTTACCCATGAAGGTAAACAAAGCCCCCCCCCGCACTACTCCCCCAATAGACACCGATTGACCGTCAGCATGAATGGTTGAGAGGAGAGAAAACTGTAGCATAGACAGACATTCTCGTAGCAGAGAGACAGAACAAAACAGTAGCCCACTATAGCATAGCGTTCAACGCTACTATGGACAGAAAACAGTCAGCTGAGCCACAAAACGGGCCGCCGCTAAGTCCCATCCTGCAGTAGTATAGCTCTACTGCCACCCGCCGAGCCTCAAGCATCGGCTTCCGGGTGGGAACACCGTTCAAACCCCGCCGGGGCACAGGATTAACGCTACCTGGCTAGGCTACCTAGCCACGGCACACCCTGTTGTCAACCCATTTACCCGTAAAAGGGTAAAATAGGACTCAGCAAAACCCCCACATTAGCTACCGACTGACCTTCATTGATGAACCGGGCAAGAGGAGGGAAAAGCGGCAACATCCCACGGCGGAGACATTAGAACAGCGTAGCAGTAGTGTTAGCATTTAGCATTAGCATTTAGCTTTAGCATTAGTTGTTTAGCAGCACGCTTCCAGGATCGCTTGGAACCCGTCCACTGCAGTGAAACGTTCACCAAACCATCCCGCCCCTGGCGCCAACACACAACATGGTTGTGTAACAAAACAAACCAGCATTACTAACACTAGCATCAATGCCTGATGACACAGGGCTCACCTGTGTGCGAGCCGGCTCGATAGCCAACCTCGCACGCTGTTCCTCGATCTGCTGCCACAAGACGAGGAAACATCAGAATAGGCCTGACGTGTCGCTGAAACATGCCCCGAAGATTCCAGGGGTAAGCAAACCTCCGGTAAGCATTCAACATTAGGCAATTTCTCTAATCTTTTCATAGCACTAGTTACATAGGGCGACTTGCGACCGCTATGATGGAAACGAAATAGAGGAAGAGTGAGTGGTGACCACGCCTAGTACTTTATAGTACGCCTCTATAGGGGCGGGGCCTGGCAGGTGGTGGGTGTATTTGTTTTTCGTTGATGGTGTACAGTAGGTACATGAGATGAGGTATATCTCGGTATGGCTTAAGAGCGGGACGCGATGGTCAAGTACGATAATATAACACCCTAAGCCCCCTCCCTCACCACCCATCACAGCCACGATCCCCAACCCTTGAGAGCCCCAAGTCCGGTACCCCGGCGAGCCAGAGCATCACGCCTCTTTAACACCCCGACTCGCCGAGGGCCCGAACCAACACTCGGACACAATCAAAAGGGGCCCAGAACACAAACATAATGGGTTTCCTGAGCCCCCTCCATCTACAGGCCCGGCAGCCGCGAACCCCGACCACGGGGGATCCGCAGCCCGGCGCCCCCACGAGCCAAAGCATCACGCCTCTTTAATGCCCCAACCCGCAGAGACCCCGAACCACGGCCCCCCCCCAGTCCGAGCCCATAACCACCAGACCCACATCTAAAGGGGGCCCAGAATATATACATAATTAAAAATACAATAAAAAACTAAAAGAAAAAACAAGTGGACAATGGTCTTCGCTCGCTCTTCACCCCCCCCCCCCACACACACTCACCCCAGGACCCCAACGTGAGTTAAATACATAATATATGGTAGATTATCTAGCAATTGATCGTTATATGCGCTCTTTAAGTTTTGCAACCGCTGCCAACCAGATAGCAATATTCGCTTAGTTAACCCCTAAAACTCGTGCAGTGGATATCTCCAGATATATCACATCAAGGTAGGTAAGAATCCATACCTTCGGGCATAGCTTGTCTGGGTGGCTGTGAGGCCGGCTAAAATGAGTCTCTTCACATGTGTAGAGGTCGGTAATTGGGAAACTTCATTCAGTAATAATACAGAAGGCAGGACAGGTATAGTCAGAGAGAAAATATCTGATAGCTGGGTGGTAATCTCTTCCCAGAAAAGCTCAACAGGAGGACATTCCCAGTACATATGCATAAATGTTCCGATGGCCCCGTTTGGACATAAGGTACATCGAGAGTCAGGTCTGAGACTCATTAGATTCAGTCGTCTAGGGGTCAAATAAGTCCTATGAATAACATTTTGATGAATCTGTTGGTGATCTGGGTTGCGTGAGGACAGCCGGACATTTTTCCAGACTGCATCCCAACTACATCCAACTCCGGGATATCTTTTCTCCAAATCGTATCAAGGGGGAGGTCTGGGATCCTGTACCGAGCCCGTATTAAACTGCAGGAATTCAGTGAGCTTTTCTTTAAATTGCAAGTTAAAATCCCCATTTTTCAGCAGTGTAGAGTTAAAGCGGCACCTAGGGGCACGGGTCGTTATTTTACTGAGTGAAACCTTAAGGAGGATACCTTTGTGGTCTGAAAGTGCTATGGGTAATAAGTCAACATCAAAGCTATCAAAGAGCCGTGGGGAAGAAAAAACATAATCAATCCTGGAAAAAGTCTTATGTCTCGATGAGAAGAAGGAATGATCTCTCGCAGATGGGTTGAGCGATCGCCACATATCGATTACCCCCGTGTCCTTAGACCAGGCTCATAGGGCCGTGGTAGCTTGCTTCTGATCAGGGGATTCAGCGTGACTGGACCTATCAATCAATGGATCCCAAAATCAGCTCCTACTATTAATAAGTAATCAGGTAGTTTCAGCATTGCTGCAGTGAGAACAGCATAAAAGTTAGCGTCATACACATTAGGGGCGTAAGCCGAAATCAGCGCAATTTTCTGGTTGGAACATTCTATTTTAGCAATAGTAATTCGACCTTCTGCATTGGACCACACATCTAACAGTTTAATATTCAATTTCCGCTTCGCTAATATGGCTACCCCACGGGTATTGGTGTCAAAAGAAGAATAACTTATGTTATGGTAGAATTTATTTGCCAGTCTTGTGTTATCTGCCAATAAAAGGTGTGTTTCACTCAGTAATGCAAGATCCACTTCCTTCCCTTTTAGCCACGTTAGTACACTTGTGCGTTTATGCGGTATATTGAGACCCCCTGCATTCCAGATTAGCCATAGTGTAAGAAGGCTGCAGTATGACTGAATGTAATTTGTTTGGAGTAGAGTACCATAGCAGTTATATAACCATTTGTTAAGGTCCTATTGAGATCAGAGTGTGAGCGTGAGAACAAACATAAAACAGAGCGATTTGAATGGAAAGAAAAACATAAAACCACACAATCCCCCATTCCCACCCCCCTCCCCCCCTTCAAAATACTTGTCCGGTAACGATCAAACATCAGTTGGTCAACCCTGACCGAGCACAGCAACCACAGCAACAATATGTATCTTAACCATACTAATAACTTGTTTTTTTTTTGATCAAATTTTTCTATTATTATTTACATGAAATCCATACTAATAACTTGTAAGGTATATTGTAACAAATCAGAAAAGTAGAACCCATTTCACTCAACTGAGAGGGGAAATCAATACAACGATCAATGTGCAGTTTAAAGTGCTGACGGTAACAGCAGAAATATTAAAACACAATTTGTCTGAGATGAACTAGAGCAGACAATAAAAGGCCAATGCCTAACAAAAATAATAGTTGGTTTCAGGTTGGTTGTCAGTTTGGCCATGGGTAGGTAGGGAATTTTTTTTTTTTTTTTTTTTTTTTTTATATTCTTTCCCACGGCGACTATGGATAGGGAATTTCTTTATTTAATTAACCCTTTCACTGCCACACGACAGAAGGTTAGCCCTTTACTATCACACAACCGACGGCGATGCTCCATCATTAGCATCATTAGCTCCGCGGATGCGGAGCTAATGATGCTAATGATGGAGCATCGCCGTCGGTTGTGTGATAGTAAAGGGCTAACCTTCTGTATTGTCACAGTGAAAGGGTTAACCGGCTGTCGTGTGGCAGTGAAAGGGTTAAAATGTTCACAACAACATGGATGCATGTACTCTGCCAGCATGTTTAATATCCATAATACTAAATGTTTGACTAAGATTTCTATGAAACTTTATTCTAAAAAAAAAAAAAAAAAAAAAAACTGATTTTTTTTTTTTTAATATATAATTATTTTTTTTTAACTCATAAAATATATTGGGTCGCACCTAAATCGGCAGGGTCGGTCGGCAACCTGAAACCAACCATTATTTTTGTTAGGCCCAATGCGTTAAAGAGCGCCGGTCGTCCGCATTATACTTGAAAAAAGAAAGTCTGTGTGCAACTGTAGCTAAAGAGCCACAGTAAACACGTGGCGAGGTAGTGTTAGCTAGGAGAGCTGGTTAGCCGGCATGCCTTGAGCATAGCGTAATTAGGCTAAGGCTTGTTAGCCCGATTCACGTAGATAGCTCCGCCAAGAGAGATCCTTCCCTCCCGACCGGCCGATACGTTAGCAATAGCATAGCTCGTTCGAGTGAAAGTTACGAAGTACAGTTTGTCCAAATACAAACTCAAAAAAAGATAGTATGCTAGTAGTATGATAGTATGATAGTATGCATATATAGATGCAATGTGAAGTCCAGTTGCGAAGTTCAATGCTCAGACAATAAAAAGACTAGTGCGTCAAAAAGCACAAGTCGTCTGAATTATATTCGAAAATAGTCAATGTACATACCCATTTCTGGATATATATAGCGTAGATAATACCATGAATGTTACCGTTCTGTTTAATCGAAAGGCTGTGTTAACGATTTAGAACGAAATCGTTAGTTGAAAGAGCCCGATAGCCAGCATAGCTTGCGCTAAGCTAACCAAGGCCCGAAGCTCTGCTACTCCCCGGTGCTCGCCGTCTGCCCCGCCGGGGGCGCCTCACCATCCTCGGACGGGGTGGACGTCGTCTGAGGAACCGCTCCGCTTCGGACGCCGATGTGAATAGGTGGTTGACGGACACAACTCCGCGGCCTACCTTGATTTTCAGAGTCGCAGGGTAAATTAGGAATTAGGGATGTCCGATATTATCGGCCTACCGATATTATCGGCCGATATCGGCATTCAAATGTGATATCGGAAAATATCGGTATCGGTTTTCAATTTTTTTTTTTTTTTTTTTTTACATTTCTATAACCTTTATTTACCCAGGCAAGCAAGTAAGAACAAATTCTGATTTTATTTATTGTCAAAAGTATGCATAATGTTGTGTTAATTCCACAACAAGAGATATGTAATGTTAATTACCTGAAATTATTCAGTTTTTTGGGGGGGGGGAAACCCTGCATATATCGGTATCGGTTGATATCGGTATCGGAAATTAAGAGTTGGACAATATCGGTATATCGGTATCGGTAAAAAAGCCAATATCGAGCATCCCTATTAGGAATGCTTCTATGCCCCTCTCACGAGCAATCCCCATGGCTTTCGAGAAGGCCCTGCGGCGCCTGGCAGTATGGTCGCTGAAGTCGGTGGCGAATCTCAGTGTATAGTTGCCCATTTTCGGGGGATGTTTTCTTTCCTCTCGTAAAATAGCCTGTCTTGTAGGGAACCGCAGGCAGCAAAAGATAAAAGTGCGTGAGTGTTGTAATGGGAAATATTAAAGGACAAAACGATGAGCCGTTTTATAAATCATTCTGAGTCATTATTAATAATAGAAAAGTTTATTTCACCGTGGCCACAATGAAAGGACAGTTTACAGACAGATACATCATGTTCACACATAAGCGTCTGGCCATAAAGTGACCAGGAGGTCTGGGCAGAACATAGTTTATACACACAGACGTAACATTAGAACAGATATGATGATGAAAGTAAATAAAAATGTTTCCCAGTTACGGGAAGTAATAATAACCTTGCTTTGGCTGGCTGGGGAGATAACTTTGGTAACTTGGAGTCTCTTAACACATTAACTGCCACGGAGTTTGATCATCTTTTTTTTTTTTTTTTTTTTTACACTTTTTCTCCCATTTTCTATATTTTCTCCCATCCCAATTTCATATCATCCAATTCAACCCTCCCCTGTCACGAACGCTGTTTCTTGCCTCCCACAAGCCGGCTGCAATGTGGACTCCGGTACTTGAGGTAACAGCAGTCGCATCTTTTCACCTGCGCAGCTCGATCTCTCAGTGGCGAGGAGTAACGCGTGGGAGGCTCACGCTGCCCCCGACACTTCCTGATTCTACTGCGCACCAACCGACCTGTAGGAGTCGCTGTCCACAACGCCCGATCCCCACCCATCAGTTTCCCACCCCCTAATATGGCCAATGTGTATTAGTATGAACAACCAGCTAAACTGAAAGCAATGTGGAGCGCTGGGCTCGAACAGGCGAGCCCAGCATCTCCGCATTCGTGGCGAGCGCCTTGCCCACTACGCCACGTAGCCGCCCCGGAGTTTGATCATCTTATACCATTCTCTGCCAGCACTGTAAGTCTATGGAGATGTTCACCTTCTTTGCAGGGCTATAACTTTTTAAATTGTATTGCTAAATTGACATTACTATGGCCCATTCAACATTGATTATCTATCGTTCAGGATGTAGGAACGTTTTACTTTTTCATTCAACATTCATACGAAAATACCGTCTAGAATATAAATATGTTTTTATCGTTTTCTGCAGT
This sequence comes from Notolepis coatsorum, assembly GCF_963971535.1. Classification (NCBI taxonomy): domain Eukaryota; kingdom Metazoa; phylum Chordata; class Actinopteri; order Aulopiformes; family Paralepididae; genus Notolepis; species Notolepis coatsorum. The sequence goes on from NC_140174.1 coordinate 126,068,434, forward strand.
AATTCCTAGAACGTGAGATATAGGCATAAATGCATATATAGATTATCAAATGCCGTTTGATACCGATCCACGCTATATTAAAAATGTTAACTGTACATGGTCCTAAACGTTATGACTGATCATGCGCGGGTGAACGGGGCGGGGGGTCGTTTATAATTCCGTGATCGTCGTTAAATGCTTTATGGAGTATGGGTGATATATAGATCAGAGCAGTTTGTATGGATAATAATAAACACTCACGCTGAAAATGACGTCAGCCTCCTCTTACCGTTGGGCGATGAGACTGGAGCAAAAAGATCCCAGTTATTTGATGGGGATCGAGTAGATCCATTTCCGGTTTGTATAATACTAATACACGCCCCAAATCATGTCGATTATTGAGTTATGGCAGCGATCCATATCCACGGTGTGTGGCTAGAGTCCCGCGACGATATGCGAGTGGCCGGACAGATTTAGGAGACGCACCGATATCCAACCGGCCATTTCCGGTTTGGCAACTCGCCGATCATCCACCAGGGGGCAGTATTGAAACGTTGCAGAGTTGTGCCGAGTCCCACTGCATCAGACAAGGCTCTGTGAGGGAAATATGAATACCATGGCGAAAATATGAAATATGATCACAATAACGTCGTACGCTGTGATCTGGCAGAATTAGCATGAACTTGAAACACGTCGTACAACGTGAATGGCGCAAGATGTGTTAAAGAGACACACACACATTACACTAGCTGGTCACAGTGAACAAGTCGGGCTGTAAAATGATAAAATGATATCTCAACCCAGATCTATAATGACATGATAATATTTTCCACCACAGTGTCCGGCTTTATCCGAGGGGCCATTTCTAAAAATCCTATGCACTCGCTCAATCTCCGGTGTTTTAATGGACGGAAACCATTGAGGAATCATCTTTTCTAGGTATGAAATCGGCGCGTCTTCTTCAATGCCCTCGAGCAAGCCATAAACTCTAATATTACACCTCCTGTTCCGGTCCTCCAGATCTGCGATCTTATTTTCGTAAAAAAGGAATTCATCTTCAATCGCCGAGATCTCTGTGGCGTTGGTTTCAGCCACGACCGCAACCTCTGCCATCCCTTCTTCCACCATAGAGAGCCGCGTGGTCACGCTAGCTACCTCCTCTTGGAGCGAGTCCAGTCTGTTGGATAGCTGGAGCATGCTAGCATCGAGCTCAGCACGGAACATAGACCTGATACATTCAACATCCACCTCATTTAATGTCCCCTTCTTGTTTGATATTTGTTTCGCCATCTCTGAGATGTATTATGTGAAAGTATGTCGTAAAATTCACGTCGTAATCAATATAAAAGTGAAGTGGTCACAGAGCTCGGAAAAACTACGCCGCCATCCGATCTGAGCGTAAACCGGAAGTCCACATATTTATTATTATTATGATTATTTAATTCCAAGGATGTCTGTAGAGTTGACATGAACGCAATCACCATGATTCCTCCCAAATAAAGCCCTTAACACTTTGAGCGCCACACCTGGTTTTCCGTTTTACCGGCTGAATGCCACCATCGGCGCCAATGTTAACGTTAATATCGCCTAATCTATGTTTTAAATTATGGCTATGTGTCTAATCTGCCCATCGCATTATCAAAGACTATTTTCCAGTCAGTGCTGTGAAGGCAGATTGTTTTTTTATCGCGTCGTTTCCGTTTTAGAGCATTTAGAAAAGCCCCCGTTTTGATATAAAAAAACAGCTCATTCTGGAGCATTCTATGAAAATCGTCTTTTAGTGGAATATTCCACAACGTTGATATTCGTCGGCCTTTTTTATGAATCGTTTTCAAATAAACGCTAGATGATCAATATTATACGTGCACGCAAGCACATTACGGCCGTGCGCGGATAATCGCTCCGTTGATTTCCTCACGGACTTTTACAGTGAAACCGAAAGAAGACATTTCACAAAACAGCTTATAACTTCATCAAACTTACTCTGATTATCCTAACACTGATAACATAGAGTCCTTACCTGACATCAGATGGTATCCAACTGGTATATTCCAATTCCTGATCACCATTCGAAAAAATCGATATGTGTATGGATCCAACGCGATACTGTAGAACTCCATGATCCGCGGGGATCTGAGGTTCCAGAATGAACTGTGGTAACCCCGGCTGGATCAGTGAACTGGAAAATGTGGAGTACCGGATTTTTTCCCCCATTCATTTTCATTGAGTCCATTCCAAAATCACTTATGTCATCTGGGAGACGACAGGGGGCGCTTTTTTCCACAGTGATCGCCGGCGCCCCTCGGCTATACTCGGGTAGGCTCAGGTGATGCAATAATTTTTCAGATCGCAAAAAAAAATAAAAAAAATAAATCCGAGAAATCTCGTGAGTGGCTAGCAACCACCTATAAAAAAAACCAGAGAAATCTCGTGAGTGGCACGGAAAGTGTTAAGAACACGGCGCACACCAGTCTGTCCGACTTACGAATGCTCTTCAGCGCTCCTAAGATTTTGTCTTAAGTCCGTTGGTGAATGAGACCCATTGGGCCTCATGCATGAAGCGATATAAGAACAGATTTGGTTCTTAACTAGCATTTCCTCTTACTTTGTTCTTACCTGGGATTCAGCAAAGTTTTCTTATTGTTGCTTTTTTCTCAGGCAAGAACAAATTATAAGAGTGGTCGAGAGCACTCTTACTGAAATAAGAAACTCTTACCCAAAATGTAAAATTAAATTAAAAAAGCATACCATTGGTTCTGTTTCGTAATGGATCTCGCTCAGCGTCACGACTGCACTATACTTCACTCGTGCACGCGCACTGAATAAAAAATTCCACAATGTACCTTTACATCCCAACATTCGTCTGGCCACACCCCTATCAGCTTACCTTCATAAGCAGGTGTGTGGTCACCTACTCGCCTCCTTCTTCGTTTTCACCACAAGGAAGTGCCTTCGGTAGATCCCCACTTGACGAGGTTGCTATTTGAAGAAAGTTGAGACGTGTTTACATTGTGCTTATTTTTTTCTTCTCTCATAAATATTCAAGAGAAAAATCTAAGTCATAATGTCTACTTCGGAGAGTCGCAGAGCCACTCTCCACCAGCGGTTCTCCATTTCCGCCTCCGTCGTGCGTCCTGGTGCTGGGCTGTTGCCTCTTTCGTGGTTGACAGCCACGCCCGGTAGGCGTCCGATGGGTAGTTTGCCTCTCCAAGGAGCTGGTGCACCGGTGCTGCCGCCGCCGCGGTGGCGGCCCGGTCGTAGCTCTGGTTCCTCTGCTTCCGGGGAATCGTCCGTTGTTGAGCGGCCGGTTCCTTTGGTTCCGGAGGATTTGAGACGCAAACTTTTTGCGTCTGCTCGCTCCCGTCGCAAGGTGGTGGCTTGCAGACGCGAACGGCCTGGATTTGGTGAATTGCTGGAGCCCAGTGAGGATGCGTCGGTCTCTACCTGCCCGATGGAAACAGAGGATTACATGGTAGAGGCAGACGGGTTCTTATTTGAAGGCCCGGTAGAGGCAGGGATCCCGCCCGTCCAGGTAACACTGGAGGGGGGTGAAATGTCTCTTTGGGGCGCCTTGTTTGAAGACGTCGAGAAAGACCCTCGGACTCATCGACAGGATGCCCTACTATCAGCCACATCAGACTGTGGCTCCTTGACCAGTCGAAGCTTGCTGCATGTGAGGGATGCGGGCTCGGTGGAAGAAAGTCTGCAGGGGGAATTGCGGGCTTTGTTTCCCGAGCTTATGGCGGTGGCGGCCGCTGCAAACGGCATGCCGCTGCCGCAGCCACTGCCTGCCCCTGTCCCTGATGATCTCATAGGTCATCTCTGGCAACGTCGCCTTGTGAGAGGGGTGGACGTTGTCTACCCATTTTTCTCCTCAATGGGGGCCTATGTTTGTCGGGGCCAGGTTGTATCCCACATCATGGGCCTCACCCCCGCCTACGTACCAGTTACGAGGGTGACGGGTTTGGTCGACGGTATGAGAGAGGGCGTGCCACGGCTTGATAGGCCGATGGCCACGCTCCTCTGTCCGGAGGTGGTGTGGGAGCCGTTATGCAAGCCGGTTCCGCAAGGTAAATCGGCAAGGCGGTTGGTGTACTGGAGCGACCAGTCATTTATCGCCGGAACACAATCTTTAGCCGCGGCGTCTAACATCGCGCAGCTGGCAAGATTTGTGTCCGGGGTATTGACGGGCGGCATGGAGCTGAGTGATGAACAACATGACCAGCTCACCCAGGCGGCAGGAGCTGTCCTGCATCTGATGCAGCTGCAGGCTATAGCCGCTGGGAAAGTGCGTGCCCTGGCGACTCTGAACCAGCGCCACCTTTGGCTGGAGCAGGCTCGTGTACCGGAGAAGAAAAGAAGTCCTCTTCTGACGGCACCCCTCTCCGATGCTGGACTGTTCGGGACGGCCCTGCAATTGATGACCTCAACGTGCAGAGAGATGGCAGAGGAGAGATCCGTGCTCCAACCCCATTTTCCCCCTCCCGACATTGCCGGTGGAGTCAGACGGCTACCATGTCGTCGAGCTACCTCCGCCGTGGCTGCTACTGCCTCCACCGCCACTGCTGGCCCGTCGAAGAAGGCCAGGAGGAGAGACGGTGCTGCTGCTGCAGCCAGCCCATCTACGACCGGAGGAGACGGTAGGGATCGCCGTGACCAGCAACCGATTGTCTACCGTCCCTCCGGGGCTTCTCGGGGTGGCAAAGCCCGAGCGGCTCGAGGCAGCAGACGCCGCTAGACCCAGTGACTTTTTTCCCCTGCGGTCCCCTCTGTTTACCCCTCCCCGGCCTCTCATATTATTTGTTTGCTCATAAATAAAAAGTCCCCTCTAAAGGGGGACTGTATTTTTTGTTAAACAAACTGTGTGTTTCTTCACCAAAACATATGATGAGGTTGCAAAGTGTGAATCTGCACTAGTATACATTGATAGAAGGGTTACGTTCGTGTTATGAGCTTAAGCAAGGTCTGCAGCATACACTCGGTTATAGAAAGGTTTCTATCTCGGCCTGACACTCCACATGCAGGTAGAAGCTGGTTGTATGGTCTGTTGCTTACACAAGAAGTAATGTTGAGCTACAACACTGTTGTGTTAGTTGCAGTAATGCTCGTATACACACGTTCCACGGCCTAGCCGTTACTCTCTCTATCAGTGTTTTTCTATGTACAACATGGAATGTGGGTGTAGGATTCACACACACACATGACTTGGTTTTGTTGTAAACCCTGTTCACAGTTCTGTGGGTAGCGTGCATTGTATTAGCTTGCACTATTCATTAGCATTCTACCAAAGGTTTCATATGCTACAGTTGTTATTGTGTGTAGGGGGAAGGGTTTTGTGAGGGGGTGCCGAATAAACCCCTCCTTCCCACTTGATTGGTCAGGGGGGTTTTCTCATCTCCTGTTAGGCCAGTCAGGGCCAAGCCGTTAGGCGCCTTGGCAGGGAGGGGGGGGGGGGAAGGGTTGCCCTGATTCTGCTCCTATTAAAAACAGGAGTTGAGTGTTGGGTTTCCCCCCGTCATGGCATACGACACTACGTACGTTGCTATGACGATGGCTTCCGTGAGTTAGATATTTACGTACGATCTGTTGTGTCAAAGTGTCGGGTTAGACGCTCAATTTTATGTGTAACTTGAGTCAGTTGGTCACGTGACTCGTAGTTGCCATGGCTTTTTCATTCTACGACTCACGTGGGAAGGCTCTCTGGGGAATTTCGGTCTAAATCCTCTGTGAAAGGGGTGACTGGATGTAAAAATGTAAACAGTTTTTACCCTCGGCTGTGTAGAATGGGATTCATGTCTGTTGGTGCTTCCTTCTTTTTTATTAAAAAGAGTTGGAGTTTAGGAAGCACCACACCCCTCTTGTCGTTTCCCCTGGGCGCCTTGGGGATTCACTGAAAGGTCTAACTAGCCTGTTCATTGATGTGGTTGTGTCCCGATGCACGCTTAAGTGCTAGCTCAGGGTGTTCTGTTAAAGATCATGCGGGTAGCTAGTACGCCTTGGTTGCTTGTGGTTGAAACAGCGTTTTTATAAAGCAACTGGGATGGAGGTTTTTTCCTCTTCCGACAACCTGTTATTGGTTCTCGACGGATTCTCGTTCATATTTGGGGGATGATAACGGAATGGATCTGAACATATGTAGAGGGGTCTCACACCCTTGGGGTGGGCCACCGAGCGCGGTTCTCACCGACCGTCTGGGTGGCGCCTTCTTTTCATGTTTTAAGATCAACACGCATATCTGCCCCCATGAGGTCTTCGGGACCTCCTCTAGTAACCCTGTGTGCGTCCCAGGCCGCCGGGTCCGGTCCGAAGTAAAGTTCGTTGATACCGTAGACTTGGGATAACCCTTTTTTCTTGAGGGGTTATAGGAACAACCACCGCATAGGTTAACGACAAGGTGGTTGGTTCCCTGGTGTGTTGGAGCAGAGTCAACTCCCGGGTTACCCGGTTGAGTGTGCACCTGCACGTCCATGACGTCTACCACTCAAAAAGACCGACCGACCGTTTTAGATTTTTGGCTCATTTTCCCTTATGTTAGAATTTTTTTTATGTAAAAATAATGGTTGCAGATATAGAGGGGGGGCGCCAAAACTGCACAGAGAAAAAAAATAAAAAATAAAAGAAAACATTTTTTTTTTTTTTTTTTGCGCCCCCCTCTGGGTGGCGCTCTAGGCAACCGCCTATATCGCCTGTAGGAAGGTCCGCCCCGACCCCACCCCACCTACCCAACCTCCTCCAATGAACAGTTAACCCCCCACACCCCACCCCACCTACCCACCCCCCCCCCCCCATCTCCTCCAATGTACAGTTTCTTCGTCAAATGTATATACTCTCTTTTTAATTTTTTTACTCTTTTTGTATCACAAACAGTACTGTATTTGTAAATCTGGTATGTCACAAATATATAGCAGTACTGTCTATCTGTATGTCATGTATGTCATATGTTATGATGAATTGAAAATGGGGGACCCTGACGTAAACAAGACGAAAGTCTTTCTCTGGTCTGCATCCCCTTAACAATTGTGTGTATTGAGCTGTACTGTATTGTACCCATTCTGCAATCTGTTAATAAAATGTTCAATCAATCAATCAATCAATCAATCAAGACCCGCATCGCGGGCACTGCATTCCGTTCTCAGAATGGATTTGAGAGAGAGAGAGATCATCAGCAGGCTATATATGCGGAGATATTCAGACTCTAGATCTATTTGCAGAGCCAGATGAGATGAGGCAACCTGTGCGATTGGCTCTTGACAACGCACAGCCGTTCAGTATATTGACAAAACCTACAGTACTTTGCTGGAACGATTCATTTAGCATCATTTAGTGTATGCGCGCACTGCGGGAGGTGGCCAGAAGTGCGCAACTAGCCAACTACTATTATATTACTACTATATTAATACAGTCTATTCCATTATATAGCTATAGGTGCTGTATGATGACAATACATTTGATTCCTATCTCATTTTGATCCATCGCAAAGCTCTCCAGCGCTTGAATACGGCCAGGGGATCCGCTCTATACAATGCAGACCCACGGCTCTCGTATTATAATGAGCCCGCGAGGCGTGTCTCTGCATGCAAATGCTTGCGCGAGAACGCGCATCCAGTTTAGAATGAGTGGAATTCACCATTCAAAAAACCTGGGTAAGAACAGATTTGGACTTTAAGAACAGCTTCATGAATGTGGCGGTGGCTTTTCTTATTGTTCTCTTAACAGACAGGTAAGCAAGAATATAAGAAAAATAATAAGAGAGTATTGTTGAATGAGGCCCATTGTTATTAACTCTTGGAGACATGGCCTTTGACAATACAGATTGTTATTTAAGGTTAACTCCTCTTGGAGGCATGAATTAATGAATGATTTAATTTCGGTCTTCTTTTATAAAGCAATGTACAGTAGTAGGACATTTATAAAAAAAAAAATAAAGAAAACGACCGAAAAGGTGTAGGCTGAAGCCAAGGCTTATATTGCCTACCCTTTTTACATTACATTTTTAATAAAAAAAACGAACAAAAAACATAATTCAATACATAATTTTGCAAAAACAAAAACGAAAGGTTACAAAAGTTTCATGACTTTGACTATACAGATGATAAGCTCTATGAATTAACACATTGTTAATACTGTATCATTAGCTGTATGCTCTATGAATTAACAAGTTGTTAATACTGTATCATTAGCTGTATGCTCTATGAATTAATAAGTTGTTAATACTGTATCCATTAGAGGAGAGAGGGATGAGAGAGGATGGAGGAGAGAGAGAGTAGAGAGGATGGAGGAGAAAGGGGGGAGAGGGAGGAGAGAGAAGATGGAGGGAGGAGAGGGAGGTGGGAGGGAGGAGAGAGAAGATGGAGGGAGGGAGGAGAGGGATGAGGGAGGTATGAGAGGGAAGATTGAGGGAGGGAGGGAGGGAGGAGAGGGAGGAGAGAGAAGATGGAGGGAGGGAGGAGAGAGAAGATGGAGGGAGGGATGAGGGCGGGAGGGGGGCGTCTATACTTTCCGTAGCCGCATTTCTGCAGGACGCTCTCTGATTGGCCGATGCCAGTTTCTACACTGGTTAGGCTTAGACACTCTTTCGAAGTAGGTTAAGGTTAGAGTTTGTCTTAGAGCGTGACGGCAAGTTCTTTCGACGGTTAAGCTTAGGCACTCTTTCGAAGTTGGTTAAGGTTAGAGTTTGTCTTAGAGCATGGCGATAGAACGCCAGGTAGTTTGCAGGCTGTTCGACGTGGAAATGGGCAAAGACACAGCTCGTCACGCGATTGGGCAAACATGTCAGTGGCCAATCAGAGAGCGTCAGTCAGTGGCCAATCAGAGAGCGTCCTGCAGAAATGCGGCTACGGAAAGTATAGACGCGGGAGGGGGAGGAGGGGGGGAGGAGAGAGAAGATGGAGGGAGGGAGGAGAGAGAAGATGGAGGGAGGAGTGGGAGGAGGGAGGGAGGGAGGAGAGATAAGATCGAGGGAATGAGAAGAGGCTATGGGGACTCCATTAAGGTCTCTGCCTCCAAGCTGCCAATCCTGCTTGTTTAGCATCTTCTAAGGTTAATAGGCCCATTGATTCTCAGCCGTCCTCTCCTTTATTTATTTAGGAGCAGCTCTATGGCCTGGGAGTGAAATGTACCAAACACTCATTAAAGAGAAACTGACTTGGGTAGAACAGGGAATTGAGCTACGAGAGGACAGTTACTCAATCGCAAATTAGTGGGGGAGAGAGAGAGAGAGAGAGAGAGAGAGAGAGAGAGAGAGAGAGAGAGAGAGAGAGAGAGAGAGAGAGAGAGAGAGAGAGAGAGAGAGAGAGAGAGAGAGAGAGAGAGAGAGTGTATCTGGATGAGAAGTAAAAGCCTCATACATCCAGCCATGAGCTACTTTGACACCAGGTTGTACGTTACTTTTTCGGAGAGGGGTGGGGTGGGGGTGTAATAGAAAGTAACAAGTAACGTAACTAGTACCGTAACTAATTAGTTTGATACAAAGTAATTAGTAAAGTCATTTTAGTAATAAGTAACTAATTACACTTCACTGGTCTCGGGATATGCATTTGATTGAATATGGTGTGACATACGTTACCAGCGGCTCTTAAAGGGGAACTCCAACATTTTGGGAAATTAGCTTATTTAACACCTTCCCTGGAGTTAGACAAGAAGATACATACCTTTTTTGTCTCTGTGCGTGCATTTTAGCTTTGGGAATAGACGCTCCGTTAGCATAGCTTAGCTTCATCACTGGAAGTGAGGCAGGACAGTAGCCTTACAGTGCCTTACAGTGTATTGCAAGGTCTGACATTGACCAAATTTGATATGCATGACCTTGGTGGGCTCTAGGTCAACTCCTGAAAAGGGGGTCAATGTCAGACCTTGCAATCAAAAGTTAGGGGGCGCACTGAAAATATGGCAAGGGTTATTAGCCCCCTAACTTTTGATTGCAAAGTCTGACATTGACCCCCTTTTCAGGAGTTGACCTAGAGCCCACCAAGGTCATGCATATCAAGTTTGGTCAATGTCAGACCTTGCAATACACTGTAAGGCACTGTAAGGCTACTGTCCTGCCTCACTTCCAGTGATGAAGCTAAGCTATGCTAACGGAGCGTCTATTCCCAAAGCTAAAATGCACGCACAGAGACAAAAAAGGTATGTATCTTCTTGTCTAACTCCAGTGAAGATGTTAAATAAGCTAATTTCCCAAAATGTTGGAGTTCCCCTTTAACACATACAAACTAAAAGAAGAAAGAAGTGATTACATCTGGTAATGAGTCGTCATGAGTCATATTGTCAATCTGTCAGCAGCGGATGTTCCTGTACCGTCTCCCGGAGGCGTGTAGTCTTTTACCAACAAACTTGCAGTTCCGCATTCGGGTTCTGCGATCTGATTGGCCACTGACGTACGCTCTCTCGACGCCAAACAGCGCGTTCCGCTAGTTCTGCCTCTAACACACCGCTATCAGTGTTCTTCTTCCCGCCAATGAAGTATTCACCCAAAGACCCAATACCGTGGCAACAACTACCGCACTACCGGTAGAATAAGTGCCGAGAACCGTGGGAAGTGATGCAAACTGTCTTGTCGTGTTTTGAAGTTTTATGTAGTGTTGATTAGGGTTGGGCATCGTTTGGATTTGAACGATTCCGGTTCCGATTCCGATTCTCCATATCGATTCCTGTTCTAAACGTTCTCGATTCCGATTCTTTGAGGTGCAGGTCAAAACAGGTTACAGCTTATTCGAAGGAGATTTTTTTTTTTTTATTATTTCAAAAAGAAAATCATACTATTCACATTTCAGTTGACTTGATACAGTTTAATTTGGTTGCTGTACTGTAACTAGGGTATTAAAGTAAAAAAAAAAAAAAAAAAAAAAAAAAAAGAAAAAAAAAAAATAAAAAAAAAGAAAAAAAAAAAATTAGAATCGAAATTCAAATATATTACTTCCGGTTCCAGAACCGGAAGTTAGGAACCGGTTCCTATTAGAACCGGTTTTCGGTGCCCAACCCTAGTGTTGATGGAATCACGTTAATATACAGAGATGAAAACAATACGTTATTTCGATTGATATGAATTGGATAATTCTAGCATGGTGCAGGCTGTTAGAGGTTAGAGGCAGAACTAGCGTAACGCACTGTTTGGGTGTAGAGAGAGAGCGTACGTCAGTGGCCAATCAGATCGCAGAACCCGAACGCGGAACTGCAAGTTTGTTGGTAAAATACTACACGCCTCCCGGAGGGGAGGAGGGCAAACAGTCCATGATTGGGGTGAGAGGTGTCCTTGACAATACTGCCTGCCTTCCTCAGACACCGTTTGTGGTGGATAGACTCAATAGTAGAGAGTGATGTACCGGTGATGCGTTGGGCGGTTTTCACCACCATCTGCAGTGCTTTCTGGTCAGAGGCTAGGGTTAGGTTAGGGTTAGGGTTAGGGTTAAGTTAGGGGTAGGCCTAATGTTAGGGTTAGTGTAGGGTTAGGGTCAGCCATAATGTTAGGGTTAGTGTAGGGTTAGGTTAGGGTTAGGTTAGGTTAAAGTTACTTAAGTTAGGGTTATGTTAGGTTATGTTAGGTTAGGTTAGGTGTCACGTATTCAGAATAATGAAATGAGTTATGTTACGCTGACGACACCCCTCTGTGCATCACCTCTTTGCAGGCGGAGATGGTCAAACGCCTGAACGCCATCTGTGCCCAGGTCATCCCCTTCCTCTCGCAAGAGGTAAGCTCCACATTTACTTTTCCTTTGGTGAGGGAGACGGAGAGGGAAGGGTCGTCGGCGTAGCCTCGTAGAAGTGTGGACTCAAGATCCCTGTTTCCTCCAGTCTGGGAGGATTATGAGGCAAAACACACACACATGCATGCACACACACACACACACCACACACACACACACACACACACACACACACACACACACACACACACACACACACACACACACACACACACACACACACACACACACACACACACACACACACACACACACACACACACACACACACACACACACACACACACACATCTCCGGAGGACGGATTTACCAGCTACACACACAACCCTCACACACACTGTATGTGCACGCCCACACACACACACACACACACACAAACATCCATGCTCTGACACACACACACACACACACACACACACACACACACACACACACACACACACACACACACACACACACACACACACACACACACACACACACACACACACACACACACACACACACACACACACCTACACACACACACACACACACACACACTCACACTCACACTCACACTCACACTCACACTCACACTCACACTCACACTCACACTCACACTCACACTCACACACACACATACACAGTTTATCCTGGGATAATCCTCCCAGCTCAGCATAGGCAGATAGGCTGTGCACTCATTAAATGCTCCCGGTAGCATATGCAGCCTAAGACTGAGTGTGTATGAGAATTTCTTGTGAGGTATTTGTGTGTGCGTGTGTGTGTGTGTGTGTGTGTGTGTGTGTGTGTGTGTGTGTGTGTGTGTGTGTGTGTGTGTGTGTGTGTGTGTGTGTGTGTGTGTGTGTGTGTGTGTGTGTGTGTGGTGTGTGTGTGTGTGTGTGTGTGTGTGTGTGTGTGTGTGTGTGTGTGTGTGTGTGAGAATGTGTGCACATAATGCTTGACTACTGTTTCAGAGCATGGATGTTTGTGTGTGCGTGTGTGTGGGCGTGCACATGTGTGTGAGGGTTGTGTGTGTAGCTGGTAAATCCGTCCCTTGGAGATGAGTGTGTGTGTGTGTGTGTGTGTGTGTGTGTGTGTGTGTGTGTGTGTGTGTGTGTGTGTGTGTGTGTGTGTGTGTGTGTGTGTGTGTGTGTGTGTGTGTGTGTGTGTGTGTGTGTGTGTGTGTGTGTGTGTGTGTGTGTGTGTGTGTGTGTGTGTGTGTGTGTAGGAGGTTATGAGTGACGGGACAGAGTAAGCGTGGGCTCCAAAGCTCTCCTCCAGATTAGCCATGATTAAGAGGGATTAGGCCGGATTAGAAATAATGGAATTAGACTGTGGCGCTGCCACACACCCCTGGGGGCCCGCTGAGGGGGGCAGGGGGAGGGGGGTGCGGTGGGTGGGGGGGGGGGGGGGGGGGGGGGGGGGGCAGAAGAAAGGTCCTTTTCTGCATTGATTTGATGTAGCACTTTGTCTGTGGTGTGTTTGCACAGTGTCAGATATTAAATTAAAGGTACATTATCAACACTGTCGGCGGGATCCACAAAGAATGGATTGCACGGTGCTAATTGCACCCTTACTTACAATTCATTATGAATTGAAAATGGGGGACCCTGATGTAAACAAGACGAAAGTCTTTCTCTGGTCTGCATCAAGTCAAGTCAAGTCAAGAGTTTTATTTGTCACGGCATACAAGTATACAATGAAATGCGGGTGGTCTTGCCCGCAACGATGTGCAATACAGTAGTAACAACATATAATAGAATCCAATAAAACAACATTGTGCAATAAACAGTAACATAGTATGGCATATCGGTATTTGTACATAAGTTATTTACAGAGCATGGAGGACATGCTAGGTCCTGTGGTAGTGCATACACTGTTAGCTACGGATGAGGCACTGTGTCTTTCTGTACATTGCTATTTTATACAGTCTCAGGTTATACTATACTATTTATTTTTTTATTTTTTTTTAAATCTTTTTCCACCTCCATTTTCCTCCGATTTTTCTCCCATCCCAATGTTAGTCGTATGCCAATTCCCAATCCCTTCCTGGTTGCTGCGCACTTACCCCCCACAGTCAGATCATCTGGGAGAGTGGAGGCTACCACGTGCTTCCTCCGACACACGTCCAGCCAATCACCGCTTCTTTTCACCTGGCAGCGTGGATTCTCATTGAGGGGGCGTAGCGTGTGGGAGGATCACACTATCCCCCTCAGGTCCTATCCGCGCTTAGCAGGCGCCCCGACCGAACTGTAGGAGTCGCTGTTTACAACGACCCGGACCCACCCCTCCAGCTTCTCCCACCCTCTAATACAGCCAATTGTATTAGTGTGAACGGCCAGCCAAGCTGGTGACAACCCCGGAGCTGTGAGCTGGATTCGAACAGGCGAATCCAGCTCACAGCTCCGGGGTTGGTGATGAACGCAATCTCCGCTACGCCACCTAACCGCATACTATACTATTTTTAAAGTGACCTTTCCTTAGTGGCCATAAGTGTGGGTGTGTGCAGCATGAGTGTGTGCTTGCTCATGTTAAAGTGGCTGCTAGTGTGTGAGCGTGTACAGTGTGTGTATCGTGTGTGTGCTCATGTGTGCTTGTGTGTGGAGAGTTCAGTGTTCAAGGCTCTGATGGCCTGGGGGAAGAAGCTGAGCCGAAGCCTCTCTGTCCTAGTAGCTGGGGTTCGCAGGCGTCTGCCTGACCTCAGCAGGCAGAACAGGCTGTTGTTGGGGTGGTGTGGGTCTTTCATTATTCTGCAGGCTCTGGATTTGCACCTCTTGTTGTATAGAACCTGCAGGCTGCAGGGGTGGTAGTGCAATACCCGTGGTACGCTCGGCTGAGTGCACCACTCTCTGTAGGGCCTTCTTGTCCTGTGCCGTGCTGTTTCCATACCAGGCAGTGATGTTTCCGGTCAAGATGCTCTCTACAGCTCCGGAGTAGAAGGACTGGAGTATCTTCCCAGATATTCTGAACTTCCTTAACTGTCTCAGGTGGTAGAGGCGCTGCTTCGCCTTTTTTCTTTTTTGTATTTTCTTTTTTTATAATTTTTTAAACAAACATATAAACAAACATGACAACACACGATAAGATATACAAGCATTATTAACAGTGCACATCCAATGAAATCACCATATAGTTAAATGTCTTATACAGGATATACCCCCAATACCTGCTATCTAATACCCTACACACATATGCTCTAGCTCGTACCCCCCCCTCCCGGACCCCCCATTGGATATTCCATCCATTATCCCTCGCTCCTAACCAGACACTACCATTATATGCTAGCTTTTATTTTCTCCACCACTTCTAACCACATTGTCATTTTGGATTCATTGAGACCCAAAATTCTTGCTGTAGATATTTCTTGATAAATCACATCGAGATATGTAATCATCCAGACCTTTCGGCAAATTTTTTCCGGTTGGAACCATTGTGATGCTATCAGCTTTTTAGCCACTGTGATACCCGATAAAACCAATCTCTTTAGCTGTGGATGTACTGCACACTCAAAAACATCATTCAGCAGTAATACAGAGGGGTGTACAGGTATATTCAGAGTTAAGAGATTTGATAATTGCTGGGTCACCTCTTTCCAGAATATCTTAACTGGTGGGCAGTCCCAGTACATGTGCATAAATGTCCCCTCGTCCCCATTTGTACATAAGGAGCATTTGGAGTCTTGTTTAAGACCCATTTTTTCCAGTCTTATAGGAGTCAAGTATGTCCTGTGAATATAGTTAAGATTTATTTGTTGATGGTCCGGGTTCCTTGATGTAAATCGAACATTTGCCCAGGCTTCTTGCCAATCAAAATCACGTTCCAGGTCTGGTATATCCCTCCTCCAGACGGAGTCTAGGTGGAGGGTTTCATACGAGGATGTTAGTAATTGATGATACAAATCTGAAACAAAACCTCTCGATGTCTCTCTTTCATAGAATAATTTGTGGTATCTGTGGTGTTCAATTGGTATCTTTAATGGAACACCGTGAGACTTCAAACATAACAATAACTGTGTGTAAAAAAAAATGTGTGGACTCGGTGAGATTACATTTTTTGCGTATTTCTTCATAACTACAAAAACCCTGTTTGTTAAAAACATCTCCTAATGAGTGTATGCCTTGCTTTTCCCATATAGGGAATCTTATAGGTCGTTTTCCAATCAAGAGTGCATTGTTATTGAATAAGGGAGTATGATTATGCCATTTATGTGGGTTAGAATATTTTTTTTGTGTTTCACGCCATATCCGGATCGCATGAGTAATTATGGGGCCAAATTTCCGTTCACATTGCTTAATTGATAATTTAGTGTATGCTATGTCCTTCAGTCTATGTGGGGCTACTATATTTTCTTCTAATTTTCTCCAGGATACTAATGCTTGGGGGTCAAACCATGTTGTCAATGGTCTTAAAGTGTACGCCTTAAAATAGTGGAAAAAATCTGGAAATGCCATACCACCGTCTGCTTTGTTTCTCTGTGCGGTGGATCTTTTATACGTGGTGGTTTGTTATTCCAAATAAATTTGTATGTGGAGGAGTGTAATTTTTTCCAGTAACCCTCTGGAGGGGGTAACGGTAGCATTGAGCTGAAGAAGTTGATTCTAGGTAGTACGTCCATCTTAACTATTGATATCCGTGCCTGTACTGAGTTTTTAAGTTTTGACCACCTATCAAGGTCGTCTTTGATTTTGTTTTGGATTTTTATGTAATTGTGCTTCACCGTTTGTCTTATGGTGGGGAATATTTCCACTCCCAAACATCTAAAGTGTTTTACCATAGGTATCTCTTCTGGGAGGGTTATATTTTTTTTTGCAGGGGCGTTAAGTGGAAGGAAAGCCGACTTCGGCCAATTTATCTTAAATCCCGATAAATCTCCAAAGTCCTCAATCAACTCGAGCAGATGAGGCAATGTGGTGTTGGGTTTTGCATGAACAGTATTACGTCGTCCGCATATAAACTAATTTTATGTTGTGTTCCCTTGATTACGATTGGTTCTATGGATTGGGATTGTCTTATATATTGTGCTAAAGGCTCTAATGATAGATCGAATAGTCCGGGACTAAGAGGGCAACCCTGTCTAGCTGAGCGTGATACCGGAAAGATTCCGGAGGTGATTATACCTGTTGTAATCATGGCCGATGGGTCTTTGTATACTACTTTAATCATATCAATGAAACCTTTACCTAACCCCATCCTTTCTAATACTGCCCATAGATACGACCATTCCAGCCTGTCAAAAGCTTTCATTGCATCCAGGGACAGCATCGCCTTAGGTATGGTGTCGTCCTTGTCAGCATCTAGTACGTGCAGTATTCGTCTTATGTTATCAGTGATCAAGCGGCCTCTTATGAAGACAGTTTGGTCCGGATGAACTAAAGACGTCATATGCTTTTGTAATCTGATGGCTAATACCTTAGAGTACAGTTTGATATCGGTTCCAACGAGGCTTAAGGGTCTATAACTACCGCACACGGTGGGGTCTTTGTCTTTTTTAAGCAGGACTGTTATGAGTGCAATATTGTCGTTCTTATGGAAGTTCCCCTCCTTGACTGAGTATAAAATCATATTTAGTAATAAGGGTCCAATTATGTCCCAACAAGAGAGGTACATTTCTGGTGGGATACCGTCTCTTCCAGGAGCCTTACCACTTTGCATTTTGGATATGGCCTTCTTGAGTTCCTCTAGTGTGATCGGTGTTTCTAACTGTTTAGCGTCATCCTCTGAAAGTTTAGGGAGATTAATTTGATTAAGATATGTGTCCATTTTGTTTTGATCGAAGGTCGTTTCTGATTTAACTGAAGTTGGAGTAGAATTCTTTGAATGTCGCGTTTATTTTTTCAGGGTCTGTAACAAGTACTTGTTGTGCTCTAATGGTAGTTATATCTGCAAATTTTGCATTAACTCTTAATCGCATAGCTAATAGGTGACTTGGTTTAGAACCTTGAGAGTACTGCTGTTGTCTTGTGCTACGTATTTGTATTTCCGATTGTTGTCTGTATATGGCATTAATCTCTTTTTTTAGTACATTAACTTGATTTTCCAGTCGAATCGAGTTGTTGTATTGTAAAGAATTAAATAACGTTGAGTAAAGCGTTTCCAGTTCAGCCAGTTTTGAGCATCGATTCTTGCGCATTTTGGAGGAAAAGCTATCAGTGAAATCCTTGATCATTCCCTTTACCGACATCCATAATATTCTGGGGTCCTGCACCGAGTTTGCATTCCTCCGTAGGAATACTGTAAGAGCTTCTTTGAGTTGTGTAATGAATTCCTTGTTATTAAGCAGCATCGAGTTAAATCGCCATCTTGGGGCTCGGGAAGATAGTATACCAAATGTTCCTTTTAGGAGTAAATGTGTGTCGCCTTTTTTACGACTGAGTCTATGTGTGTTGACCATGTCAGATCCTCTGAGATGTGGACCCCCAGGTACTTAAAGCTGCTCACCCTGTCCACGGTAGCCCCGTTTATCCTCAGTGGTGTGTGTGTCTCCTGCTGTCCTCTCCTATAATCCACGATCAGCTCCTTGGTTTTACCAATATTCAGGAGCAGGCTGTTGTCCTGGCACCAGCGTTCCAGTACCTCAACCTCCTCCCGGTAGGCCTTCTCGCCGTTGTCCGAGATCAGCCCCACCACCACTGTGTCGTCCGCAAACTTCACTATGGAGTTGGAGCTGAACTTGGCCACACAGTCGTGTGTGTATAGTGAGTACAGCAGGGGGCTCAGAACACAGCCCTGGGGGGACCCGATGCTCAGGGTGCTGGTGTTGGAGGTCTGACCCCCCACCCTGACCGCCTGGGCCTTTCGCTGTGTGTATTGAGCCGCACTGTATTTCTTTTTTATCCACTTTTTCTTCCCATTTTCTATTTTTCTCCCATCCCAATTTTGTATTATCCAATTCTTCCCTCCCCTGTCTTGAACGTTGCTAGACTATGCTTCCCACTGGTCGGCTGTAGTGAGGACAGAAGCCTTGCATCACGTGTCCCCTCCGGTACACCAGGAGGCAGCCTGTCGCATCTTTTCACCGCAGCAGCTCGAACTCTCAGTGGCGAGGAGTAACGCGTGGGAGGCTCACACTGCCCCCGCTACTTCCTGTTTCAGCCGCACCGGCGTCACCAAACCGACCTGTAGGAGTCGCTGTCCACAACGTCCAATCCCCACCCACCGGCTTTCCCACCCTCTAACACTTGACAATTGTGTTAGTATGAACGACCGGCCAGCCGGTAGCAACGCCGAGAGCTGGGCTCAATACCAGCATCTCCTGCGTTAGAGGCGAGCGCCTTGCCCACTGCGCCAATCAGCCGCCCACGAGCCGTACTGTATTGTACCCATTCTGCAATCTGTTAAATAAAATGTTCAATCAATCAATCACCGCTCTCTCTCTCTCTCTCTCTCTCTCTCTCTCTCTCTCTCTCTCTCTCTCTCTCTCTCTCTCTCTCTCTCTCTCTCTCTCTCTCTCTCTCTCTCAGCATCAACAGCAGGTGGTCCAGGCAGTAGAAAGGGCAAAGCAGGTCACCATGTCTGAACTCAACACCATCATCGGGGTGGGTGCACTGTGCACACACACACACACACACACACACACACACACACACACACACGCACACGATACACACACACACACACAAATTTAATTTTATTTTTTCTATGTTTTTTTTATTTTAATTTCTTTTTTTTATTATCTTTTTCCCCCTCCTTCTTTTTCCGATTTTTCTCCCATCCCACTGTTAGTCGTTATGCCAATTCCCAACCCGCTTCCTCGTTGTTGCGCACCCCAGTAATAGTAGCCTATGCCTGTGGCAATGGCTAATGGGGATCCGACTAAACTAAACTAAACTTTCCCCTACTGTTGGTCCGAGAGGCCGGAGACTGTCACATGCTTTCCTCCGACGCATGTGCAGCCAGCCGGCAGCCAGCCTGGCCACGCAGATTCTCACTGGGAGAGTGTAACGTGTGGGAGGCCGCACTACCTCTCACCAGATCCTACCTTCGCTGAGCAGGCGCCCCGACCGAACTGTAGGGGTCGCTGTCCACAACGCCCAGGACCCACCCACGGCTCCCCTCCCCCTAACTCAGCCAAACAAATTAGTATAGCGATCAGCCCGAGCCAAGGCAATGCTGACTCTCCGGGAGTCGAGACCGCAGCCTCTTGCATTGGTGACGAGCACAATCTCCGCTACGCCACCTGACCGCACACACACATTATTTATATACACATACAGTCTCAAACAAGCGAGGGACATTATAAACAGTCTTATCAGAAACAATATGTCTTATAATTCCTCCCAGACTGGGCCTTTGCTGCTGCTGCCCCCTCCCTCTGGAGCCAGCCATATCCGTGATGCAAACACCCTGACATCTTTTAAATCAGCTCTCAAAACCCACCTTTTCAATCTTGCTTTTGACCTCTAATTCTGTCGGTTTTATTTTATTTTGTCATGTATTATTTTTTGTTCTGTTTTCTCTGTCTCTATTCTGGCATGAAGACCTCAACCTGCATCCTGGACCCCATCCACCCTAGTCAGGGCTTGTCTCCCCTGCACCCTAGTCAAGGCTTGTCTCCCCCCTCCACCCTAGTCAAGGCTTGTCTCCCCTGCACCCTAGTCAGGGCTTGTCTCCCCTCCACCCTAGTCAAGGCTTGTCTCCCCCTCCACCCTAGTCAAGGCTTGTCTCCCCCCTCCACCCTAGTCAGGGCTTGTCTCCCCTCCACCCTAGTCAAGGCTTGTCTCCCCCTCCACCCTAGTCAAAGCTTGTCTCCCCCTCCACCCTAGTCAAGGCCTGTCTCCCCCCTCCACCCTAGTCAAGGCTTGTCTCCCCTGCACCCTAGTCAGGGCTTGTCTCCCCTGCACCCTAGTCAAGGCTTGTCTCCCCTGCACCCTAGTCAATGCTTGTCTCCCCTCCACCCTAGTCAAGGCTTGTCTCCCCTCCACCCTAGTCAGGGCTTGTCTCCCCTGCACCCTAGTCAGGGCTTGTCTCCCCTGCACCCTAGTCAAGGCTTGTCTCCCCCTGCACCCTAGTCAAGGCTTGTCTCCCCTCCACCCTAGTCAAGGCTTGTCTCCCCCTGCACCCTAGTCAAGGCTTGTCTCCCCCCTCCACCCTAGTCAAGGCTTGTCTCCCCCTGCACCCTAGTCAAGGCTTGTCTCCCCCTGCACCCTAGTCAAGGCTTGTCTCCCCCTGCACCCTAGTCAAGGCTTGTCTCCCCCCTCCACCCTAGTCAAGGCTTGTCTCCCCCTGCACCCTAGTCAAGGCTTGTCTCCCCCTGCACCCTAGTCAAGGCTTGTCTCCCCCCTGCACCCTAGTCAAGGCTTGTCTCCCCCCTCCACCCTAGTCAAGGCTTGTCTCCCCCCTCCACCCTAGTCAAGGCTTGTCTCCCCTGCACCCTAGTCAAGGCTTGTCTCCCCCCTCCACCCTAGTCAAGGCTTGTCTCCCCTCCACCCTAGTCAAGGCTTGTCTCCCCCTCCACCCTAGTCAAGGCTTGTCTCCCCCCTCCACCCTAGTCAAGGCTTGTCTCCCCCTCCACCCTAGTCAAGGCTTGTCTCCCCCCTCCACCCTAGTCAAGGCTTGTCTCCCCTCCACCCTAGTCAAGGCTTGTCTCCCCTGCACCCTAGTCAAGGCTTGTCTCCCCCTCCACCCTAGTCAAGGCTTGTCTCCCCTGCACCCTAGTCAGGGCTTGTCTCCCCCTCCACCCTAGTCAAGGCTTGTCTCCCCTGCACCCTAGTCAAGGCTTGTCTCCCCCTCCACCCTAGTCAAGGCTTGTCTCCCCCTCCACCCTAGTCAGGGCTTGTCTCCCCTGCACCCTAGTCAGGGCTTGTCTCCCCTGCACCCTAGTCAAGGCTTGTCTCCCCCTCCACCCTAGTCAAGGCTTGTCTCCCCTCCACCCTAGTCAAGGCTTGTCTCCCCCTGCACCCTAGTCAAGGCTTGTCTCCCCTGCACCCTAGTCAAGGCTTGTCTCCCCCTCCACCCTAGTCAAGGCTTGTCTCCCCTCCACCCTAGTCAAAGCTTGTCTCCCCTCCACCCTAGTCAAGGCTTGTCTCCCCTC
The DNA here is from genome assembly GCF_963971535.1 of Notolepis coatsorum. NCBI lineage: Eukaryota > Metazoa > Chordata > Actinopteri > Aulopiformes > Paralepididae > Notolepis > Notolepis coatsorum. The sequence goes on from NC_140174.1 coordinate 126,090,127, forward strand.
CACCCTAGTCAAGGCTTGTCTCCCCCTCCACCCTAGTCAAAGCTTGTCTCCCCTGCACCCTAGTCAAAGCTTGTCTCCCCCTCCACCCTAGTCAAGGCTTGTCTCCCCTCCACCCTAGTCAAGGCTTGTCTCCCCCTCCACCCTAGTCAAGGCTTGTCTCCCCTGCACCCTAGTCAAGGCTTGTCTCCCCTCCACCCTAGTCAAGGCTTGTCTCCCCTCCACCCTAGTCAAGGCTTGTCTCCCCTGCACCCTAGTCAAGGCTTGTCTCCCCTCCACCCTAGTCAAGGCTTGTCTCCCCTCCACCCTAGTCAAGGCTTGTCTCCCCTCCACCCTAGTCAAGGCTTGTCTCCCCCTCCACCCTAGTCAAGGCTTGTCTCCCCTGCACCCTAGTCAAGGCTTGTCTCCCCTCCACCCTAGTCAAGGCTTGTCTCCCCCCTGCACCCTAGTCAAGGCTTGTCTCCCCCCTCCACCCTAGTCAAGGCTTGTCTCCCCCTCCACCCTAGTCAGGGCTTGTCTCCCCTGCACCCTAGTCAGGGCTTGTCTCCCCCCTCCACCCTAGTCAAGGCTTGTCTCCCCCCTCCACCCTAGTCAGGGCTTGTCCCCCCTCCACCCTAGTCAAGGCTTGTCTCCCCCTGCACCCTAGTCAGGGCTTGTCTCCCCTGCACCCTAGTCAAGGCTTGTCTCCCCCTGCACCCTAGTCAGGGCTTGTCTCCCCTCCACCCTAGTCAATGCTTGTCTCCCCCTGCACCCTAGTCAAGGCTTGTCTCCCCTGCACCCTAGTCAGGGCTTGTCTCCCCCCTCCACCCTAGTCAAGGCTTGTCTCCCCTGCACCCTAGTCAAGGCTTGTCTCCCCTCCAACCTAGTCAAAGCTTGTCTCCCCCCTCCACCCTAGTCAAGGCTTGTCTCCCCCCTCCACCCTAGTCAAGGCTTGTCTCCCCCCTCCACCCTAGTCAAGCCTTGTCTCCCCCTCCACCCTAGTCAAGCCTTGTCTCCCCTCCACCCTAGTCAAGGCTTGTCTCCCCCCTCCACCCTAGTCAAGGCTTGTCTCCCCCCTCCACCCTAGTCAAGCCTTGTCTCCCCCCTCCACCCTAGTCAAGCCTTGTCTCCCCCTCCACCCTAGTCAGGGCTTGTCTCCCCTGCACCCTAGTCAAGGCTTGTCTCCCCTCCACCCTAGTCAAGGCTTGTCTCCCCTGCACCCTAGTCAAGGCTTGTCTCCCCTCCACCCTAGTCAGGGCTTGTCTCCCCCCTCCACCCTAGTCAGGGCTTGTCTCCCCCCTCCACCCTAGTCAAGGCTTGTCTCCCCTCCACCCTAGTCAGGGCTTGTCTCCCCTCCACCCTAGTCAAGGCTTGTCTCCCCTGCATCCCTAGTCAAGGCTTGTCTCCCCTCCACCCTAGTCAGGGCTTGTCTCCCCCTCCACCCTAGTCAAGGCTTGTCTCCCCCCTCCACCCTAGTCAGGGCTTGTCTCCCCCTCCACCCTAGTCAGGGCTTGTCTCCCCCTCCACCCTAGTCAAGGCTTGTCTCCCCCTCCACCCTAGTCAGGGCTTGTCTCCCCCCTCCACCCTAGTCAGGGCTTGTCTCCCCCCTCCACCCTAGTCAAGGCTTGTCTCCCCCCTCCACCCTAGTCAAGGCTTGTCTCCCCCCTCCACCCTAGTCAAGGCTTGTCTCCCCCTCCACCCTAGTCAAGGCTTGTCTCCCCCTCCACCCTAGTCAAGGCTTGTCTCCCCCTCCACCCTAGTCAAGGCTTGTCTCCCCCTCCACCCTAGTCAGGCTTGTCTCCCCTCCACCCTAGTCAAGGCTTGTCTCCCCCTCCACCCTAGTCAAGGCTTGTCTCCCCTGCACCCTAGTCAAGGCTTGTCTCCCCTGCACCCTAGTCAAGGCTTGTCTCCCCCTCCACCCTAGTCAAGGCTTGTCTCCCCTGCACCCTAGTCAAGGCTTGTCTCCCCCCGGCTTGTCCACCCTAGTCAAAGGCTTGTCTCCCCTCCACCCTAGTCAAGGCTTGTCTCCCCCTCCACCCTAGTCAAGGCTTGTCTCCCCTCCACCCTAGTCAGGGCTTGTCTCCCCCTCCACCCTAGTCAAGGCTTGTCTCCCCCTCCACCCTAGTCAAGGCTTGTCTCCCCTCCACCCTAGTCAAGGCTTGTCTCCCCTCCACCCTAGTCAGGGCTTGTCTCCCCTCCACCCTAGTCAAGGCTTGTCTCCCCTGCACCCTAGTCAAGGCTTGTCTCCCCCTCCACCCTAGTCAAGGCTTGTCTCCCCTCCACCCTAGTCAAGGCTTGTCTCCCCTCCACCCTAGTCAAGGCTTGTCTCCCCCTCCACCCTAGTCAGGGCTTGTCTCCCCCTCCACCCTAGTCAAGGCTTGTCTCCCCCCTCCACCCTAGTCAAGGCTTGTCTCCCCTCCACCCTAGTCAAGGCTTGTCTCCCCCTCCACCCTAGTCAGGGCTTGTCTCCCCTGCACCCTAGTCAAGGCTTGTCTCCCCCTCCACCCTAGTCAAGGCTTGTCTCCCCTCCACCCTAGTCAAGGCTTGTCTCCCCCTGCACCCTAGTCAAGGCTTGTCTCCCCCTCCACCCTAGTCAAGGCTTGTCTCCCCCCTCCACCCTAGTCAAGGCTTGTCTCCCCCTCCACCCTAGTCAAGGCTTGTCTCCCCTGCACCCTAGTCAAGGCTTGTCTCCCCTCCACCCTAGTCAAGGCTTGTCTCCCCTGCACCCTAGTCAGGGCTTGTCTCCCCTCCACCCTAGTCAAGGCTTGTCTCCCCTGCCACCCTAGTCAAGGCTTGTCTCCCCCTCCACCCTAGTCAAGGCTTGTCTCCCCCTCCACCCTAGTCAGGCTTGTCTCCCCTGCACCCTAGTCAAGGCTTGTCTCCCCTGCACCCTAGTCAGGGCTTGTCTCCCCCCTCCACCCTAGTCAAGGCTTGTCTCCCCTCCACCCTAGTCAAGGCTTGTCTCCCCTCCACCCTAGTCAGGGCTTGTCTCCCCTCCACCCTAGTCAAGGCTTGTCTCCCCCTCCACCCTAGTCAAGGCTTGTCTCCCCCTCCACCCTAGTCAAGGCTTGTCTCCCCCCTCCACCCTAGTCAAGGCTTGTCTCCCCTCCACCCTAGTCAGGGCTTGTCTCCCCCTCCACCCTAGTCAAGGCTTGTCTCCCCTCCACCCTAGTCAGGGCTTGTCTCCCCTCCACCCTAGTCAAGGCTTGTCTCCCCCCTCCACCCTAGTCAAGGCTTGTCTCCCCTGCACCCTAGTCAAGGCTTGTCTCCCCCTCCACCCTAGTCAAGGCTTGTCTCCCCCTCCACCCTAGTCAAGGCTTGTCTCCCCCTCCACCCTAGTCAAGGCTTGTCTCCCCCCTCCACCCTAGTCAAGGCTTGTCTCCCCTCACCCTAGTCAGGCTTGTCTCCCCCTCCACCCTAGTCAAGGCTTGTCTCCCCCTCCACCCTAGTCAAGGCTTGTCTCCCCCTCCACCCTAGTCAAGGCTTGTCTCCCCTCCACCCTAGTCAAGGCTTGTCTCCCCCTCCACCCTAGTCAAGGCTTGTCTCCCCCCTCCACCCTAGTCAAGGCTTGTCTCCCCCTGCACCCTAGTCAAGGCTTGTCTCCCCCCTCCACCCTAGTCAAGGCTTGTCTCCCCTCCACCCTAGTCAAGGCTTGTCTCCCCCTCCACCCTAGTCAAGGCTTGTCTCCCCCTCCACCCTAGTCAAGGCTTGTCTCCCCCCACTAGGCGCTGTCCCCCTCCACCCTAGTCAAGGCTTGTCTCCCCCTCCACCCTAGTCAAGGCTTGTCTCCCCTGCACCCTAGTCAAGGCTTGTCTCCCCCTCCACCCTAGTCAAGGCTTGTCTCCCCCTCCACCCTAGTCAAGGCTTGTCTCCCCCTCCACCCTAGTCAAGGCTTGTCTCCCCCTCCACCCTAGTCAAGGCTTGTCTCCCCTGCACCCTAGTCAAGGCTTGTCTCCCCTCCACCCTAGTCAAAGCTTGTCTCCCCTCCACCCTAGTCAAGGCTTGTCTCCCCCCTCCACCCTAGTCAAGGCTTGTCTCCCCTCCACCCTAGTCAAGGCTTGTCTCCCCCTCCACCCTAGTCAAGGCTTGTCTCCCCCTGCACCCTAGTCAAGGCTTGTCTCCCCTCCACCCTAGTCAAGGCTTGTCCCTCACCTTCCCTCCACCCTAGTCAAGGCTTGTCTCCCCCTCCACCCTAGTCAAGGCTTGTCTCCCCCTCCACCCTAGTCAAGGCTTGTCTCCCCCTCCACCCTAGTCAAGGCTTGTCTCCCCCTCCACCCTAGTCAAGGCTTGTCTCCCCTCCAGTGACTCCCTAGTCAAGGCTTGTCTCCCCCTCCACCCTAGTCAAGGCTTGTCTCCCCTCCCACCCTAGTCAAGGCTTGTCTCCCCCTCCACCCTAGTCAAGGCTTGTCTCCCCCTCCACCCTAGTCAAGGCTTGTCTCCCCCTCCACCCTAGTCAGGGCTTGTCTCCCCCTCCACCCTAGTCAAGGCTTGTCTCCCCCTCCACCCTAGTCAAGGCTTGTCTCCCCCTCCACCCTAGTCAAGGCTTGTCTCCCCCTCCACCCTAGTCAAGGCTTGTCTCCCCCTCCACCCTAGTCAAGGCTTGTCTCCCCCTGCACCCTAGTCAAGGCTTGTCTCCCCCTCCACCCTAGTCAAGGCTTGTCTCCCCCTCCACCCTAGTCAAGGCTTGTCTCCCCCTCCACCCTAGTCAAGGCTTGTCTCCCCCTCCACCCTAGTCAAGGCTTGTCTCCCCCTCCACCCTAGTCAAGGCTTGTCTCCCCCTGCACCCTAGTCAAGGCTTGTCTCCCCCTCCACCCTAGTCAAGGCTTGTCTCCCCCTCCACCCTAGTCAGGCTTGTCTCCCCCTCCACCCTAGTCAAGGCTTGTCTCCCCCTCCACCCTAGTCAAGGCTTGTCTCCCCCTCCACCCTAGTCAAGGCTTGTCTCCCCCTCCACCCTAGTCAAGGCTTGTCTCCCCTCACACCCTAGTCAAGGCTTGTCTCCCTCCACTAGTCAAGGCTTGTCTCCCCCTCCACCCTAGTCAAGGCTTGTCTCCCCCTCCACCCTAGTCAAGGCTTGTCTCCCCTGCACCCTAGTCAGGCTTGTCTCCCCTGCACCCTAGTCAAGGCTTGTCTCCCCCTCCACCCTAGTCAAGGCTTGTCTCCCCCTCCACCCTAGTCATGGCTTGTCTCCCCCTCCACCCTAGTCAAGGCTTGTCTCCCCCTCCACCCTAGTCAAGGCTTGTCTCCCCTCCACCCTAGTCAAGGCTTGTCTCCCCCTCCACCCTAGTCAAGGCTTGTCTCCCCCTCCACCCTAGTCAAGGCTTGTCTCCCCCTCCACCCTAGTCAAGGCTTGTCTCCCCCTCCACCCTAGTCAGGCTTGTCTCCCCCTCCACCCTAGTCAAGGCTTGTCTCCCCCTCCACCCTAGTCAGGCTTGTCTCCCCCTCCACCCTAGTCAAGGCTTGTCTCCCCCCTGCACCCTAGTCAAGGCTTGTCTCCCCTTCACCCTAGTCAAGGCTTGTCTCCCCCTCCACCCTAGTCAGGCTTGTCTCCCCCTCCACCCTAGTCAAGGCTTGTCTCCCCTCCACCCTAGTCAAGGCTTGTCTCCCCCTCCACCCTAGTCAGGGCTTGTCTCCCCCTCCACCCCTAGTCAAGGCTTGTCCCCCCTCCACCCTAGTCAAGGCTTGTCTCCCCTGCACCCTAGTCAGGCTTGTCTCCCCTCCACCCTAGTCAAGGCTTGTCTCCCCCTCCACCCTAGTCAAGGCTTGTCTCCCCCTCCACCCTAGTCAAGGCTTGTCTCCCCCTCCACCCTAGTCAAGGCTTGTCTCCCCCTCCACCCTAGTCAAGGCTTGTCTCCCCCTCACCCCTCCACCTAGTCAAGGCTTGTCTCCCCTCCACCCTAGTCAAGGCTTGTCTCCCCCCACCCTAGTCAAGGCTTGTCTCCCCCTCCACCCTAGTCAGGGCTTGTCTCCCCCTCCACCCTAGTCAAGGCTTGTCTCCCCCTCCACCCTAGTCAAGGCTTGTCTCCCCCTCCACCCTAGTCAGGCTTGTCTCCCCTCCACCCTAGTCAGGCTTGTCTCCCCCTCCACCCTAGTCAGGGCTTGTCTCCCCCTCCACCCTAGTCAAGGCTTGTCTCCCCCTCCACCCTAGTCAGGCTTGTCTCCCCCTCCACCCTAGTCAAGGCTTGTCTCCCCCTCCACCCTAGTCAAGGCTTGTCTCCCCCTCCACCCTAGTCAAGGCTTGTCTCCCCCTCCACCCTAGTCAGGGCTTGTCTCCCCCTCCACCCTAGTCAAGGCTTTCTCCCCCTCCACCCTAGTCAAGGCTTGTCTCCCCCTCCACCCTAGTCAGGCTTGTCTCCCCCTGCACCCTAGTCAGGGCTTGTCTCCCCCTCCACCCTAGTCAGGCTTGTCTCCCCCTCCACCCTAGTCAGGGCTTGTCTCCCCCTCCACCCTAGTCAGGGCTTGTCTCCCCCTCCACCCTAGTCAGGCTTGTCTCCCCCTCCACCCTAGTCAAGGCTTGTCT
>NC_140174.1:126096819-126194319 GCF_963971535.1 Notolepis coatsorum
CAGTTGACCTCAATATACACATAATTATTATTAGCACATATCATATCAGGGCATAGATACTGAAGAACAGAGCTATAGAAGCTAGCTGTCATATTGATGTCAGCCCAACTACACTGTCTCTATTCTGGCATGAAGACCTCAACCTGCATCCTGGACCCCATCCACCCTAGTCAAGGCTTGTCTCCCCTCCACCCTAGTCAAGGCTTGTCTCCCCCTCCACCCTAGTCAAGGCTTGTCTCCCCTCCACCCTAGTCAAGGCTTGTCTCCCCCCTGCACCCTAGTCAAGGCTTGTCTCCCCTCCACCCTAGTCAAGGCTTGTCTCCCCTCCACCCTAGTCAATGCTTGTCTCCCCTCCACCCTAGTCAAGGCTTGTCTCCCCCTCCACCCTAGTCAAGGCTTGTCTCCCCCTCCACCCTAGTCAAGGCTTGTCTCCCCCTCCACCCTAGTCAAGGCTTGTCTCCCCTGCACCCTAGTCAGGGCTTGTCTCCCCCTCCACCCTAGTCAGGGCTTGTCTCCCCCCTCCACCCTAGTCAGGGCTTGTCTCCCCCTCCACCCTAGTCAAGGCTTGTCTCCCCCTCCACCCTAGTCAGGGCTTGTCTCCCCCTCCACCCTAGTCAGGGCTTGTCTCCCCTCCACCCTAGTCAAGGCTTGTCTCCCCTCCACCCTAGTCAAGGCTTGTCTCCCCTGCACCCTAGTCAAGGCTTGTCTCCCCTCCACCCTAGTCAAGGCTTGTCTCCCCTCCACCCTAGTCAAGGCTTGTCTCCCCTCCACCCTAGTCAGGGCTTGTCTCCCCTCCACCCTAGTCAATGCTTGTCTCCCCCTCCACCCTAGTCAAGGCTTGTCTCCCCCTGCACCCTAGTCAGGGCTTGTCTCCCCTCCACCCTAGTCAAGGCTTGTCTCCCCCCTCCACCCTAGTCAAGGCTTGTCTCCCCCCTCCACCCTAGTCAATGCTTGTCTCCCCCCTCCACCCTAGTCAAGGCTTGTCTCCCCCTCCACCCTAGTCAATGCTTGTCTCCCCTCCACCCTAGTCAAGGCTTGTCTCCCCCTCCACCCTAGTCAAGGCTTGTCTCCCCTCCACCCTAGTCAAGGCTTGTCTCCCCCTCCACCCTAGTCAAGGCTTGTCTCCCCTCCACCCTAGTCAAGGCTTGTCTCCCCCTGCACCCTAGTCAAAGGCTTGTCTCCCCCTCCACCCTAGTCAAGGCTTGTCTCCCCCCTCCACCCTAGTCAATGCTTGTCTCCCCCCCTCCACCCTAGTCAAGGCTTGTCTCCCCTCCACCCTAGTCAATGCTTGTCTCCCCTCCACCCTAGTCAAGGCTTGTCTCCCCCTCCACCCTAGTCAAGGCTTGTCTCCCCCTCCACCCTAGTCAAGGCTTGTCTCCCCTCCACCCTAGTCAAGGCTTGTCTCCCCCTGCACCCTAGTCAAGGCTTGTCTCCCCTGCACCCTAGTCAAGGCTTGTCTCCCCCTGCACCCTAGTCAGGGCTTGTCTCCCCTCTCCACCCTAGTCAAGGCTTGTCTCCCCTCCACCCTAGTCAAGGCTTGTCTCCCCCTGCACCCTAGTCAAGGCTTGTCTCCCCTGCACCCTAGTCAAGGCTTGTCTCCCCCCTCCACCCTAGTCAAAGCTTGTCTCCCCTGCACCCTAGTCAAGGCTTGTCTCCCCCTCCACCCTAGTCAGGGCTTGTCTCCCCTGCACCCTAGTCAAGGCTTGTCTCCCCTCCACCCTAGTCAAGGCTTGTCTCCCCTCCACCCTAGTCAAGGCTTGTCTCCCCTCCACCCTAGTCAAGGCTTGTCTCCCCCCCTCCACCCTAGTCAGGGCTTGTCTCCCCTCCACCCTAGTCAAGGCTTGTCTCCCCCTCCACCCTAGTCAAGGCTTGTCTCCCCCCTCCACCCTAGTCAGGGCTTGTCTCCCCTGCACCCTAGTCAAGGCTTGTCTCCCCCTCCACCCTAGTCAAAGCTTGTCTCTCCCCTCCACCCTAGTCAAGGCTTGTCTCCCCTCCACCCTAGTCAAGGCTTGTCTCCCCTGCACCCTAGTCAGGGCTTGTCTCCCCCCCCTCCACCCTAGTCAAGGCTTGTCTCCCCTGCATCCTAGTCAAGGCTTGTCTCCCCTGCACCCTAGTCAGGGCTTGTCTCCCCCCTCCACCCTAGTCAAGGCTTGTCTCCCCTGCACCCTAGTCAAGGCTTGTCTCCCCTCCACCCTAGTCAAGGCTTGTCTCCCCTCCACCCTAGTCAAGGCTTGTCTCCCCTCCACCCTAGTCAAGGCTTGTCTCCCCCTGCACCCTAGTCAAGGGTTGTCTCCCCCTCCACCCTAGTCAAGGCTTGTCTCCCCCTCCACCCTAGTCCAAGGCTTGTCTCCCCCCTCCACCCTAGTCAAGGCTTGTCCTCCCCCTCCACCCCTAGTCAGGGCTTGTCTCCCCTCCACCCTAGTCAAGGCTTGTCTCCCCCTCCACCCTAGTCAAGGCTTGTCTCCCCCTGCACCATAGTCAAGGCTTGTCTCCCCCTCCACCCTAGTCAAGGCTTGTCTCCCCCTGCATATAGACTGTCTATATGATACTGAAGAACAGAGACCAGAAGCTAGCTGTCATATTGATGTCAGCCCCAAATACACCGTCTCTATTCTGGCATGAAGACCTCAACCTGCATCCTGCACCCCTGCACCCTAGTCAAGTCTCTCTCTCTCTCTCTCTCTCTCTCTCTCTTCTCTCTCTCTCTCTCTCTCTCTCTCTCTCTCTCTCTCTCTCTCTCTCTCTCTCTCTCTCTCTCTCTCTCTCTCTCTCTCTCTCTCTCTCTCTCTCTCTCTCTCTCTCTCTCTCTCTCTCTCTCTCTCTCTGTGTGTTTTCAGCAGCAGCAGCTCCAGGCTCAGCACCTGTCTCATGGCCACGCCCAACCTATGCCGCTCACACCCCACCCCACTCTGCAGCCCCCCCTGCCTGTGGGGGCGGGTCCTGCCAGCCTGCTGGCTCTCTCCTCAGCCCTGGCCCTTCAGCTGCCCGTCAAGGACGAGAGGAAGCAACACAACAACAACAACAACAATGACAACAACACTGAACACCAGAGAGGTGGAGTTCATATGTACTTTTACAAGCTTTTTGGGATTACATTTCTTTTTTGGTAGGATGGTGAAGTCATTTCAGTTATAATGTTCTATCCAGGGGTGTAAAGTACTTGAGTAATTGTACTTTGTTACAATACTTAAGTACTGTTTTTGGGGATTTGTACTTTACTCGAGTATTATTAGGTTTGTATACTTGTACTTTTACTCAATTACATTTCAGAGAAAAAAATACATACTTTTTACTCCTTACATTTAAAATGCAGACTTACAAAGTACAAATCTTGCAGGTCCAACTATTTTAATTAGTATATTTATTTCTCTGGCCGAACTAACCTTATTAATCCTGCGGCCGCACTTTATTTAAAAACAGCCAATCAAATCCCCATCAATGGAAAATGGGGATCTTTGATTAAACACCTGCTATCAGAAGAATAGAGAGTCAGAAAAAAAGTTTTTACTTTTACTTTTTAGTACTTAAAAGTAGAAACTTTTCAACTTTTACTCAAGTGTGTTTTTAGCCAGATACTCTGACTTTTACTTGAGTAAGATTTTGAGACGGTACCCATACTTTCACTTAAGTATAATTTCTGGGTACTTTTTACACCCCTGGTTCTATCTACATTCTATCTACATTCTATCTACATTCTATCTATGTTCTATCTACGCAATTTACCCCCCTCCACACACACAAAAGGCTACAAAAAGCCTTTCTCTATCCTCCGTTACGCTGACGGCCCGTCCTCCGAGCACACTGGAGTAGATAGTGAAACGATTAGGAAATATAGAAATAGATAAATATATACAGCGGATTATATGCAGATGCGTTCGTTAGAGAAAACGACCAATCTAGATGTCAAGATTCTATGCCTTACTTCCGCGCACTGCCAGCCAGCCAGCCTGTATGCATGGAGAGAAGATAATCACCTGAACCAGATCCAATTGAACACAAACGGTTCCAAAGATATTTAATGTTTCTCTGCATATTTTCACATCGCCAACAAAGTACTGGGTCCATGTCTGTTGTCTCTTCTTCGGAATGGATTCGGTGCCAGCTGTCATCTCTGCCCGTCTCATATTGGGGGGGGGGGGGGGGGGATAAAATAGTAGTCGAATAGTTTCCAGTAACTACTATTGAATAATACATTTGTGAGTTTTGCCCATCCATATTAAATCAGTCCTTATAGAGTCATTGTGAGAATCATACATGTGGTTTGACTGCCATATGTTTCCCTTAAAGTATTTTAGTAGACCATATACAAATCTTTTAAGATTAATATACCTACCTACTGTCTTTTCCTTATGGGCTGTGTGCACGTGGGGCTGTGTGCACGTGGGGCTGTGTGCACGTTGAGTTGTTCCCTTCCTTCCTGCTGACTTGTTACTTAACCTCTTAAGCATCGGACGGCCCGACGGCGGGCCATCGCGCACTTGCGGCACTTTGCGTTCGTCTGCTGGCTCCGGGCTGTATTTTTCGCCTGCATCACTACACTGTTCGAAAGTTGAATTTGCCGCCTTTCGATCGCCACGACACTCAACCAATTGCGTGCTTCGGGTCTCGAGTTACAAGACAATATATCCGGCGAGCGTCATTTGACAGGCCGCTCCGCCAAGTGACCACATCCGACTGTAAACGGTCCTGAACTGACCAATCACCACTGATGGCGAAAATTATTGACCACCGCTGTAGCCAAGGAGCGTCTGCTCCGAAAGCGATCCCAGACGGGCGGGTGAGAGTGGGGGAAGGTGACGAAGAAGTCCTTTGTCCTGACTCAAGCGTCTGAATGAATGGAAGTGGACGGCCATTTTGGATAATCACGCTGCATTTTTCCTGCTACACACATTACCAAAACCTTTGTCAAACACTCATTTTCCGTGGGATCTTTATACAATTTGGACCTGAACTACACAATACTTCAGGCTATGGTGTCATAGTCACAGCACGAGCGTACTTCACTCCCCCTCCTTTTCCCCTCACGTTCACCACACACTCCTCTTCATCCCCCTTTCCATCCACCACGCACTCCTCCTCATCCTCTCTTCCTCCACGGAAGCCTCACACCCTTATATGGCCAGCATCCCTTCACTTCCCGTCACCCAGCCCAGCTGCACCTCATCCCTCTGATTCACACGCTGTCAGGCACCTCACTCCTCACAGCTGTATCCCATCCCCCGTTGATGAGGATCCTACTTCTACTCGACGACGCTGACCAGAAGTCGTCATGGTGTCGTCATCACTACCTAGGATCCCCGTTCCAGTACGCCGTCCTGCCTGGACGTCCCATGCTACGCAAGAGGTGCTCTTGCTCTCTCTCCAGACACAGACCTGTGTCCTCTGCCCACAGCTGCAGCCGCAGTACATCTATCCTCACCCCCCAAGAACATTCTAACCCCGTTCTATTGCACATTCCTATTGTTCTGCTGTCTGCTTGGGAAATACAATTAAAACCCCTTGAAACGCTCCATTCTCCTCTCCTGTGTTCAGCGATTGGGCTGTGTTCCTAAACCCACTTCTCACAGAACACCACGACCAAAATGACAGAACCAGCTGCACACGAGATCGAGGAATGGAGGAGATATCAGAAGCAGTCCGTGAGTATAATCAACGGCCAGGCCGCTCGAGTAGACCAACTCGCCCTCTCCATAGAAACCGTCACTGCTCAGGCATACGTCGCGGCTCAGCAAGCTCCACCAGCCTCTCCCCCCACTGGTGGGATTCCCCCGCACAGGGAGCCTCATGTCCCCGCGCCGGAGCGTTATGACGGAAGCGTCTCCAAATGCCGAGCTTTTATCTTCCAGTGCTCGCTAGTTTTCGGACAACAATCACACACATTTCACAGCGATAGGTAGCTTACCTGTCGGCCCTGCTCACGGGTGCTGCGCTGGAATGGGCCACCGCTCTCCACTTCAATAATTCTCCCCTCTGCGAGTCATACTCCGCGTATATCGACGACATGCGCAAAGTCTTTGACCACCCTCCAGGTGGCTCGGATAGAGCCTCCGGCTTGTTTACGATCCGCCAAGGAAGTCGCAGTGTGAGCGAATACGCTATCGAATTTCACATCCTGGCAGCCGGCTCAGACTGGGGGGACACGCCACTGCGAGGCGCTTTCCGCCAAGGCCTGAGCGACCTTTTAAAAGACGAACTTGCGTCCAAAGAGAGACCAAACTCCCTAAACGAGCGAATCCATTTGGCCAGGGAACTGGACATGCGTCTCCGTGAACGTCGCAGAGAGAAGGCTAGCACCGCTCGTCCACCTATACCCTGCCCGACTCGCTTTCCCCGCGCCGTCCGCACTGAAAGTAGTTCCCCCGAGCCCATGGACCTAGACTGCTCACGCCTCCCCCCCAACGAACGCTGTCACAGGCTCGCTACGGGGGCATGCCTATACTGCGGCCAACTAGGTCACTTCGTTGTCTCATGCTGGCTTCGCCCAAACGACGGAGCTCGACAGTAACGCTGGGCGTCTGTTCGAGTCTTGATATCGCTCCCAGCTCCGGTCCAAACATGCTATTCAGCGCCACGCTGTGTCTCAATGGCCAATCACTCCCGCTGTCCACCCTGGTCGACTCAGGGGCCGTCGAGAACCTCATTGACGCTGGGGTAGTCTCCCGCTACCACATCGCTACGGACGCCCAGCCGATACCCCGTGACGCCCGCGGGTTAAACGGAAAACTGCTCACGCGAATAACTCGCCACACCGTACCCCTCCGCCTCCTGTTATCCGGAAATCATAGCGAGAATATTCGTTTTCATGTTACCAGCTCTCCCCACAATCCCATTGTCCTTGGCATACCTTGGCTCAAATTACACAACCCCGTCATCAACTGGCCTACCGGCTTAGTGACCAGCTGGAACGCTCACTGTCACGTTGCGTGCCTACAATCAGCTCGGCCGCCACTAGGGGTCGCTGGTTCTCACCTCCCCAACGAAACCATTGACCTGTCTGCTATTCCTCCTGTCTACCATGACTTAAAGGCGGTATTTAGCAAACAACAGGCTCTCTCCCTGCCTCCCCATCGCCAATACGACTGTGCTATTGATTTACTCCCAGGAGCGCCACTCCCCGCTAGTCGCCTGTTCAACCTCTCACGCCCAGAGAGGGAGTCGATGGAGAAGTACGTCCACGAGTCCTTGGCCTCAGGCATTATCACTCCCTCCTCCTCTCCTGTCGGCGCAGGATTCTTCTTGGTTTCCAAGAAGGATCGTTCCCTTCGCCCCTGTATCGACTACCGGGGTCTCAACAATATCACAGTCAAAAACAAGTACCCCCTGCCTTTAATTGACTCTGCTTTTGAGCCCCTGCAAGGTGCCACCATCTTCACAAAGCTGGACCTCAGGAACGCCTATCACCTTGTCCGCATCCGGGAAGGAGACGAATGGAAGACGGCCTTTAAGACACCACTCGGCCACTTCGAGTACAAGGTAATGCCCTTTGGACTGACCAACGCCCCTGCTGTCTTTCAGGCCCTCATCAATGACGTTCTCCGTGATGTACTCAACCGCTCCGTTTTTGTTTATTTGGATGACATTCTGATCTTTTCCCGCTCCATGGAGGAGCATGTCCAGCACGTCCGCCGGGTACTCCAGCGTCTTCTGGAGAATAAGCTGTTCGTCAAGGCGGAGAAGTGTGAGTTCCACGTCTCCTCCATCGGCTTCCTCGGCTACATCATTGAGGGCGGCAAGATCCGGGGGGACCCCGAGAAGATCAAAGCGGTGTCCGACTGGCCCCGTCCCACCAACGTCAAGCAGCTCCAACGCTTCCTGGGGTTTGCCAACTTCTATCACCGCTTCATCAGGAACTACAGCCCGGGTCGCGGCACCCCTCATTCAACTCACCTCGCCTTCCGTGCCCTTCATCTGGTCCGAAGAAGTGGACTCCGCCTTCGCCGAGCTGCGCCGGCGCTTCACCACCGCACTCATCCTCGTCCAGCCGGACGCATCCCGCCAGTTCGTGGTGGAGGTGGACGCCTCCTGTACCGGAGTGGGGGCGGTCCTTTCCCAACGCTCCGTCGTCGACCAGAGACTGCACCCCTGCGCGTTCTTCTCGCGCCACCTGACCCCAGCCGAGGTCAACTATGACATCGGAAACCTGGAGCTCCTGGCGGTCAAACTAGCCCTGGAGGAATGGAGGCACTGGCTGGAGGGATCGGAGGTCCCCTTCCTGGTTTGGACGGACCACAAGAACCTCGCCTACGTCCAGACGGCCAAGCGCCTGAACTCCCGCCAGGCTTGCTGGGCGCTGTTCTTAGCCAGGTTTAATTTCACCCTTACCTACAGGCCTGGTTCCAAGAACACCAAGCCAGACGCTCTCTCCCGGCAGTTTGTCCCCGAGGAGGGTCCCGCGCACCCCGACACCATCCTCTCCACATCCTGCTTGGTGGCCGCGGCCACCTGGGAGATCCAGTCCATCGTCAGGGAGGCTCAGCGTGCCCAGCCGGACCCAGGTAACGGTCCACCTAACCGGCTTTTTGTCCCTGACCTTGTCCGCTCCCAGGTGCTCCAGTGGGTTCACGCTTCCCAGTTCGCCTGCCACCCTGGGATCGACCGTACCCTGTCCCTGCTGAAACGGCACTTCTGGTGGGTCTCCATGAGAGAGGACACCCGCGCCTTCGTCCTGGCATGCACCGTCTGTGCTCGTGCAAAGGCCTCTCATCGACCGCCCGCCGGGCTCCTTCGTCCGCTCCCTGTTCCCGGTCGGCCCTGGTCGCATGTCGCCCTGGACTTCGTCACCGGCCTTCCCCTCTCACACGGTAACACAGCCATCCTCACTATTGTTGACCGTTTCTCGAAGGCTGTGCACTTTGTTGCTCTTCCCAAACTCCCCTCTGCTGCAGAAACCGCAGACCTGATGGTACTCCACGTCTTTCGCCCCACGGGATCCCGGTGGACATCGTCTCCGACAGGGGCCCTCAATTCATCTCCCAGGTCTGGATGGCTTTCTGTCGGGCCCTGGGGGCCACGGTCAGCCTCTCCTCCGGGTACCACCCGCAGACCAACGGCCAGTCGGAGCGGGCCAACCAGGACCTAGGATCCGCCCTCCGCTGCGTGACAGCCCGGGACCCCTCCGGCTGGAGCACCTTCCTGCTGTGGATCGAATACGCCCACAATTCCCTGTCTTCAGCGGCCACAGGTCAGTCCCCCTTTGAGTCCTCTTTGGGCTGCGTGTACCGCTTCCGCAACGGATTCTATTTCCGGGGTTGGCCTGATTGGCCGCGACGACCGCGTGATACGCCGTGGCACGCCCCCGCGGCAGCCGCAGCGGCAAGCGCGCTGCCGTTGGCGAAAGCAGGATGAGAGAGCGTAGATTTCGCTGTGTATCATTTAATCATTTATGAGAGAGCGTAGATTTCGCTGTGTATCATTTAATCATTTATCATTTAACATTTGAAAGGCATACATTGTTGTCATACAGAAGTACAGAATACTTTTATCCAAAATGCTTCTTACTGTTACACTGTTAGAGACTGTGCTAGACAAATGAATGACTAATTCGGTCAGAAATAACGTTAGTAAGCACTGCTTATATGCTTATTATGTCTGCGGGGTACAGTAAACGTTTCTCCCGGTACATTCTGAAGAGCACACCGCTGTATGTTGGAGAACCAGCGGTCTTCCGCTCCTCCTCACTCGAGTGAGAGAGCAAAGCCGTGCGAGGGGGGCGGCACCTCGGCACAGCTCAGCCCTGAGTTGCAATGTTGTGTTACTGCTTCTCGGCATAAGCCCCAATAAGACAGTCACCAGAGCTCAGCGATGCCGCTCGCGTGAGCATATTCTCCCCGCTGGTGATCGCAGCACGGAGGGTCGCGGATCAGCCTGGCAGCATAGCTATAAAGACATAATCATAATCCAACATATGTGTAAAGAAACTACATATTCCAGCCTGGCAGCATAGCTATAAAGACATATTCATAATCCAACATATGTGTAAAGAAACAACATATTTTAAATACTATTTTTTTTGTATCTCATTCATTCCATAAGAATGTAGAATACACATTTACAGATTTTTTTTTAATATGGTCCATTTGCATGTTCTTGGTATCTGATTCTAGGGACATCTATGAATCTCAGGGAATGTATTCCCAGTGTCAGAAATACTGTGGGCTAGATCCACAAAGAATGGATTGCACAGTGCAAGTTGCACCCTTACTTACAATTCATTATGAATTGAAAATGGGGGACCCTGATGTAAACAAGACGAAAGTCTTTCTCTGATCTGCATCCCCTTAACAATTGTGTGTATTGAGCCGTACTGTATTGTACCCATTCTGCAATCTGTTAATAACATTTTCATTCAATCACTCAATCTGCGCTGTGATTGATTGAATGAAAATTTTATTTTGAGTAAATTGTAATGAACCAAATGAGAATATCAATATTTTTTTTGTTATCTTTGACTGTGAATAACACCATGCTCAAATTGACCAGACCTGAAAAATCTAAGCAAATTAATAGATGGAAGATGATTAAACAGAAGGTTTTGTAGATACAGTACTGAATTCTGCCATCCGGACACATGCAATTTGAAATATGATTATAGAATATAGAATATCAGGCATAAAATGGTTATGCGATTAAAATCCTGTAATTAATTAGATTAATTTTTTTAATCGCCTGACAGCAATAATTCCGATTGGAAGGACTCCCATCTCCTCCTTCCTGCTCGATCACACAGGGCTGAGCTGTGCCGAGGTGCCGCCCCCCTCGCACGGCTTTGCTCTCTCACTCGAGTGAGGAGGAGCGGAAGACCGCTGGTTCTCCAACATACAGCGGTGTGCTCTTCAGAATGTACCGGGAGAAACGTTTACTGTACCCTGCAGACATAATAAGCATATAAGCAGTGCTTACTAACGTTATTTCTGACCGAATTAGTCATTCATTTGTCTAGCACAGTCTCTAACAGTGTAACAGTAAGAAGCATTTAGGATAAAAGTATTCTGTACTTCTGTATGACAACAATGTATGCCTTTCAAATGTTAAATGATAAATGATTAAGCGTGGCGCGATGTGAAAGGCAGTGGGGCACAGCTCTGCACTCGGGAGATGTGGCGCGACAATGAAAAGCATTTTGGATAAAAGTACGTTGAAGTGGGGAAGCGGCAGTGAAACACAGCAGCATCTGCGTTTTGCCGCGGGGCGTGGCCGCGGCGTGTCACGTGGCCGTCACGGCCAATCAGGGCAACCCCGGAAATAGAATCCGTTGCGGAAGCGGTACACACCTTTGGGCTACCAACCCCCGCTGTTCCCTGCCCAGGAGGAGGAGATCGCTGTTCCATCGGTGCAGGACCACCTCCGCCGCTGCAGGAGAATTTGGGAGGACACAAGGGCCGAGCTTCTCCGCTCTACGGACCAGAACCGTCGCTTCGCCGACCGCCACCGGACCCCGGCTCCCAACTATTCTCGAAGACACTCTGATGTCACGAGACCGCCGCCATCTTGGTATAGGGGGACCATACGGATTTCTACCATCAAATGCATGCGTTTAGGTCAGTTTTTATTACATGTTTTATCACATTCTTGTTCATTTCATAACATTTTCATACGATTTGTTTTGAAAATATTAAGGCCAACATGGCATTTCACTATTTCGAAAGCCTTTCTGGTGATTCTAAGGCGAGATATGAGTCAAAGATCTCCCCCTGATTGACTTGACATAATGTCCATACAAAACACCTGCAGATATGGCCATCTCTCGAATACCCAAATTGAAGCTGCTGTGTTACGTTTTGTACTAATAACAAACACAGAAATCCAAATCGCAAGTTTTATATAATACCAGCTGATGCATCACGAAGGAAAAAGTGGCTGGTGGCTAACGTTCGGCTAACTCGCTCTGTGTTGTGGTCATGGTAGCTACATGCTAAGCTAACGTTAATTACATAATATCGAACCGATAGGAGCTTATCTTATCTAATCTTACGTGGTGGTACCACGTGTGCCACTACCCGATCAAACATCAACGTAAGATTAGATAAGATAAGCTCCTATCGGTTCAATATTATGTAATTAACGTTAGCTTAGCATGTAGCTACCACGACCACAACACAGAGCGAGTTAGCCGAACGTTAGCCACCAGCCACTTATTCCTCCGTGATGGTATAAAACTTGCGATTTGGATTTCTGTTTTTGTCATTAGTACAACGCGTAACACAGCAGCTCTTTGGCATTGTGAAGGACTGAAGAAAATTCCGCTTGATAGTCTTTAATTTGACGCTTTAACGATCCGTTTCTGCACTAAATGAACCGTACACAATGTACGAGGCGGGGCAGTTTCCCCCCACGCTGCAGTTGCCTAGCAACAACAGACAGGAAGTTGACTTCGAGAATCAACCAGGTCTGATGGTATGGCTCTCGTCTCGGGACCTGCCGCTCAAATCCGTATCCCGTAAACTAACCCCCCGTTTCGTTGGTCCCTTCAAAATCCTGTCCCTCATCAATCCCTCTGTCGTCAGACTCCAGCTCCCCTCCCATATGCGGATTCACCCCTCCTTCCATGTCTCCCAGCTAAAGCCGGTGGTCTCCAGTCCCCTGTCTCCCCCTGCTCCGGAGCCTCCTCCTCGGCTGGTCATCGGGGAGTTGCTGGGCGTGCGGCGCCGTGGCCGCGGCAATACCTGGTCGACTGGGAGGGCTACGGCCCGGAGGAGCGAAGCTGGATATCCCGACAGATGATCCTGGACCCAGACCTCGTCTGGGATTTCCATCGGACCAACCCTGACAAGCCTGGGCCGCCGGGAGGCGCCCGTAGAGTGGGGGGTCCTGTCATAGTCACAGCACAAGCGTACTTCACTCCCCCTCCTTTTCCCCTCACGTTCACCACACACTCCTCTTCATCCCCCTTTCCATCCACCACGCCCTCCTCCTCATCCTCTCTTCCTCCACGGAAGCCTCACACCCTTATATGGCCAGCATCCCTTCACTTCCCGTCACCCAGCCCAGCTGCACCTCATCCCTCTGATTCACACGCTGTCAGGCACCTCACTCCTCACAGCTGTATCCCATCCCCCGTTGATGAGGATCCTACTTCTACTCGACGACGCTGACCAGAAGTCGTCGTGGTGTTAAACATCACTACCTAGGATCCCCGTTCCAGTGCGCCGTCCTGCCTGGACGTCCCATGCTACGCAAGAGGTGCTCTTGCTCTCTCTCCAGACACAGACCTGTGTCCTCTGCCCACAGCTGCAGCCGCAGTACATCTATCCTCACCCCCCCCCCAAGAACATTCTAACCCCGTTCTATTGCACATTCCTATTGTTCTGCTGTCTGCTTGGGAAATACAAATAAAACCCCTTGAAACGCTCCATTCTCCTCTCCTGTGTTCAGCGATTTTGCTGTGTTCCTAAACCCACTTCTCACATATGGAAGCGTTGTGTTTTCCAGCTCCTACCTCTCAACTGGAACTTAGGAACAGGCATCTGGCAACCACTAAACAGAAATGTGAGTACACATAACTTTTACTTCAGTGTGTTCAAACCTCCGTTACTGTTCATTAGCACTCAAAGTGATTTTTGAAGTGTGTGCAGAATTTTACCTTTCAAAAGGGACCAGAATCATGCATGTGCTATAAGTATAAAGTATAAAGTAAAGCTTTGCAAAAAAGGTATGCAAGCGTCAAAAACAAAAATGGCCCAGTTTTTGCCCGATACTTAACAGCTTGAGTGCCAGCCGTGTTTTCCTATTTACCCCCTTGAATGCCACCACCCACTTCAATGATAGAGCTCTCATATTTGCAAACGCATAAACTATGTCTTAAATTATGGCTATGTGTCTAATCTGGCCGTCGCTTATCAATGACTTGTTTGCAGTCAACATTGTCGAAACGGATTGTTTTTTTAATCGGTTCATTTCCGTTTTATACCATTTTGAAAAACTCTCGTTTTTTGAAAGTTTCAGGAAAATATAAAGATTCTGTGATAAACGCCCTTTACTGGAATATTCTGGAATACACAAAAAACATTGTAATTTTATTTTTTTTTTACTTTATTTTTTAGCGTTTATCGCTTTTTCTGGTCAAGCATGACCGACAGAAACAGGTTGAATGGGATGTAGAGTAGGGGAAGACACTCTGAGAAAATACGGCGGGTCCGGGAATCGAACTCGTGTACCCCAGATCCGTGACGAGCACGGTTGTCCCCGACGCAGAAATAGCGCCGAGGTACGCGGTGAGCTACGGGAGCTCGCCAAACAAACATTGTAATTTTTAGGCCTATTTATGAATCGTTTTCAAATAAACGCTAGATTATCGATAGTATATGTGTACTTATGCACACTATATAAGCGGGCTGAAAAATCAAATCTCTTATTTCCTTATCCCACACACACACACACACACACACACACACACACACACACACACACACACACACACACACACACACACACACACACACACACACACACACACACACACACACACACACATATGGCACACGCTGATATCTCTGTGAAAAAAGTTCTGATTATCCTAAGACTGGTCAAATAGATTCCTTACCTCAGATCAAATGTTCTGCAAAAAGATTATTCCAATTCCTGATCGCCATTCCAAATATCGATCGTGTTTATTGATCCAACGCTGGATACTGGAAATATGTATTCCACGCTGTTTTGGGGCTCGGAAATTACTTGAATCCTCTCGGGTGGCTTGCCCGAGAAGTAAAATGAGGAAGCTGGATTTCCCCCCCCCCCATGTGTTTCATTCAGTCTAATCCAATGGGGTGCAGTACAGCAGGGAGAGACGATAGGGGGCTGTATTTTCCCAATGGAGCTCAGAGAGAGTTTGCAGCACTAACGTGAGACTAGATTGATGAAATATGAATTCAAATCGCAAAAAAAAAGAAAAACGAGATTTATCGTCGCTGGCACTCAACGGTTGGCATGAACTAACGATAAATCTTGTCGCTGGCACTCAAAGTGTTAAGAGGTTAAACTGCCAGAGTTGTTCCCTTCCTTCCTGCTGACTTGTTACTTAGCTGCCAGAGTTGTACCCTTCCTTCATTCCTGCTGACTTGTTACTTAGCTGCCAGAGTTGTACCCTTCCTTCATTCCTGCTGACTTGTTACTTAGCTGCCAGAGTTGTACCCTTCCTTCTAGGGCTGGGCGATATGGCCTAAATATGATATCACGATATTTTCTGACCTTTCGGCGATACACGATACGCATCACAATGTTTTTCTTTTTTTCCCCAAACAATTCATTATGAGGCTTACCAAGACAGTATTTGAGTTTGCAAGCTAACATTAAAGACAAAATAAAATACCCATGCATTTAGCATTTTTATATTATATATTAGATTTAGATTATTGGATTATTAGATTATATATTGCATATATTTAGCAATGAGATATTATATGATTTAGATATGAAATATGATGAATTGAAAATGGGGGACCCTGATGTAAACAAGACGAAAGTCTTTCTCTGGTCTGCATCCTCCAGTCCACTGTTGACTGTTGTTGTATTGAGCTGTACTGTATTGTACCCATGCTGCAATCTGTTAATAACGTTTGCATTCATTCAGTCGGCAAACAGAATCATTTTGATTGACAGTCGCGTCTGCCAATTACGTCACATCGCTTGCACCCGCCCTACTGTTCTTAGCACCAATCGGCAAGCGCGTATTCATTTTTTACTTCCGCCATTGGAGAGCTCAATGACAACAACAATGGCAGCGGTAGCTCGCCGCGGCCGACGTTTAGCTTCTAGCTCCGCAGAATGACTAAACGACTGGAGGCATATAATGATTTTACTGCAACGGATGTTATAATAAAAGCCTTTCCATACATCTGTCTGATTGAAAACGTTATTAACAGACCGCAGAATGGGCACAACTGAGTCAGCACGGGCTGAGATATGAACGACTAATGCTTGCTATATCTAGGTCGACCTCGGTCGTTGCTATGTAAATACGCTGATGTTATTGAAAGTGTAACTATATAACGTTAATGCCACAAAACGAATGCCTTTGTTATCATAAGTAGTAACTTTTGATGCAGTAGTGTGTGTGTGGGGCGGCGCTGTTCAAAAGTGTCAACGTGTGGACCAGATTGACGCGACACAAGCCTCTTGGGCAAAACATCACGATATCCACGATACGTTTAAAAAGTGTATCGTTAATGAACTGTACCCGATATTTATATAATATCGTCATATCGCCCAGCCCTACTTCCTTCCTTCCTTCCTGCTGACTTGTTGTACAGAACTTGTAAGTCACTTTGGCTCAACTAAATGAGACCCGTCCCCCTGTAATTGACTTGGGGACCTGTTGGGGGTCCCTGGGCCCTACGTTAGAAACCACAGTCCTAGTGTAGGCTACCTCTGGACCGTTTATCATGCATCTAATAACCGGCACAGGAAGAGAGTGCATGATATTGTTGTATTTCTGCACAGACATCATCTCCAATCCCTGCGCTGAGCTGACTTGTAGCTTGTGTAGTTAATTACTTGAGTGTGTGTGTGTGTGTGTGTGTGTGTGTGTGTGTGTGTGTGTGTAAATGAGAGAGAGAGAGAGAGAGAGAGAGAGAGAGAGAGAGAGAGAGAGAGAGAGAGAGAAAGAGAGAGAGAGACAGATGAGTGTGTTTCCTCTTAATTAGTGTGTAACAGCCTTCTTGTGAGGGCTTTGAACAGGTCGTTAACCTTCCCTGGCTGCTGTAGTCTGGGTGGCTGCTCTGGAACGCTCCCTTCCATTAAACCAGGAAGTCAACAGCCATGTAATTCCATCATTAGCTGCATTGTTCTATTTCATTCTGGCCTCCGCTCAGCGTCAGTCTGCACTGACTTCACTTTGTGCACGTGCACTGAATAAAAAATTCCACAATGTACCTTTACATACCAACATTCGTCTGGCCACACCCCTATCCGCTTACCTTCATAAGCAGGTGTGTGGTCACCTACTCGCCTCCTTCTTCACTTTCACCACAAGGAAGTGCCTTCGGTAGATACCCACACTTGACAAGGTTGTTTAGTTGAAGAAAGTTGGAAAACAAAAGAACGGGAAGATACGTTGACATCATATCTTTATTTTCTCTCTCACTATTTTCGAGAAAATACGGCGATATTGTCTTCGTCATTGGAGTGTCTGGAAGATGATGATCATTCTGACCTCCACCGGCTTTTTCGTATTAGGGGCTCGCGCCGCTGACATGCTCCCCAACTGCAGTCCTCCTTGCTGTGGCTGGATGGGTATTGGCCCTCCGGTCATACAGCTGGACTGTGGGAGGCACCGGCTGTTGTGAGAAGCCGGTTTGCTTCCGGGTGGGGTAAGTACTGTTTTGCTTGCGAGCACTGGTTGTCTGTTTATGCTATGGGGGTTAGCTGACAATTTTACGAACGCCGACCCCGGACTGGGGTCCTCTGCTCGGCTTCTTAAGCGGCGGACGGAGGATCTTGGTCTGACGCCCATGATGGTCAACCTAGTGGGCCGCGACCGGGACCTGGTGAACCCAGGATTCTCTGGACAAGCGGATGCTTCTCTGTCCTGTGCAGGCGCCATCTTTCACATAAATGTGGAAGTACACCGTAACGAGGAAATGTGGGCATAGGATCTTCATTATCGGGAGTTCCATGCTCAAGTCGGCTGCAGCCCGGATGGGAATTTGTGCCGGCTCCGCTGTATGTCTGGTAAATCACTGTTGAAAACTGTGTTTGACATTTCTTTTTCTCTTCCCTCTTAGGATGGGGAGGGACTTGGACAGCGGCCTGTCTGAAGTGTGGCTTGTTATGTCGTTGTGTACAGTTCAGGTGATAGCTGCTTAGCTGGCGTGCTAGTTGTGGCCTACTGTTGTTAGCCAGTCAGCTGTTAGCTGCGGCGCTAGCTCGTTGTGTTCACTAGGCTAGTAAACGTTGGCTTGTTGCTATCAGTCGGACGGCTGTTAGCTTAATGCTACACTGTTGGAACGTTACTGTGACTATAACATGCCTTTAACACTCTGACTACGACGTCATCTTTGACAGAGGATGTTAGTCGACCCTACACCCGGGTGCCAGTGCCGGCGAGGACTTCGTCAACATGGAGAACGGCGGCTGGGTGGCATAGCGGACATACCCTCGTCACCAACGCAGGAGATGCTGGGTTAAACTCGGTGTCCCGTTAACCAGTGTTGCTGTTCTCTCGGCCTGCGTTCAGGGTGAAGGTAGGAGTCCTGACCGGACTTTAAACACTTCTTCTTTTCTTCCCTTCTAAATGTTTTGTAATAACGATGTTTCCAAAACATGTGTTGCTGCAATACATTGAGGATACGACGCGTGTTGTGTTTGAATTGTCTTGTCACTGGTATAGCTTTTCTCTCTGTAGTAAATCGGCGTTGTGTAAAAATGAACTGGTTTGGTTGTGATGAGAACATGTGTGTTCATGTAACGTTGTACCGTGGGTGAACTCACAACTAAGAGGGTTATTTAACCTGTAAAGCTATGCTTAGTGACATGTGATTGAGGAATGAATCTTTTTTCTCAGCCTGTGATGACAATGAACAGCATGTTCACACATTAACAGAGGTGCCTGTTCGCCTTGGTCGTATCAAGGGTAAGATAGGAGGGGTGACCCCCCGGTTCCCTGGGGCTTCCCCCCCCCTCCTCTCAGACATGTTTGGTTACAATATATTGTGTCACTGTGTTTGTGGGGATACGATGTAACCCTCAGCTTAATTGCTGGGGTTGTGCTTTTCGCTTGAGAAACAATTTTTTCCTAAAGAAAAGGTTGTTTGGTCACTTATCATGTGTGCTTAGCAAGGTCTGTGGCCATTACATAATCGAGGACTTCTGTCTTCTCTCGTTATGAAAAACGGCATTCCTCTGTAGTAAGAGTGTACTTTTGCCATTTTTTGTTGTGATGAAGGGTTGTGTGTGTCTTGTGATCTACAACTGGGTTAGGGTTGGCCCACAGAAGCACATGTGTAAGTCTGGACCGGGGCTCTTAAAGGGGCCCTCTCTGTTCTGTGTTTTTCCTTAGTAAAACTCAGGTAGCAGGTTGGCGCATGAGCTATGTGAGGCTGTTAGATGCTTCATGTAGCATGCTATGACTGTGTTATGCTCTACTTGTCATTATATCGTATCATGGGTGAGGGGTCGTAAAGGGGTGAACTGGTAATCCTTTCCTCCCCTTTTCTGATTGGTCAGGGGTTAAAACCACCTGTTCTTCAAGGTTCCTGTCACGTTGCTGTTCGGCACGTTACAGGGTAAGGGGGGGGGGGGGGGAGTTTCCTGGTCCCACACCCTGGAAGATTGGGCGTGTGCACCGCGGAAATTCCCCCGCCATAGAGTACGTCACTGAGCGCGTCTCTATTGGTAAGACTTCCGTGGGTTGTTCAGGTCCATGTTATGGATCTGTTTCAGGGAGTTGTCAGAGCTCCTCCTCACGAAGCTCCTCCTCAGGGAGAAGTGCCGTCTGTGAGTTCGGACTCTCCTTCCCAGTGAGGGAGCCTCCTCAGAGTTCAGAGCCTCCTCAGAGTTCAGAGCCTCCTCCTCAGATTGTCAAGGTGAGTAGAACTTCAAAAAAGGAGTTCTGCTCTATTGTGTGTATATTCGATTCAATTCGATTATTGAGTGTGTATTGGTTCAGTGCCTCCTCCTCGGAGAGCTCTAACCCAAGTGTTACATAGCTCAATGTTGCAATATATTCTTTTCAATCTATACAGCTCGCGTGGGAAGTCTCTCTGGGGATTTCTGTCTCCTCCCTGTGGCGAGGGTGGCGGGATGTAAAAATGTTAAAAAATGTTACCCTCAGCTGCGTCACGTGGGATTCATGTCAGTCTGTGTTTCTTTATTTTTTAAATAAAAAGAGGAAAGAACATGAAGCACGACGGCTCCGTGTCGTTCTCCCAGGCGACTTGGAGGAACAATGTCTGGTGTCTTGCTAGACTATCCATTGATGTGTTTGGGTCTCGACGCGTACATAGTGCTAGCTCGGGGTGTTTCTGTTAAGAATCACGCAGGGGGCTAAGTACGCCTTGGTTGCTCGTTATTAAAACAGCGTTTTTATAGGGCAACTGGGATGGAGTTTTGTCTCTTCCGAGCGCCAGTTTACTAGGTTGTCTCGATGAATTCTCGTTCATATCTGGGGGATGTTAACGGAATAGATCAGAACATAGGTAGAGGGGTCTCACGCCCTTGGGGTGGGCCACTGAGCGCGGTACAAATGGGACCGTCTGGGTGGCGCCCTCTTTTCATGTTTTAGATCGACACGCATACCTACCCCCTCTCCTGGAGTGGGCATGTCGGCGTGGTTAGGGCACGGGACTGGTTCTGGTCGCGCTGGTCCAGGTCAGTTAACCCGTTGTCCGCCGGGGACGCAGATCTGCTGTTCTGGTACCCTGAGGGACTTGTGCTTTTTTCAGGGGGAAAAATGCCGGGTCGGCCCGGGTGTCGCAGGGTTAGGCGTTATGGAGACCCTTTGTTGGGTACAGGTTGTACCTGACACTATCATAAGGGGCTGGTTCTCCTTTCTTTCGCTCCTCTCTCACGCATGGTGAAGAGGGGGCTGTTGGGGTGGTCTTCTGGACCTCCTCTGGTAACCCTGTGTGCTTCCCGAGCCGCGGGGCCCGGTCCGAAGTAATGTTTCGTTGAAACCGTAGGCCTGGGATAACCCTTTTTTGGAAACTGATGGTGTATACCCGCAGGTGTGTTTTGGAGTTTTTCTTGAGGGGTTATAGGAACAACCACCGTATGTGGTACCAAGAGGGTGGTTGATTCCCTGGTGTGTTGGAGCAGAGTCGACTCCCGGGTTACCCGGTTGAGTGTGCCCCTGCACGTTCATGACGTCTGCCAATCGTGTCAGCCTTCTCTGCCTCGACCCCTCTGGGTAGGTTTTTTTTGATGGAGGCTTTGTCATGGTGCGCAACAATGCCAGCATACGCCCCTTCCGCCGGGGGGCTGTTTTCAGTTGACCCCTTTGGCGCCTGTCTCGTCCGCAGTGCTCCAGGCTCGGGTCTACAGCCTGCTGCCTGGTTTCCCCGGTGCGCTGCCTGCTTCCGTTGGTTAACCTTTTGAATGCTTTACGGCCATGCTGACTGCCTGTGTTGCAGGGTCAGTGTGCCAGGCGGCGTACTAATGGGGGGAAAGGGCCCGCTCTTGGAGGGGCCCTGTCCGAATACGCTGGCGATGTGGGGGGCGGTGTCACTAAGTCACCGCCTGGTGGGGTCTTGATGCCTGGCGTCATTGACCTCTCCGGGCCCCCTTTTTCCAGGGGATCCAGTCCCTTCAGTGAGTCTGGGTCTTCCTTTGCGCTCCGCTGCTACGGCCTTGCCACGGGGTTGAGTTTGTTCTTGACCCCGTGATTTTGGGGGCAGTAACAAGGGTTGTTCCTTCCGTTCGTTCCCTGGTGGCATGCGGGTTGTGCGTGTGCGTAGTCGTGGGGTCAAGCCACGGTCTGCTCACCCTGTGCGTTGAGTTGCTCGAGTTCCTCTTCGCACGGTCGGATCCGTCTCCCTCCCGTCCTCCAATAGGGAGGGTATCCCTCCATTAGGGAGGGTCGGGGGGCTCGGTCCTCCCCGGTCTGATGGTTGTGGGGGGCCTCAGCGGGGTACATTTGTCGAGCTTCTGGCTTCCGCTCAGCTCCTCTTGTGCAGACTGACGCTGAGCGGAGGCCAGAATGAAATAGAACGTAAGGTTATGTATATAACCAAGTTCTATGAATTCTGGTAACGCTCAGCGTCAGGACGCCGCTGCGGCCCTTGATCTCACCTTGTGGTGAAAGTTTGGGAAAGAGGCGAGTAGGTGACCACACACCTGCTTATGAAGGTAATCGGATAGGGGTGTGGCCAGACGAATGTTGGTATGTAAAGGTACATTGTGGAATTTTTTATTCAGTGCACGTGCACAAAGTGAAGTCAGTGCAGACTGACGCTGAGCGTCACCAGAATTCATAGAACTTGGTTATATACATAACCTTACGTTAGTGTGCAGACTAGATACTGTATGTCTGTCTGTTGGGAGGGGGGTTGTGCAGGACACCTAACTAATACAGCTTTGTAAATATAAATGTCTGGGTTTGAGGGGAGGCTGACAAGGCATAGATATTAACACAACATTTATATTCAGATTCCTTCTTTATTGCCTATATTTATTGTAACATATAATATAGCATACAGACCCTCATCTGCACCTTTGTTTACACTGTTTATCTTTCTTATATTTCTTATATTCAGATCAAATTGTATTGCCCATTTTTATGTCTTTCTACTATTACCCTGCCCAACTAGGAGTTGCAGATCAAATATGAATCAAGATGTGTTCTATCTGTTTTCTCTAAATGTGTCCTTATTTCTCACATAATATGTATATAAGAATAGCTTAACTCCTTAAGCATACCCCACATTTAGCATAAAATGCCTGACGATTGCATACCCAAAGTAATTTGCGATTTATTATACTTTATACTTATAGCACATGCATGCATGAATCTTGTCTCTTTTAAAAGGTAACATTCTGAAGTGTATTACACAATAAAAAAAACACTTTGAGTGCTAATGTAATAAAGAAACTGTTTGAACACACTGAAATGAAATAGTTGCTGCTTACTTTTGTGTTGACTTATTGCCAGATGCCTGTTTTATGGTTCCAGCTGAGAGGTAGGAGCTGGAACTGAAAAGTTTATAAAAATCCCACGGAAAAGGAATGTTTTACAAAGGTTTTTGTAATGTGTGTACCGGTAATAATTCGGCATGATTATACAAAATGGCCGTCCGCTCCCATTCATTCAGAGGCTCTCCTCAAAACAATGGACTTGTTCGTCTTCTTGTGTCCCCTTCCCCCACTCTCAGCGCTCGTCTGGGATCGCTTTTGGAGCAGACGCTCCTTGGCTACAAAGGCGGTCAATAATTTTCGCCGTCGGGGTCATTGGTCCGCTCAGGACAGGGGCAAACAGGACGTGGTCACTTCTCCGAATGGCTTGTCAAATGACGCTCACCGGATGTTTCGTCTTGTAACTCGAGACTGGAATGACGCAATAGGTTGAGTGTGGTGGCGATCGAAAGGCGGCAAACAAGGGCAAAGTGCCGCGATGTGCGCGCGAGTGCGTGACAGCCCGCTGTAGGGCCGTCCGATGCTTAAGAGGTTTTAAGGTTAATAGCGTAAAGATGATCTGTGTGTAATGTTAACACATGCATGTTGGGCAAACGTTAATATTAATATCGTAAAAGATAAACTGTGTAATGTTAACACATGCATGTGCAAACGTTAATATTGATAGCATAAAGTTCTATCTCTCTCTTTCCACCCCTCCCCCCTTTTCTCTCTCTCTCTTTCTCCTTGTCCACCCCAGACAGAGAATTGGTCAAGGTAAGTCCTTCTTTTTTTCCCTCCTTCTAACCCTAACCCTAACCCTATTGGCTTCTGCTGGAGTTGCTTCTCTTTTTATTTCTGCTGGTCTGAGGATTCCAACCATACATATTGTAATCTGTAATGCTGCCAAATAGTGACCTCTCTCTCTCTTCTCTCTCTCTCTCTCTCTCTCTCTCTCTCTCTCTCTCTCTCTCTCTCTCTCTCTCTCTCTCTCTCTCTCTCTCTCTCTCTCTCTCTGTGTGTCTTGAGTGAGTGAGCGGAGTGGATGCAAGAGCGACTCTGAGTGAGTGACTTTTTCTAACTTTATTTTCTTCTCTATCTTTACTTTATGTTAGTTGTATGTTGTGTTGTACTGGACGGAGTTATAGTTTGATTTCAGTCCGTTTGGCTGGTCGGTACAGGTGTATCGGCAGCATGACTGCTGATTTGAACAAACTGAGCAGGAGACATGGTATCAAAGTTGGCACCGCATTTCCCTACTCAGTTGAAGAGGTTAGTTTAGCGGTAGGAAAAGTACAGCAGTGTAAAATCTGCTGCAAGAAGGAATAGTGCTGTGGTTATCTTTCTAGACTGAGTGGAGAAAGTTAAAGGCCAACTTGCAGGTTAAACCCTACTCTGCAATTATGGGTAGTTTATATCATTGGTATCTAATTTATTTTCTTATTTGTTTCCCATTTGACGCCGGAAATGCCACTCAGAAATGGTTAAAAAGGTCCACGCACGAATAACATGCACAAGCAAATCTAAAAGCTTATCAGACGCTAGCACGGCCGTGACGTCACTTCAGGCAACTTATGCCTTATGCCCGTCCGGGTCATATAAAATCATATTAAGTAATAGAGGTCCAATTATGTCCCAACATGAGAGGTACATTTCTGGTGGGATACCGTCTCTTCCAGGAGCCCTACCACTTTGCATTTCGGATATGGCCTTCCTGAGTTCCTCTAGTCAAGTGTGATTGGTGTTTCTAACTGTTTAGCATCATCCTCTGAAAGTTTGGGGGGGTTAATTTGATTAAGATATGTGTCCATTTTGTTTTGATCGAAGGTCGTTTCTGATTTATACAAGTTGGAGTAGAATTCTTTGAATGTCGCGTTTATTTCTTTGGTGTCTGTTACAAGTCCTTGTTGTGCATTAATGGAAGTTATATCTGCAAATTTTGCGTTAACTCTTAATCGCGTAGCTAGTAGGTGACTTGGTTTGGAACCTTGAGAGTAATGCTGTTGTCTTGTGCTACGTATTTGTACTTCAGATTGTTGTCTGTAAATGGCGTTAATCTCTATTTTTAGTAAATTAACTTGAGATTCCAGTCGAGCCGAGTCGTTATATTGTAAAGAAGTAAATAATGTAGAGTAAAACGTTTCTAATTCCGCCAGTTTTGAGCATCGATTCTTGCGTATTTTGGATGAAAAGCTATCCGTGAAATCCTTGATCATTCCCTTTACCGACATCCATAATATTCTAGGGTCCGGCACCGAGTTCACATTCTCTGGTAGGAATACTGAAAGAGCTTCTTTGAGTTGTGTAATGAATTCCTTGTTATTCAGCAGTGTTGTGTTAAAGCGCCATATTGGGGCTCGGGATGATAGTACACCAAATGATCCTTTTAGGAGTAAATAACAGTGATCTGATAGTGCATTGGGTACCATCTCCACTTCATAGTTATCAAATAGTCTCGGTGTTGCGAAAACATAATCTATTCTGGAGAGTGTTTTATGTCTTGCTGATCGACAAGAGTACTTCCGGGTCGTGGGGTTGAGTGATCGCCATAGATCATTTACACCTGTATTCTTTGCCCAATCCTTTAAAGTTTAACGCATTAGATGACTTTTTTTGTTCATTGGAAAAGTTGGGATAAGATTTATCCAACCCAGGGTCCCAAATGGCATTAAAATCCGCACCAATTATAAATGAGTATTCTGGAAGGTTTAACATTTCCCTAGTGAGTGCAGTGTAGAAATTAGTTTCGTATAGATTTGGGGCATATACCGCTACCAACGCTATTTTCCTATTCTTGTGTATAATCTTAGCTATGGTTATCCGACCATCTGCATCAGACCATACTCCCTTCAATTCAATATTCAATTTCCGTTTCACGACTATAGCAACTCCACGGGTTCTCGTTCCAAAGGAAGAGTGACTAATGTTATGGTATGTGTTGCCCGCTAACGTAGCTTTGTCTCCCACTAAAATGTGCGTTTCGCTTAAGAGAGCCACATCAACCCGTTTGTTTTTCATCAATGTGAGCACGCTTTTGTGTTTATGTTGATTATTTATTCCCCCAGTGTTCTAGATCATTATATTCAAACTAGCCATAATCTACACATAATTGATTTGTATTTGTTGGTAATATTTCTGGAGTGCGAATTCACAATGGATTTACATCCCACTGTTGAGGTCCCGTTGAGAGCCGAGCATAAAAACATACATATATAAAAAAGAAACTGATCCCCCCTCCCTTACAGAGTCGTACAAGGTACCTATTTGATACCTCCTTCGCGTACAACTTCTTCCTTTCCTGCACCTCCGGTCTGCCCAGAATGAGCAATTTATCCTAAGCTTTCCTATGTATACCATAGAATCTTTTAATTCTAATTTAATAGAATGTCACCTGTGACCAAGCCTCTCTCCCGTTAATGTAATTATAACAGAATGAAAATTATACCTCAATTGGTATACTCATTTAAACCTCTTTTTTTTTTTTTTTTTTTAAACCTTCTATTAACATTTATTGGTTAGAACATTTCAGAATAAAGAAATAAAGAATAAGAAATAGTGATGTTTAGAATTAGATATCGAAAACCCATATAATCCGGGAATATCTACTTAATTTTTTTTTAAATACCTTTGCATGTTTACACATCTAAATGACAAGGAGAATTTTAAATACTTCTATGCAGATCGTCCCCCGTCATGCGTGATCATTAATCTGTTATGGTGGTCGTTGTTCTTCACATCTATTTCCTGACCAAGTCTCATATCGTTGTTATTTCACGGGGCCATCATTGAAAAAGGTATTGTATTCCAGAGTGCTGCCCGCCGCTCGTGACTTGCAGATTGATGTTTTAATGTTCCAGTACATTCCTCGTGCCATAGAACAATAACAATCCAGTATATTCCAGAATATTCCGTTATGACTCATAGCCTTCATGTAAGAAAAATAGAGTCGAAAATTCTAGAATGTTCCAAAATGGTCGGTATCAAATCAGACCTGCATATTACCGTGAATCTATATATATATGGTGTTTAGCGTTTTATATCAAATTACTTATTTCTCATTGTTGTCAAAAGCTTGTATGTTGCCGTTTTTGATGTCCATGCAATTGTAGCGTTATCCATGAAAGATTAATCTTGTCATCCACTTTTTATATTCTTCATGTAATCTTCTGCCGCCTCAAGCGAACGTAGCACGAATCTCTTTCCTTCTCCCTCAACTATGGAAAGATTAGCTGGATACCGTAAGATGGGGTGGAGACCTTTCTCATATAGCAGGTTTACTACACCCTTGTAGCGGGCCCGCAGAGTTCTCTCCTCTTTGTATACCTTTGTCCTCACAAGTATTCTGCCAGGGAACTTATGGACACGACAATAGTAGTAGTTATAAGGTGCTTGTAACGTTAGTTAGCTCATAGCTATCGTGTACCACTAACGTTACAAGCTCAAACACCTTATAACTACTACTATTGTCGTGTCCATAAGTTCCCTGGCAGAATACTTGTGAGGACAAAGGTATACAAAGAGGAGAGAACCATTTTAAATCGGGTATTCATGCCGGCTAACAAGCTAGACGTCGGGGTATGTTGTTAGCACAATAGCTACCAAGCTAAGCTACGTTAGCTTCTAACGGTGTATACACAATATGTACAACGACACAATGATCAAACACCTTATAACTACTACTATTGTCGTGTCCATAAGTTCCCTGGCAGAATACTTGTGAGGACAAAGGTATACAAAGAGGAGAGAACCATTTTAAATCGGGCATTCATGCCGGCTAACAAGCTAGACGTCGGGGTATGTTGTTAGCACAATAGTTACCAAGCTAAGCTACGTTAGCTTCTAACGGTGTATACACAATATGTACAACGACACAATGATTTACATTATTACAAATATGGTAACGTGGTTGTGGCTTTTACAAATAGTGGTTAGCTTTAGAGATGGATGGCTATGATCACGGAGCAATAGTGTTGTTAGGTGAAACAGATACATTTTCATTCATCACTCGGCTAGTAGTAGCAAGGCTCTCTGCCTGCCACTAGCTGTGTGTGACTCTCGGAGCCCCCTGGTGCCCTGCACCTGATGTGACGACATCATTTCGATTACACGCGCACGTTATGAACCATTGATAAAAACGCTAAAACTGGGTCAATTTCAATACATTTTTTTCCGTCTTCATGAAAGTCACCGTTGGCCTAGTCCACATTATTTATTGAACAAAAATACAACCTGCAAGTTGGCCTTTAAGGAGGTAATTGAACACGGTATTATTGCACCTGCACGTTCCCGTTTTGCCACTTGCGCAACCGTCAAATAAAACCACGCTGTCTAATGTCCCACCATTAATTTCTTATAAAAGAGCTGCCCAGACCAAAATATCTAGTTTGGAGAGAAGTTGCCTCTTTCATTCTTAGAAAAGTTAATAGTCTTGGTCTTGACGTGTCTTTGTTTTTAACCTCTCACCACGCAGCGGGATGTGTACGTGCTGTCATGGTGTCTACCGGCTCGGGCTGCATTTTTCACCGAACATATAATATACCGTTCTCACACACAACACACACACACACACACACACACACACACACACACACGCACACACACACACACACACACACACACACACACACACACACACACACACACACACACACACACACACACACAGGGGCGTAGCTGGGGGGGGGTAGCTTAGGATGATTCCAAGGGCCCAGCACTGGGGGGGGGGCCCAAACAATTTTTTTTTTTTTTTTTTTTTTTTTTTATACTAGACATCACTCAGGTGTATTATTGATCCGAATGTATAGGTAAAAACCATATTATGCGTTTTCATCAATAAAAAATGGCAAAAAAAAAATCCGCTCGCGCGCTTACGAGCGCTCGTATTCACTGCGGGCCTACAAATACATTCTTTCATGGGGTCCAGAATCTGGAGCTACACCCCTGCACACACACACACACACACACACACAAAAGAGAAACAGAAAACACACAGCCAGGCTACAGGGAGGTTGTTCTCTGCTGCTCTGGTTACTAGAAACTCTCTCTCTCTCTTTCTTTCTCTCTCTCTTTTTCTCTCTCTCCCTGTCTCATGCTCCCTCTCTCTCTCTCTCTCTCTCTCTCTCTCTCTCTCTCTCTCTCTCTCTCTCTCTCTCAGATTCAGATTCAGATTCAGATTCAGATTCAGATTCCTTTATTGAGCCATTTGTGTAAAACACATTGGTAATTGTTGCAGCAATACAGTGTATGCATTCTTTCTTTTTTCACAGTAAAACAAACACCAACACAGACAAGAAACGAAAACAGTACAGTGGGGGATTAATCAATAAATAAAATACATAATATATATATATAAAGTGAAGTGTGCAGAGATCCAGTACGGACTAGTGCAGTGCAGACAATGTCATTGTGCCAGTGTCTCTCTCTCTCTCTCTCTCTCTCTCTCTCTCTCTCTCTCTCTCTCTCTCTCGCACTCTCTCTATCCCCCACACGCTGGCCTGGCTCTGTGATGAGAGCCATTAGCACACGCCAAGTCAGAAACCTGCGGTAGAGAGAGAGAGAGAGAGTTGAATTGAATTGAAATTGAATTGAATTGAAATTGAATTGAATTGAGAGAGAGACAGAGAGAGGAGAGAGAGAGAGAGAGAGAGAGAGAGAGAGAGAGAGAGAGAGAGAGAGAGAGAGAGAGGAAGCAAGATGATGAATGTCTTTCATTAGTGCACTGCAAGGGCAAACACACATATACACACACACACACACTTGCATAATATACATACATACATACATACATACATACATACATACATACATACATACATACATACATACATACATACATACATACATACATACATACATACATACATAGAGCTGCCGCGATAACCGCATTACCGCGGTATCGCTGTTGCATCACGCTCACCGCAGAGTTAGGCTGAATACCGCGTCACCGCTGTTTTTTTTATCATAATAATAAAGTTGGCTTGCGGCTTGCAGCTCTGCAGATATACCCTACTCGGTTCCAAGCGACCCTATTGGGTAGAAGTGGTACCAGAAAAGTCATGTGAAACATTGCAGACCACTGACTGGTCAGAAGAGAGACGCGTCACACTTTGTAGCCTCAGTCTGAACAAAAACAGAACGCCGGCGCCGCCATCTTTACTGCCTCGCTAAGGATGCACTTCGTTCAGGATTTGTTTGCGACAGAACCAAGCAATAAACAAAAAAGAATGGATTCACTGTGTATTCTGCCTTATTTATTGATGAAACAAAACCGACATCAACCCAATTTACCACCGAGCGGAGAGTTTAGTGTCACAACAAGATCGCTGATGTGTTAAGTTTGTTGTTGTTAATACTACCGTCAGCCGATATACACGAGAGGTAACGTTAAACCCGGGTTTGCTTGGTAGAATACACAATGAGAGGTAACGTTAGCTTTGGCAGAATAGACGCAACGAGAGTCTGGTTAATGTTGTTATTGATTGATTGATTGATTGATTGATTGATTGAAACTGTGTTAAACTCTGGCTTGCTGCAAGCCCTCGGACATCTATGCCCACAGAGCTTTCAGTGTACACAAGCGAGCGGCCCCGCCTGCATTCCCACACGGAGACAAACGGAGTAGTACCTGGCTGCAGTGGAAAAGGAACGAAGTACCAGGTGCCTAAAGCGGGTCGAGTCGAGTAGGTACTATGCAGTGGAAAAGCGCCATTAGACTAGAGGCAGGCTATAAGAGTAGACTACTAAAAAAAAAAAAAATACATTCAAATTTTTTTTTGTGCGCACTGTGCGGTAATTACCGCGGCGGTAGGAAATATTTCGCAAATTCGTGCGGTAAGGAAAATATCAATACCGCGGCAGCTCTATACATACATACATACCAGTGGAGGTTATTCAATGACAACACGTGAAGCACAAATTCACTCATAATTATTATTAATTTACATATATATATATATATATTTTTTCTTTTATTATTATTATTATTATTATTATTATTATTATTATTATTATTATTATTATTATTATTATTATTATTATTATTATTATTATTATTATTATTATTTTTCTTTTTCTTTTTATTTTTTTATGTTTTCCTCTGTAAAAAAATGCCAGTGAATTTTTCTTTCCCTTCAAAAATGGCCAAGTGACAGCTCTGAGCTCGCTGATCAGGCCTGCCCTGCTCCCAAACTGCACTAGTAATGGAGAGCTGTCAATCACTTAGTGCAACACACTGCAACTATCCTGCACGGGCTGACCTTATGAATATAATAATCAAAATAGGCTATTAATGTCATCTAAGCCCGGTCCGTGCAGTATTGCGCTTGCCATTCACGAACGGGGATTGAATGATTGACAGCCTTGAAATCCAATCAGAGAATGGTGCCAGCTAATGCTACGCGGAACTGCATAGACCCTATTGACTGTGGCGGGGCGACGCCAGTCAGTCCAGTGTAGGAGTTTAGATTCAGTGCGTCAGCTTAGCTAGGCTCGTGGTTCGGTAATAACAAGATATAAGAAGTGTATTCTCAGGAGTTGGAGAGATCAGCACGAGATACTGTACATTACTGACAGTGTTGGATTTGGATTTATATGGAGTCTGGACACACACTTTATCAAGCCCTGCCGGTGTTGCCGACAAAATCTTCTCAAAGGGTTAACGCAACGGCTCGAGGCTCGTTCCAACCTGATGCGCAACCAAACAACAAGTGAGTCTAATGTACTGTTCTGTAGTTACTGAAACTGATTGAATATGGCAAGTCAAGATTCAAGAGGTTTATTTGTCACATATATGATATTTGATACACATAAGTGCAGTGAGGTGACGTCTGATATGAGTGGGTGGCGCGATATATATCTCTCTTTCTTTCTTTCTTTCTTTCTTTCTTTCTTTCTTTCTTTCTTTCTTTCTTTCTTTCTTTCTTTCTTTCTCTCTCTCTCTTCTCTTTCTCTCTCTCTTTTTCTCTCTCTCCCTGTCTCATGCTCCCTCTCTCTCTCGCTCTCTCTCTCTCTCTCTCTCTCTCTCTCTCTCTCTCTCTCTCTCTCTCTCTCTCTCCCTGTCTATCTTGCTCTCTCTCTCTCTTTCTCTCTCTCTCTCCCTCTCTCTCTCTCTCACACGCAGTACGGCGTTGACTGGAATAAAAAAAATACCCACGTAATTGTCCATAAAACCCATCTGTGGCCTCGCAGATGAAGGTGGTAAATACATGTTAGATATTCCAATGTACCATTGACTCAGAATGGTCTGTTTTATTGAAATCGTCACAGCAGTATAGTTTGTTTATACTTCAGAAGTATGATATTTAAACATGGTCCCCAAAATGAATGGAAGCGAATGAGGAGCCTGACACCTGGGAGGAATGGGGGTGTTGCAGCCTTGGGGATGTTTTAAAAAATATAATTTAATATATAATATAATATAATAATTTTGTGCTTCACCAAGATATTTGGTCAGCAGCCGCCACTGATACATACATACATACATACATACATACATACATACATACATACATACATACATACATACATACATACATACATACATACATACATACATACATACACACACACACACACACACACACACACACACTGAGCTGCGGTCAGTCAGTTTTCATGGTGGTCTCTTGTTGCCGTGGCAACATTCCACAAGGTACAGCGTGTGTGAATGCATGATGCATCTGTGACTTAACGTACTGGCATTAGTACCTC
This sequence comes from Notolepis coatsorum, assembly GCF_963971535.1. NCBI lineage: Eukaryota > Metazoa > Chordata > Actinopteri > Aulopiformes > Paralepididae > Notolepis > Notolepis coatsorum. The sequence goes on from NC_140174.1 coordinate 126,129,067, forward strand.
ACTCTTACGTGTGTGTGTGTGTGTTTGTGTGTGTGTTTTTGAGTGTGTGTGTGTGTGTTTGTGAGTGTGTTTACATTTACATTTTGTCATGTAGTTGAACGCTTTTACCCAAAGCGTTCTGTACGACAAGTCAACAGGAAGGGTACAACTCTTACAGCTGAGTAACAATGTTCTTAAGTTTCAACAGTGTTGAGTGCATAGTAGTTGAGGCATTAGTATAGTAGAAAGAGTGTATACATTTATTTTTTTTCTCATTTCAGATATTGATTGAAGAATTGTGTCTTTAGTCAACGGCGAAAGATTGGTTGGGTTTTGGCTGTCCTAACTGTGGTGGGAAGTTGGTTCTACCATCGTGGAGCAAGGTCCGAGAATAGGCGGCTTCTCTTTGATGACCCTCCTGGAGCTCGGACAGGAGTTGGTCTGAGGCGGCCAGAAGATGTAGAGCGAGGGTGTGTAGTTACGGGCTGACATTTGAATTTTTTTTTGGAATTCGAAGCTTCGGGGCCGAGATTCGATTTTAATTCGAAGCTTCGAGATAAAAAAAAAAAAAAATATATATATAGTGGTTAGCTTTAGAGATGGATGGCTATGATCACGGAGCAATAGTGTTGTTAGGTGAAACAGATACATTTTCATTCATCACTCGGCTAGTAGTAGCAAGGCTCTCTGCCTGCCACTAGCTGTGTGTGACTCTCGGAGCCCCCTGGTGCCCTGCACCTGATGTGACGACATCATTTCGATTACACGCGCACGTTATGAACCATTGATAAAAACGCTAAAACTGGGTCAATTTCAATACATTTTTTTTCCGTCTTCATGAAAGGTTAACGCGACGGCTCGAGGCTCGTTCCAACCTGATGCGCAACCAAACAACAAGTGAGTCTAATGTACTGTTCTGTAGTTACTGAAACTGATTGAATATGGCAAGTCAAGATTCAAGAGGTTTATTTGTCACATATATGATATTTGATACACATAAGTGCAGTGAGGTGACGTCTGATATGAGTGGGTGGCGCGATATATATCTCTCTTTCTTTCTTTCTCTTTCTTTCTCTCTCTCTTTCTTTCTCTCTCTCTTTTTCTCTCTCTCCCTGTCTCATGCTCCCTCTCTCTCTCGCTCTCTCTCTCTCTCTCTCTCTCTCTCTCTCTCTCTCTCTCTCTCTCCCTGTCTATCTCGCTCTCTCTCTCTCTCTCCCTGTCTATCTTGCTCTCTCTCTCTCTTTCTCTCTCTCTCTCCCTCTCTCTCTCTCTCACACGCAGTACGGCGTTGACTGGAATAAAAAAAATACCCACGTAATTGTCCATAAAACCCATCTGTGGCCTCGCAGATGAAGGTGGTAAATGCATGTTAGATATTCCAATGTACCATTGACTCAGAATGGTCTGTTTTATTGAAATCGTCACAGCAGTATAGTTTGTTTATACTTCAGAAGTATGATATTTAAACATGGTCCCCAAAATGAATGGAAGCGGCCAGAAGATGTAGAGCGAGGGTGTGTAGTTACGGGCTGACCTTCGAATTTATTTTTGGAATTCGAAGCTTCGGGGCCGAGATTCGATTTTAATTCGAAGCTTCGAGATAAAAAAATATATATATATATATATATATATATTCTAATTATAATTTTTTTTTTATCTCGAAGCTTCGAATTAAAATCGAATCTCGGCCCCGAAGCTTCGAATTCCAAAAAGAAATTCTGGGACTTGTACAGCACTGTGTTCAACTTTGTCAGTGCTGTCAAGTTTAAACCTTTTTAAATCTTAGACAAACAAAACACTTTGCTTTCATGAAATATTGTAAGCCGTCATTTGAGGCTTTATAAAAGCAGCACAATGAACACAAATCTGTCAGTGCCGAGTCCGACCTCATCTTAAATAACAAACAGCATTGCTTGTTGTAGTTAACAAAGAGAGGCAGAGTTGATGTTGCAAAAAAAAAAAAATATATATATATATATATATATATTTTCTTTTAATAATAATCGATTTTTTTTCATATTCGAATCCCATGCCCATCGAACGAAGCTTCGAAGCTTCGAAGTATTTAAGACAGCCCTACCATTGGTAGGTGGCCGAAGGTGGGTGGCAGCTGTTCCCTTCGCTGCGTGATATGCCAGGTCGAAGACCTTAAAGCGGATTCGTGCGGCGATGGGGAGCCAGTGCAGGTCCCTGAGAAGTGGGGTGACATGGGCCGACTTCGGTAGGTTTGAGATCAGGCGGGCCGCTGCATTCTGAATGAGTTGAAGAGGCTTGGTAGCGGTGGTCGGAAGACCAGCAAGCAGTGCATTGCAGCAGTCAAGGCGGGAGATGACTGTTGATTGGACGAGGAGTTGAGTGGCTTCTTTTGTCAGCAAGGGGCGGATCCTTCTGACATTGCTCAGGAGGAATCGGCTGGTTCTGGTTGTTGCGCCGATGTGTTCAGCCGGTCATCAAGGACCACTACACCAAGGTTCTTGGTGGTTGGGGATGCGGCCATGGCTACATTCTCCACTGTGATGGAAAGGTCGGTCAGCTGGGAGGATTTGGCCGGCAGGTGAAGCAATTCTGTTTTGCTTAGGTTCAATTTGAGGTGATTGATCGTCATCCATGATCCAGGCGGAGATGTTGGACAGGTAGGCCGAGATCCGCTCAGTGACATGGATATTTGAGGGAGGAAAGGAGAGGAAGAGTTGAGTATCGTCAGCATAGCAATGATACAAGAAGGCATGAGACTATTATTTGGTGTAGAGGGAGAAGAGTAGGGGTCCAAAGGCCGAGCTCTGGGGGACACCCATTTGAAGGCGGCGACAGGGTCCATGATACTTGGCAGGAGCGGTCATCGAGGTAGGATGACAGCCATGCCAGCGCAGAGCCAGTGACTCCCATTCCTGCTCGTCACTGCGTCGAAGGCTGCTGACAGATCCAGGAGAATCAGGACAGAGGAGAGGCCCTTTGCTCTGCCTGAGTGAACAGCCTCTGTTACTGCTATGAGGGCCCTCTCAAGTCAAGTCAAGAGTTTTATTTGTCACGGCATACAAGCATACAGTGAAATGCGGGAGGTCATGCCTGCAGCGATTGTGCAATAATACAAGTAATAAGAATAGGAATGAGAATAAGACATTTGTGCAATAATACAAGTAATAACAATAAGACATAACAGGTATAATGTACATAAAGTTTACAAAAAGCATGGTAAGACATACTAAGGTCCTGCGATAGTGCAGTACAATGTTGAGATGAGGCACTGGGACTTATGTACACTACTATACAATGCTATACTATACAATCTACAGTTATACTATATATCCGTATGCTATCTTGCTATATCCATCTATTTACTATACAAGAACCACTCCTGTTCTCTACTGTGAGCGTGTGCAGCATGTGCTTTATGAGCGTGTGTGTGTGTGTTCATGCTAAAGTGACTGTTAGTGTATGAGCGTATATACAGTGTGTGTGTTGTGTGTGTGCTCATGTGTGCTTGTGTGTGGAGAGTTCAGTGTTCAAGACTCTGATGGCCTGGGGGAAGAAGCTGAGACGAAGTCTCTCTGTCCTAGTTGCTGGTGTGTGCAGGCGTTTGCCTGACCGCAGCAGCTTGAACAGGCTGTTGTTGGGGTGGTGAGGGTCTTTCATTATTCTGCAGGCTCTGGATTTGCACCTCTTGTTATATAAGACCTGCAGGGGTGGTAGTGCAATACCCGTAGTACGCTCAGCTGAGCGCACCACTCTCTGTAGGGCCTTCTTGTCCTGTGCCTTGCTGTTTCCATACCAGGCAGTGATGTTTCCAGTCAAGATGCTCAAGCTACAGCTCCGGAGTAGAAGGACTGGAGTATCTTCCCCGATACTCTGAACTTCCTTAACTGTCTCAGGTGGTAGAGGCGCTGCTTCGCCTTCTTTACGACTGAGTCTATGTGTGTTGTCCATGTCAGATCTTCTGAGATGTGGACCCCAAGGTACTTAAAGCTGCTCACCCTGTCCACGGTAGCCCCGTTTATCCACAGTGGTGTGTGTGTCCCCTGCTGTGTTCTCCTAAAATCCACAATCAGCTCCTTGGTTTTATCAATGTTCAGGAGCAGGCTGTTGTCCTGACACCAGCGTGCCAGTGCATCAACCTCCTCCCGGTAGGCCTTCTCGTCGTTGTCAGAGATCAGCCCCACCACCACTGTGTCGTCCGCAAACTTCACTATGGAGTTGGAGCTGAACTTGGCCACACAGTCATGTGTGTATAGTGAATACAGCAGGGGGCTCAGAACACAGCCCTGGGGGGACCCGATACTCAGGGTGATGGTGTTGGAGGTCTGACCCCCCACCCTGACCGCCTGAGGCCTCTCACTCAGAAAGTCCAGTATCCAGGTGCTCAGAGCGGAGCTCAGACCCAGCTCGATCAGCTTGTCCACCAGTCTGGTGGGGACTATGGTGTTGAACGCTGAGCTATAGTCAATGAACAACAGTCTCACATAGCCCTCCTTCTGGCAGTCTAGGTGAGAGAGGGTGCTGTGTAGTACCTGAGAGACCGCATCGTCAGTGGACCTGTTTGGCCTGTATGCAAATTGCAAAGGGTCCATATCACTGGGTAGGGAGGTACAAATGTAATCCTTAACCAGCCTCTCAAAACATTTCATGACCACAGAGGTGAGTGCCACTGGTCTGTAGTCATTAAGACCTGCTGGGGAGGAATTCTTTGGTACCGGGATTATAGTGGACACCTTGAAGCAGGCAGGGACCACGGACTCACACTGGGGCTAGCTGGTTGGCACAGGACTTAAGTATCCGTCCTGTTATCCCATCTGGGCCAGCTGCTTTTCTGGTGTTCACCCGCATAAATGCTTTTCTCACACTGTGTTCCGTCACTGAGAGAGTGCCCCCCCCCCCCCCCCCCCCCCCCGCGGATGCCCCCCCCCCCCCCCTCCATGACTACCGGTGCGTCAGTGACGTCGTTAGCCGGTGAGCTAGCGTCGCTACTGTTTGCACTGAACCGTGCGTAAAAGGAGTTGAGTTGGTCCGCGAGAGAGGCGTCGGCACTCCGATTGAGGGGGCGCTGACTTTGTAGTCAGTTATCGTCCGTAGTGCTCGTCATAAACCTCTTGTGTCGTCTGGACCATTTGTGCCTCTATCTTGCCAGCGTATGTCCTCTTAGCAAGCTTTACAGCCTTGCGCAGAGTATAGACTGTAGCCTTATACTCGTCCATATTTCCTGACGCTCTGCCCAGGTTATAAGCAGTGGTGCAAGCATTCAGTGGCACTCGGATAGTATCGTCAACCCACGGTTTATGGTTCGGGAAGACCCGAACCTTTTTCGTGGGTACAATGCTATCTGCTAGTGTTGTTATAAAGCTAACAACAGCCTGAGCGAACTCACTGACGTCACTTGAGCTAGACTGAAACATCAGCCAGTCTACGTCATCAAGTGCGTCCTGTAGCGTGGGCTCTGATTGGTTGGACCACTTCTTTACCTCACGTGACACGACAGCGTCATCGTGATCTCTGCCGGTATGCGGGGATGAGCAAGTTGGCGTCGTGATCAGATGTGCTCATTGCTCCAGCTAATGGAGGGGCCGGTACTGCCTTGTAACCGGCTCTAAACGGGGTGTAACAATGATCCAGCGTATTTCCTCCCCTGGTGGTGCAAGCTATGTGCTGAAAAAAGTTTGGCATCACTTTCTTCAGATTCGCCTGATTGAAATCACCAGCTATGATCATGGCTGCGTCTGGGTGCTTGATCTGATGTTTGTTTAGATGTCCCTGTAGGTCCGCCAGGGCCCTGGCGGTATCCGCTTGTGGTGGAATGTACACCGCCGTCATGATTATGGCGGTAAATTCTCGGGGGAGGTAAAACGGGCGACATTGGATGGACAGATGTTCAAGGTCCAGCGAGCATGAGCGGGAAAGAATCTTTACTTCCTTCGGATTGACCCAGTTGTTGTTGGTCAGAAGACATAGTCCCCCTCCAATGCTCTTACCGGATTCTTCTGTACGGTCCGCTCGGAAGACTAAGAAGGAATCCGACGGAGAGATGATGTGGTCTGGAGTAGTTGCTTTAAGCCATATCTCCGTGAAGCACATAATGTTGCAATCTCTCACGTCTCGATCGAAGCGGACCCTCACACGGAGATCGTCCATCTTATTCTCCAGGGATCGGACATTTGCCAGCAGAATTGAAAGGATTCCCGGCCTGTAAGGAGAACTTTTCAGTCTCTTCTTAATTCCACTTCTGCGTCCTCTATGTTTCCGTTTGATCGCACCGCCATTGTCTTTGTTGTTGTTGTCGCGTCGAATCTCCGGTGGCCTGTTTTGGCAAAAAGTGTTGTTAAGTTTAAAGTTTAAAGGGGACATGCATTATAAATGCCTTTTTTCTGTGTTTAGCATGGTTTTTGATTCATTGATTGAAAACTTTGTTAACAGATTGTAGAATGGGTACAGTACAGTACAGCTCAATACATACAATTGTTAAGGGGATGCAGACCAGAGAAAGACTTTAGTCTTGTTTACATCAGGGTCCCCCATTTTCAATTCATCATAACATATATGACATACATGACATACAGATAGACAGTACTGCTACATCTATACATTTATGACATATCAGATTTGCAAATACAGTACTGTTTGTGATACCAAAAGAGTCCAGAAAAGAGAGTATATACATTTGACGTAGAAACTGTACATTGGAGGGTAGGTGGGGGGGGGGACTGTACATTGGAGGAGGTTGGGTGGGTGGGGTGGGACACTGTACACCTGTACAAGCAAAACTGTACATTGGAATATTGACAAAACCATAGTTGGTCATTTACTGTACATTGGGTTGGGTTAGGACATTTACAGGGGCCAGTTTCGAATTGCACTCTCCCGTAGGTGTTCTTTGAGAGTGTTTTTGAAAGTGGGTAGTGATTCACATTCCTTTACAGCTTTGGGTAGGGCGTTCCACATTGATGTGGCATAATTGCGAAACGTGTTTAGTCCCTTGTTTGAGCCGAATCTGGGTTTAACATGATTTGTGGAGCTCCCTCTGGTGTTGTGATCGTGGTATTCACTGACCTTTGGGAAGTATTTTGACATGTACATGGGTACCTTGGTCGTGTAGTGTATCTTGTAGACCAGGCCCATTGCAAGTTGCTGTACTCTGTCGTCTACTCTAAGCCATCCTAGTTTGTCAAAGTGGGCAGGGGTGAGGTGGGTTCTAGGAGTAAGGTCAAGCAGTAGTCTGACCAGTTTGTTTTGAGATGTTTGTAATTTTGTTTTTTAGCGCCTTTGAGGTGCTTTGGTACCATGAGGTGCAAGTATAGTCGTAGTACCCTTGAATGAGTGCTCCTGCCAGAGTCTTCAGGGTATTCTTGTTTACCAGTGAGGAGATCCGGTACAAGAATCGAGTTCGTTGGTTGACTTTTTTTATTACATTGGATGCCATTTTGTCACAGGAACGATTTGCCTCTAGGATGGAGCCCAGGTAGGTAATTTCTTCTTTCCTTGTGACAATATTGTCACCCACTGTAACTGAGAAGCCGTCGGTCTTGCTATGTTTGTTATTTGAACCGAAGAGAATGGACTCTGTTTTGCCCATGTGTAATGATAGTTTGTTATCAGCGAGCCATTATGCAGATTTTGCCTAGTTCCGAGCTGAGGGTTTTTTCAACCTGTAACTTGTTCTTGTCAGAGACCAGCAGGGCTGAGTCGTCCGCAAACAGGAACAAGTTGCAGTCACAAGCTGACGACATGTCATTTGCATAAATTAGGAACAGTAGCGGACCTAGTATGCTTCCTTGTGGAACACCACAGCTCACTGTGAGGGGGGGGGGGGGGTAGGGTACCGTTTACCTCCACCATCTGTTCTCTCCCCTCCAGGTAGGATTGCATCCAGCTCACTGATAGGCTATCAAAACCAATTGCTTGTCAAACAGAATGGTGTGATTGACAGTGTCGAAGGCCTTTTGTAGGTCCAGCATGACCATGCCGCAGTATTTGCCCGCGTCCACCTCTTGTTTGATGTGGTCGTTTAAATAGAGAAGGCATGTGTCAGTGGAGTGGGATGTTCTGAAGCCAGATTGGAATTCGTAGATTAGATTTTTTTTCGCAAGGTACTTTTCGACCTGTTCGTATACAATTTTTTCCATGACTTACGAGATGGAGGTAAGGATAGAAACAGGGCGGTAGTTGCCTTGGTCTAATTTACTGCCCTTTTTGTGCAGGGGTGTTACTCTCGCAATTTTGAAGTCCTTGGGGACGTGTCCCTGTTTTATGGAGAGGTTTATTATGTGTGTGATGACTGGGGTGATGGCGGCTGCTGAGTCTCTGAGGAATTTGGAGGGGATGTTGTCATGGCCATGGCCTTGTTCGGTTGGAGGGCGCTCAGTTTTTTGAGTACCTCATCTGTTGTTACCATTTCCAGTTTGAAGTCATCTTTGTGGACCCCTAGGTTCTTGTAGTATGCTACTATGTGTTCTACCCCATAATGCCCTGAGTGGGAGGGTAGTTTGTTTACCAGTGTTGTGGCTATGTTTGTGAAGAAAATGTTTAAGTAATTGGCTACATCCAGCTTGTCTGTGATGAGCGTGTTGTCCGTCTTTATGTTTATGTTTGAGAATCTGATTTTAAGTTTTTTACTGCAGCCTAGTTGATTATTGAGTAATTTCCAAAGTTCACATGGTTTGTTTTTGTTTTCCTCAGTTTTGTCATTGATGAATATTTGTTTTGCTGTTTTGATCATGGAGTTTACGTCATTTCTTAGTCTGTTTCTTTCCAGTTTGAGTTCAGTCACGTGGGCTTGGAGTTCACTGCTCTTGCTTTTGGTAAGCTTTGACTGACTTTTACGAAACTCAGAGCATTTTTTTTCTTCTCTGGTTTTCATAGCGGTCAGTATTTCAGTGTGCATCCACGGCTCAGCGCGATTTTTTTACCCTGGTGGTTCTTAGGGGGGCCATGTTGTTTAGTATTGTTGAGAATTTGGTTTTGAAACCAAGCCATGTTTCTTCAACCAGTGTACCATTGAGTTCATCTGACCAGTCCAGGCTAAAGGCCTTGCTGGAGTAGGTTTTGAGGTCTCTAGATGTGACTGTTTTGTGACAGCCAGCTTTTTGTTTTAGCTTTTTGCGGGTACAGAATATCATATAATGATCACTTAACCCGCATGCTATAACCCCTTTGTTGTGAAGGATCAGATTAAACCGAATATGTATATTTATTTATATATATATATTTAATTGTATTTGTATATCGTTTGATATCCCCTGTATATTCCTTGTACAATATGCATTGAATATCCCCGTTTCTACTAAACAGCCCATAATAGTTTCATTCTACCATTGGACGAGAACCTGGCGCCAGGTTGCCATACCCCTAGGTCCAAGTTCAATCGTGCCGTCTAACATGTCGAGGCAACCCCCGGTTCCGCGCAGTAATATGCCGGGCGAAATACGAATGGTACTATTTGTTCATAGCGCATATATATATGGCGCTCGTAAAGTAGAACTTTTATTTTAGTCCAGTTCTTTACCCTCCAACAGAGTGACAGACGCAAAAGCCTCCCCACGACGCACGTGCGGTGTAGTAGGGCCTACTTGGCCCAGAATAGGCATTGAGATATCGTGTAGATTAATAGTTGAATGGTCATAGTTTGGCACCATACCGTCGAGTTGGACGTATTCTATTAAGCTAATAATAGTCTATTTATGTATGGTGCATCGTTCGGTTCGAGTTCTACAGTTATCAGTACCCCCATTGTTCCTGACGTTATCTGGACGCTTATCCAGGCTGGTCAGACCCCTAGTGGTGATTGCATCCGAGGAGCTCCGGGTCAAGAGCGACTGGACCTGTATATTGGATTACTCTACCCGACGACGGCGAGCCTTCCACGGCTCTTGGATTATGCTTTGTGTGCTTTGATTATTCCATGGATAAAGGCCAACACTGTCGAGTGTTGGAATTACCCCCCGGAGAGGACTCCAGGTGAGGCGGCGCTCTACACGTGAGGTCGCACCACGTCTCTCCGTTGTGGACCGGCAGATACCGTTCCACAGAGGGTCCAGCTGTATTCGTCTGCGGCCCGAGGTTCTGTGGGCACTGTGTCCAAGACTTTGGATTCTCCCAAGACACCGTCGGCCAGATGGGATACCGCCAGCGGCTTCTCTAACCCCCCCCTCCTACTGTCTTACAACCAGCGGGACCCCCCCCCCCCTTAGTGTATCCATCTATAATCATTTAAGTACCATCGCTATCGTTTCCTAAATATTCCAGGTTGTATACTTACTCCCTGCGCAACCAGAGATTGGACATTCAATGTTGATTTACCTACGAATACTCATTTGCCATAAAAGTGCATATTCAATATTTCAAATCATAAATGTAATTAAGTGAATGTTGTATACACCTTTTGCTGTATTAAATATTCGATTTGGTACATTTGTGTTGGTTCGTTTCATCAGGTGGGAAAGTGTTCATCATACTTATATCTTGTACTGGGTGGCCAGAAGTTAAAGTACATGAGGTAGTGGTATTAAATATCATATCTAACAATACAGTCAGGGAATTGTACCCCTCAGCTACAATTGGTCCTTCGAGCCGGATGGTAACTAGTGTAATATTAATATAGTGTTATTAATATCGAAATGGCCTATGATGAACACTCCACGAAACGATCCTCCTAACCTAGAACGCCCGCGGCGCAGACGACAGACACCTCAGTACTTAGAGGCTTACACTGTCAGTCAACTACCTAGCCTTCGACAAACGGTAAACGTGGTAAAAGTAGAAAGTAAAATTATGTCTGACCTTAACGACCAGGTTTCCCCGACCACAGAGGCCCTAGTAGGTCCTAATGTAACTGACCAAGCCCACGGTGGGGACCAGGAGGGAATTGACATGCCTTTACCCCCCGCCACTACTAAAGAAGTAGTCCCCGACACGCCCCGGGAGGAAGACAACCCTACAGAGAGAGAACTCTGCACGGAAGAAGAAGAGGAGAGCGCCGAGGAACTAGAGCTCCAGGACTCCCCAACGAGTACCCCCAGGAGCGGTTCACGCAGGAGCGGCTCACCTCCACTACCGCCTTCCCCCAGCGAAGCGGAGAGGACACTACAACAGGCGTTCCTCGTCAGCCTGACAGCCTCTACCGAACGCGATCGGCTCCAAGCACAGACGCTTAGCGAGCGCGAACGTCTCCAAGCACAGGCGACCAGCGAGCGCGAACACCTCCAAGCACAGCAACGGAGCGAAGAACAGCGCACAAGTCTGGAGATGAGACGCTTCCAGATGGAAGAGAATATGGCAAGAGACCGGGCCGACGCCCAGCGCGCCGCTGCCGGTGCCCAAAGAGACGCAGAGCGCGACAGACTACAAGCGCAACTAATAGAGCAGCTGATCAAAAGGACAACTCCCTCTCCCTCCGCCAGGGGCTCAAGGAACTCGTCGAGACAGCAGTCAAGAGCAGCGTCACCGCAACGAGCAAGCGACCCTGAACTTGACCAACAGACCGAGTCTAGACCCCCCGCAGACCCCCTTCCCATACCGGTCCAAGCGAGACCCAGCTACAAGGAAGGAGCGGCCTACACTGCGGAGAAGCTAAATAAACGATTACAGGATCTGGAAGATTTGATAGAAGAAGAAGAGGGAGAAGAGGAGAACCAAGCCCGACGACAGCACAGTACTCCACCGGACCAGGAGGTCCCATACAGTCCAGGCTATACCCCCGCGGCGCTGCGCTACAGACCCCCGACTCTATTTACGGGTGAGCACGACGCACGACCAGCCCCGAGGAACAGTACCTGGACCAGCGGGCCATGGTACCCTGCCAGTACCAGCCCACAGCGAGGCGCAAGAGGGGACTCGCCCAGGAGGTCTCTCCCCCAACGCTCGCCGATGTATCAGCCATCCACGGCGTCATACAACGCCACGCCGTCATTCCCAGACTTCGCCTATGAGAGTCGAGCACAGTACACGGAGCTCCGGATGTGCTTAGAGACAATGATGGTGGATGTCGCTGATGAACGCCACAAGTATGCAATATTATTGAAGCACCTGAAAGTACCGCGAGCGCACAATATAGCGCTAGCCTATGCTACCTCCTCGACCCCATACACAGCGGCCCTTGCAGCGCTGGATCAAAGATATGGACGTATATGGGATTACGTAATCCAGGAGATAAGGCATATTGACCGCCTACCCCCAGCCACAGACAATCGCTCACTAGACGACCTGTCAATCAAAGTACAGTCCCTGGTGGGGATGCTGGGAGCTCAACGGGAGAAGGGCAGGCATGAGCTGTACGCCAACTCTAACGTTGAGAGGATTTTGGAGAAGCTGCCACCCGCAAGACAGGAGCGCTTTCGGCGGCAGAGGGACTACCGAGATCCCGACGGCCCCGAGCCATCCCTCCTTGATCTGGCCGACTTCCTGGCGAGAGAGGTCAGCAGCTTACGACTGGACACCTTCGGGCGGAGCACGCCAAGCTCCAGAGAGGGACCCAGGAGAATAAGTGATGGAAGAAGATCGGTGACTGTCATGCACCAATCAGAGTCAGTACCGAGCAGTAAGAGTCACAGCACCCCCTCGAGAAAGGAGAAGTGGAAGATAGCGTGTCCCTACTGTGAGAAAGAACACTGGCTGTCACAATGTGACTCATTCACAAAGATGAATGCAGAAGAAGTGAGCCAATGGATAAAGTCCAACCGGCGCTGTTATCGATGTGCGCGGCCCCACATGGCAGCCGAATGCCGCCTAAAGAAAAGGTGCAGCCGGTGCGATGGAGCCCATCTAGATATACTACACGATAGTAACGGAAGACGGCCTATACCTGCACCACGGAGCGGCACCAAGGCAAGTGTCATGTACATTGACCCCGCCAGCAGCAACGGAGCTCAAGTGCTCTTAAAGGTAGTCCGTGTGACATTGAGCTAACAGGATAAAGTCATGGACACTTACGCCGTCCTTGATGACGGGTCAGAGAAGACCCTTCTGCTCGCCTCCGCTGCGACTCAGCTGGGACTGCGGGGGAGCAAGAACGAAATGACGATTCGGACAATAAGAAGAGATTTAAAGACGATAAAGGGCGAGAATGTCTCCTTCACTATCGCAGCCAACGGGCAGCCAGAGCGACGGTACAAGATCACAAATGCTTTCACCAGCCAAGAAATAGGACTATCGCAGTACACCTACCCTGTCACCAAGTTGATGGATAAATATGTGCACCTGCGTCAATTACCTATCCCGCTCATAGACGGCGCTACCCCGACCCTGTTGATAGGCTCCGACCATGCAGAACTCATAGTCCCGATTGACCGGGTCCATACAGGCCCCCGAGGCTGTCCTGCAGCAGTCGAGACCCGCCTAGGATGGACATTGCAAGGCCCCCTCGCTAAATCTCTCAACCGAACAGCAGCCACTAGCTGCTTCCACTCCAGAACGACAGAAGGAGACACCACACTCCTGCAGCCTGTCGAGAAGAAAATAGACTGGCGACGCCGTGCGCTGCTCCGCGCCTCCCTGATCAAAGACGGCTTTGATCTCCGGCAGCAGGCCAGCAGCGACCCCCCAGTATTATTTGCACTACAGAAACACGTCACAGAGGACCCAGCAGCAGATGAAGAGGTCCAACACAGTGTGAAGAACAGTTTCTATGTGGACAACTGTCTACAAAGCGTCTCGACTCAAGAAGAAGCCGAGGCTCTCCTAATCAAGTTACGCGCCTCCCTAATCAAAGGAGGCTTTGATCTCCGGCAGTGGGCCAGCAGTGACCCGCACGTATTGCGCAGCCTCTCCTCCGCAGACAAGGCTGCCAGCAGCGAGACCTGGATGGCGACAATCCCAGGAGAAGCCCAAGAAATGACACTAGGATTAGTCTGGCGCTTCAAAACAGACTCGCTCCACTATAGACACAAACCCTTGGCTCCAGAGCAAGGAAGGTCGGCGGCGATACCAACCACCCGACGGAGTGTGTACAGAACACTCGCCAGACAATATGACCCGCTGGGATGTATTCTACCTTACACCACCAGGGCAAAGATGATTGTACGAGCACTATGGGACAAGGACCAGGGCTGGGACGACCCAATACCCGCACACCTTGCCTCAACATGGAGAGAGTGGGAGACGGAACTCCGCTCACTCCCAGGTGTCAATATACGCCGCAGCTACTTCCCATCCACAGTGAGGCCAGAGACATGCGAGATTGAGCTACACGTCTTCAGCGATGCCTCCGAAGTAGCCTACGGATCGGTTGCCTATTTGCGTGCCCAAGAGATGGGAGGAGAGATACACACTGCTTTCATACTGGCCCGCTCAAGAATAGCCCCACGTAAGCAACAATCTATCCCACGTCTAGAGCTCTGCGCAGCCCTCGCAGGAGCGCATCTAGCCACGTTAATCCAACGTGAACTCACCATCCCGGTGCATAGAACAATCTTGTGGTCAGATTCCACGACAGTACTCACATGGATTAAGTCTGATTCATGCAGATACAAAGTCTTCGTGGGAGTCAGAGTCACCGAGATTCAAGAATTAACAGAAGAAGCAAGCTGGAGGTATGTGGATACCAAACACAACCCAGCTGACGTCATCACCCGGGGAATGTCCCTGGATGACCTAACCCGTCGCAACATCTACAGTGACGGACCAGCATTCCTCCAGCTCCCGGAAGGAGATTGGCCTACGCCCACCCCGAGGGAAGCAAGTAGCGAGGAGGCTGAGAACAAGAAGCCTATGTTCTGTGGACTGAGCACTGTCGCCTCCACAGACCCGAACATAGATGACTGCATTACCCTAGAGAGTGCGCAACAAAGAACATTCCTGCGGCACCACCCAGAGATTCAGTCCACCACTGACATGTCAGCAGCTGACTACGAAGAAGCAGAACTTCTTCTACTACAACGAGCCCAGAGAGACTCGTTCCCCGATGAGCTAGACTGTCTACAGGGAGGAAACCCCGTCCCATCAGACAGCAGACTGATTCACCTGGCACCAGAGAGTGACGCACATAATCTCATCAGAGTGGGTGGTCGCCTGCGGAGAGCCCCCGATCTACCAGATGACATTAAGCACCCGATCGTCTTGAACAGCCGACACAAGGTCACAGAGCTGATCATAAAGAAATACGACGAGGATGTGCACCACGCAGGAGCAGAGAGAGTCTTCGCGGAGATCAGACGTCGTTATTGGATATTGCAAGGGAGAGAAGCAGTACGGCGCTTCCAGCGAACCTGTCTAGACTGCCGTAAGTGGCGCGCGCAGCCCAGCATACCACGGATGGCTGACCTACCCCCCTGTCGCCTCCGAATCGGCGACAAGCCATTCCACTCCACAGACATGGACTGTTTTGGCCCGTTGTATATAAAGAGAGGAAGAGGCACCGAGAAGCGGTGGGGTATTGTATTCAAATGCATGACCACCAGAGCGATACATATCGAGCTCCTTCCGACCATGAGCACAGACTCATTCCTTATGGCCTTCCGGAGATTCATATCACGGAAAGGACAACCGTCTACATTGTTGTCTGATCACGGGACCAACTTCAAAGGCGGAAAAAGAGAGCTGAGAGAGAGCTTCCAAGCTATGGGCCCAGAACTTAAGACCCACCTCGCTCCAGCCCAAGTTGACTTCCAGTTTAATCCCCCGAACGCACCCCACTTCGGTGGAACCTGGGAACGAGAAGTACGTTCTATAAAGACAGCCCTGTATGCCGTACTCGGAGCCCAGACTGTGGCAGAGGAAGTCCTAATGACAGTCCTCACGGAGATCGAGGGAGTATTGAACTCAAAGCCCCTCGGTTACGTCTCCAGTGATGTAGCAGATGTCGACCCAGTCACCCCCAACACACTCCTAATGGGGCGGCTGGACCCCGCGCTACCCCAGACAATGTACAGGCCCGAAGAAGCGAACGGCCGAAGAATGTGGAGGTACAGCCAAGTACTAGCTGACAAGTTTTGGAGCAGCTTCCTACTTCACTACCTACCGTCTCTACAGACCCGCCAGAAGTGGGTAAAAGAGAGAGACAATTTGACAGAAGGAACAGTCGTCATGATAGTTGACCAGTCACTCCCCAGAGCTATGTGGCCGGCTGGCCGCGTAAGCAAAGTGATCACCGGTGCCGATGGCAAGGTCCGAGCAGCTGAAGTACTCGTCCAAGGGCGCACCTACACACGGCCCGTGGCGAGGCTCATAGAACTGCCCCGACTCCCAGATACTATCGATGATGACCATGACCCTATGACTTTGTGAGTTGACTGACCCTTACAGCGGACCTTGAGTGGAAGACAGTGCGGTTAATCTGTCTCTACTTAGCTAATTAGGTGGGACTAATTAGGGGGCGGCTGTTGTGAAGGATCAGATTAAACCGAATATGTATATTTATTTATATATATATATTTAATTGTATTTGTATATCGTTTGATATCCCCTGTATATTCCTTGTACAATATGCATTGAATATCCCCGTTTCTACTAAACAGCCCATAATAGTTTCATTCTACCATTGGACGAGAACCTGGCGCCAGGTTGCCATACCCCTAGGTCCAAGTTCAATCGTGCCGCCTAACATGTCGAGGCAACCCCCGGTTCCGCGCAGTAATATGCCGGGCGAAATACGAATGGTACTATTTGTTCATAGCGCATATATATATGGCGCTCGTAAAGTAGAACTTTTCTTTTAGTCCAGTTCTTTACCCTCCAACAGAGTGACAGACGCAAAAGCCTCCCCACGACGCACGTGCGGTGTAGTAGGGCCTACTTGGCCCAGAATAGGCATTGAGATATTGTGTAGATTAATAGTTGAATGGTCATAGTTTGGCACCATACCGTCGAGTTGGACGTATTCTATTAAGCTAATAATAGTCTATTTATGTATGGTGCATCGTTCGGTTCGAGTTCTACAGTTATCAGTACCCCCATCGTTCCTGACGTTATCTGGACGCTTATCCAGGCTGGTCAGACCCCTAGTGGTGATTGCATCCGAGGAGCTCCGGGTCAAGAGCGACTGGACCTGTATATTGGATTACTCTACCCGACGACGGCGAGCCTTCCACGGCTCTTGGATTATGCTTTGTGTGCTTTGATTATTCCATGGATAAAGGCCAACACTGTCGAGTGTTGGAATTACCACCCGGAGAGGACTCCAGGTGAGGCGGCGCTCTACACGTGAGGTCGCACCACGTCTCTCCGTTGTGGACCGGCAGATACCGTTCCACAGAGGGTCCAGCTGTATTCGTCTGCGGCCCGAGGTTCTGTGGGCACTGTGTCCAAGACTTTGGATTCTCCCAAGACACCGTCGGCCAGATGGGATACCGCCAGCGGCTTCTCTAACCCCCCCCTCCTACTGTCTTACAACCAGCGGGACCCCCCCCCCCCCCTTAGTGTATCCAGCTATAATCATTTAAGTACCATCGCTATCGTTTCCTAAATATTCCAGGTTGTATACTTACTCCCTGCGCAACCAGAGATTGGACATTCAATGTTCAGCTACACCCTTTATTGGAGATCTTGGACTTGTCAGAGGTCAGGATGAGGTCAATGGTAGTCTGAGTTGACTCACATACACGTGTGGGTTGGGTGATTAGCTGGCTGGGACTCTAATTTACACGACACCCCCATTTTAAAGGTGGGGTAGACCATTTTCGTTAGAACATTTTGGAAACATATGGTGGAATTCTCCTTGTGAATAAATCAATCAATCTGAGAACAAGAATCCGGTTTCTGTGAATGGTAAATACATGGTAAATGGTGCATTTATATAGCGCTTTCATCCAAAGTGCCTTACAATTTGTTCCTCACATTTTACCCATTCACTCACTCATTCACTCACACTTTCAGACACCAACGGCAGAGGCAACCATGCAAGGTGCCAACCTGCTCATTGGGAGCAGTCAGGGGTTAAGTGTCTTGCTCAAGGTCACTTCGACACACTGCCCGGGAGGAGCGGGAATCGAGCGGGAATCGAACCGGGAACCACCAGATTACCAAGATTCAAGAGGTTTATTTATCACATACATACCAGGGCATACAGTGAAATGCGGTTGGCCATGCCCGCTTCGATTGTGCAAGAATACAATAGTAAATAAAATAAGTAGAAGATGGTAAAAATTATCACAACAAGTTATTTTCTTAAAGTGTCCTTTTTTCCCCCTTCCTTTAAAGTGTCCTTTTCTTATGTGTTTAAAGTGACCTTTGGTGCGTTTGTGTGTGAGCGAGTGCAGAATGTGTGTTGTGTGTGTGTATGTGTGTGTTCATGTGTGCTTGTGTGTGGAGAGATCAGTGTTCAGTGTTCTGATGGCCTGAGCGAAGAAGCTGAGCCTTAGTCTCTCTGTTCTTGCCACGTATATGCGGAGGCGCTTGCCTGACCGCAGCAGCTTGAACAGGCTGTTGTTGGGGTGGTGAGGGTCTTATTATTATTCTGCAGGCTCTGGATTGGCACCTCCTGTTGTATAAGTCCTGCAGGGGTGGTAGTGCAGCACCGACTGCTCTACCTCCCGAGCCACTGTCCCAGTCTCTGTGACTGACTGTCCCCACCACCCTGAGTGTCCCGGGCTCCCATGTAGTAACAGGGTGGCATCGGAGGAACTACCCCCACAACCTGTTCCTCCCCTGAAAGGACCCGCAGGGTGCAAACCATCTCAGCCTGGGGGTAAAGGGCAGTGGAAAGGTTACAGGCGTGGGTTAGTGGAAAGGTCGAGTTAAAGGTCCTTGAAAGGTCTTGTCCAACTGATGACTGAGGAGACGGGGAGAGAGAGAGAATGAGAGAGAGAGAGAGAGAGAGAGAGAGAGAGAGAGAGAGAGAAAGAGAGAGAGAGAGAGATAGAAGGAGAGAGAGAGATAGAAGGAGAGAGAGAGATAGAAGGAGAGAGAGAGATAGATAGAAGGAGAGAGAGAGATAGAAGGAGAGAGATAGATAGATAGAAGGAGAGAGAGACAGAAGGAGAGAGATAGAAGGAGAGATAGATAGAAGGAGAGAGATATAAGGAGAGAGATAGAAGGAGAGAGAGATATAAGGAGAGAGATAGAAGGAGAGAGAGATAGAAGGAGAGATATAGAAGGAGAGAGAGAGAGAGAGTGAAGGAGAGAGAGAAGGAGAGAGAGAGAGATGGAAGGAGAGAGAGATAGAAGGAGAGAGAGAGAGATGGAAGGAGAGAGAGATGGAAGGAGAGAGAGGGAGAGAGAGTGATATAATAGAATATAATAGAAGTACTTTATTGATCCCGAGGGAAACCACAGATCGCTCACAATAAACATTAGGTAGCCAAAAATAAAAGAAATAAGAATGAGAATAAAAAAACAGTCAAAGATATACATTCTAAAATATGTATATACATTCTAAAATATACAGCCAAAAATATACAGTAATATACAGTCAAATGTATTGTAGAAATGTAGATGTCAAATGTCTAGGAAGATATGCAAGAATTCATACTGTTACTCTGTGCTCAGTGAGGCACAGTGAGGCACAGTGAGGTGTTATATAGTCTGATGGCTGTTGGAATAGAGGACTTCCTGTGACGTTCTGTGTTGCATCTTGGGAGTCTAACACTGAACGTGCTCCTTCAATAGACCACCGCAACACTTCCGGTATTCTGAAATCATGGGAGAGAGAGCGGGGGGAGAAAATATGAATGAGCCTTGACATTAAGTGGTTGTAGCTACGGCTGTGGGGGTGCTGGAGACATGATCCAATAGACTTTTATATACGCCTGAGTCTCCTGAACACGGAGAGACCAGTCCTAAGTAGATCGGCACATTCTCGGCCGAGCTATAGTCACTTTTCCGCACCTACATTTACATTTACATTTAGTAATTTATCTGACGCTTTTATCCAAAGTGACTTACGTTCTGTACGACAAGTCATCAGGAAGGGCACAACTCTATCAGCTGAGTAACAATGTTCATCAAAGTGTTGAGTGCTACAGTGTAGGTTAGCTTATTAGGACAAGTGCATGACAGTAAGGTTAGGTCTTTATTTCAGATAATGGTTGAAGAAGTGCGTCTTTAGTCGACGGCGAAAGATTGGACGGGTTTCGGCTGTCTCTCTCTCTCTGGATTGTCCAGAGATCTAGGTTTATCAATCTGTGCATGCAGATTCCATGGTCCCTCAAGTTGTTTATGACCTCAAACTCAACAACATGACCGATTTCTGACCATTTGACAAAATACATATTATTTTGATAGTTGATACGCCAAACCATATAAATGGCTGCATTTATATAACAGCTTTTTTCAAACACGCTTTACAATTTGTTCCTCACATTCTACCCATTCACTCACACATTCACACACCGACGGCGGAGGCAACCATGCAAGGTGCCAACCTGAGCAGTTAGGGGTTAAGTGTCTTGCTCAAGGACACTTCGACACACTGCCGGGATGAGTGGGACTCAAACCGTGAACCTTCCGATTACCAGACGACCGCTCTACCTCCTGAGCCAC
Organism: Notolepis coatsorum; assembly: GCF_963971535.1. Lineage (NCBI taxonomy): Eukaryota > Metazoa > Chordata > Actinopteri > Aulopiformes > Paralepididae > Notolepis > Notolepis coatsorum. Next base: position 126,149,437 of record NC_140174.1, read on the forward strand.
TTTTGACCCAAATAGAAAATACTTAACAAAATGCATCTGTAGGGTCCTGTGGTAATTTCTGTCACTGGGAAAGACTTCAACTGCAATGTACAAAACCTGGTTTAAAGGTGCTATAGATTTATTTTAATAATACATCCACAGAGCTTTTAGAAAGGTGTGCAATAAAAGTATGGCTTTCCCCCCAAAAAACATTGATGAATGAATTTTAATGTTGCGGTTCCAGTGTGTATGACAGGTGTACGTATTGTATAGTTGTGTATTAAGAGAGTGTGTTATGATAAATTGTTTGTAATACACGTATGTGTATATGTGTGTGTGTGAGTAAACCGTCCAAGCCTAGAGTCTGTAGAAAACTGTATTTCCTCCAGAGATGTACCCTGACCTGACCAATAAAACAAAGCGGTTTTGAGATGGCACTACCTCGTTAGTCAGAGGGAGACCAGTCCTCATTAGTCTTGTTTGTCACAGATGTGTATTAATGTGTACTAAGAAGATGGGGAAATCAATCATGGCAGCAATGAGGTACATTTCCAGAGCAAAGTGACCCAAGGAAGTGCACCTAGTTCTGTGGCTTCAGGATACAACCTGTGGGAGTCAGGACCCACATGTTCTATCATGGTGCACATGTTCAATGTCTCTGTGTGACATATGTCCACCTGATGGACGCATATCATCTGTATTATTATTATTATCTATTATTTATATACATACATAATTACTCCATATGGATTTTAATATATCATGCTTTTAAAGGGGAACTATCTTATAAATGGCCTTTTTCAGTGTTTAGCATTGTTTCCTAGCTATGTGGACTTATATTAATATGATCTATGTCTCTAATCCTCATATTGGCGCATTCTTCCAATTCTCCTCTCACAATATTCACCCTCACTGAACTGAGTCATCTGAAAATGTGCTGATTTGTGATGTCAGAGAGACACAGCTGCATGATAATGTGGCCCCATGTGCTGAGACTCGTACCCACTCCACACAGTCAGCTCAAAACGGCTTAAGATCTTGAGGTAGAAAAATGCTGTTTTTGAGGACTTGATTAGAAATACAAAACAATGAATAAAAAAAATAAAAAATTACAGAGGTGTTCCATAAACTCACAGGAATTGTGTAAAAGTGAGTAAAATAGTTCCCCTTTAACACTTTGATTGCCCAAGGTTAAATTCATGATATACCATCCCTTGCCAGCTCTATTTAACATGGAGAAGTTCCCCTTCTTTGCAGGGCTATAACTTTTTAAATTCTATTGCTAGATTGCCATTATTAGGGCCCATTCAATGTCCTATATGTATTGTTCATGGTGTAGCAACGTTAAACTTTTTCATTCACATATTCATACTAAAATATGGTCTAAAGTATAAGTATGTTTTCATCTCTTTCTGCAGCTTTCTCCAGAACGTGATTTATAGCCCCAAATGCATTATATTGATGATCAAATACAGTTTGGTAGGAATCTGTGCGAGATAAAAAATTTCAACTGGACGTACTTCTAGAATTTACTACACGTCATCTGATGTTGACCGGATGGGCGAGGGGGCGTTTATAATTCCGTGGGCAACGTTATACCATTCATCTAATGTGGGTCATATGTTCATCATAGCAGTTTATATCGAACACGGTAATACTACACGCTAAAACTCACCCCAGTCTCCTCGGGCCGTTGGGCGATCAGCGTGGAGTAGACAGTTTTCGATTATGGGATGTTGAAATGCCCAATCTATTTCCAGGTTGTATAATAGTATACGTCCAAATCATGTTGTTTTTTCGAGTTATTTCCACCGATCGATGTTCACTGTGTGAAGACAGAGTCTCTCTAACATTAGCGAGTGCCCGGACCCCATATGGAGTGAGTCCTGCCAGTTCAAAGGTTGACATCCGGTTTCGATCTGCCGATCGGCCACCAGATGGCGCTCTTGAACCGCTAGAGGGTTGAGAGGAGATCAGCACTGTGTGTCAAGGCTGCGGAGGGGAAATATGATTTCGATCACAGATTTTTGAAATATTGATATCAAAGACGAGTTACGGCGTCCTCGGCAACTTGAGCATGGCGGGGAATGACGAGTTCTGGCGTTTTCGGCAGTTAAAGTGTTAAGTACTGTAGTTTTAATGTAGTTGGTGTTTTTTATAGTGGTGAGTGTCTATGCATTTGAAGTTGAAGACACTAATAACAATAATAATACTAATAATAATAATAATAATAATAATAATAATAATAATAATAATAATAATAATAATATTAATAATTATAATAATAATGAAGTACTTGTTTCTTCCAGAGCTCATCGGTCTCTCCCACAGCCAGCTTCAGACCAGGAGAGAAGCATCGCAGCTCGAGTGGTTATTTCTCCGACAGCAAGAAGCAGAAGGCAGAGGACAAGGAGCTGGTATGTGAGGGTTAGGGTTAGGGTTAGGGATGTCCCGATCACGTTTTTTTGCTCCCGATCCGATCCCGATCATGTGATTTTGAGTATCTACCGATACCAATCTTTCCCGATCCGATCAAATTTTTATATATTGTTTTTATTTTTTTATTTTTTTATTTTTTTTATTCAACAAACATGACCATGTTCACGTCTTAAACTCATACTGAGGCCTTAGTTTTGGTTTTAAATTGCATATCATCATTCATTTATTTATTGTCACACAGAACAGAAGAATTTTGCCAAAACAAACCAATAGTATCCAGCTGCAGAACGGCAGACCAGCCACACTCTCAGACCCAAACGCATTTCCTTTGATTTAATTATACATCAAATGATTTATGTCAAGGATTGCAATGCCTCGTTGAATGAAGTTAACTTTTCACCTGGATAACGTCAACATTCAGGGTGAACGTAATGTGAGAAATTGGGATAAAAAAAATATAAAAATAAAAAATAACTTTTTTTTTATTTGGGTCTGAGAGTGTGGCTGGTCTGCCGTTCTGCAGCTGGATACTATTGGTTTGTTTTGGCAAAATTCTTCTGCTCTGTGTGACAATAAATAAATGAATGATGATAGCAATTTAAAACCAAAACTAAGGCCTCAGTATGAGTTTAAGACGTAAACATGGTCATGTTTGTTGAATAAAAAAAAAATAAAAAAATTTATTAAAAAAAATTGTCGGTCCCGATCTTCGGAAAATCATGTGATCGGCCCCGATCGCGTGATCGGATCGGGACATCCCTAGTTAGGGTTAGTCACTATGTTTTTTTTTTTTTTTTTTTTATAATTTTTTTTTATTATTACTTACATGAAACAAGACAACACATTAATCACAATCACAATACACAGAACTTCACAGGAAAATAACAAAAACAATAATAATACAGAATATAACAATTTATAAATTATAAAGACAAAAAGAAAAGAAAACAGAGTTCAACCTTTTTAAATTTTAAATTCAAAATTCCAGGGGTACTATCTAATAAATGACCAAATAGCTAGCTAAATAGCTGCCCCCCAATAAAATCCCTAGTTAAATTCAAGACATCACAAAAGACAAGACAGACAAGACATTTCCTCCTCCCCCTCCCACGAGACCGCCGGACTCCCCCGAACAAGCACCCCAACCCCGCTCAGCCGCACACGGCGGTCCTGACCTTCTCAGCTGCTGCGAACCATAGGTCAATCCCAGCCTGCCCCACCCCAATCACCCGCGCTGTGGATATCTCAAGATAAATCACATCCAACAGTGTTAGGGACCAGTTAATCACTGTGAGCTTCTCAGGCTCCTTCCATCTCATTGCTATTAGCTTCTTCGCTGCTGTGACGCCCGCTAGGACAACCCTTTTCAGTTGTACGGACGCGGGTAGTGTTGTTATATCGTTCAGGAGTAGCGTAACAGCTGTGAATGGGATAGTTAAGCCTCACAGATCTGAAAGTTTGTCCGCTATTGACCTCCAGAAGCGGGCCACTGGTGGGAAATCCCAATACATATGCATACAAGTGCCAGTGGCCTTTTGAGAGCACAAAGTGCACCGAGAGTCGGTTATCAGTCCCATAGCAAATAGTTTCCTAGGTGTAAGATAGGTCCTATGAATATAATTAAAATTAATTTGCTGGTGATTGGGGTTGCGGGAAGACAATGCCACATTTGCCAAACATCATCCCAGTCAAACTCGGGGTCCAACTCCGGGATATCCACACGCCAGATTGTATCCAATGATACATTTTTATACGTGGACTGAATTAAGAGCGTATAAAAGTCTGAGACAAACCCTCTGGAGGTCGTCCTGTCCACTATGAGCCTGAGGAAGGGGTGTGGTTGCAAAGCTTGAGCCCACGGCACGCCATGCGCCCTCAGCGCTGACCTTAGTTGAAGGTAAAGAAAGAAGGACTCGCCGGGAAGATCATAAAATTCTCTTAAGTCCTGAAACGCACGGTGGCCGTTCTTATCATAAATATCCTCCAGAGTATGAACCCCCCTCCTTTGCCATTGAGGAATATTAACCGGCTTGTGCCCAACAAGTAATTGCTGGTTATTAAAAATGGGAGAGTCCAGGTGCCATGGGCATTTAACCCCACACGACTTCTGTACATTACGCCACGTCTGGATCACGTGAGTTATGATCGGTCCATACCTCAGTCGGCATTTCGAAATAGGGACAGTGGAGTACACCACATCCTGCAATCTTAGCGGTGAGACCGCCGCCGCTTCTAAGGAGCGCCAAGATACAGCATCTACAGGGTCTAGCCAGCACATCAGAGGTCTCAGTGAAAAGGACCAGAAATAAAGCTTAAAATCAGGGATTGCGAGGCCCCCATCTTGTTTCCTACGTTGAGTAGTAGCTCTTTTGATTCTCGGGCGTTTGTTATTCCAGATAAACTTAGATACCATCGATTGTACCTTGCGCCAGTGGTCTATTGGAGGGGGCAGGGGGAGCATTGAGCTAACAAAATGTATCCTAGGCAGGACGTTCATTTTGATTATGGAAGCCCGGGCTTGTAAGGAGTTAGGAAGGGACGACCATCTGTCTAGATCCTGGCGTATTTTATCATAAGTACCCGTGAAGTTGTACTTAGTAGTTTGACTCAGCGTGGGGAATATCTCTATGCCTAAGTATTTAAAATGTTCCACTATGGGGATATCAGCTGGTAGTCGCACCGCCTTGGCCAGCTCATTAAGAGGTAGGCAGGCTGATTTGTTCCAGTTAATCTTAAAGCCTGACAATTTACCAAAGTCGTCGATTATTCCCAATAATTTTGTGGCCGACCGGGAAGGGTCATCCATAAAAATCAGTAGGTCATCCGCATAGAGAGCAATTTTGTGTGGTGTATTATTGATCATTATGGGGACGATGTCCTCTGATTGCCTAATAAATTGGGCCAATGGTTCGAGGGAAAGCGCGAATAGTCCTGGGCTCAGAGGACAACCCTGTCTAGAAGATCTGGAGACTGGGAAAAGTGTGGAACAGTTTTTGCCGGTCAGTATAATTGCCGACGGCGAGGCATACAGGACTTTAATCATATGAATAAAATTCTTTCCAAGACCCATAACCTCAAGTACCTTCCACAGGTATGACCATTCTAGTCTGTCAAACGCCTTCATGGCATCCAAAGACAGAACTGTGGACGGAGCTGTATTGTCTATACTGTTATTGACTACATGCAACAGCCTCCTAAGATTATCTGCAGCCAGGCTCCCCGGGATAAAACCAGTTTGATCGCAGTGTACCAATACCGTCATAAATCTCTGCAGGCGGCGGGCCAGCACCTTGGCAAACACTTTTAGATCAGCCCAGAGAAGACTCAAGGGCCTATAGCTACCACAATCATTGGGATCTTTGTCCTTCTTGAGAAGTAAAGAAATCAACGCCATGTTGACATCTCTTGAGAACTCCCCTTGTTCGATAGCGTAATTGATCATATCGAGCATCAATGGACCCAGTTGGTCCCAGAAAGCTAAATATACCTCGGGTGGAATACCATCCCAGCCTGGTGCCTTACCCCTCTGCATTTCAGCAATAGTCTCCCTTAGTTCCATAAGGGTGATCGGTTTCCCCAGTTCCTTAGCCTCTTCCTCAGAAATGTGGGGTATCTCAAGCCCGCCAATGAACGATTCAAATTTAGAGTCGTCCAGATTAACCTCTGAGCTATATAACTGTGAGTAAAACTCTTTAAAAGTGTCGTTGATCTTTTTCGAATCAGTAGTGACTGTACCCTGTCGCGTCTTGATCAAGGGGATATCCGGGAAATGATCATTCGAGCGTATTTTCATTGCCAATAGATGGCTAGGCCTGGAGCCGTGAAAGTAGTAATTTTGCCTTGTCCTATGTATCAAGAACTCAGACTGTTGTTTAAGTATGGAGTTTATTTCTTTCTTGACTATCTTACGTTGTGTGTTTAGTCGTTCACTATAGTTAGTTTGCAAAGATGCGTATAGGTCCGCATATAATGTTTCCAGTCCTTCTCGCTTTTTTTGACCGGGATTTACGCAAATTGGAGGCGAAAAGTGTGACATGACCCCTGATAAATCCTTTCAATGCGTTCCATAGGACCCTGGGGTCATCGACCGTGCCAACATTGATCTGTAAGAATTCAGCTAGTTTACTCCTGAACTCAGAACAGAAATCATCGTTCTTTAATAAGGTTGAGTTAAAACGCCACCTGGGAGCTCTCGTGGAGAGCCTGCCAAAGGTTGCCATAAGGAAAATCCCCTTGTGGTCCGAGAGAGCCAGGGGAACCAATGAGACGTCGAAACTATCAAACATATTAGGGGACGCGAATGCATAGTCTATTCGAGAGAAGGTTTTGTGTCTGGCTGACAGGTGAGAGTAATCCTTGAGGGTGGGATTGGATAAGCGCCATAGGTCTGCGAGCCCCGTGTCCTGGGCCCACATCCTGAGGGCCTTAGAGGACCGTTTTTGGTCGCTTGTTTCAGAGGACCCGGACCTATCCATCTCCGCATCCCAGCACGCATTAAAATCGCCACCCACAATGAGAGCGTATCCAGTAAGTTCCAACATATTCTTCGTGATTGTATTATAGAACGCTGAATCAAATGTGTTAGGGGCATACAATGCTATTATTGCCATCTTCCTATGAGAGAACTCAACTTTTGCTATAGTAATCCTTCCCTCCGTGTCCGACCACACATCCAGGACTTTGATATCAAGGTTACGTCTTGTAACTATGACGACTCCTTTCGTCTTATCATCGGCTGAGGATGAGGAGATAACGTGATATTGTCGATTTGCTAGCCTTGACACATCACCCACCAATAAATGCGTCTCACTAAGGAGAGCAATGTCAATATTTCTTCTCTTCAATAACCAAAGGACACTGGCACGCTTGTGTGGGGCGTTAAGACCCCCTGCGTTCCAAATTAAAATATTCAATTTAGCCATGGTCGAATTTGTCTAAATGCGTAGAGAACATACCAGTGCAGCCAGGCTGAGTACAGAGGCGTTGATCCAGGTGGGCCCAGATGGTCAATCCCAGGAGTTCAGAGGAGGAACAATTACACACATATAAGACAACAGTACATAAAACACAGAAAAATACCACCCCAGTTACACCCCCCCCTCCTTCTACTCTAAACCCTAACCCACCCGTCCTATTATTAACCCTCCTATACCCACTCTCCAATCCCCTCCCTATGCCCCCTCTCTAGATCAACCCCTGATTAAACCCCCACTAGTCCCCCCACTTAATAAACACAAGTAAAAATAAAAATTAAATTCAATAAAGATATCGGTCGAAAACCACCGTGAGCCTTGGCCCTAACATGAGACAACTATAATGGAAAAAATAGACATTATTATATAATAACTCAACATCATCCCTGTACCCATCTACTTCCGAGTCTGCGTATTAATGTTGCAATGTTATAGCATAAATGGATAAAGGAAAATTTAAAACAAAATTAAATTAAAGCATACCAGCAGATCTAAGGCAGGATCGGATCACAGTTAAATTGCGCAAACAGACGTCATTTAAACAGCGACAATAAGAAGAAAAGGAAAAAAGGGTTATGGTCAAAGTGCACGCATGTAACAGCCCCTCTGGTCAGGCACAAAGGCTGGAATGACATAACCTATGTAAGAATAGAATTAAACACCTTCATTAACCCGGGGATAGTTGTTGTGAAGGATCAGATTAAACCGAATATATATATTTATTTATGGATATATATTTAATAGTATTTGTATATCGTTTGATATCCCTTGTATATTCTTTGTACATATACACTGAATATCCCTTTAGTCTACTACAGCCCATAATAGTTCATTCTCTCATTGGACAAGAACCTGGCGCCAGCAGACAAGCCCCTTGAGTCAAGTTCAATAGTGCCGACGAACATGTCCCAACTAGCCCCGGTTCCGCGTAGGAATACGGCTACCGAAATACGAATGGTACTATTTGTTCACCGTGCATATAAATATGGCGCAAGTAAAGTAGAACTTTTTTTTAGTCCATTAGTCCTTTACCCTCCAACCTAGTAACAGACGTGAAGCCTCACCCACGACCCACGTGTGGTGCAGTATGGCCTATTTGGCCCCAGAATAGGCATTGAGACCTCGTGTAAATTCATAGCTGAATTGTCATAGTTTGGCACTGTACCGTCGAGTGGGACGTATTTCTATTAAGTTAATAATAGTCTATTATGTATGGTGCATCGTTCGGTTAGAGTTCTAAAGTGAGCAGCACCCCCATCGTTTCCTCGCGTTATCTAGAGTCTTAACCAGGCTGGGCAGACCACGCGTGGTGCTTTCATCCGAGGAGTTCTGGGCGAGGACGAGTGGACCTGCACATTGGATTACCTACCCGGACGACTGCTGAGCCTATACGGCATGGAATATCTATTTGCTTTGGGTGCTTTGATTTGTGGAGCGGATAACAGCCAACGCCGGTGAGTGTTGGAATTACCCCCGAGAGGAGCCCAGGTGAGACGGCGCTCAACCCAGACCGAGGCCGCCTCGCTTCTCCTTCGTTGTGGACCTACAGCCTACAGCTACCGTCTACAAGAGGGCCCAAGTGTATTCATCTGTGGATCAAGATCCTGCGGGCACTGTGTTCTGTACCTGAATTCTCCCCAGGAATCGTTGGCCAGATGGGATGCAGCTGACGGCTCTCCAACCCCCCCCCCCTACTGACTTACAACCAGCAGGACCCCTTTAGTATCCCGCTATAATCCTTAAGTACCATCGCTATAGTTCCCTAAAGAACCAGGTTGTATACTTGCTTCCTGCGTAACCAGAGATTGGACATTCAGTGTTGATTTGCCTACGAATACTCATTTGCCTTACAAGTGCATTCAAATCATAAATGTAATTAAGTGAATGTTGTATATACCTTTTGCTATATTAAACCTTCGACTGTTATATTTGTGTGGACCTGATTTCATATGTGGGAAAGTGTTCATCATACTTAGATATCGTGTACTGTATGGCCAGAAGTTAAAGTACATCAAGCGGTAGTGGTTTAATGATACCATACTTATCAATACAGTCAGGGAATTGTACCCCTCAGTTACAATAGTAATAAGCTATACCTGACACAACCTGTTATCATATATTGTGTAACTGAGGAGTACAATTCCCTGACTGTATTGAGAGTATGGTATCATTAAACCACTACTTAGTTATGTACTTTAATTACTGGCCATACAGTACATGGTATATCTGGTGAACACCCACACAAGAATACGGCAATGACAAAGAAAGTTCTAGTTAGAGGTATTTATTATTAGAGCAGCAACGGTAGGTTACAGATTGAGAATTATGATTGCGCTTGTAAGGCGAAGGTCAAGAGCGTAAGTCCATGAGAATAGTAAGATGGGTATAACTGACGCCACCTGTAGCATAAGAATTACATAAGGCACACTCGTAGTCAGCTGGAGACACTAGGGGGTTCCCTCCGGTTGTAAGCCGGCAGGGTAGAGGAATGTTCGGGAGCAAAGTCTGGATCAACGCGGAATAACGAGGCTCCAGATACAGGAGCCAGTGCAATACTCCCTTGGTCCGTAGACAAAGCAACAGCTATACTCCAGTATGCACGACAGCATGGATGAAAGCTAGCCAGCCTCTGTGGTCCTAGAGGCGGGCTCGAGGGTGCTCCTCACAGGGTAGATCCCACACAGCAGTGGGGTAGACGGTTCTCTGCTCCAGCAGCCACAGTACCAAAGCAATATAATCCAGCCGGAAAAGGCTCTGCATTCGCCGGTGTAGGTTCTCCGGTGTACATATCCAACGGTTCTCGTCTAGGACTCCTCGGGTGGTGGCGCGAGTTTAGGCCGCCCAGCCTGGATAAGTGCACTAGCTAGAGGTACGACGAACCGGTGGTAATGATGGTCACGGAGAACGGTAGCCGCACGATACACTATAAATAATGGACTATTACTTCACAATAGAATAAGTCGAACTCGACGATACAGCGTTAAACTCTGACACTTTAGCTATCTATTCGCACGCGGTTCTCAAGGCTCTATTCAGGGACAAAGAGGCCCACTTCACGGCACGTTGTATCGTGGTGAAGGCTTCAACTTTTAGGATACTCTACTGCTGTATCCACCTGCGACGTAGGTGAATAATCTAGTGCCAACCTCAGTTCTGTCTCGTATCACTGCGCAAACCTGGACATGTTGAGACATGCCTTGGCGGTGGCTTTGAACTTGCCATTGGGGGTATGGCCGTTGGCGCCTAGGGGTCGCTGTCCAATAGGAGAACGAATATTATGGTCTGGCTTGTGCCTAGGTAAAGGGATATTCCGTGTATATATATAAAGAATATACAAGGGATATCAGACGATATACAAATATTATACAAGGTATCTCAAGTAATAAATATATATATTCGGTTTAATCTGATCCTTTGTAACAGCCGCCTCCTAATTAGTCTGCACCTAATTAGATAAGCAGAGACAGATTAACCGTCTTGTCAACTACTCAATGTCCGTTGTGGGGAGTAGGGCAATTCACAAAGTCAGTGGGTCATGGTCGTCATCAAGGGAGTCAGGGAGCTTTGGCAACTCTATCAGCCTCGCCACGGGTCGGGTGTATGTCCGTCCCTGGACGAGAACTTCTGCCGCTCTGACCTTTCCGTCGGCACCAGTGATCACTTTGCTTACGCGGCCGGCCGGCCACATAGCTCTGGGTAGTGACTGGTCTATGATCATGACGACTGTGCCCTCCGTCAAGTTGTCTCTTTCTTTTACCCATTTCTGGCGGGTCTGTAGAGACGGTAGATAGTGGAGGAGGAAACTGTTCCAAAACTTGTCAGCCAATACTTGACTGTACCTCCACATTCTTCGGCCGTTCGCTTCCTCAGGTCTGTACACCGTCTGTGGGAGCGCGGGGTCCAGCCGCCCCATCAAGAGAGTGTTGGGGGTGACTGGGTCGACATCTGCTACATCACTTGAGACGTAACCGAGGGGCTTTGAGTTCAATACTCCCTCGATCTCTGTGAGGACTGTCGTGAGGACTTCTTCAGCCACGGTCTGGGCCCCAAGCACGGCGTACAGGGCTGTCTTTATTGAACGTACTTCTCGTTCCCAGGTTCCCCCGAAGTGAGGGGCGTTCGGGGGGTTAAACTGGAAGTCAATCTGAGAGGGAGCGAGGTGGGTCTTAAGTTCTGGGCCCATAGCTTGGAAGCTCTCTCTCAGCTCTCTTTCTCCGCCTTTGAAGTTTGTCCCGTGATCAGACAATAATATAGACGGTTTTCCTTTCCGCGCTGTGAATCTCCGTAAGGCCATAAGGAATGAGTCCGTACTCATGGTTGGAAGGAGTTCTATGTGTATCGCTCAGGTGGTCATGCATTTGAATACAATACCCCACCTCTTCTCCGTCCCTCTTCCTTTCTTCACATACAGCGGGCCGAAGCAGTCCATACCGGTGGAGTGAAAGGGCTTGTCGCCAAGTCGGAGGCGACAGGGAGGTAGGTCAGCCATCCTGGGTATACTGGGCTGTGCTCGCCACTTGCGACAGTCTAGACAGGTCCGCTGGAAGCGTCGTACTGCTTCTCTTCCTTGCAGTATCCAATAGCGACGTCTGATCTCAGCGAAGACTCTCTCTGCCCCAGCGTGGTGCACATCCTCGTCGTATTTCTTTATGATGAGCTCTGTGACCTTGTGTCGGCTGTTGAGAACTATAGGGAACTTGACGTCATCCGTTAAGTCCGGGGCCCTTCTCAGACGACCACCCACTCTGATGAGATCATGGGCTTCGCGCTCAGGGGCCAAGTGGAGCAGTCTGCTGTCTGACGGGACTGGCTTTGATCCCTGCAGACAGTCTAGCTCGTCGGGGAACGAGTCTCTTTGGGCTCGCTGTAGCAGAAGGAGTTCTGCTTCTTCGTAATTAGCTGCATTAATGTCAGTAGTGGAGGGAACCTCAGGGTGGTGCCACAGGAATGTCTTTAACTGCGCACTCTCAAGGGTGGGGCAGTCGTCTATGTTAGGGTCGGTGGGGACTGGTGTGTGCGTCAACCCACAGAACATAGATTTCTTCATCTCTGCTTCCTCTTGACTAGCCTCCCGTGGGGTGGGGTTAGGCCACTCTTCTTCCGGGAGCTTGAGGAACTCGGGACCGTCACTGTAGATATTGTGACGTGTGAGGTCATCTAGGGACATCCCCCGTGTGATGACATCTGCTGGGTTCTGTTTTGTGTCCACGTACCTCCAGCATGCTGATTCTGTTAAATCTTGGATCACTGTGATTCTGACTCCCACGAAGACCTTGTATCTACACAAATCGGACTGGATCCATGTGAGTACGGTCATGGAGTCTGACCACAGGATTGTTCTTTGCACCGGGATGGTGAGTTCACGTTGGATTAACGTGGCGAGTTGCGCTCCTACTAGGGCTGCGCAGAGCTCTAGACGCGGGATCGATTGTTGCTTGCGGGGGGCTATCCTTGAACGAGCCAGGATGAAGGCGGTATGTATTTCTCCTCCCTCCTCTCGGGCCCGCAAGTAAGCCACCGAGCCGTAGGCTACTTCTGAGGCGTCGCTGAAGACGTGCAGGTCCATCTGGCACGTCTCCAGCCGCACTGTGGGTGGGAAGTAGCTGCGGCGTATGTTGACACCTGGGAGCGAGTTGAGTTATTTTTCCCACTCTCTCCATGTGGAAGCAAGGTGGTCGGGTATGGGGTCGTCCCAGCCCTGGTCCTTGTCCCACAGCTCTCGCACAATCATTTTTGCCCTGGTGGTGTAAGGTAAGATACATCCCAACGGGTCATATTGTCTGGCGAGTGTTCTGTATACACTCCGTCTGGTGGTCGGTAGTGAAATCGACCTTCCCTGCCCCTTGGTCAGGGGTGTGTGTCTGTAATGGAGCGAGTCTGTTTTGAAGCGCCAGACTAGTCCTAATGTCATTTCTTGGGCTTCACCTGGGATGGTCGCCATCCAGGTCTCGCTGCTTGCTGCCTTGTTCTCTGGGGAGAGGCTGCGCAGTACTTGAGGGTCGCTGCTGGCCCACTGCCGGAGATCAAAGCCGCCTTTGATCAGGGAGGCGCGGAGCTTGAGTAGGAGGGCCTCGGCCTCTTCTGGCGTCGAGACGCTTTGCAGACAGTTGTCCACGTAGAAACTCCTCTCTACACTTTGTCGGACCTCCTCGTCAGCTGCTGGGTCCTCTGCGACATGTTTTTGCAGTGCGAACGTAGCACAGCATGGGCTGCATGTGGTTCCGAAAGGGAGGACCTCCCATTGGTAGATGGATGGTTGCTCATCCCCGATCCTCTCTCTCCATAAGAACCGCAGCAGGGGCTTGTCCTCTTCCACTAGTCGCACCTGCAGGAACATCCCTTTGATGTCGCCGCTGATGGCCACCTTGTTTTGGCGGAAACGTAGCAACACGCCTAGTAGAGAGGGGCCGAGTGTTGGACCAGGCTAGAGTTCTTTATTCAGATTCTGTAGTCCGATCTGGTAGCTGCAGTTGAACACAATACGATCCTTGCCGTTGTGGTGGACCTTGTGGTGGGGCACGTACCATGATTTGGTCGTCTGATCGGCCTCTTGAATGTCAATTTTCTTTATGTGTCCCGCTGTGATTAGCTTGTCAATCTCAGCGCGGTACACAGTGGCTTGAGCGGGGTCTCTGGCTAGACGCCGCTCGGTGTTCAGTAGATATCGCTCCGTCGCTTCTTTTGAGGCATGGAAGGTGGGCATACCCTCTCGCCTCAAGAGTGGAGTTGCGTATCTCATCACTCCATTGACCTCGACTCTCTTTGTCCTCTGCTCGAGGAGGGCTATGGCATAAGTGTCTTCCTTTGAACGAATGTGTTTTTTTTCGTTCTTAAAGGGCATTGTGTTTAGTGTCCATAGCCTCTCGACGTGCTGTAAAAGGGTGGTGTCTTCTTCTGTCATTCTGGAGTGGAGGCAGCGAGTGGCTGCTGGTCGGTTGGGAGACCTGGAGAGGGGGCCTTGTAGTGTCCATCCTAGGCGGGTCTCGACTGCTGCTGGACAGCCTCTGGGCCCGATGTGGACCCGGTCCGTTGGGACGATGAGGTGTGTGTGGTCGGATCCTATGAGCAGGGTCGGGGTGGCACCGTCGATGAGCGGTATAGGTAGTTGACGTAGGTGCACGTATTTTTCCATCAGCTTGGGGATGGGGTAGGTGTACTGTGACAGGCCTATGTCTTGGCTGGTGAAAGCGTTAGTAATCCTATACTGCCTCTCTGGCTGCCCGCTTGCTGCGATAGTGAAGGAGACGTTTTCACCCTTTATTGTCTTCAGGTCTCTTCTTATAGTACGAATTGTCATTGTTTCTTCGCTCCCCCGCAGACCCAGCTGGGCTGCAGCGGATGCGAGGAGGAGAGTATTTTCTGACCCATCGTCAAGGACGGCGTAAGTGTCCATGACCTTGTCCTCGTAGCTTAATATCACTCGGACCACTTTCAAGAGCACTCGGGAGCTCCCGCTGCTGGCGGGGTCGATATACATGACGTTTACTCTGGTGCTGCTTGGGGGTGCGAGTTTCTTCCTGTTGCTGTCATGCAAGACGTCCAAGTGGGCGCCGTCACACCTGCTGCACCTCTTCTTCAAGCGGCACTCGGCTGCCATATGGCTGCGCGCACAGCGGTAACAGCGGCGGTTGGCTTTGATCCACTGACTCACCTCGTCGGCGGTCATCTTCTTGAAAGTGTCACATTGAGACAGCCAATGTTCTTTCTCGCAGTACTGGCATACAATCTTCCACTTCTCTTTCGTCGAGGGGGTGTTGTGGTTCTTGTGCCGCGGTACTGATTCGGCTTGGTGCATGACGGTCACCAACCGGCGGTTATCGTTGGATCTCCGAGGTCCATCTCTTGGGCTTGGTCCACTCCGCACGAACGTATCCAGTCGTAGGCTGCTGACTTCTCTCGCGAGGAAGTCGGCCAGGTCTAGGAGGGATGGCTCGGGACCGTCGGGATCACGGTGGTCTCTCTGCCGCCTAAAGCGCTCTTGGCGGGCTGGAGGGAGCTTCTCTAATATTCGCTCTACATTAGAGTTAGCATACAGTTCGTGTCTCCCTTTTTCCTTTTGGGACCCCAGCATCCCTACCAGGGATTGTACCTTGATAGAGAGGTCATCCAATGATCGATTGTCTGTGGCTGGGGGGAGACGATCAATATTCCTTATTTCTTGTATCACGTAGTCCCATATGCGTCCATAACGCTGGTCGAGGGCTACTAGAGCCGCGGTGTATGGGGTACTTGAGTTGGAATATGCCAGTGCTATATTATGCGCTCTGGGCACCTTGAGATGCTTGAGGAGGATAGCATATTTGTACGACTCATCAGGGACGTCGGACATCATAGTCTCTAAGCACATCCGTAATTCCGTGTACTGTGCTCTGTCCTCGTGCGTAAAGTCCGGGAACATCGGTGTGCCAAGGTGCGATGCCATGGATGGCTGGCACATCGGTTAGCGTTGGGGGAGAGGCCTCCTGGGCGAGTCTCCCCGTACGTGTTGTCGTGGGCTGGTACTTGGTGGGTACCAAGGCCCGGGTACCCAGGTGCTGTTCCTCGGTGCTGGCTGTGCGTCAAACTCACCCTTGAGTTGAGTCGGGGGTTTGTAGCGCAGTGCCTCGGGGGTGAAGTCTGGGCTGTACTGGACCTCCTGGTCCTGTGGAGTACGTTGCTGCTGGTGGGCTTGACCTTCCTCCTCTTCCTCTGCTAGGTCTTCTAGGTCTTGAAGTCGTCTATTCAGTCTCTCGGCGGCATAGGCCGGTTCTTCCCGGTTGCTGGGTCTCGTATGGACCGGTCGGGGAGGGGGTTCGGAGACGTGGATAGGATCTTTCTGTTGGCCGGGCTCCGGGTCACTTGGTCGGGTAGGGGAAGGTGCCCTAGACCCTTGTCGTGATGATGCCCTGGAGCTCTGTGCGGAGAGAGGGGGTGTCGCCCTGGCAATCAATTGCTCCATTATCTGCGCCTGTAGCCGGTCGTGCTCTGCTTCGCGCTTGATGTGAGCGATGTCGCGCTCTGCTTCGTGCTGGGCTTGGGCTGCGTCGCGCTGTGCATCGGCGGCGGCGCGCTGGGCATCGGCGCGGTCTCTTTCAATATTATCTTCCGTCTGGAGGCGTCTGGTCTCCAGGCGTATGCGGTCGTCTTCACTCCTTTGCTGCGCCTGGAAGCGCTCTCGCTGGGTTGCAGAGTGTTCGCGTTCACTAAGGGCTTGCGCTTGGAGTTGCGCGTGAAGGCGCTCTCGTTGGTCTGCAGATTGTTCGCGCTCACTCAGTTGTTGAGCCTGCAGGCGTTCTCTTTCCATGGTAGAGTGTTCGCGCTCACTTAGTTGTTGCGCCCGGAGGTGCTCTTGTTCCATGGAAGAATGTTTGCGCTCACTAAGCGTCTGTGCTTGGAGTCGATCGCGTTCAGTGGAGGCTGCCAGGGTGGCGATGAATGCCTGCGCCAGCATCTTGTCCGCTTCGCTGGGGGGAGACACTAATGGAGGTGATCGGCTTCTGACAGTGCTCGTTGGAGATCTGTTCTCTTGGCGCGCCCCGAGGTCTATCTCCTGGGCGCGCTTCTCTTCTGGTAGTGGGTCGGGTTCTGTCCCTGGAGCGCTTTCTTTATCCTGGAGCTCTCCGGGGACTGTCCCGTTGACGTTGTCTGGGGGTATAGTCATGTCATGTCCCCCCTGGTCCCCCCCGTGAGCTTGGTCAGTTACGTTAGAACCCACTAGGGTCTCTACTGGCAGGGTCGCCTGGTCGGTAGGATTTGACATGCTTTTACTATCCGCTTTTTCCGTATTTAACGTCTGTATAAAGCTAGGTATTAGACTGACAGCGTATTCCTCTAGGTAGGGAGGTGGCTGACGTCTGCGCTGCGGGCGTTCTAGCTTAGGAGAGCCGCTTGGGGAGTGTTCACCGCTGGCCATGGTTAATATCAATATTATATTTAGATATTACACTGATATTTCTCCGGCTCGAAGGACCAATTGTAACTGAGGGGTACAATTCCCTGACTGTATTGAGAGTATGGTATCATTAAACCACTACTTAGTTATGTACTTTAATTACTGGCCATACAGTACATGGTATATCTGGTGAACACCCACACAAGAATACGGCAATGACAAAGAAAGTTCTAGTTAGAGGTATTTATTATTAGAGCAGCAACGGTAGGTTACAGATTGAGAATTATGATTGCGCTTGTAAGGCGAAGAACACTTAAAGTAGGTCAAGAGCGTAAGTCCATGAGAATAGTAAGATGGGTATAACTGACGCCACCTGTAGCATAAGAATTACATAAGGCACACTCATAGTCAGCTGGAGACACTAGGGGGTTCCCTCCGGTTGTAAGCCGGCAGGGTAGAGGAATGTTCGGGAGCAAAGTCTGGATCAACGCGGAATAACGAGGCTCCAGATACAGGAGCCAGTGCAATACTCCCTTGGTCCGTAGACAAAGCAACAGCTATACTCCAGTATGCACGACAGCATGGATGAAAGCTAGCCAGCCTCTGTGGTCCTAGAGGCGGGCTCGAGGGTGCTCCTCACAGGGTAGATCCCACACAGCAGTGGGGTAGACGGTTCTCTGCTCCAGCAGCCACAGTACCAAAGCAATATAATCCCGCCGGAAAAGGCTCTGCATTCGCCGGTGTAGGTTCTCCGGTGTACATATCCAACGGTTCTCGTCTAGGACTCCTCGGGTGGTAGCGCGAGTTTAGGCCGCCCAGCCTGGATAAGTGCACTAGCTAGAGGTACGACGAACCGGTGGTAATGATGGTCACGGAGAACGGTAGCCGCACGATACACTATAAATAATGGACTATTACTTCACAATAGAATAAGTCGAACTCGACGATACAGCGTTAAACTCTGACACTTTAGCTATCTATTCGCACGCGGTTCTCAAGGCTCGTTGTATCGTGGTGAAGGCTTCAACTTTTAGGATACTCTACTGCTGTATCCACCTGCGACGTATTTATACGTAAGGTGAATAATCTAGTGCCAACCTCAGTTCTGTCTCGTATCACTGCGCAAACCTGGACATGTTGAGACATGCCTTGGCGGTGGCTTTGAACTTGCCATTGGGGGTATGGCCGTTGGCGCCTAGGGGTCGCTGTCCAATAGGAGAACGAATATTATGGTCTGGCTTGTACCTAGGTAAAGGGATATTCCGTGTATATATATAAAGAATATACAAGGGATATCAGACGATATACAAATATTATACAAGGTATCTCAAGTAATAAATATATATATTCGGTTTAATCTGATCCTTTGTAACATATTGTATATATATATTCAACCGACCTTCTACTACTGGAGCCCAAAGCTCAAAACAGCCTGGATATAAAAATAAAAGCATACAAGAAGTTAGTTAAGGACCCGATCACCGTTGAATTGTGCAAACCGATGTCACTTAAACAGCAACAACAACCAAAATACGTAAACATTAACGGGTCTCGAGGGCGGCTAGGTGGTGTAGTGGTCTAAGGCACTCGCCACCAGTGTGGAGACGCTAGGATTCGCGTGTTCGAATCCAGCTCTCCACATTGTTTTTCAGTTTGGCTGGTCGTCCGCAGTAATACACATTGGCCGTATTACGGGGAGGGAAAACTGAAGGGTGGGGATCGAACGTTGTGAACAAGCGACTCCTACAAGTCGGTTGGTGCGCCTGCGCAGTAGAATCAGGAAGTGTCGGGGGCAGCGTGAGCCTCCCACGCGTTACTCCTCGACACTGAGAGATCGAGCTGCGCAGGTGAAAAGATGCGACTGCTGTTACCTCAAGTACCGGAGGGGACTTGTGCTATGTATGACTTAGTCCACATTGCAGCCGGCTTGTGGGAGGCAAGAAACAGCGTTCGTGACAGGGGAGGGTTGAAATTGGATGATACGAAATTGGGATGGGAGAAAAATATAGAAAAATGGGAGAAAAAGTGGATCAAAAAAAAAAAAACATTAACGGGTCTCGAATGTCTTGGCGCGGGCGATAGACACATCCTGCTAGCTAGCCCGAGGCTAGCGCGTAAGCCAGTGATGAATCCGGCTAGCACGCTAGAATCTGTTATGTACATTGTCCAGCTAGCTCGCTAGCTTTCATAGAGGCGACACACACGTACGACCATGAGGTCAGCATTAGCAAGTAACAGAAGTCATTGGGATGCCCCGCTAGTTTGGATGGGCAGTGGACAGTTAGCCTGTCTGGGCATGACAACAAGCATTTGTGAGTAGTCCGCCCTATCAATGTATTCAGGCCCACATCGCCAAGTCACTCACCCGACATAGATATCAAGCTACAGTCTCGGCTATCCCCCCGAGATATTCCTCCGCTTTAGCCAACGACCAAAATGAACGCAGATCATCGCCCTTACCCAGCACAGATAATTTCGCGGGAGCGAATAGCGTAGGCCTCAGGCCTAGTTTCCATAGCCTGGACATCACCACTTTGTATTCGCCTCTCTGTGCTTGAACCTCCGGCGTAAAGTCTTCGAAAATGGCCACTTTGTGATCGCCGAGACTTAGTTTACCCCTTCTGGCACGGGCCGACCGCATGATGAGCTCCCTCTGCTGAAGCCTGTTTAGCTTGACAATGATAGGCCTCGGCTCTTTGTTCACTCCAGGACTGGTCTTGCCCGCTCTGTAGGCCGACTCACATACGGGAGGGCTGGGGAGGACATCTTTCCCCAGTATTTTCTGCAACAAATCCGGCATGGTCTCCGAGAGACGGCCTCCCTCATTGCCCTCCGGTACACCAACAATCCTGATGTTGTAGTGTCTCTCCCGGGACTGCATTTCCACAATTACCGACTGTAGTTTGGCAACTTCAGCCTGCCTAGCCAGCAGGGAGGTCTCCAGACACGCCAGCCTCTCGCCCTGTAGTGAGGCCTCTGTCGTTAGCGTGGCTAGTTCGTTAGCATTAGCCTAGGAGACAGCATGCAGCGACTCCATCTTGTCTCTCAACGGGTCGACCGCCAACCTAATTTCCTCTGACATCTCTCGATGAAGGGTATCAAAAAATTCCGCCTGCACTTTTCTTTGTGTTTCAGCGAAGCGTATCTCAAAGTCTGCATGGAGTTTGGTCATGACCGAGAGAACAGCTTCACTTATCTCACTGATACCGGGCGAAGGCGAGGGTAGATCCGGTGGCAGTTTGCCGGCTGGGGTGCTCATGGATCTGGGCTCCACTGACATCGCAGAAAGTTGAAAAAAGTCGACGAAAGTAGTTGAAACTCGACGACTCAACAAGCAGACAAATAACAAATAAAAATAAAATAAAGACTAATGGGGAGAAAAGTATATTTTGCACGATAGAAGGGAGCTCACGTGAAACACGTCTCACTCCATGAACGCCTAGCTCCGCCCCCCGGGTTAGTCACTATGTAAGGGTTAGGGTTAGTCACTATGTGAGGGTTAGGGTTAGTCACTATGTGAGGGTTAGGGTTAGTCACTATGTGAGGGTTAGGGTTAGTCACTATATCCCTTTTACACCGGCCAGGCTGCGTGAATACTTTCGGCAGCCAACATGCCCTTCCGCGTTGCTCTGATTGGCCGAGCACGCGCATGCGCATGAGCCGCGACAAGCTCCTCAGCCAGGCAGGAATACTAAACTCCGCTTAACGCAATTTATATAGCATTTATGTAGCCACTGGTTCATTCACGATTTTTTATTGGTTTGTCATGACAAACCAATTACATAATCCAACATATGTGTAAAGAAACAACATATTCCAGTTAACGGTATATTTTTTTAATGATTCGTTACGGCGTAATCAATACTTCCATTTGTATAAATTGCGTTAAGGGGAGTTTAGTATTCCTGCCTGGCTGAGGAGCTTGTCGCGGCTCATGCGCATGCGCGCGCTCGGCCAATCAGAGCAACGCGGAAGGGCATGTTGGCTGCCGAAAGTATTCACGCGGCCAGGCTCCGTTCTGGAGCCGGTTCCCGAACGTAATCTCGCACCGGCCGGGGCGTTCAGACCGGGATTAATTGTTTCAGAACGTGATAAATCGGTGCTCAGCTGGCACCGAAAAATAGTTAGTTTTTCCTCGCGAACCGTGACGTCAACAGTGGGCGTGTCATATTCTAGGCTGTGTGAAGACAAGTGAACGGGGGAAAGTAGCGAGTCGGCATTGCACTCAACAGGAAGCGATTTGCGACTGCTCTCAAAACAAGATTAGATTTAAATGTATTGTTATGATACAGCACAAGTACAATACACCATCCAACCAGAGTGGATAAAGAAATGCTCCAGAAATGCACAGAGAAAGGCTTAGCGAGCCTCAACGCGCGAGCGCACACACAAAAGCACACACGCACACACACGCACTGTATACGTTTGAAATGAATCGTTCCAGCAAAGTAGGCTTCTATTATTCGAATTACTGTTTTAATGGGTATCATAGTATTAAGTCCTACTGTAGAACATGACATATTAGCATGACATCTGATTTATTAATGCCAATACAAAAAATTTGGGACAAACGCAATTGGCACAAGTGTAAATGATGGATTAGTCACTCAGTTTTAACATCTGACTGATTAGTTCAGCTTGTTAGTCCACTGGCTGAGGATCCTATGGTCACAGGTTTAAATCACTCTTGGTTCAAATTTTTTTTCTTTTTTTACGTTTAATTAATTTATCCACTCTGGTTGGATGGTGTGTATATATAGTATGTATTGTGCTGTATAATGACAATACATTTTAATCGAATCTCATTTTGAAATCGCTACGCTGCCTATGGACACGACAGTGGCAGACAGCTTCGGAGGTGATTGCATTGCACCATGCTGATCCACTCAACAGGTAGTGATTTCAAAATGAGATTTGATTCAAATGTATTGTCATTATACAGCACAATACATACATATACTTGTATACAAGATGTGTTACAGTATGTGAATCAACCCAGTGAACCAAATCTGCTGTGTATACTAGTGATGTGACGATTCATCGATTTGCATCGGTGCGCCGGCATACACGTTCACGATGCGAGTGCACCGGTGGAATAAGTCCGCATCGACAAAATTTCAGGCTGAACTCGCGATGCATCTTGTTGTAGCGTCTTTGCATCGGTCAAAACCGATGCATTCATATAATTTCCTCTCATCCACTGCACACACAACAGATACTATTGCTAAGGCGAGAGCCGCGTCACAGTTATCAAAAAAAAAAGTGGAAGAGACATGAATAGAATTGATCAACATGGCTAACGCTAGTTAGCCGTTCAGCTAACGCTAAACTAGTGTCTAACTAACTAACTAACGTGACTCTGCAACACCAGTTCCATTAGTGAGGAGGGGGGGGGGTATATTGAAGACGCTTGACAGGGGGTCCACATCTCAGAGGACCTGACATGGTCAACACACATAGACACAGTAGTAAAGAAAGCGAAGCAGCGCCTCTACCACCTGAGACAGTTAAGGAAGTTCAGAGTATCGGGGAAGATACTCCAGTCCTTCTACTCAGGAGCTGTAGAGAGCATCTTGACCGGAAACATCACTGCCTGGTATGGGAACAGCACGGCACAGGACAAGAAGGCCCTACAGAGAGTGGTGCGCTCAGCCGAGCGTACCACGGGTATTGCGCTACCTCCCCTGCAGGCTCTATACAACAAGAGGTGCAAATCCAGAGCCTGCAGGATAATGAAAGACCCCCACCACCCCAATAACAGCCTGTTCCAGCTGCTGAGGTCAGGCAGACGCCTGCGAACTCCAGCTACTAGGACGGAGAGGCTTAGGCTAAGCTTCTTCCCCCAGGCCATCAGAGCCTTGAACAATGAACATTGAGAGACACAGAAACTGAACTATCCACACACAAGCACATACACGACACGCACGCTGAGCACGCTCACACACTAGCAGCCACTTTAACACTCATGCCGCACACACGCACACTTATGGCCAGAGGAAAGGCCACTTAAAGTAGTATAACATCAGGAACAGTGTATTGCACTACTAAAGCTACCTAGCATGTCCTATATGCTCTGTAAATACTAATGTACAGATACCGAGATGGCACACCATGTACCTGTTTATTGCACTGTTTTATTGGATTCTATTAATATGTTGTACCACTGTATTTTATTGGATTCTATTATATGTTGTACCACTGTATTGCACATCGTCGCGGGCAAGACCAGCCGCATTTCATTGTATACCTGTATGCCGTGACAATTAAAACTCTTGACTTGACTTGACTTGAACAGGGGTTCAAAGATAACTTCACATTTATTGGCTATTAGTTTCTTAATTATATCGCTTCATGCATCAGGCATATCCAGGCAGGCTCCGTGTGTTGTTGACGTGTGGACATCCTAGTCTAGTGTGTGTGACATCATCAACTGTCGACGGCAACTCAGACGGGGAGGGGCTGTCTCTCTCTCTCTCTCTCTCTCTCTCTCTCTCTCTCTCTCTCTCTCTCTCTCTCTCTCTCTGTTCAATGATTTAAAGTGGCCAAACGTTACAATATAAATAACGTTTATATAAATAAATCATTAAGTCTGCTATAAGCCATTATCCCTTTGTGTATGATTATTATTGTCTCACAGTAGTGTGTATACATTGTGTGTGTGTTTTTAGCTAAAGTGGATAGAAAGGACAGTTTATGCAAAAGTATTCTTAGGCACCCAAGAGTTTTTATATAAATTGTCTTACAGTAAATTATTTTATTTTTAATAATAATATAAGCTGCATATAAGGAATACAACCAAATCCTCTGTCATACCATAAAATTGTATCATTATTTTGCATCGTGTTGAATCGCATCGTATCGCCCCGAATCGTATTATGTTGAATTAAATCGTATCGAATCGTATCGTATCTCAACAGGGGGTGAATCGTATCGCATCGCATCGCCCGGTGCTTCAAATGTATCGTTAATGTATCGTATCGTTGGCACCGTATCGAGATGCGCATCGCATCGGCCTTGTGATGGAGATGCACATCCCTAGTGTATACGGGCATCTTTTGGCCAATCCAGAAGGTTGGTAAGCTTGATGTGGGATCTAGCATCAGTAATTGAGTGTTTATGTCTCTGATGTCCTTTCCAGGAGAGTGACGGGGAGAAGAGCGATGACAACTTGGTAGTAGATGTCTCCATTGAAGTAAGATATATTGTTCAGATAAACTGTTACAAACACGTCCACAGACAGTTGCATGTTTTTACTGAGGGGATAAAAGCGTCAGCTAGATTACTAAATGTAAACGTTAATCCAGTGATATGAGAAGGCTTGAGAAGTGATAATGTTACTCAGATAATTTGTGTAGAAAGTCACAAGTTGTCATAACTTTCACCTTAAAGGGTAACTATTTTACTATTTCTTTCACTATTTGGGCACTTTTACACAATTCCTGTGAGTCTATGGAACACCTCTGTAATATATATATATTTTTTTATTCATTGTTTTGTATTTCTAATCAAGTCCTCAAAAACAGCATTTTTCTACCTCAAGATCTCGAGCCGTTTTGAGCCTGGGCTCCTAAACCACTGTGTGCAGCTCATCATGTACCTCGCCATTATCATGCAGCGGTGTCTCTCTGACATCACAAATCATCACATTTTCAGATGACTCAGTTCAGTGAGGGTGAATATTGTGAGAGGATAATTGGAAGAATGCGCCAATATGAGAATTAGAGATATAGATCATATTAATATAAGTTCACATAGCTAGGAAACAATGCTAAACACTCAAAAAGGCCATTTATAAGATAGTTCCCCTTTAAAATGTGTTTATAAACCTACCCCTGACCCTCACCTTAACCACTCCCACTACATACAATTAAAAAATGTATGTACAAATGTTCTTCTGGGCTGTGGGATCTAGCGTCTACCTTTCCCCATCTGACACAGGATCCAATCTCGCCAAGAGGAAGTCCCGCCCACTCCCCTCATGAGAACGGATTGGACAAGAGTCGTCTGTTGAAGAAAGACCAACCCCTCAGTCCCTCCTCTGTTGCCTCCTCCAGTAGCACCCCTTCCTCCAAATCCAAAGAGGTTAACATGGTGAGTCCACAGTAGTTCAGCCATGGTCTTTTTTCTCATCTTTCTTTGCCATACCGGTTCCTGCTGTAGGTGGGCTGATAAACCCAACCCTAACCAAACCATAACCTTGTGACACGCCCACTCCTTTCAACTTTATTGTCCCTAAACCTAATCCTAGCACTTCTTTATTGTCCCTAATCCTAATCCTAGTACTTCTTTATTGTCCCTAATCCTAGCACTTCTTTATTGTCTCTAATCCTACCACTTTCTTATTGTCCCTAATCCTAGCACTTCTTCATTGTCCCTAATCCTAATCATATCAGTTCTTTATTGTCCCTAATTCTAATCCTAGCACTTCTTTATTGTCTCTAATCCTACCACTTTCTTATTGTCCCTAATCCTAGCACTTCTTCATTGTCCCTAATCCTAATCATATCAGTTCTTTATTGTCCCTAATTCTAATCCTAGCACTTCTTTATTGTCCCTAATCCTAGCACTTCTTTATTGTCCCTAATCCTAGCACTTCTTTATTGTCCCTAATCCTAGCATGCATTTATTGTCCCTAATCCTAGCATGCCTTTATTGTCCCTAATCCTAATTTTAGCACTTATTTATTGTCCTTATACCTAATCCTAGCACTTGTTTATTGTCCCTAATCCTACCACTTCTTTATTGTCCCTAATCCTAACTCTAATTCTAGCACGTCTTTGTTTTTAGGCTAATTAGTTATTAGATTAGATTCAAATGTATCGTCATTAAACAGCAGAAGTACAGTATAACGAAAAATAAATTGTCATCTAACCAGAGTGCAAAGGTAACAGGTGCAATAAGCAATATACTATGTACAAGTGATTAAATATATAACAAGTTACTGAGTAATATATACTAAACCGACTCGCTGACAGAGTGATGCAGGTATAATATACTATGGTAGTAAGCCATACCGGTCAGTGGTATAACTAGTAAGAGTGGTATGGGATAAATATACAGATATAGATATAATACAGGTATGTATACAGATCAATCAATGAACATAGATCAATAGAGCTTGTTGCCTTTTGAAGTACATTTTTTAATAACAATGCCCCTGTTTTTCAATACATTACGATATTTAAATCTGAAAATATGTGTTGCAAGCTGTATTTAATTATTTTATCATACCATACAATGGGAAGGTATGGCTTCCTGGGTGAGAGCTTGTAAGGGTAGGGGAGAGTAGGAAGAGTAGATGAGAGCTCATAAGGGTTGGAGAGAGTAGATGAGAGCTCATAAGGGTTGGAGAGAGTAGGTGAGAGCTCATAAGGGTTGCAGAGAGTAGGTGAGAGCTCATAAGGGTTGGAGAGAGTAGGTGAGAGCTCATAAGGGTTGGAGAGAGTAGATGAGAGCTCATAAGGGTTGGAGAGAGTAGATGAGAGCTCATAAGGGTTGGAGAGAGTAGGTGAGAGCTCATAAGGGTTGGAGAGAGTAGTTGAGAGCTCATAAGGGTTGGAGAGAGTAGTTGAGAGCTCATAAGGGTTGGAGAGAGTAGGTGAGAGCTCATAAGGGTTGGAGAGATTAGATGAGAGCTCATAAGGGAAGGAGAGAGTAGGTGAGAGCTCATAAGGGTTGGAGAGAGTAGGTGAGAGCTCATAAGGGTTGGAGAGAGTAGATGAGAGCTCATAAGGGTTGGAGAGAGTAGATGAGAGCTCATAAGGGTTGGAGAGATTAGATGAGAGCTCATAAGGGTTGGAGAGAGTAGTTGAGAGCTCATAAGGGTTGGAGAGAGTAGATGAGAGCTCATAAGGGAAGGAGAGAGTAGATGAGAGCTCATAAGGGTTGGAGAGAGTAGTTGAGAGCTCATAAGGGTTGGAGAGAGTAGATGAGAGCTCATAAGGGAAGGAGAGAGTAGATGAGAGCTCATAAGGGTTGGAGAGAGTAGATGAGAGCTCATAAGGGTTGGAGAGAGTAGATGAGAGCTCATAAGGGTTGGAGAGAGTAGATGAGAGCTCATACGGGTTGGAGAGAGTAGGTGAGAGCTCATAAGGGTTGCAGAGAGTAGATGAGAGCTCATAAGGGTTGGAGAGAGTAGATGAGAGCTCATAAGGGTTGGAGAGAGTAGATGAGAGCTCATAAGGGTTGGAGAGAGTAGATGAGAGCTCATAAGGGTTGGAGAGAGTAGGTGAGAGCTCATAAGGGTTGGAGAGAGTAGGTGAGAGCTCATAAGAGTAGGAAGGGAGCGCTGTGTTGAAAAAATAAATGAAATGACACCGGCCTCATACTTTATTGAGAACATTTGTTTTGTTTCTTAGAACGAGAAGTCCAGTACGCCCGTGTCCAAGTCCAGCACCAGCACCCCCACCCCACACTCTGATGCCCCCAGTACCACCCCCACCCCTGGCCTAAGGACCACGCCTGCAAAGCCAACGGGAATGGAGGCACTGGGTGAGGTTCAACGACATGTGTTTACATGTTTACATGCACATTAATGACATTATATTACATTAAAATGTATTGTCATCAAACAGCACAACTATAGTACAACTAAAAGAGGTTTGGCATCCAACCAGAGTGCAAATGTAACAGTAAAGTGCAAAAGTAATATACAATGTACAGGTGATTCGACTGGGTATAAAATAAATTAGTACTACTGAGTAATAGTGCTAATCAGATGTATGTACAGGGTTGTAGTATTAATATGTACAGTGATACTGTGAGAATGGGTTTTAAGCAGAGCCCAATCGCTGAACACGGGAGAAGAGAGAATGGAGCGTTTCAGGATATTTAATAGTATTCCCCAAGCAGACAAGAGTTACATCCAGAAATGTACAACATACGGAAGGAATGAAGGAATGTTAGACCAGGAAATAATCACACAAGAGTGTCTAGCAGGTCTTCGGACTGAGGTGTCGTACCTAGGTAATGATAATAACACCACAACGACTTCTGGTCAGCATCCTCCGGTAGAAGTAGGGTCTTGGTGATCAGGGAATGGGATACAGCTGTGAAGAGTGAGGTGCCTGGCAGCGTGTGAATCAGGAGATGAGGTGCAGCTGAGTTGAGTGACAGGGGGTGAAGGAGTGCTGACCATATATGGGCGTGAAGCCTCCGTGGTGGATGGAAGGGAGGATGAAGAGGAGTGAGGAAGGTGTGTGGTGAATGTGAAGGGGGGATGAGGAGGAGTGAAGAATGCTCTTGCTGTGATTATGACAGGACCCCCCCCTCTACGGGCGCCCCCTGGCGGCCCAGGCTTGTCAGGGTTGGCCCGATGGAAATCCCGGACGAGGTCCGGGTCCAGGATCATCTGGCGGGAGATCCAGCTGCGCTCCTCTGGGCCGTAGCCCTCCCAGTCGACCAGGTACTGGTAGCCGCGGCCGCCGCGCCGCACGCCCAGCAACTGCCGGACAATGTAGGCCGGGTGGTCGTCGATGACCAGCGGAGGGGGAGGCTCTGGAGCAGTGGGAGACAGGGGACTGGAGACCACCGGCTTCAGCTGGGAGACATGGAAAGAGGGGTGAATCCGCATATGGGAGGGGAGCTGGAGTCTGACGACTGAGGGGTTGATGAGGGACAGAATCGTGTAGGGACCAACGAAACGGGGGGTTAGTTTACGGGAAACAGACTTGAGCGGCAGGTCCAGAGACGAGAGCTATACCATCTGACCTGGTTGATAGTCGGGAGCCGGGGTCCGGTGGCGGTCGGCGACGCGACGGTTCTGGTCCGTGGAGCGGAGAAGCGCGGCCCTCGTGTCCTCCCAAATCCTCCTGCAGCGGCGAAGGTGGTCCTGTACCGATGGAACAGCGATCTCCTCCTCCTGGTCAGGGAACAGCGGGGGTTGGTAGCGGTCTCTGAAGCAGAGGGGAGTTTGGGGAGAGCAACAAAGTGCACGGCCTTCGAGAAACGGTCAACAATAGTGAGAATAATTGTGTTACCGTGTGAGGGAGGAAGGCCGGTGACGAAGTCCAGGGCGACGTGCGACCAGGGCCGACCGGGAACAGGGAGCGGACGGAGGAGCCCGGCGGGTTGTCGGTGGGAAGCCTTTCCACGAGCACAGACGGTGCATGCAAGGACGAAGGCACGGGTGTCCTCCCTCATGGAGACCCACCAGAAGTGCCGCTTCAGCAGGGACAGGGTACGGTCGATCCCAGGATGACAGGCGAACCGGGAAGCGTGAACCCACTGGAGCACCTGGGAGCGAACGAGGTCGGGACAAAAAGCCGGTTAGGTGGGCCGTTACCTGGGTCCGACTGGACGCGCTGAGCCTCCCTGACGATGGACTGGATCTCCCAGGTGGCGGCGGCCACCAAGCAGGAGGAGGAGAGGATGGTGTCAGGGTGTGCGGGACCCTCTTCGGGGACAAACTGCCGGGAGAGAGCGTCCGGCTTGGTGTTCTTGGAGCCTGGCCTGTAGGTCAGGGTGAAGTTAAACCTGGCGAAGAACAGCGCCCAGCGGGCCTGGCGGGAGTTCAGGCGCTTGGCCGTCTGGACGTAGGCGAGGTCTTTGTGGTCCATCCAGACCAGGAAGGGGATCTCTGAGCCTTCCAGCCAGTGCCTCCATTCCTCCAGGGCTAGTTTGACTGCCAGGAGCTCCAGGTTTCCGATGTCGTAGTTGACCTCAGCTGGGATCAGGCGGCGCGAGAAGAAGGCGCAGGGGTGCAGTTTCTGGTCGAGAGCGGAGCGTTGGGAAAGGACCGCCCCTACTCCGGTACTAGAGGCGTCCAACTCTACCACGGACTGGCGGGACGCGTCCGGCTGGACGAGGATGGGTGCGGAGGTGAAGCGCCAGCGCAGCTCGGCGAAGGCGGAGTCCACTCTGTCAGACCAGGCGAAGGGCACGGAAGGCGAGGTGAGTTGGGTGAGGGGTGCAGTGACCCGGCTGTAGTCCCTGATGAAGCGCCGGTAGAAGTTAGCAAACCCCAGGAAGCGTTGGAGCTGCTTGACGTTGGTGGGCCGGGGCCAGTCGGACACCGCCTTGATCTTCTCGGGGTCCCCCCGGATCTTGCCGCCCTCGATGATGTAGCCGAGGAACCCGATGGAGGAGACGTGGAACTCACACTCCGCCTTGACGAACAGCTTGTTCTCCAGAAGGCGTTGGAGGACCCGGCGGACATGCTGGACGTGCTCCTCCATGGAGCGGGAAAAAATCTGAATGTCATCCAAATAAACAAAAACGGAGCGATTAAGGACATCACGGAGAACGTCATTGACAAGGGCCTGGAAGACAGCAGGGGCGTTGGTCAGCCCAAAGGGCATTACCTTGTACTCGAAGTGACCGAGCGGGGTCTTAAAGGCCGTCTTCCATTGGCCCCCTCCCGGATGCGGACAAGGTGATAGGCATTCCTGAGGTCCAGCTTTGTGAAGACGGTGGCACCTTGCAGGGGCTCAAAAGCAGAATTAATCAAAGGCAGGGGGTACTTTTATTTATTTATTTTTAACAATTTTTATTTGCATACTGAATCACAGACATACAAACAACAACATCCTTGAATGTTAATCTCACATCGGTTGGTCTTCCAGGTACATAATACAGAGACGTAATGTACATCGTCCTTATACAGGCCTAAACAATAAAGAAAAAAGGTACAATACCTGCAGAAAAATAAATAAAAATACTGAATAAGGCAATAATGTGCGTCCAGTGACCCTCCTTGAACCTCTTTCCTCCCTTATCCTTCGCCCTCTTTATCTTTTTTTTCTTTTTTTTCTAACTCCATTTTCCTTTGTGTTTTGATTCCCAAACATACCCACAACCTCATCCTTGAATATTCATCTCACATCCGTTGGTCTTCCAGGTACATAATTCAAAGACGGCATGTATATCCTCCTTAAACAGGCATAAACAATAAAGAAAAAAACTATAGTACCTATTCAAAAATAAAGATGTTGGCTAAGGCTAAAATGTGCGAAAATGTCCCTCCTTGAACCTCTTTCCTCCCTTATCTTTCGCCCTCTTTATTCTTTTTTAAACTCAATTTTACTTTGTATTTTGATTTACATACATACAAACCACATCATCCTTGAATATTAATCCCACATCAGTTGGTCTTCCAGGCACATAATACAAAGACTGAGTGTATATCGCCCTTAAACAGTCATACAAAAATTATAATACCCACTCAAAAAAATTAAATACTGACTAAGGCAAAAGTGTGCGACATGGGTCCAGTGATCCTCCTTGAACTTCTTTCCTCCCTTATCCTTCGCCCTTTCTATTTTTTTTTTAAACTCAATTTTTCTTTGCATTTTGATTCACCCACATACAAACAACATCATCCCTGAATATTAATCTCACATCAGTTGGTCTTCCCAGCACATAATACAAAGACGGAACGTACATCGCCCTTAAACAGGCATAGACAATAAAGAAAAAATTATAATACCCTCAAAAAAAAATTAAAGTACTGACTAAGGTAAAGTGTGTGACACGGGTTCAATGACCCTCCTCGAACCTCTTTCCTCCCTCATCCTTCGCCTTCTTGTGTTGCATTCGCTTCTCCCTCTGTGATGTCGTTCCCGTCCCCCTTATAGTCCTCCCACTTTCCCCATCTTTCCCCAAATGTCTCCTCCTGTAGCCTCAGCATGTGCGTTATCCTCTCCATATCCTGTATCTCCTCTACTATTCCTTCCCATTGTGTTATTGTCCGTGGGTCTTCCTTGTACCACTGCCTCGTTATTGCTTTTCTGGCCGATATCAGCATTATCTTTATTAAATATTTGTCTCCCCCTTGTATACTGTTGAAAGCCTACGGGTGTCTCTATCTATCTCAAATCACCTACTCGAGATAGAACCCTGTGGCCGCCCGATATACCCCAGCGAGGTGCTAAACTCGCCAAGTTCTCGGGTCAATTACTATTCCTAATCACGCTTACTTCATAGTCACTAGTTAGTTATATCCAGTTGATATGAAATATAAGCGTAGAAGAGTTGTTAACCTCTTCTTTGTTTGTAATAAACCGAATGTATGTCTGGGAGAACTCCTTGCCTATAATAATAATAATTATATCATCATTATCATTATCATCACCATCATCATCATTTTAGGAAACGCCTATAATGCTAATCATTTGTAAGCCTGATGATATTACTACTCTTTTAATAAGTATTACTACTGCTAATAGTGTAACATTAGCGTAATAACATTAATTAACATTAATCAGTTCGACAGGTCCATCAATCCGTGGCCCAATCGTCAGGCCCTGCAGTGGCCAGACTCTCAGTTTCCCACAAACCCAATGGAGCCTGTCGAACACAGAGATACCGGCGCTTGCAAACAACAAATAGTGATATATATATATATATTATATTCTTTATATAACTTTAGCTAAAGGCAGTAACCAGCAATTGATTTAATCTGCATGGCTTCCAGAATATAGCTATACCGTGTTACCTCAGATGAGAGCAGGGCGCGGCCAGCGTCGTGACACATTGTGATAAAGCAGCTCAATGAAAGCAGTCCACGAATTGGTAAAAAGTATTTTAACAAAGTTGGTTTAATTAGAAAAAGTAAGTTACAAAGATTCTGTCTTGGAAATGTCCAATCCAGTAAAAATAAGTATAAAACAAAACCATCTCCTACCATTGGTCCACAAATACAGCCATGTCATTTTACCAGCCAATCAACACATAATTCAGTAAGGATGAAACCTCCTCCCCTTCTAGTCGTCACAGTAACTGGAGAAGTAACAGATTACTTTGTGTTGGGAAAAACCCTATGTCTTCATCTGTATCTAGACTAGTAGAGGCCCACAAGGTCATAGGCACATTCCAGCAGTATTGAATGAAACAATTGCCTTGCTGTAATATACAATACATGGTCCTTCTAGCATGAATAGCCTATACGCTTATATATATATATATATATATATATATATATATATATATATATATATACAGATATATATACATAATCATTTACATCATAATCATAATAGTACATCATACATGTGGTTTTTAAAGTGTATAATGGCTCTCTCTTCTGACAGGGCAGGCAAGGGTTAAAATGTGCCACCCTGCTCTTAGCTTCTTGGAGTGGAATCTTTCAAGACCGCATATAGAGGAAGCACATTCCTACCCACTCTAACAGAGAACGGACTCTGAGCAGCCCCCTGCATTATCAAATTATCATTGTCTCCTTTACTAGCAATGCCTATATATAGTTTATATAGTTATACAGGTTACATAAGTAGGAGGAAGAATACAAAAAGACTTTCGTCATAAATCAGACTTTCAGTGCGCATTTGGTGCTTAGATCAGAGGCCTACTTGTCCTGTTATAATATGCTTAAATTTAAAACAGATATATACAATAAACATATGCTTAATCTTTTACATCATACAAGTGACAGAGAGAACAGGATGTCAAAATAAAAGGGTCACTTCATGGCTCCTCAACATATACCCTCGTGCGTCAAGTCCCCTAAGTATAGCACCAGGCCCGTCTGGGGTATCCCGTATTCTATTATTCTGGTTATTGCCTCCCCTATCTCCTCCCAATACCCCTTCAGCTTCTGACATCCCCAGAATACGTGTGTGTGATTTGCCCCCTCCTTCCCACACATCCTCCAGCATGTATTTTGTGCTGGTGCATACTTTCCCTTCAACTCCGGGGTTATAAAGAACCTGATTATGTTCTTCCATCCAAATTCCTTCCATACCCTTGACCCCGTTGTTGAGTGCTGCACCTCGCATATGTTGTCCCATTCCATCTCTGTGATTTCTATCTCTAGTTCCCTCTCCCATTTCTCTTTTATATAGTTGGTTGTGTGTCCCTTGCTGGCCATTATAGCCCGGTACAGTGCTGATATTAGCCTTCGTTTCCCCCCTTCGTACGCCCTTACTATCATCCTAATTATTCCATTCTGTTCCTCATCTTTGTCCCCTCTTATTTCTTTGTTGTAGTAATCTCTAATCTGTAGATACCTGAAGTGGTCCCTGTTTTCTAATCCAAATTTCTCCTTCAGTTGTTGTAGGGCCTGCATTTCCCCCTTCTCTATCATTTTGCATATCGCTGTTGCCCCCCCCCCCCCCTTTCTCACCTCCTGAATCCATGGTCCATCCTCCCTGGCTCGAACCTCTTGTCGTGTGTTACCCATCTCAGAACCCCTGACTGCTTCCCCAACTTGTGTGTTTTTACTACTCTGTTCCATATAATCAAAGTGCACTTGGTGATTGGATCTAACAGTTCCTCTTTTTCCTTGAATAGTTCCCTATCTCCTACCAGAACCTGTACTTTGTACCCCCCCCCTTCTTTTTCAATGTCTTTCCATCTAGCCTCATAGTTGTCGTTGCACCAGCACGCCACTGCTCAGCTGTGCTGCATAATAATAGTTTGTAGGCTGGGTACTGCCATTCCCCCCTTCTCCTTTGGTAGTTGTAGCGTTTTATATCTGACCCGTGGTCTTCTCCCTGCCCATATGAACCTCGACACCAGTCTGTCCCACTCCCTGAATTGGTTCTGTGGTATCTGTATGGGTAGAGACTGAAACAGGTATAGTAACCTTGGTAGTATGTTCATCTTAATAACCTCTATCCTTGAGTTGAAGTCCAGGGGCATTACTGTCCATCTCTCTAAGTCTCTCTTGATGTTCTGATTGATCTGTGTATAATTAGCCTCAAACAACTTCCCAACCCCTCTCGTGATGTTTACCCCTAGGTATTTAATCTTGTCCATGTCCCACCTTATCCCGTAGTCCTCCCTAATTTCTGTCGTTGGAGTATAGTTCCACGCTAAGGTCTGTGTCTTTGTCACGTTTAGCTTGTATCCTGAGTAGTGGCCATATTCCTTCAGTAGATCCATCAGTGCCGGGAAGCTCGTATCTGGTTGTCTCATGTATACTATCACGTCGTCCACAAATAGGCCTAATTTGTGTTCCGTCCCCCTTATCTCTATCCCCTTGATGTCCTCGGTCTGTCTGATCAGTTGTGCCAGTGGTTCTATGAAAACGTCGAAGAGCGTCGGCGATAGACAACATCCCTGTCTAGTGGCCCTCTCCAGTCTGATTCTATCCGTTAGGCTGCCATTCACCTTAATTCTCGCTGTCGGTTCCTGATATAGTGCCTTGACCGTCTTCATTGCCCTTTCGTTTAGTCTGAATTTCTCTAGTGCCTTATAACAAAATACCCATCTAACACTGTCGAATGCCTTTTCTGCATCTAGGCTAATCAGTACCGCACTCTCCCCCTGCTTCTCCTCCTCTATGTGTAATGTCTTTCTTACTTTGTCCTGCGTCTGTCTCCCTTTAATGAATCCAGTCTGATCTTCATCTATGATGTCTGGCATAAACATCTCGAATCTCTTTGATATTATTGATGTATACATCTTATAATCCACGTTGAGTATGGACACAGGTCTGAAACTACTACATAATTCTCTATCCTTCCCTTCTTTCGGTATTGTGGTGATTATGGCTTCCTTCCATGAGGGTGGCATTTTGCCCTCTTCCATCGTGTGTCTGAATGCCGCTCCTAACATGGGTGCTAGTTCTACTCTAAATGCCTTGTAGAATTCCGATGGGAATCCGTCGCTCCCCGGAGATTTGCTGTTCTTTGCTCTACTAATTGCCTCTTCCAGTTCCCGTTCTGTAATTATTTTATTTAATTCTTCATTCTGTTCTACCCCTATTGATAACTCTAGCTTCTCCAGAAAAGCGTCTATTTCCTCTTCTCCCGCTGCTATTGGTTGTGTGTATAGTGTCTTATAGTAATCTCTTAATGTCTTCTCTATTTCAGCTGGGTCTCTCAATATTTCGTTAGTCTTTGTATCTCTTATTGTGTGTATCGTGTTTAACTTCTGTTGCGTCCTGATTCTCCTAGCTAACAGTTTAGTTACGTCTGTACGTCTGTTTCATAAACCTCGCTTTCTTTTCTATTTCCGTCAATAATTCCCTATTTAGGGGGCGCCCTCGTGGCGCATACCATAGTGCCTTGCGCACCTACGTGGCCGACCCGGGTTCGATCCCAGCTCCCGTCGTTATTTGTCACATGTCCTCCCCACCTCTCCTCCTGTTCGCGCTCTCCTCTGTTGGTCCTGCGTGACCAATAAAGCTGTAAAAATGCTAAAAATAAAAATAAAAATCCCTATTTATCCTGGCCCTTACTTCTTTGATTTCCTGTTCTTTTGAGATCTGGTGCTTCCTCTCTAAATCCTTCAGCTTCCCTATCAGATTGTGATATGTCTCCGTTCTGGCTCTCTTCAGTAGTGCTGCTTTCTCCATAAATGTTCCCCTTATTACCGCCTTCAGTGTGTCCCATATAATGTTCGGGTCGACCTCCCCGTTGTCATTTTCCTCCTTATATCTGGCTATCTCCTCCTTAATTCCACTCTCCAACCCCTTATTATTCAATAGTCCCACATTCAGTCTCCAGACCGTGTTCCTCCGTCTTCCCTCCAGATCTACTGTCAGATATGTCGCACTGTGGTCTAATATGTCCGCTACCCCTATTCTGCATTCCTTTACCCTGTAGCTATCCCCCGTCATCATAAGGAAATAATCTATTCTCTAATATGTCGCGTGTGGATGTGAGTAGTGCATGTATTCCCTGTCCAAAGCGTGTATCCCCCTCCAAACGTCTGTAATTCCCATTTCTGCCATTTGTATATTCATATACCTACTGATTTGTGGTCTCCCTTTCCTAGTACTTGTAGTGTCCATGTCATGATTCAATACCACATTAAAATCCCCCGCACATATCAATATCCCTTCCAATTCCATTGCTATCATGTCATAAATGGTCTCAAATAAACATCTCTCACTCTCCGGGGGGGCATATACATTTACTAA
Organism: Notolepis coatsorum; assembly: GCF_963971535.1. Taxonomy (NCBI): domain Eukaryota; kingdom Metazoa; phylum Chordata; class Actinopteri; order Aulopiformes; family Paralepididae; genus Notolepis; species Notolepis coatsorum. The sequence goes on from NC_140174.1 coordinate 126,186,524, forward strand.
CGTAACCATCTGTCCCTCCATTTTCCCCTTCACCAGAACAAACCTCCCCTCCTTGTCCCTTATTTCTTTGACCATTTCAAATTTTACCGTGTTCTTGATTAATATGGCTACTTTTCTCCTCAGGGTCCGTTTAAAGGAACTATAATATGCATTCTCATATCCAAATCTTTTCAGTTTCTCGTGTTCCTGTGCTATAAGATGCGTCTCCTGCAAAAATACCACTTGCATCTCACCTTTTCTACATTTCATCATCACTTTACTCCTCTTTATCGGATTATTCATTCCATTTACGCTCAACGACATCATTTTTATACCTTTATTCCTTCTTTGTTCGTCTGTCAGTCCCACCCATGTCACATACAATTTTACCTTCGGTTGTAGCCTCTGCTCTCTTTACCGTGTACCCATAATAGTTAACAAAAAAGAAAACATAAACCCTACATAAAGTGCTCCCAAGGTGTTCGGGGGTTCCCTGTGTCCCCCCCTCTCCCCTGCTGGCGGGTGAAGAGTAACTGCTCTCTTAGTGAGAGGGCTCTCCCTAGCGGCGTGGGGCCCTGAAGCCCTGGCCCCCATCTTCTCACTATAATTGTCCAGCATTCGTGCTGTTTAGTGTGTTCGAGCTCCTGGTCAAAGTGCTCTATATGTCCTTCCTCCTGTCCAAAGATCCCCACCTCCTAGGTCTCTCTTAATGTGAGTCACACGTTCCATCGCCTCTCCTTCCACCCAGTCAAACGTGTGGTATCCTCTGTGCGCCCATGTATTATTTTTTTATTTTTTTATCTATTTCCTATGTGCTGCATATTTATCTTCTTAATTACTTCCATCTGTGATACTCGCAATGTGTGTTCATGTATGTGTTTCAGTAGGCATTATGCATTGTCTATAGCTGGGGCATGTCTGTTCGCCCCTGTAATTATCCTCATTCGTAAATTCTGCGGTCTCATTGTGTTTGTGTGTCTGTGTGTCCCCTCTGGGGCATCCCTCCTAGGCCTTCGCTGGAGCGACGGCTCCCTCTACCGGCCACTGTTGGTATACCCTCGTTTCATGTGTTGTTGCCTAATTATATTCTTACTTATTTACCTCTGCAGCGTTTGTAGTGTGTGTTCATGCATATGTTTCGTCAGTTCTTATACAGTGCTTCTATCTGGGCTGCTTATTCCATTCCTTGTGTCTGTACTCATCCCGTTCGTTTCCCCGTGTCTCCTCTCCTCCTTTCCGACTCCATCTCTCGCCTCCTCGTCTGCCTCCGCCCTCGGTCTGCCTCGGTTCACTCCGGCCCTCCTCTCTCTCCTCTCTCCGCTCCAGGACCTTGGTCTCCTACCCTGGTCCACCCGCGTGCCTTCTCCATTCTCCGTTGTAAGCTCAGCGTCGGCTCCACCTCGTTCCTCCCGTCTCCTTCCTCCGCTACCTCCATCCCCCTCCGTCTCATCTCATTCGCCGCCTCCAGCGCCGTTGCGTATGTCACGGTCCCTTCCTTACAGTGAATCTGTAGCGAGATCATGGGCGATTGTAACTTTATTCCGCTGTCCTTCAGAGTTCTCTAAAGCCCCGCGTAGGTCCGGTGTGTCATTGCCACCGCTGTTGAGTAGTCGTGGTCAAACTACAGCCTTTTCCCCTCGATCTCTATTTTCTTGCTCCACGCGGTTCTGAGTACCAGTTCCTTTACCTCGAATCTCAGAAAGTTAATAATCACCGCTCTCGGGGGTCTGCCCGCTTGCGGCTTCGGAGCAAGCGCCCTGTGGGCCCTCTGAATCTCCATCTTGTCCAGTCCTGTCTCTTTCAATTCCTTCTTGATAAGCGTTTCCACATATAGGGCCATCGATTCCCCTTCGACACCTTCCTTCAGTCCCCATAGTCTGATGTTATTTCTCCGTGATCTCCCTTCCATGTCCGACATCTTTGTCTTCATATTTTCTTGTTGTTGAATTGCTATCGTTAATACCTCGTGTATCTCCGTGTTCCACTCCTCTGCTTCCGCCATTCTTATTTCCAGCGCGGTTACACTCCTACCCTGCTCCGCCATCTTCTCATCGATCGCTTTGAGTCCTGTATTTATTTTACCTCTGAAATCCTCCTGTTCCTTCCTCAATTCCTCCCTTAACCTCCCGATATCGGTCCTTATCGTGTCCGTGCTTGTTTGTATATTCGCCATTGTCGCCAATATTCTGGCCTGCATGGTCACGGCCCAGCCTGGCATTCCCCTGTCGGTCGCAGCCGATCCTCCCCCTTCCTCCGCCTGTCCCCTCCCGTCCTCGTTTCGGGGGCTCTGTTCCTTCAAATTCACCTCTTCTCGTGAGTCCTCCATTTCTCTCTCCTTCGTATTTATTGTTTCCTCCTTGCTTCTCGTGTGCATCGTTATTTTTTATTTCTTTTCGGGTCCTTATTTATCAGTTTTTTTACTCATTTGACCAGGAGCTCCACTGCACGTGTGCTATCCGTCTGCTCTCATACCGGAAGTCCGGGGTACTTGTTCTTGATTGTGATGTTGTTGAGACCCCGATAGTCAATACAGGGGCGAAGGGAACGATCCTTCTTGGACACGAAAAAGAACCCTGCGCCGACAGGAGAGGAGGAGGGAGTAATAATGCCAGAGGCCAAGGACTCGTGGACATATTTCTCCATAGACTCCCTCTCTGGGCGTGAGAGGTTGAACAGGCGACTTGCGGGAAGCAGCGCTCTTGGGAGTAGATCAATAGCACAGTCATATTGGCGATGAGGAGGTAGGGAGAGAGCCTGTTGTTTGCTAAATACAGCCTCTAAATCATGGTAGACAGGAGGAATAGCAGACAGGTCAATGGGTTCGTTGGGAAGGCGAGAACCAGCGACCCCCAGTGGTGGCCGAGCTGATTGCAGGCAGGAGATGTGGCAGTGAGCGCTCCAACTTGTCACCAGGCCAGTAGGCCAGTTTATGACGGGGTTGTGTAGTTTTAGCCACGGCACGCCAAGGACAATGGGATTGTGGGTAGAGTTGGTGACATGGAAGCGGATACTCTCACTATGGTTCCCTGACAATAGGAGGCGGAGGGGTACAGTGTGGCGAGTTATTCACGTGAGCAACTTCCCGTTTAACCCGCGAGCGTCACAGGGTATTGGCAGGGTGTCGGTAGCAATGTGGTAGTGGGAAACAACCCCACCGTCGATGAGATTCTCGTCTGCACCTGAGTCGACCAGGGCGGACAGCGGGAGTGATTGGCCATTGAGACACAACGTGGCACTGAATTGCATGTTCGGACCGGAGCTGGGAGCAATATCAAGGCTCGAACAGACGCCCAGCGTCACTGCTGAGCTCCGTCGTTTGGGCGAATCGAACATGAAGCAACGGAGTGACCGAGTTGACCGCAATATAAACATGCCCCCGTCGCGAGCCTGTGATGGCGTTCGTTGGGAGGAAGGCGCGAGCGGTCTAGGTCCATGGGCTCAGGGGAACTACTTTCAGTGCGGACGGCGCGGGGAGAGCGAGTTGAGCTGGGCACAGGTGGGCGAGCGGCGTTAGCCCTCTATCGGCGGCGTTCACGAAGGCACATATCCAGTTTACTGGCTAAATGGATTAACTCGTCTAGGGAATCCGGCCTTCCTTTAGACGCCAGTTCATCTTTTAGAACGTCGCTCAGGCCTTGGTGGAAAGCCCCTCGTAGTGGCGTGTCACCCCAGTCGGACCCGGCTGCCAGGATATGGAATTCGATTGCGTATTCGCTCACACTGCGATTTCCTTGGCGGATTATGAATAAGCCGGCGGCTCTATCTGAGCCCCCCGGAGGGTGGTCGAAGACTTTGCGCATGTCGTCAATATATGCGGAATATGACTCGCAGAGGGGAGAATTATTGAAGTGGAGAGCGGTCGCCCATTCTAGCGCAGGACCCGTGAGCAGGGCCGACAGGTAAGCGATTTTAGACTTCTCACTTTGGAAAGTGTGTGACTGTTGCCCGAATACTAACGAACATTGAAAGATAAAGGCTCGACATTTGGAGACGCTCCCGTCATAACACTCCGGTGCGGGAACGTGGGGCTCTCTGTGCAGGGGCATCGCAGCCATGGGTGGGGTGTCTGGCGAGGCTTGCTGAGCCGTAACGTATGCCTCGAAACGGCCATATTGTCTGTCTCGCTCCGCAGAGCCGTGTGAGAGCGGTAAGCTGAGCAGTGACTGCATCTATTGAGTGGGCGAGTTGGTCCACCCGAGCGGTCTGGCCGTTGATGATACTCACGGATTGCCTTTGAAACTTCCTCCATTCCTCGATCTCGAGTATAGCTGGTTCTGACGTCATTGGTCATGGTGTTCTGTGAGAATGGGTTTTAAGCAGAGCCCAATCGCTGAACACAGGAGAAGAGAGAATGGAGCGTTTCAGGATGTTTAATAGTATTCCCCAAGCAGACAAGAGTTACATCCAGAAATGTACAACAGACAGGAATTGGGAATGTTCTTGGGGCAATGAGAGCAGGTGCACTCCAGTGCTACTGCGGACGGAAGACACAGGTCCGTGTCGAGAGAGTGAGCAGGAACTCCTTAGTATAGCTCCAGGGGTCCAGACAGGGGCTCACTGGAACGGAGGTCCTGGGCACAAGAGAAGGAATGTTAGAACAGGGAATAATCACACAAGAGTGTCTAGCAGGTCTTCGGACTGAGGTGTCGTACCTAGGTAATGATAATAACACCACGACGACTTCTGGTCAGCATCCTCCGGTAGAAGTAGGGTCTTGGTGATCAGGGAATGGGATACAGCTGTGAAGAGTGAGGTGCCTGGCAGCGTGTGAATCAGGAGATGAGGTGCAGCTGAGTTGAGTGACAGGGGGTGAAGGAGTGCTGACCATATATGGGCGTGAGGCCTCCGTGGTGGATGGAAGGGAGGATGAAGAGGAGTAAGGAAGGTGTGTGGTGAATGTGAAGGGGGGATGAGGAGGAGTGAAGAATGCTCTTGCTGTGATTATGACAGATACAGGTATAAAGACACTATGGTAGTAAGTCATTCTGACCAGCAGTGTAACTAGTAAGAGTAGGTAGGGGATATGTACAGATAGTATAGTATAGTATACTCTGGATACTGGCTAATATCCTGGTTAAGGTCAGTGACAAGATGCAGTGATAGGAATGAATGGTATATGAATTCTGATTGTCCTAATTACCAGTAAGCCTGTATAGTAAAGTAAACAGATTATAGCCAACGTTACGATGGAAACAGAACTCAAACACAGACTGCAAAGCCCAGCATTGAAGAGGATGAGGTGTCAATGAACGGATCAATGAATGTACTTAGTCAATTATAGACTTGGTTAAACACAGGTTTATTATACCCAAATAGGTACGAGTAGTAAATCAGAGTTATAGCGGATGACTCAAAGTATGGATACAGGCCGGACGTATCCATCAGAGAGTTCCAGAATCCAGTAAGACGCTGATCTATATAGTGGAGAGAGAGGAATTCTGGGTAGAGTGGCCCAGGATTGGATTGGAAGGGGGCCAGGAGGGGGAGGGGTGGTATCAGGTGAGACAAAAGGTGAATGAATGACTGAAAACTTTATTTAACAGATTGCAGAATGGGTACAATACAGTACGGCTCAATACACACAATTGTTAACACTTTCAGTGCCACGGACGACATAACTCGTTTTATCAGCCCCCCCGTTGAGTGCCCACGACGACAAATATTGCTTTATTGTTTTATTAGCGATCTGAATTCATATTTCATCAACCGAGTCTCCCGTTGGTACACCAGCCCCTACAGGAGTTCAGATTGGAAAAAAGCGCCCCCTATCGTCTATCCCTGTGTAACTGCAGGTCAGTCGCTTAGACTGACCTGGGATCTGTAGATCTCTGGGGGGGGAGCCAACTCGCTCCTTGTGCTGGCGAGGAGTCTGCTCAAGAGCGAGCGATCTGCTCGCGGGACGGAAATCAGCCTGGAATATATATTTACAGCAGCCAATAATCAATCAATAAGCGTGATCGATATTTGGAATGGCGATCAGGAATTGGAATAATCTTTTTGGAGAACATCTGATCTGAGGTAAGGAATCTATTTTACCAGTCTTGGGATAACCAGAGTTGTATTCGCTGAGATCTCAGCGTTTGCCCTATGTGTGATGTGGTTGTTTGGCTGTGATCGCTGATGAGGAAATAAGATAATCGATTTTTCAGCTCGCGTCTATAGCGTGCATACGTACACATATACTATCGATAATCTAGCGTTTATTTGAAAACGATTCATAAATAGGCCGAAAAATGACAACGTTTTTGTGTATTCTAGAATATTCCAGTAAATGTCTTTTATCATGGAATCTTTATATTTTCCTTGAAAACGAGGGCTTTTCAAAATGCTATAAAATGAAAATGAACCGATAAAAAAACAATCCGCTTTGACAATGTTGACTGCAAACGAGTCATTGATAAGCGACGGGCAGATTAGACACATAGCCATAATTTAAAACATAGATTAGGCGTTTTTAACGCTAACATTGAAGTGGATGGTGGCTTTCAACGGGGTAAATCAACGTTAATCAAAGGCACTGATAGTGTTAAGGGGATGCAGACCAGGGCCCCGTTCCCCGTACCTGGATAACTGAGTTAGCCGGATAATTTCCAGTCTAGTCTGACTTAAGCCGGACCTTTCCATTCCCCGACGCTCGATTGTCCAAATCACCATGACAACAGATCAAAAAGTTTGAGCCTGGTCGAGAGCAGGGTTAACTTCAGTTAGCCGGATGAACCATGGCCACGCCCCCGCAAATAAATGACAGCTCGCTTCCTGAAATGATTCTCACAGTCTAGAGATCCCATTTATACCATTCTGAATTATGTTTCTGTGCTTCGTTTTCCTAGAGGGGGCTTTTGAAATGTATAATAATAGAACTAAATGCTGATAATAAATCATATTGAGCCTATAGATTTACTTTGTCCTAAATAAAATAATGCACGTCATATACGGCGCTCGGAGTCGCGATACACGCTGCATGTGGTTATTTTAATAACGGCGCATTGCAAATGTGAATCCCGCGGGGATATTTTTAATGAATGAAACCTATCGGCCGTTTGGCTCTGATTAGTTTCATATATTCTCCGCTGTAGATTTGCTTAACGGAGCGCCCGGATTGTGTTTCATTCAAGCATAAAATTGAAGTGTCTATGCGTGGATTGTGGTTTTTGTGTGATATTGTAACTGGGATTAAAATGTCTGATGAGATGCGCTGTTTGACGGATTTGAGAAATTGAATGAGCCGTTGACGTCACATTAATGCATTTGAGAATAAAGAGATAAAACTTAATTCAAAAGAAAGAATATTCTAAACACGGGTCTCTCGTCCATTAATGGATAAACAATGAATATATCCCATCTGGCACAGTGGCGCAGCGGTAGTGCTCAATCCTGGCAACCGGGCCACCGGTGTTCGAAACCCCGCGTTTCCAATATAATTTTTTGGAATATAATATTAATGATTATACGCAAAAGTAGCCTAGTTTTAAGTTAAAATATTATAAATCTACATGCATTGAGGATGTCATTCTTTATATAGCTCTCAACGTGCACCAAATTGAATTATTCCTACATTGCAAAAAGAAGGAAAAGACTAGGAGAAGTGGGATTCGAACCCGGGCCGTCTGCGTGAAAGTCAAAACCACAAACCGTCACACCACAGTGCAGATAAGTAAAAGATCCACCATACATCAATCAATGGGTAAGAGAGCCGTATCCTTATTCTGTATAACAGTTTAACTAATTATTTTCGCTAGCAAGATCTCATTTGATTATTCAATCCATAAACCTACTGCCAGCAGGCAAGTTTAAAGAAATATAATCTGATTGATTGG
>NC_140174.1:126196819-126216819 GCF_963971535.1 Notolepis coatsorum
CACCAGGGTGTGGTGGAGAGGGTGGTTGGTATTGCCCATGATGGCCAGCAGCTTGCTCTGCGTGCGGCTCTCCACCACGGTCCCCAGTGGGTCCAGTCTCCTCCCCACCACTGAGCCAGCCTTCTTGACCAGCTTATCCAGCCGTCTGGTATCCCTGGCCGTGGTATTACCACCCCAACAGACAGCGGCGTAGAGAAGCACACTTGACACCACTGCCTGATAGAACATGAACAACATTTCCCCACACACATTAAAAGACCTGAGCCTCCTAAGGAAGAACAGCCGGCTCTGTCCTTTCTTGTAGAGCGCTTCCGCGTTAGCAGCCCAGGCCAGCTCATCGTCTAGGTGCACGCCTAAATATTTGTATGTCTGCACCGTCGCAATGTTGTTTCCCCGTATGCTGACTGGTTGCAGAGGTGGTTTCGACCTGCGGAAATCCAGTACCATCTCCTTGGTCTTTTTTGCGTTCAGGAGAAGGCCGTTCCGTTCGCTCCAGTCGCTGAAGGCTCCCACCTGGTCCCTGTACTCTCCCTCCTGTCCCTTCCTCACACACGCCTCACACATGAAGTAGTTCTGGAAGTATCTAGGGGACCTTTGGTTTATAATATTGTGCACTATGTTCAGTCTGAGCTGGGTAACTCTGGCCTCCACAGGAAGCCAGTTTAGCTCCTGGAAGTGACTCCTCCCTATGTGGGTGCGAGGGCCAAGACCCATTACCACCCTTACTAGCTTATTTTGGGAAACCTGAAGCTTCTTTTTTATGTTCACTGTCAGGCCCTCGAACCACGATACGCTATCATAGTCAAAGTGGCAGAGTACTAGGCTATTTGCTAGTAGCCTGAGGCTATCTCTGCCAAGGAGGTTGGCTTTCCTAGCTAGGTACCTGGTGCGGGCGTTGACTTTGCCCAGTACTTGGGAGGCCATAGCCTCCCCATCTAGGCTCCCGTCTATCATACAGCCTAGATACTTCGCTTTCTTTTGCTGTTTTAGGGTTACAGCTCCTAGCTGGATATTAAACTCCCGTGCTTTCCTGAGCTTGGGCTTGGAGGCTAATAGTACTGCCTCTGTCTTACCTAGGTGAAGAGAAAGCCTGTTGTCCGAAAGCCACCTGCTGACCCCTGCAAGTTCTTCACCTAGCATCTGTTCTAGTGTGTTCTGATCCTTGTGTGAGACTAGCAGGGCTGAGTCGTCTGCAAATAAAAACAAGTTACATGAGCATGCTGCTGACATGTCATTTATGTACAGTAAAAAAAGGAGAGGTCCTAGCACGCTTCCTTGTGGGACCCCACATACAATGGGCTTGGCCTCTGACATAGTGCCACTGACCTCAACCCGCTGCACCCTATCAGCAAGGTAGGAAGAGAATTATCTGACCACTGTCTCAGACATACCCAAGGCCTTAAGCTTGGAGAGCAGTATGTCATGGTTCACTGTGTCGAAAGCCTTCTGTAGGTCTAGAAGAACTAGCCCACACAGTTTACCTGAATCTATCTCCCTCCTGATACTGTCTGTAAGATAAAGAAGACATGTTTCAGTAGAGTAAGACTTCCTAAAGCCGGATTGGAGGTCATACAGGAGGTCATGGCTGCTTGCATATTCCTGGACTTGTTCATGGACTATCTTCTCTAGGACTTTGGATAACACACTTAAAATTGAGACTGGTCTATAATTGCTGGGGTCAGATTTGCTCCCTTTTTTATATATAGGGATGACTTTATCTATTACTCTATTCCGGAATTTTTTCCTTTGCCATTTCTCTGTCTTTCTTCCTCCCCTCTTCACCTGAGAACCTCACCTTTCCTCCTGCTACTACTACTGCTGTACACCTATCCCTCTCAACAATGTGCTTCCTACCTGTAACTGAGGGGTACAATTCCCTGACTGTATTGATAAGTATGGTATCATTAAACCACTACCGCTTTATGTACTTTAATTACTGGCCATACAGTACACGATATATGAATATGATGAACACTTCCCACAATGAAATCGGTTCCACACAAAGGTATAATCAAGTATTTAATGGAGCAAAGGGTACATAATATACTTTACATTATTCTTTGAATGCACTTGTAAGGCAAAGGAATATGCGTAGGCAAATCAATAATGAATGTCCATTCTCTGGTTACGCAGGAGGTAATTATACAACCTGAATCTTAGGGAATTATATCTATGGTACACTAGTAATATAGCAGGAGATACTGGAAGGGGTTCCCCCTGGTTGTAAGCCAGCAGGGGTAGAAGATCTGTCGGTAGTAGAACGTCTGGTCAACGATGACTAAGGAGACTCCAGGTACAGGAGCCGGTGCAATAGCCTCTTGATCCACAGACGAATACAGTTGTTCTCCGTGGACTGTAGCTCCACAGTGAAGAAAGCTAGTCGGCCTCAGGCTCTCTGAGGCGCCGACTCGACTTGACTCCTCGCGGGGTAAATCCAACACGTGCAGGCGTCAGCGATTATCCGCTCCATAAATCACAGGACCAAAGCAAATATATTCCAGCCGCAAAGGGCTATGTAGTCGTCGGGTAGATTAATCCAGTGTACATGTCCATACGGTTCTCGTCTAGGTCTCCTCGGGTGAAAGCGCCATGTGGTCAGCCCAGCCTGGATAAGAACTCTAGCTAATACGAGGAAGCGTTGGAGATGCTGGTCACTGTAGAACTTTAGCCGCACGATACACTATACACAAATAGACTATTATTGACTTAATAGAAATATGTCGCACTCGACGGTATAGCGCCAAACTCTGACAATTCAGTTATTAATTCGCACGCGGTCTCAATGCTCTATTCTGGGGCCAAACAGGCCATACTTCACCGCACGTTGTATCGTGGGTGAGGCTTCAACTTCTTGGGTAACATACTAAGGGGCTAAGGGGCTTCTATATTCACCTGCGCCGTATTTATACGCACGGTGAACAAACTAGTTCCAATCTCATTTCTGTCGCGTATCCCTGGGCAAGGCCGGGCATGTCCAGACACGTCTTGACGGTGACTTTGAACCTGACCCCGGAGGCCGGTCCCTGGCGCCGGTGGACCGCTGTCCAATAGGAGAATGAAATATTATGGTCTGGGCTAAAGGGATATTCCGTGTATATGTACAAGGAATATACGAGGGATATCAAACGATATACAAATACTATGCAATATATATCAATAAATAAATATATATATTCGGTTTAATCTGATCCTTTGTAACACTACCTATCCCCACACTTTCCTCCACCAGACCAGCTTCAAGCCATCCATACCAGTTTGGAAGCAATTCTGCAAACCTCTGCTACCCCCCCACAGCCACAAATATACCTATCACTGTACGTGGAGGCTTATGGAATCAATCAATCAGCCATCAGGAAAGCAGACTTCATTACTGCCTATGCCCATAGTCAAAACCTCCAGCTTATGGCTCTTACTGAGACCTGGATACCACACACACACTACCTCATCAGTGGTAGCTACACACACACACACGCACGCACGCACGCACACACGCACGCACGCACGCACGCACGCACGCACACACACACACACATTTGAAATGTTTATTTATGTCCACATAAACAGAAGTACAAGGAAGCCTCATACAAAGGACATAAACAATGCGAGTGCAATCAGAAAATTATGGAGAACACTCAGGTACAAGGCGCATGGGCGGCAGAATCATGGGTAAAGGTAACAGCGCCTCCTCCAAATTGAGCGGCTTCCTATAATTGCTGATACTGAGCAGTACCTGGCTAACTGCTTGGCCTTCCTTTTGGGGAGACCAGCTATTTGTAGGCCCCTCACAACCAACTTGTGCACATGCCCTAGGCTGCCAAAGATAAAAACTAGGAGTTTACATCTGTAGCCTAGCTGTGAGATGGTCTGCTGTAGCTGTTGGTATTTCACACACACACACACACACACACACACACACACACACACACACACACACACACACACACACACACACACACACACACACACACACACACACACACACACACACACACACACACACACTACCTCATCAGTGGTAGCTACACACTAAGAGCCTCTCTCTCTCTACAGGTGGGGTTTGATCATCATCATCACATCCGTGTCCCTGGACTTCCTCCCAACCTGCCGGGCATTCCTGCTGGAAAACCGTAGGTGATGATGAGTACACACAGTATGATGATGAGTACACACAGTATGATGATGAGTACACACAGTATGATGATGAGTACACACAGTATGATGAGGAGTACACACATTATGATGATGAGTACACACAGTGTGATGAGGAGTACACACAGTATGATGATGAGTACACACAGTGTGATGATGAGTACACACAGTGTGATGAGGAGTACACACAGTATGATGATGAGTACACACATTATGATGATGAGTACACACAGTATGATGATGAGTACACACAGTGTGATGATGAGTACACACAGTATGATGATGAGTACACACAGTATGATGATGAGGAGTACACACAGTATGATGATGAGTACACACAGTATGATGATGAGTACACACAGTATGATGAGGAGTACACACAGTATGATGATGAGTACACACAGTATGATGATGAGTAGTACACACAGTATGATGAGGAGTACACACAGTATGATGATGAATACACACAGTATGATGAGGAGTACACACAGTATGATGAGGAGTACACACGGTATGATGAGGAATACACACAGTATGATGATGAGTACACACAGTGTGATGATGAGTACACACAGTATGATGATGAGTACACACAGTGTGATGAGGAGTACACACAGTATGATGAGGAGTACACACAGTATGATGAGGAGTACACACAGTATGATGAGGAGTACACACAGTGTGATGAGGAGTACACACGTTATGATGATGAGTACACACATTATGATGATGAGTACACACAGTATGATGATGAGTACACACATTATGATGATGAGTACACACAGTATGATGATGAGTACACACATTATGATGATGAGTACACACAGTATGATGATGAGTACACACAGTATGATGATGAGTACACACAGTGTGATGAGGAATACACACAGTGTGATGAGGAGTACACACAGTATGATGATGAGGAGTACACACATTATGATGATGAGTACACACAGTGTGATGAGGAGTACACACAGTATGATGAGGAGTACACACAGTATGATGATGAGGAGTACACACAGTATGATGATGAGTACACACAGTATGATGAGGAGGAGTACACACAGTATGATGAGGAGTACACACAGTATGATGAGGAGTACACACAGTATGATGATGAGTACACACAGTATGATGAGGAGGAGTACACACAGTATGATGAGGAGTACACACGGTATGATGAGGAGTACACACAGTATGATGAGGAGTACACACAGTATGATGAGGAGTACACACAGTATGATGATGAGTACACACATTATGATGATGAGTACACACATTATGATGATGAGTACACACGGTATGATGATGAGTACACACAGTGTGATGAGGAGTACACACAGTATGATGATGAGTACACACAGTATGATGAGGAGTACACACAGTATGATGATGAGTACACACATTATGATGATGAGTACACACAGTGTGATGAGGAGTACACACAGTATGATGATGAGTACACACATTATGATGATGAGTACACACAGTATGATGAGGAGTACACACAGTGTGATGAGGAGTACACACGGTATGATGAGGAGTACACACAGTGTGATGAGGAGTACACACAGTATGATGAGGAGTACACACATTATGATGATGAGTACACACAGTGTGATGAGGAGTACACACAGTATGATGATGAGTACACACATTATGATGATGAGTACACACAGTGTGATGAGGAGTACACACAGTGTGATGAGGAATACACACAGTATGATGATGAGTACACACATTATGATGATGAGTACACACAGTATGATGAGGAATACACAGTATGATGAGGAGTACACACGTTATGATGAGGAGTACACACAGTATGATGAGGAGTACACACAGTGTGATGAGGAGTACACACAATATGATGATGAGTACACACAGTATGATGAGGAATACACACAGTATGATGATGAGTACACACATTATGATGATGAGTACACACAGTGTGATGAGGAGTACACACAGTATGATGAGGAGTACACACAGTATGATGAGGAATACACACAGTATGATGAGGAATACACACAGTATGATGAGGAGTACACACGTTATGATGAGGAGTACACACAGTATGATGAGGAATACACACAGTATGATGAGGAATACACACAGTATGATGAGGAGTACACACGGTATGATGAGGAATACACACAGTATGATGAGGAATACACACAGTATGATGAGGAGTACACACGGTATGATGAGGAGTACACACAGTATGATGAGGAGTACACACAGTATGATGAGGAATACACACAGTATGATGATGAGTACACACAGTATGATGAGGAGTACACACGGTATGATGAGGAGTACACACAGTATGATGAGGAGTACACACAGTATGATGAGGAATACACACAGTATGATGAGGAGTACACACAGTATGATGAGGAGTACTGATTCTGATACATATCACATTCTGATATATATTTTTTGTGTAAAATAAAATGAAACGAAAAATAAAAAATGTAAAGAGAAAAAAAATGTACTGGGACTGCCCACTAGTTAAGATATTCTGGAAAGAAGTGACCCAGCAATTATCAAATCTCTTAACTCTGAATATACCTGTACACCCCTCTGTATTACTGCTGAATGATGTTTTTGAGTGTGCAGTATCTATGCAGCTAAAGAGATTGGTTTTATCTGGTATCACAGTGGCTAAAAAGCTGATAGCATCACGATGGTTTCAACCTGAACAAATTTGCCGGAAGGTCTGGATTCTTACATATCTCGATGTGATTTATCTAGAAATATCTACAGCAAGAATTTTGGGTCTCAATGAATCCAAAATGTCAATGTGGTTAGAAGTGGTGGAGAGAATAAAAGCTAGCATATAATGGTAGGGTCTGGTTAGGAGCGAATGATAATGGATGGATTATCCATTGGGGGGTCCAGGGGGGGGGGGGGGGTGCGAGCAAGAGCATATGTGTGTAGGGTAATAGATAGCAGGTATTAGGGGTATATCTTGTATACGACATTTATCTAAATGGTGATTTCATTGGATGTGCACTGTTAATTAATGCTTGTATATCTAATCTTGTGTTGTCATGTTTGTTTATGTGTTTGTTTAAAAAATTATAAAAAAAAGAAAATACAAAAAAAAGAGAAAAAAAAAGAAAAGTAAAAGAAAAAAAAGCGAAGGTTCGAACCCATTATTTAAGATTTGAGTGCCAACGTAAGGAACGAAGGTCCGAACCTTGGAACGTTTGGGCTCAGCCCTATAGTGCACTGAGGCTGTGTGCTCCTGTGCCTCCAGCCCCTTCCCACTTCAAATATGTCAATAAAGGGGCGGCTACGTGGCGTAGTGGGCAAGGCGCTCGCCACGAATGACGGAGACGCTGGGCTTGCCTGTTCGAGCCCAGTGCTCCACATTGCTTTCAGTTTAGCTGGTCGTTCATACTAATACACATTGGCCGTATTAGGGGGAAGGAAACTGATGGGTGGGGATCGGGCGTTGTGGACAGCGACTCCTACAGGTCGGTTGGTGCGCCTGCGCAGTAGAATCAGGAAGTGTCGGGGGCAGCGTGAGCCTCCCACGCGTTACTCCTCGCCACTGAGAGATCGAGCTGCGCAGGTGAAAAGATGCGACTGCTGTTACCTCAAGTACCGGAGGGGACTTGTGCTATGTATGACTTAGTCCACATTGCAGCCGGCTTGTGGGAGGCAAGAAACAGCGTTCGTGACAGGGGAGGGTTGAATTGGATGATACGAAATTGGGATGGGAGAAAATATAGAAAATGGGAGAAAAAGTGGATACAAAAAATAAATTGTGCAGCGTTGCAAGTACATGTGACACAACACTCCCTCTTAGTGGCTGAAATAGAAAATTGCACTTCATGGATTCCACTCTGTTAAAATGATTTCAGTGACGTTTTCAACAGCAATGCATATATCTATAATAATAACATAATAATAACAGCCACATTACAAAAGTCGACTTGGACCCCAAACGATTATTATACATTTTGTATGACCCATCCCTGATTTCCACACTTCAAATGCTGGGAATAAAGACTTGGAAGTGCAATAGTAATATACAATGTACATGTTATTAAACTAGGTATATATAAATGAGTACTACTGAGTAATAGTGCTAATCAGATGTATGTACAGAGTTGTAGTATTAAGTACAGTGATTCAGGTATAAAGACATTATGGTACTAAGTCATACTGGCCAGCAGTGTAACTAGTAAGAGTAGGTAAGGGTATGTACAGATATAGATATAGTATCTGCAGATATGTAACAAGGATTATGTGAAGGTATGTACATAGAGGCATGGATATAGAGTATATATATAATATATATATTTATTTATATACAGCATTATTGTGCATGCTATCATACAGAGTTATATGGGTTATATGCAGGTGTATAAGTATGTATATAGAAGTAAGTAAGTAAGTAAGTAAACTTTATTTGTATAGCACCTTTCTCAGATAAAATCACAAAGTGCTTCACAGAAGTAAAACATAGCAACATAGAGATGAACGCACTACACATAAAACAATTCTGACACATGTGGCAATTCCAGGTGTAGGGGTGGCAGAATAAACAACACACAGACAGGTTGCAGTTCCCAAAATCATACTCTTTATTTTCTTAGTCAAATAATAACGGTTTGCTGTCGGCCGGGCGGCGTCTCCGCTCTGTGGCCTTTTGCCTTGCGCTGCTACGGGGGACTGAGAGGAGGCTCCTCGGCTCCATTAAGTCCCCCCTCTCCAACAGGCGCACCGCGCCGTGATTCGCTAATCAGGTAATCACTCTGATGGGTATTTAGTGACAGGTGCGTCCGGAAGCGGACGCCCAAACATGGGCAGCGCCCAGCCATTGGGTCGCCACATAGCGCCCATCAATCACCAAGCCCAGGGGTGGCTTGGGGTTGCCACAGTACCCCCCCTCCAGCTCCGACCGTCGGGGAAGAGCGTCCGACGCCCAACAGGCATCCTTCCTGGAGAGGGCGTCTGCGTTGCCATGCGCCACCCCTGACCTGTGAATGACAGAAAAGTTAAATGACTGTAACTCCAGAAACCATCGAGTCACCCTGGCATTGGTCCCCTTTGTCTTGGCCATCCAGACTAGGGGGGCGTGATCCGTCACCAGCGTGAAACGCCTCCCCAGCAGATAATAGCGGAGCGTCTCCAGTGCCCACTTAATTGCCAGACCTTCGCGCTCGTGTGGCAGCAGCTTCCTGCTCACATATAAAATCGGATGTTCCTCACCCTCCAGTTGCTGGGAGAGGACCGCTCCCAGTCCCACCTCTGATGCGTCTGTTTGTACCGTCATCTCCTTGTCGAAGTTCGGGGAGATCAGCACCGGTCCCGAACAGAGGGCAGTCTTGAGGTCCTCGAACGCCGCCTCCGCCTCCGGTGTCCACTTCACCGTGAACGGCCGCCGCGCCTGGGTCAGATCTGTGAGGGGAGCAGCGCGAGCAGCAAAGTTAGGGATAAACCTCCTATAATAGCTCGCTAGCCCATTAAATGTCCTGACCTGCTTCTTGGTTAAAGGGCGAGGCCACTCCCTTATTGCATCAATCTTCCTCTTCTGCGGTTTCACATTGCCCCGGCCTATTGTGAACCCCAGGTACTCTGCCTCTTCTAATCCCAGCCTGCATTTCTTTGGGTTGGCGGTGAGACCCGCCTCCCGGAGGGCCCCCAACACCGCTCTCACCTTTTGGAGGTGGGTGTCCCAATCTGACGAGTGGATGATAATGTCATCGAGATATGCGGCTGCATACCCCCGATGGGGCCGTAGTACTCTGTCCATCAGCCTCTGAAAGGTAGATGGCGCCCCATGCAGGCCAAACGGGAGAACTTTATAATGGAACAGCCCATCTGGGGTGGAGAAAGCCGTCTTCTCCCTTGAGGCGGGGGCCAGAGGGACTTGCCAATAACCCTTCGTTAGGTCTAGTGTCGTGATAAATCTGGCCAGGCCCAGTCTGTCAATGAGCTCATCCACTCTAGGCATGGGATAGGCGTCAAACTTTGAAATTTCATTAAGCTTCCTGAAATCATTACAGAACCTGGTTGTTGAGTCGGGTTTTGGCACTAAAACAATAGGACTGGACCACCCGCTATGAGACTCCTCAATTACTCCCATCTCCAGCATGACCCGCACTTCTCTTCTGACTGCCTCTCTTTTTGCCTCTGGGATACGATAGGGCTTCAGCTTTACCTTGTCTCCCGGGCTGGTAATGATGTGGTGCTGGGCCAATGTGGTGCGGCCCGGCGTGGCCGAGAACACGTCCCGGTTCTGTTGGACCAGCTCCCGAAGCTCCTGCCGTTGGGTCGGGGACAACTGTTCCCCGATGGGAACATCGGCCGCCTCTGCCACCTGCTGCGCAAAAGGGGGAAGAGGGGGGGGCGAGAGCAACACATCCCGGGCATGCCATTTCTTCAACAGGTTAACATGGTATAACTGTCGATGCTTCCTACGGTCGGGCTGGTGGACCTTGTAGTTGACGGGACCCACTTTCTCGATTATGTCGTAGGGTCCCTGCCATTTGGCTAGGAATTTGCACTCTGCTGTCGGTACCAGTACTAGGACTCGGTCCCCCACATTAAACTCCCGTGGCTGTGCGCCCCGGTCATAAATGCGCTTCTGTGCGTCTTGGGCCTGTTGCATGTGTTCTCTCACCACTGGCCAGAGCGCCTTCATCCTGTCTCTCATTACCTGCACATGCTCTATGAGAGACCGGTGGGGCGACGGCTGTTCCTCCCAAATCTCCTTTGCGATGTCCAGGAGACCCCGCGGCTTGCGGGCGTAGAGCAGCTCAAATGGCGAGAAGCCAGTGGAGGCCTGTGGGACCTCACGCACAGAGAACATCAGAAAGGGCAACAACTGATCCCAATTCTTCCCATCCTTCTCCATCACCTTCCTTAGCATGCTTTTCAGGGTCTTGTTAAAGCGCTCGCACAGTCCATCCGTCTGTGGATGGTATATGGAGGTTCGTAGCTGTTCCACTTTCATTAGTTTGCACATTTCTTTCATGACCCGCGACATAAAGCACGAGCCCTGATCCGTGAGAATAGAGTCGGCAATTCCCACCCGACTAAACAAATGAAAGAGCTCCCGTGCCACAATTTTGGCCGTCACCGTGCGTAACGGGATGGCTTCGGGGTAACGGGTAGCATAATCTATGATTACCAGTATATACTGGTGGCCTCGGGACGATTTAACTAGAGGGCCCACTACGTCGAGGGCAATTCTTGAGAATGGGGTCTCAATGATGGGCAGCGGGATCAGAGGACTTTTATATTGTACCTTTGGTGCTGCGCGTTGACACTCTGGGCAGCTCCGGCAATAGTCCTCTACCGCTCTCTTCATGCCCGGCCAATGGAAACGCGCCCTTATGCGCTCCATGGTTTTGTCCACGCCCAGGTGCGCTCCGAGGATATGTGAATGCGCCAGCTGGAGTACAGTGGGAATAAAGAACTTCGGTACCAGCAATAGATCCCTAACCTCATCATTCTTTTTTACAACTTGGTACAGCAATTGTCTTTTTATTGCAAAGTGAGGATATGGCAGGTTACTCACCCCCTCCACGGGATTTCCATCTATGGTCTTGATATTCGCCCGGGCCTGCGTTAGGTTTGGGTCTTCCAGCTGGGCCGTTCCGAACTGACCCGCCAGGTCCCTCCCCACCTCGTCCGCCTGGGGGAACTCCGCAAAGGGGTCCTCGTCACTGTTATCCGTCTCGGGGCCCGCTTGGGGCGCTGGCGCGTCGTCACCCACACCTGATGCCGTCTCTGTCTCACTCCCCGGTATATCCAGGGGTTCCGGCGCGTCGTCACCTACATCTGAGGCCGTCTCAGTCTCACTCCCCGTTACGTTCAGAGCACACACCTTCGGCTGACGTAACCCTTTCTTCTTCCTCGGTTTACCCGTAGAGGGTGGGGTGCGCGGGGAGATGACGGCTGAGCACAGCTGGCGATACAGGGGGCAGTCTCGACCAATCAGCAGCGCTACCGGCAGGTTAGGTATGACGCCGGCTGTCATCGAGCAGACCCCCTTGGTGGTTGTCAGGGTGATCGGCGCTGTAGTGTGCCAAATGGGGCTGAACCAGCGTTATGGCACTACCCGAGTCCAGGAGCGCTACGGCATCTTTGTCGTTGACGCGCACGGGTAAAAGTGTCGCCGATGTTTCCTTATGGGCCCAACAGGCTGCGCCATAGTTGCACGTCTTTCCGCGGGGGTCTGAAGCTGCCGCCGATGGCATGGACACATCCCGGCCTGGGCAGTTCCACGAGAGATGCCCGGGCTCGCCGCAGTCGTAGCAGCGTCTTTGGTCCTGGTCGAACAGCGGTCTTCTTCGGGGTAGTTCGGGCTCACCTGCGTTCCCTACCCGGCCCCTTGGGCTGGGCTCGTCGGGACCCCTCCTTGTTCTCGGCCGCTCTGGCTTTTCCCCTCGCCCCCCTTTGAGTAACTCCCGCGTTACCTGGTGGGCCTCCACAATATTCACCAGCTGCTCCATGGAGCGGGGGTCCGCTTGACTCGCCTGCTTCTTCGAGTCATAGGGGAGGGCTCGGACAAAGCGGTCCATAACAATCCGTTCCAAAACCGTGGGCCCTCCGGGGTCAGTCATTAGCCAGGCTCGGCTTGTGCGGACCAGGTTGTGCATCTGGGAGCGCGGGGAGGCCTGTGCGTCATACACCCAGTCATGGAACCGCTGCGCGCGGGACTGCAGACTATGGCCGTACCGGGACAGAATTTCCTGCTTCAGCCGAGTGTAGTTCCCGGCTTGCTCCGGTGGCAGGTCCTGGTAGGCTTTTTGTGCATTACCCGACAGGAAGGGGGCCAGCAGTCCCCCCCAGTCGTCTTCGGGCCAGCCCTCCCGGCCGGCGGTGCGCTCAAACGCCAGGAGATAGGCTTCTATATCCTCCTGCTCCGTCAGCTTGGGGATGAAGCGCCCGGGGTTAGGCCGCGTCTCGGCGGCCCCTTCCTCCTGCCGGTGAGCGGCCATCCGCTGGAGCTCCGCGTGGATCATCCCCGTCTGTTTCCTCTGTTCGTGCAGGGCCTCTTCGTGCCGGGTCTGTTGTTCCATGCTCGCCTGTACAAGCTGCTGCACCAGCGCGTCCATGCTTTTTCCGTTATTAAATTTATATATATATATATATATTTTTTTTAATTTCTTTTATTCTATTCTGATAAAGTCTATTGTTGTTTATTCTGCACCCCTGATTGCCAGTAGACTATGCCCGCATTCTCCACCACTGTGGCAATTCCAGGTGTAGGGGTGGCAGAATAAACAACACACAGACAGGTTGCAGTTCCCAAAATCATACTCTTTATTTTCTTAGTCAAATAATAACGGTTTGCTGTCGGCCGGGCGGCGTCTCCGCTCTGTGGCCTTTTGCCTTGCGCTGCTACGGGGGACTGAGAGGAGGCTCCTCGGCTCCATTAAGTCCCCCTTCTCCAACAGGCGCACCGCGCCGTGATTCGCTAATCAGGTAATCACTCTGATGGGTATTTAGTGACAGGTGCGTCCGGAAGCGGACGCCCAAACATGGGCAGCGCCCAGCCATTGGGTCGCCACATAGCGCCCATCAATCACCAAGCCCAGGGGTGGCTTGGGGTTGCCACACACATCGTAAGCATAGGCATAGTTACAATTAAATAACTAAATATGAGTGCAACTAAAAACCTAAAAACAAAACAACAATTATAAATAAATAAACAACGTATACAACCAGGAATTATTTAAAAGCCTGTCTGAATAAAAACGTTTTCAACTGTTCCTTAAAAGTGGATAGGGAGTCAAGTGAACGCATAGAAAGGGGGAGGGTGTTCCAAAGGGTAGGGGCCATAAATTGGAAGGACCGGTCACCTTTTGTTATTAACCGGGTCCGTGGGACAACCAGGAGATTTATATGCAGGTATATTCAGACATATATATACATGTGGTAAATACTGTATAAATATATACATGTATATACAATATACGGTATATACAGCACTACTGCGCATGGAGGGTCATCAATGAGATGAGTGGGAGGAAAAGGTCGAAGCAGGGACAGGTAGAAGGCAACAGCCCAGAGGAGAGGGTGACCTCCTGGTTCACTCACTTCCGAAATCTACTGGGAACACACTCGACAGTGGATGAAGATGAGGAGACGATACCTGCCGTCCTCACGAATCTCACTATTGACGATGGTCCCTTCACAGCCAGGGAGTTTACCAAAGTGAAATCCACACTGAAGCAGGGGAAAAGTTCTGGGCCGGACGGCATTCCCCCAGAGGTCTATAAGAACTGTGACCTTGACAACATCATCCTGGAGTTCTGCAACCATGCCCTGATGAAAAACAACCAGCCTGATATGTGGTCTCTCTCTAACATCATCCCAGTGCCTAAGTCCGGAGATCTCTCGAAGCCAGACAACTACCGTGGCATAAGTCTGACATGTGTCATTGCAAAGATGTACAATCGCATGATACTAAACCGGATAAGGAAAGCCATCGACCCCCACCTCAGGGAGAACCAAAATGGTTTCCGAGAGAAGAGGACCACTGTGGCCCAGATCTTGGCCTTGAGAAGAATCATCGAGGAGGTTAAGAAGAACAACCTGACAGCGGTACTGTGCTTTATCGACTTCAAAAAGGCTTTTGACTCGATACACAGAGCCGTGATGATGAGGATACTCAAGGCCTACGGAGTCCCTCCCAATCTACTCCGGGCCATAGGGACCATGCACACGGGTACAAGGGCCAAGGTGGTAACCCCAGACGGCAACAGTGAAGAATTTGACATCCTGGCTGGAGTGATGCAAGGGGACACCCTTGCCCCCTTCCTTTTCGTCATAGTCCTCGACTATGCGCTCAGGAAGGCCATCAATGGACGGGAGCAGGAACTTGGTCTCACAATAACCCCAAGGAGATCGAGACGACACCCCGCCATAGTCCTAACAGACCTTGACTACGCGGACGACATCAGCCTGCTCTCTGACCAGGTGGAGCAGGCACAGGAACTCCTGTGCAGAGTGGAGACGGAGTGCGCCAAGGTTGGCCTTAGGCTAAATGCCAAGAAAACCGAGGTCATAATGTATAACATCCTCCCGGATCATCCACCTCTAAGGACAACAGGAGGCTCTGCTCTAAAGGAAGTCAGTGATTTCAAGTACCTGGGCTCGTGGGTCAACTCGTCCGAGCAAGACCTTAAAGTGAGGAAGGCACTTGCGTGGAGGGCTCTGAACGGCATGACCAGTGTGTGGAAATCCAACCTCCCCCGTCAAATCAAGCTCAACTTCTTTCATGCAACAGTTGAGTCTGTCCTTTTGTATGGCAGTGAATGCTGGACCTTGAAGCCCACCCTGCAGAAGTCCTTGGATGGGTGCTACACCAGAATGATGCGTGTGGTGCTCAACATCAACAGGGATGAGCATGTCACTAATGCAAACTTGTATGGGGGGGTGCTAAAGGTGAGCGATAAAGTGGCAGTCAGGAGAATGAGGCTGGCAGGTCACTGCCAGAGACACCATGAGATGCCAACCAGCAAACTTGTACTGTGGGAACCAACACACGGGCATCGATCACGAGGACGTCCCACGTTAACCTATGTGGACGTACTCAGGAGAGATGTGGGAACAGAAAGCACCGGCGAGCTAGCCAGATGCATGGAGGATCGGGATGACTGGAAGCACCGATGGAGGGCCCGTCCGAGGACGACCTAGATAGATAGCACATGCTATCACACAGAGTTATATGGGTAGGTATGAGGTAGGTAGCTATGATTATTATGATTACTATGATTACAGGTGACAGAGTGTATGGTAACAGAGTGTATGGTAACAGAGTGTAGGGTGACATAGTGTAGGGTAACAGAGTGTATGGTAACAGAGTGTATGGTAACATAGTGTAGGGTAACAGAGTGTATGGTAACAGAGTGTATGGTAACATAGTGTAGGGTAACAGAGTGTATGGTAACATAGTGTAGGGTAACAGAGTGTATGGTAACAGAGTGTATGGTAACAGTGTAGGGTAACAGTGTGTAGGGTAACAGAGTGTATGGTAACAGAGTGTATGGTAACAGTGTATGGTAACAGAGTGTAGGGTAACAGAGTGTATGGTAACAGAGGGTAACAGAGTGTATGGTAACAGAGTGTAGGGTGACAGAGTGTATGGTAACAGAGTGTATGGTAACAGTGTATGGTAACAGAGGGTAACAGAGTGTATGGTAACAGAGGGTAACATAGTGTATGGTAACAGAGTGTAGGGTGACAGAGTGTATGGTAACAGAGTGTATGGTAACAGTGTATGGTAACAGATGGTAACAGTGTATGGTAACAGAGTGTATGGTAACTGTGTAGGGTAACAGTGTGTAGGGTAACAGTGTATGGTAACAGAGTGTATGGTAACAGTGTATGGTAACAGAGTGTATGGTAACAGTGTATGGTAACAGTGTATGGTAACAGAGTGTATGGTAACAGAGTGTATGGTAACAGAGTGTAGGGTAACAGAGTGTATGGTAACAGAGTGTATGGTAACAGAGGGTAACAGAGTGTATGGTAACAGAGTGTATGGTAACAGAGTGTATGGTAACAGAGTGTAGGGTTACAGAGTGTATGGTAACAGAGGGTAACAGAGTGTATGGTAACAGAGTGTAGGGTAACAGAGTGTATGGTAACAGAGTGTATGGTAACAGAGTGTATGGTAACAGAGTGTAGGGTAACAGAGTGTATGGTAACAGAGTGTATGGTAACAGAGTGTATGGTAACAGAGGGTAACAGAGTGTATGGTAACAGAGTGTAGGGTGACAGAGTGTATGGTAACAGAGTGTATGGTAACAGTGTATGGTAACAGAGGGTAACAGAGTGTATGGTAACAGTGTATGGTAACAGAGGGTAACAGAGTCTAGGGTAACAGAGTGTATGGTAACAGAGTGTAGGGTGACATAGTGTAGGGTAACAGAGTGTATGGTAACAGAGTGTATGGTAACATAGTGTAGGGTAACAGAGTGTATGGTAACAGAGTGTATGGTAACATAGTGTAGGGTAACAGAGTGTATGGTAACATAGTGTAGGGTAACAGAGTGTATGGTAACAGAGTGTATGGTAACAGTGTAGGGTAACAGTGTGTAGGGTAACAGAGTGTATGGTAACAGAGTGTATGGTAACAGTGTATGGTAACAGAGTGTAGGGTAACAGAGTGTATGGTAACAGAGGGTAACAGAGTGTATGGTAACAGAGTGTAGGGTGACAGAGTGTATGGTAACAGAGTGTATGGTAACAGTGTATGGTAACAGAGGGTAACAGAGTGTATGGTAACAGAGGGTAACATAGTGTATGGTAACAGAGTGTAGGGTGACAGAGTGTATGGTAACAGAGTGTATGGTAACAGTGTATGGTAACAGATGGTAACAGTGTATGGTAACAGAGTGTATGGTAACTGTGTAGGGTAACAGTGTGTAGGGTAACAGTGTATGGTAACAGAGTGTATGGTAACAGTGTATGGTAACAGAGTGTATGGTAACAGTGTATGGTAACAGTGTATGGTAACAGAGTGTATGGTAACAGAGTGTATGGTAACAGAGTGTAGGGTAACAGAGTGTATGGTAACAGAGTGTATGGTAACAGAGGGTAACAGAGTGTATGGTAACAGAGTGTATGGTAACAGAGTGTATGGTAACAGAGTGTAGGGTTACAGAGTGTATGGTAACAGAGGGTAACAGAGTGTATGGTAACAGAGTGTATGGTAACAGAGTGTAGGGTAACAGAGTGTATGGTAACAGAGTGTATGGTAACAGAGTGTAGGGTAACAGAGTGTATGGTAACAGAGTGTATGGTAACAGAGTGTATGGTAACAGAGGGTAACAGAGTGTATGGTAACAGAGTGTAGGGTGACAGAGTGTATGGTAACAGAGTGTATGGTAACAGTGTATGGTAACAGAGGGTAACAGAGTGTATGGTAACAGTGTATGGTAACAGAGGGTAACAGAGTCTAGGGTAACAGAGTGTATGGTAACAGAGCCTAGGGTAACAGAGTGTATGGTAACAGAGTGTATGGTAACAGTGTATGGTAACAGAGTGTATGGTAACAGAGTGTATGGTAACAGTGTATGGTAACAGAGTGTATGGTAACAGAGTGTATGGTAACAGAGTGTAGGGTAACAGAGTGTATGGTAACAGAGTGTATGGTAACAGAGTGTATGGTAACAGTGTATGGTAACAGAGTGTATGGTAACAGTGTATGGTAACAGAGTGTATGGTAACAGCGCCTAGGGTAACAGAGTGTATGGTAACTGTTGTGAAGGATCAGATTAAACCGAATATATATATTTATTTATGGATATATATTGAATAGTATCTGTATATCGTTTGATATCCCTTGTATATTCCTTGTACATATACACGGAATATCCCTTTAGCGTACTACAGCCCATAATAGTTCATTCTCTTATTGGACAAGGACCTGGCGCCAGGGACAAGCCCCTTGGAGCCAAGTTCAATGGTACCGACGAAACATGTCTCTACTAGCCCCGGCTCTGCGCAGGAATACGGCTACCGAAAAGAGAGTGGCACTATTTCTTCACCGTGCATATAAATATGGCGCAAGTAAATGTAGAAGTCCTCTTATCCCTTAGTCCTTTACCCTTCTACCCAACTAAGTAACAGAACGTGAAGCCTCACCCCACGATACCGCGTGCGGTGTAGTATGGCCTGTTTGGCCTTAGAATAGCATTGAGACCTCGTGCGAATTAATAGCTGAATTGTCAGAGTTTGGCACCGTATTTCTATTAAGTAATAATAGTCTATTATGTATGGTGCATCGTGCGGTTAGAGTTCTAAGGTGAGCAGCATCCCCGTCGCTTCCTCGTGTTATCTGGAGTCTTAACCAGGTTGGGCAGACCACACGTGGTGCTTTCATCCGAGGAGTTCTAGGCGAGGACCGAGTGGACCTGTACATTGGATTACCTACCCGACGACTGCTGAGCCCTATGCGGCATGGAATATATATTTGCTTTGGTACTTTGATTTGTGGAGCGGATAATCGCCAACACCGGTGAGTGTTGGATTTACCCCGAAAGGAGTCAAGGTGAGACGGCGCTCAGACCAGACTGAGGTCGCCTCGCTTCTTCTTCACTGTGGAGCTACAGCTACAGCTACAGCTACAGCCTACAAGAGAGCCAAGGTGTATTCATCTGTGGATCAAGATTCTACTGCACTGTCTTCTGTACCTGAAGTCTCCCTAGACATTGTTGACCAGACGGGATACTGCCGACGGCTCTCCTACCCCCCCTACCGGCTTACAACCGGGAGGACCCCTACAGTATATCCAGCTATAATCATTAAGTGTGCCATCGTTATAATTCCCTAAGAGCCAGGTTGTATACTTGCTTCCTGCGTAACCAGAGATTGGACATTCAGTGTTGATTTGCCTACGAGTACTCATTTGCCTTACAAGTGCATTCAAATCATAAACGTAATAGTGAATGTTATATGTACCCTTTGCTATATATTAAATATTTGATTATTACCTTTGTGTGGACCCGATTTCATTGTGGGAAAGTGTTCATCATATTTAGATATCGTGTACTGTATGGCCAGTAGTTAAAGTACATAAAGCGGTAGTGGTTTAATGATACCATACTTATCAATACAGTCAGGGAATTGTACCCCTCAGTTACAGTAACAGCGTCTAGGGTATGCTCTGGAACGCCTTATTGTTTTATTGTGGATCCCCATTAGTGTACACCAAAGTGAGACTACTCTTCCTGCCTTACCCTAGGATCTTAGGCTAGCAGAGTCAGTGTCCTCTTTTAAGTCACTTTTAAAGACGCATCTGTTTTTTAAAATGTTTTCCCTAAAGTTATGGGTCTAGGTCAGCTCTGATTGCATAAGCTGTTTTTATT
>NC_140174.1:126219319-126409319 GCF_963971535.1 Notolepis coatsorum
ATGACCGTACGACCCTGAGAACATTAATATTAATGACGGTACGACCCTGAGAACATTAACATTAATGACGGTACGACCCTGAGAACATTAACATTAATGACGGTACGACCCTGAGAACATTAATATTAATGACGGTACGACCCTGAGAACATTAACATTAATGACGGTACGACCCTGAGAACATTATGTGAAAACTAGCCATTACTGTGTACTAGCCATTTTCACATAATGGCTGCAAATGACCACATGCACACACATTAATTTCTCAACACACGCATGCACACCACACTAAGACCTCCATAAAACATTCTCAAATCATTTTAGATACAAATATTTTTTGAACGGCATTGCAGGATATAAGCAGTAAGCACACAAGCTGTGGCCGCCGGAAATAGATGACGCAATGCGGCCATCGTGAAAAAAAATTTGTAATCATGCATATGTAAATGCCCATAAATGGGCCTAGATGAAAAAAATGATAAAAATCTAAATTCAATCTGCAATGGCGTCGTTTTCAAAAAACGTGTTTAACATGGGAGTCAATAGGGATGTTTTTTGACCAAATGGTACACCGTGTGCAGTGTTTTTTACACTGTGTCACTGCAAAAAAAATTATGTATCAAAAAAAAAAAATTGCCAATTTTCGACACTCCAGGCTCTCATAATCCCACCCCAAAAAAAATGACATTAGCATTTATGGGATGGAAAATAATTAACCCTTAGTGTTTTTTGTCTTGAAAATAAGCCACACTTCAATCACAGAAACTGGTATTTAAGGGGTTAAAATCCTGAAAATGAATGAATATTTTATATGTATGTTGAGGACTGAAGTTAATAATGTATTCATAATTTTTTTTTTAAAAGAAATTCAAGTTTCAAGTTCAAGTTTCTTTATTAGTTGTCATACAGAAGTACAGAATACTTTTATACAAAATGCTTCTTTCTGTTACGCTCCAGATTGTGCTAGACAAAAATAGATAAGTATAAAATTAAATAAAATAAGTATAGCAAGTATAAAATAGATTCATAAGTAAATATATATATATTACATGTAAAGTACATGGGACATAAAACGTCCCAAAGGGGTCAACGTGTGCAGTGTTTTAGTGGGTTGCAGGAAGGTTTTAATGACGGTACGACCCTGAGAACATTAACATTAATGACGGTACGACCCTGAGAACATTAACATTGATGATAATAATAATAATAATTCATTTAATTTATAGAGTGCTTCTCAGTAACCCAAAGTCGCTGACAGTAGGCAGAGAGAAAAAAACAAAGAAACAAAAGAAACTTAAAACCACAGGGGTTTTAAAACAACAACATTAATGCCAGGTACACTAATCACTGGTGAGAAAAATTGCATTAACAACAGTAATTAATGACGAATGACGGTACGACCCTGAGAACATTAATGATGGTACGACCCTGAGAACATTAATGATGGTACGACCCTGAGAACATTAATGATGGTACGACCCTGAGACCATTAATGATGGTACGACCCTGAGACCATTAATGATGGTACGACCCTGAGACCATTAATGATGGTACGACCCTGAGACCATTAATGATGGTACGACCCTGAGAACATTAATGATGGTACGACCATGAGAACATTAATGATGGTACGACCCTGAGAACATTAATGATGGTACGACCCTGAGAACATTAATGATGGTACGACCCTGAGAACATTAATGATGGTACGACCCTGAGACCATTAATGATGGTACGACCCTGATAACATTAATGATGGTACGACCCTGAGAACATTAATGATGGTACGACCCTGAGAACATTAATGATGGTACGACCCTGAGAACATTAATGATGGTACGACCCTGAGAACATTAATGATGGTACGACCCTGAGAACATTAATGATGGTACGACCCTGAGAACATTAATGATGGTACGACCCTGAGAACATTAATGATGGTACGACCCTGAGAACATTAATGATGGTACGACCCTGAGAACATTAATGATGGTACGACCCTGAGAACATTAATGATGGTACGACCCTGAGAACATTAATGATGGTACGACCCTGAGAACATTAATGGCGGTACCACCCAGAGAACATTAACGCCGGTACTTGGGGTCCTCCGTTGCAGATCTTCTCGCTGGGCTACTGTCCCACGGGGGAGTGGCTGGCAGTCGGGATGGAGAACAGCAACGTGGAGGTCCTGCACGTCACCAAGCCTGACAAGTACCAGCTCCACCTGCACGACAGCTGTGTGCTGTCACTCAGATTCGCCCACTGTGGTAAGACTACTGTATATAGCCCTTTTTTACCTAACCCTTTACCTTTTACCTTAACCCTTACATGCCAGTTAAATAAACATGTTTAACCCGCAAGTCAACCTTCAAAAAAACCACTACCTGTCTCCCTAGTGACCGAAACTGCGATCTCAGTAAAACATATCTTTTTCATGTATTGTTCCAATTTTCTTTCATGAATATCATTATTAACTTCAGTCCTCATCATACATATCGAATATTTATTCATTTTCAGGATTTTAACCATTTCTTAAATTAGGGTTAGGGTTAGGGTTAGGGTTGGGGTTAGGGTTAGGGTTAGGGTTAGGGTTGGGGTTAAATAAATATGTTTAAATGATGATATTCTGTACACAGTAGGGGTGTAACGGTACACAGTAGGGGTATAATGGTAAACAGTAGGGGTGTAACAGTACACAGTAGGGGTGTAATGGTACACATAAGCCATGGTTTGGTACATACTGTACCTTGGTTTTAGGGTCACGGTTTAGTAAGAGTTTGGTTACAACAGGAAAAAAGCAACAAAAATCCCAAATGTATAAGGCTAGGTTTCTTTAAAAAAATTTAACAGACAGTAATGCAAGTTATACTTAGTTCCACCTAATGTCATTTAGTCCCCCCTGAGAGAGTTGGCATGGCCTGGCCCTGTCGGTAAGGAGAAACCCTGGTGCTACCTGACGGATAGTTGACGGATAGCCACAAACCAATGCAAAGTCAATGGGGTCAAGTTGATGTCTGTACAAGAGGCTCACTGAAACTTACTCCACAATCCACGAGTAGATTTCAGTGAGACTCTGTCAGCTTGTACAGGCAGGTGCTAACTATCTGGAGCTAGTATGAGGAACGGCACGGATTGTGGCTAACTATCTGGAGCTAGTATGAGGAACGGCACGGATTGTGGCTAACTATCTGGAGCTAGTATGAGGAACAGCATGGATTGTGGCTAACTATCTGGAGCTAGTATGAGGAACAGCATGGATTGTGGCTAACTATCTGGAGCTAGTATGAGGAACAGCATGGATTGTGGCTGACTATCATGAGCTAGTATGAGGAACAGCATGGATTGTGGCTGACTATCATGAGCTAGTATGAGGAACAGCATGGATTGTAGCTAACTATCATGGGCTAGTATGAGGAACAGCATGGATTGTAGCTGACTATCTGGAGCTAGTATGAAGAACAGCATGGACTGTAGCTGAGAAAGGACTTGATCAACATCATCTTTGAACCAAATAGGGTTCCAAAAATCACAACTATCCCTTCAATGTCGCATGAATAGGGACAACTGTGATATGTTTAAAATGTTGGGCAAAGTCCTTGATGTGGCCAAACTACAGGGAAGTGGTTTGTGACGTAGTGTGCTGGTCTCTCTACAGGGAAGTGGTTTGTGACGTAGTGTGCTGGTCTCTCTACAGGGAAGTGGTTTGTGACGTAGTGTGCTGGTCTCTCTACAGGGAAGTGGTTTGTGACGTAGTGTGCTGGTCTCTCTACAGGGACGTGGTTTGTGACGTAGTGTGCTGGTCTCTCTACAGGGAAGTGGTTTGTGACGTAGTGTGCTGGTCTCTCTACAGGGAAGTGGTTTGTGACGTAGTGTGCTGGTCTCTCTACAGGGAAGTGGTTTGTGACGTAGTGTGCTGGTCTCTCTACAGGGAAGTGGTTTGTGACGTAGTGTGCTGGTCTCTCTACAGGGAAGTGGTTTGTGACGTAGTGTGCTGGTCTCTCTACAGGGAAGTGGTTTGTGACGTAGTGTGCTGGTCTCTCTACAGGGAAGTGGTTTGTGACGTAGTGTGCTGGTCTCTCTACAGGGAAGTGGTTTGTGACGTAGTGTGCTGGTCTCTCTACAGGGAAGTGGTTTGTGACGTAGTGTGCTGGTCTCTCTACAGGGAAGTGGTTTGTGACGTAGTGTGCTGGTCTCTCTACAGGGAAGTGGTTTGTGAGCACGGGGAAGGACAGTCTGCTGAACGCGTGGAGGACGCCCTATGGAGCCAGTATATTCCAGGTAACGTCTGTCCAAAGAGAAGGGGCTTCATTCTAACCCTAACAATGGAGACCTGACCCCTGTCTCTTTGAACGGGGATCTCCGTATCTCATTGTATCATCCTTTTTCTTTCATATTTGAAGCCACTGGTAAATTACTGACGACACAGAATGGTTGTTTGGTCAAAAAGGACCCAGCCCTTTTGGCAGAGATCAGGATACATTTTTAAAACATCTTTAAAACTCACATTTCACCTAAAAATGCAATACATTATAATTATAATCAACATAGAATCACATCAGATTATCTTCTCTGAATATTTGTTTGTTTTGTTTGTTTTGTAGCAAGCAGTTTCGTTGTTACTGTCATCTTCTAGTGTTATATTCTACTGCATATAACTACTGCAGTGATCCGTCTCATTATATAGACTGTTTCTGATAAAACAACAGTACTTACTGTAAATAGTGGGGTTGCACCCATACCACATTTTCACTGCTGGCTGGGTAGTGTAGAGGTCTAAACACTAGAGCGGCTGGGTAGTGTAGAGGTCTAAACACTGGAGTGGCTGGGTAGTGTAGAGGTCTAAACACTAGAGTGGCTGGGTAGTGTAGAGGTCTAAACACTGGAGTGGCTGGGTAGTGTAGAGGTCTAAACACTGGAGTGGCTGGGTAGTGTAGAGGTCTAAACACTGGAGTGGCTGGGTAGTGTAGAGGTCTAAACACTGGAGTGGCTGGGTAGTGTAGAGGTCTAAACACTAGAGTGGCTGGGTAGTGTAGAGGTCTAAACACTGGGTAGTGTAGAGGTCTAAACACTGGGTAGTGTAGAGGTCTAAACACTAGAGCGGCTGGGTAGTATAGAGGTCTAAACACTGGGTAGTGTAGAGGTCTAAACACTAGAGTGGCTGGGTAGTGTAGAGGTCTAAACACTGGAGTGGCTGGGTAGTGTAGAGGACTAAACACTGGAGCGGCTGGGTAGTGTAGAGGTCTAAACACTGGGTAGTGTAGAGGTCTAAACACTGGAGAGGCTGGGTAGTGTAGAGGTCTAAACACTGGAGTGGCTGGGTAGTGTAGAGGTCTAAACACTGGAGTGGCTGGGTAGTGTAGAGGTCTAAACACTGGGTAGTGTAGAGGTCTAAACACTAGAGCGGCTGGGTAGTGTAGAGGTCTAAACACTGGAGTGGCTGGGTAGTGTAGAGGTCTAAACACTGGAGTGGCTGGGTAGTGTAGAGGTCTAAACACTGGGTAGTGTAGAGGTCTAAACACTAGAGCGGCTGGGTAGTATAGAGGTCTAAACACTGGGTAGTGTAGAGGTCTAAACACTGGAGTGGCTGGGTAGTGTAGAGGTCTAAACACTAGAGTGGCTGGGTAGTGTAGAGGTCTAAACACTAGAGTGGCTGGGTAGTGTAGAGGTCTAAACACTGGAGTGGCTGGGTAGTGTAGAGGTCTAAACACTAGAGCTAGGGTTGCCACCCGTCCCTTAAAATACGGAATCGTCCCGTAATTGGAAACTAAAAGACGTGTTCCGTATTGAACTGATACGGGACGCCCTTTGTCCCGTATTTTAAGGTTGCCAGTTTAGTGAGAGAAATGAGCCAGCCGACCTACAAAAACAAGCAAAAGTGTGTCCAAAAGTTGCGGAAAATAAACAGACACGGCAACTCGGGTATGATGGGCGTGCGCTCAGCAGCTCACCGACCAATGAGAATTAGCGCTTTCACGTTGCTAGGAAGAGTTCTGTGCCGTTGTGCCAATCAGAGAGTCTGTGCGCTGCGTGATTTATTTTCGAAGTCGCTTTGAAATGATTGTCTACAGCAGACACTACTCCACCGCGTCCTAAAAAGACAAAACGCCTCCAGAAGTACAGACCTGAGTGGGACGAGGCAAACCTCTGGCGTGATAGTCAGTGGAGATGTTTACAAAGCAAACTGTAAAGTATGTAGGTAGGCGTGTGTTTTATGTGGCGCATGGTGGACTGACTGACATCAGACAGCATGCATCAGGAGGAGAACAACATTCCCGAAATATCAGAACGCAAAGGACACAAGCACAGGTGTCACAGTTCTTCATGACTGAAACATCTCCTGAGATTGATTCGGTATGGGATATTACATCTTATTTATCTGGTTGTGTTTTTAACTAGATGTCAGTATTTCTATTTACCTGCCCTGGCAGCCCGGAGCCTACCCTTCTTTGCACTTTATTTTTTATTAATCTTTTAATTTGGGTCACACAAGTGTTTCATTGTAATATAAATTGTCCTCTTTGAGTAAAAGTGTTCCCAGGCTTAGCTTTTACAGCACTTTATATGCATACAGTATTATGCTCACGTTGAGGCTATAGTTCAGCCAATTTATTTAAACAATGTTAAATGCAAATAAAGCACTTTAAACTTTAAGTATGACTAAATGCTTTCTTGACTATATATAGTAACTGTTCCAAAATGCATAGATTTATATGTATTTTAGGGGTTTGGGGGGCTAGCTCTTTTTAATATAAATGTCATAGATTGTTTTATTTAGATTTCATAGATTTCTATGCATTTCAGGAGTTTGGGGGGCTGCCTCCCCAAAATAATTAAATAACATAACCCTAACCCTAACCCTAAAACCGAAATAAAGTAAAAAAAAAAAAAAAGTGACAAAATCCGGCCATTTTCGGCCAAAAAACGCCCCAAAACCGCCCCAAATTTTTTCTTGCGCGCGCTACGCGCACGCTCGATGATAGGTGTCCCTTATTTCTCCTGGTCAAAGGTGGCAACCCTAACTAGAGCGGCTGGGTAGTGTAGAGGTCTAAACACTGGAGTGGCTGGGTAGTGTAGAGGTCTAAACACTGGGTAGTGTAGAGGTCTAAACACTGGGGTGTCTGGCTAGTGTAGGGGTCTAAACACTAGAGTGGCTGGGTAGTGTAGAGGTCTAAACACTAGAGTGGCTGGGTAGTGTAGAGGTCTAAGCACTGGAATGGCTGGGTAGTGTAGAGGTCTAAACACTGGGTAGTGTAGAGGTCTAAGCACTGGAGTGGCTGGGTAGTGTAGAGGTCTAAGCACTGGAGTGGCTGGGTAGTGTAGATGTCTAAACACTGGATCGGCTGGGTAGTGTAGAGGTCTAAACACTGGAGTGGCTGGGTAATGTAGAGGTCTAAACACTAGAGTGGTGGCTGGGTAGTGTAGAGGTCTAAACACTGGAGTGGTTGGGTAGTGTAGAGGTCTAAACACTGGAGTGGTTGGGTAATGTAGAGGTCTAAATACTAGAGTGGTGGCTGCAGTGGCGTAACTCTCTCTGTAGATGTGGGGGGGACAGATTTGGGGGCGTGGCGAGTGACGTCGCTGGGGGGGGGGTTAGGTGGGCCCCCCCCCCTCTACCTAGATTTTCTTTTAAATACCAGGGGTGCAATACCGCATTTTCCCAGGCGGTGGCGCCATTTCTCCATGTAAACAACACACTGAGCTCATACAAAAAACAAGTATTCTGTTGTGACAAATAATAAACAAATTTGAAAGGTTTATGGTGAAAGAACATTTATTATATGGTGCTTCAATTAGCAATTATGAACACAGTAATACAAGATATGCATGATAAAAAAAAGACATGCTAAGTTCCTGAGAAACACTACTATACAATATACAATTTTAGCTCTTAATGTATCTATCACCTTTATCTATCACCAATCACTTTTAATCAAATTTAATTACAGGTACAAAACGTTAACATAAATCACTCTTATGCACTGGTACATAAGTTATATAACAAACCTGTTTAATAAAACTCTAACCCTTATGGTCATGCCTGCATCGATTGTGCAATAATCCAATACTAAAATACCTGAGAGGGCACTGGTTCCTATGTAGACTACTATACAATTTTAACTCTGTCATTATTATACTTAATGTATCTAAACTATATTATACAAGAGCCACATCTGTTCTTTCCTTAAAGTGACTTTTTATATACCTCATTCCTTTAAAGTGACTTCTCCATTATTTAAATTGACATTTTCACATTTAAACTCATCCAATGCTTTCAAAGACATGTTGTCTCCGATCATGGGCAGAGATGAAATTCCTCACAGAGTTCTCTCATGTCAAAGGCATCAACTCTTTCTTGATGTATATGACAAACTGCCACACTGTTCAACCTTTTCTGCTTCATGGAGTTGCGAAGCCAGGTCTTCAACCTCCGTAGTCCGCTGAAACTCCTCTCAGCTTCAGCAGAGGATGTGGGAACAACCAGCAACAGCCTCACAAGGACCTCCACCTGATCAAAAAGACCTCTGACTTCAGGCAACATGCCTCTCAGGATGTCTGCAGCTTCTGTGCTTGATGCATAGGTGTTAGTTGCTTTGAACATGGCTAGCTGAACATCCAGCATCCTCCTGTTCATCTCTGGATACTTGTCCACAATGTCATCACTTTCTCCCCTAATAAGCACACCCTCCAACTTCTGAAGCACTTCAAAGCTTCTTTGATTAAACCGCTCTCGGAATTGCAGATCTGCTGTGTCCAGTATTTTGAAGAACTCCCCTCTGAAGAAGTCCACAGAAGTTGCTGGGACATGTGCTGCAGCGTCACCAGTTAGACGTTTTTGGAGGGTTGCGGATACAAGGCATTTCCATCGGATCGATGTTTAGTGAGGTGACCAGCTTTGCGGTGTTGTCAAATATCTGTGAATGAATGAAAACTTTATTTAACAGATTGCAGAATGGGTACAATACAGTACAGCTCAATACACATAATTGTTAAGGGGATGCAGACCAGAGAAAGACTTTAGTCTTGTTTACATCAGGGTCCCCCATTTTCAATTCATCATTATTAGTCAGGATGATTGCAATGAGTTTGTATCTTGTTTGCAAATCTTGCAAATGATTATGTCTTGCTGAAAACACTCTCAAAGAACACCTACGGGAGACTGCAATTCAAAACTGGCCCCTACAAATGTCCTAACCCAGTTGTACAATAAAGACCAAGCATGGCTTTGTCAGTATTCCAATGTACCCCCCCCCCCCCCCCCCCCCCCACCTCCAATGTACAGCCCCACCCCACCTACCCAACCTCCTCCAATGTACAGTTTCTATCTGAAATGTATGTCAGTATTCCAATGTACAGTGTGTCCCCCCTAAACAACCCCCCCCCCCCCCCCCACCTCCAATGTACAGCCCCACCCCACCTACCCAACCTCCTCCAATGCACAGTTTCTATGTCAAATGTATATACACTCTTTTTCTGTATTTTTTTAGTATCACAAACAGTACTGTATTTGAAAATCTGGTATGTCATAAATGTATAGATGTAGCAGTACTGTCTATCCGTATGTCGTGTGTGTCATATGATGAATTGAAAATGGGGGACCCTGATGGAAACAAGACGAAAGTCTTTCTCAGGTCTGCATCCTCTTAACAATTGTATGTATTGAGCTGTACTGTACTGTACCCATTCTGCAATCTGTTAATAAACTTTTCAATCAATCAATCAATCAATCATGGACTTATGAACCACGATTATTTTCAAGAGAAACAAACAGGCAAATAGCTATAGCTTAGTCAATCTGGACAAATACATTAGGCCTATATTAAAAAAAGAAATCTGCTAAAATGCTGTTACTTGCCAGTCTTGCCGTTGCCCTCCTGTTTCGTGGTGGTGTCGTCACTGCTGCTGGTTTAGCTCTAGGTGACAGCGTAGCAAAACTTAGTTTGCTTTGAAGAAGTAGCTTTCTCCTCTTGGGCGACGGTGCCATCTCGTTGTTGCAATCACGCAGGTAGGAGTCGGACATAGCACTGAATGTCTTATCTTATCTCTCTTTATACCGTATGTGATGACGTATTAACACACACCTCGGCTGACGACCCGAGCTATTATTATGCAAAGACGAGTACTTTAGCGAGTGGGTACTTGGCCCGTGCAGGGCAAGAATGCGACCCCCATCTACTGCTCTTTGCATAATAATAGGACAGGTAGTCAGACTCAGCTCTTTGGACGGTAAAACGGGGGGGGGGGTACATAACTGCATTCTGAAAACATGCGGGGGACACTTTCCAATGTCCCCCGCGTGAGTTACGCCCCTGGGTGGCTGGGTAGTGTAGAGGTCTAAACACTGGAGTGGCTGGGTAGTGTAGAGGTCTAAACACTGGATCGGCTGGGTAGTGTAGAGGTCTAAACACTGGATCGGCTGGGTAGTGTAGAGGTCTAAACACTGGAGCGGCTGGGTAGTGTAGAGGTCTAAACACTGGAGTGGCTGGGTAGTGTAGAGGTCTAAACACTGGGTAGTGTAGAGGTCTAAACACTGGAGCGGCTGGGTAGTGTAGAGGTCTAAGCACTGGAGCGGCTGGGTAGTATATAGGTCTAAACACTGGAGTGGCTGGGTAGTGTAGAGGTCTAAACACTGGAGCGGCTGGGTAGTGTAGAGGTCTAAACACTGGAGTGGCTGGGTAGTGTAGAGGTCTAAACACTGGATCGGCTGGGTAGTGTAGAGGTCTAAGCACTGGAGCGGCTGGGTAGTGTAGAGGTCTAAACACTGGAGTGGCTGGGTAGTGTAGAGGTCTAAACACTGGAGTGGCTGAAGGGGATGTTTTGTCACCCTTTATTTTCCCCCATGTTATGTTGGACACAATTACATTGTGTGATTTGCTTTAGAAGTGTGAGGGATCCAGGGAATGATCTTTGAGTAATGGAACATGTAGCTTACCAATGTACCTGTTGTACAATGTTTCTGTTGTTGCATTGTCAGTTTTATTTTTGTTTTAGTTTTGCCATAGTTTTGTCTCTTCTACCCATGTAAAGCGTCTTTGAGCACCTGGAAAAGCGCTATATAAAATAGATGTATTATTATTGAGGTCTATCCTTAAAAAAATAGGGGATGTTTTAGTGAACCTTTATAAGAGTAAAGATGGACACTCCACTGGCCGGTATCACCTACTACCATAGTGTCTCTTATACCTGTATCACTGTAGATATTAATACTATAACACTGTACATACATCTGATTAGCATTATCAGTAGTACTCATTCATATATGTTATACCCAGTTTAATCACCTGTACATTGTATATTACTGTTGCACTTTACTGTTGTTACATTTGCACTCTGGTTGGATGCCAACTTCGTTTTGGTTTACTTGTGCTGCATGACGACAATACGTTTACGTCTCTCTCCCCTGAATATTCAACATTTTCACTTCCATGTCTTTCTGTCCTCAGTCAAAAGAGTCGTCTTCTGTCCTGAGCTGCGACATCGCAGTAGATGATAAGTACATCGTGACCGGCTCTGGAGACAAGAAGGCTACAGTCTACGAGGTTATCTACTAGGAGGGCTCTGGAGACAAGAAGGCTACAGTCTA
Source organism: Notolepis coatsorum (assembly GCF_963971535.1). Lineage (NCBI taxonomy): Eukaryota > Metazoa > Chordata > Actinopteri > Aulopiformes > Paralepididae > Notolepis > Notolepis coatsorum. The sequence continues at coordinate 126,230,904 of NC_140174.1, forward strand.
CGAGGTTATCTACTAGGAGGGCTGCCCTCAACCTCAACACCCACCAAGCACACAGTGATACGTCCCCACTCCTATGTACAAAAGAAAAGAACAAAAATGTCTTTGTATGATGCATTTGTACTTGACGAGCCAAAACAGCTAGACTCTTTCACGGCCAATGAACCTTTTGACCTCTGAGCCGGTTTGTTGATCAAAAGGCACGGAGCTAAAGCAATTGGATATCTTTGTTTTTTATTGTATTATTGAACCTTTTTGGTCTGAAGGTAGCGTATAGTAACACATAGTAACACAGTGCCCAGATAGCATTCCTTATGTAAAGGAAAATAATGACTACCTGTGGACATTGTATTCAGATTGATGTTTAGCTCTTAAGGGATAATCCTGTATCTATCGACACGTGGGGACCGATGGCATTCTTGCCTTGATAAAGGTTAGTACCTTAGACGGCTGTTTGGTATGTTCGTTTTTTTACCCTCGTTTTCTTAGGTTATTTTCTGCTAATTATCTATAAAAAGAAAAAAACACTTTAAATAATTCAAAATCCCAGTGGTATAATTTTTTTTGTTAGAGAAATTGCCTTATAGTAGCCTATAATACTACTATTAAGTCTCTTCCTCAAAGGCTGTATTAGCCGGGTATGTTCCTCAAATGTATAAATGGGTTTTCAAGGTGTCTGGTAATTTTTTCAGATACAGAGCAGGTCGGTGGTGGTGGAGGTGAAGGTGGAGGTGGTGGTGATGGTAGTGGTAGTGGTGATGGTGGTGGCCTGTGGGGGCTGCTTAATGTCTTATTTAACTTAAGAAAGACATTAAATCAGACATTAAGCACCCCTAACAGCCCAAATGGAATGATAAAAAATAGAAATAAAAAGATAATAATGTAAATTACGTTTTTTTTTATTCCATTTGGGCTGCGGGGGCTGCTTAATGTCTTATTTAAGTTAAGACAGACATTAAATCCTATTTACCTCAGTCAAGTAGCTCGGCTGAACTACATCATACCAATAGAGGTCTTGCACAGACTGTTTGTGTAGTTCTCTTTCTTCCAACATGGCTGCCTGGATGGGCCCTCACACCTCCGCCCCCCTGACTCTCAACACTGGAGCCCCCCAGGGCTGCGTCCTGAGCCCTCTCCTCTTCTCACCGTACACCTATCTAAATCCAAACTTCAAATAACTACAATTTCGACAGTTTTCGGCTTGTCATTGCTCCGACTGCTTTGTTGTTGAATCAAGTCAAATCCTAGGTAAGCATATATTGTGCGTGTGAACCAGGGGCGTATTTGACGCCGGGGACGGCGGATAGTGTCCCCCCCACGTTTTACCGTCCAAAGAGCTGAGTCTGACTACCTGTTCTATTATTATGCAAAGAGCAGTAGATGGGGGTCGCATTCTTGCCCTGCAAGGGCCAAGTACCCACTCGCTAAAGTACTTGTCTTTGCATAATAATAGCTCGGGTCGTCAGCCTAGGTGTGTGTTAAAATACGTCAAACATATTGTTTACACTGTCTTTCTTCTATTATAACCCTCCCAAATCATATTCAGAAAGTATCACAGAGACTTCTATTGACCAAGGAATTAGTTATTATTTCGCGGTTTATTCACATAACGTTATATTGTTTACACTGTCTTTCTTCTATTATAACCCTCCCAAATCATATTCAGAAAGTATCACAGAGACTTCTATTGACCAAGGAATTAGTTATTATTTCGCGGTTTATTCACATAACGTTATATTGTTTACACTGTCTTTCTTCTATTATAACCCTCCCAAATCATATTCAGAAAGTATCACAGAGACTTCTATTGACCAAGGAATTAGTTATTATTTCGCAGTTTATTGACATAACGTTATATTGTTTACACTGTCTTTCTTCTATTATAACCCTCCCAAATCATATTCAGAAAGGCACACACACAACATATTCCAGTTCTGTATCGTTAGTGGCTTAGCTTGGCTTCGCCTTCTGCACTATCTCGCGTACGTGCACGCGTACTGAATAAACCACAAATGTACCTCTAATACCAGTATTAGTCTGACCACACCCCTCATCAGCTTACCTTCATAAGCAGGTGTGTGGTCACCTGCTCTCCTCCTTCTCGCTTTCACCACAAGGAAGTGCCTCGGTAGTACCCCACTTGACGTGTCGTTGATAAGTTGAAAAGAGTTGTGACTAGGTTTACATTGTGCCTAACCTTTTTCTTCTCTCACTTGTTTATATAAGAAAAAGGTTTGGGTCATAATGTATTCCGCGGAGAGTAGACCCGCTAGACCTACTCTTCACCACCGATTCTCCATTCCCGCCTCCGTCGTGCGTTCCGGTGCTGGGCTGTTGCCACTCTCGTGGTTGCCGACCCAGCCCGGGAGACTGCCGGTGGATAGTTTTCCTCACCGACGAGCCGAGGGTTCGGAGCCGTCGCTCCGGCGATGGCCTGATCTCGACTCTGGTTCCTCTGTTTCTGGGGAATCGCCCGTTGATGAACGGGGGATTGTCTTAGAGCCAGGGGATTTGCGACGAAAACTTTTTGCGTCTGCTCGTTCACGTCGTCACATGGTGGCGTGCAGACGCGAACGGCCTGGGTTTGGGGAATTGCTGGAGACCAGCGAGGCCGCGTCCGACTCTGGATTTCTGATGGAAACTGAAGACTTCATGGAGGAGGCGGACGGGTTCTTGTATGATGGTCCCGTGGAGGAGAGTATCCCTCCTCCGGAGACCCCGGGGTGGGGGGAAATGGCTCCACGGGGCGCCTTGTTCGAGGATGTCGGGGAACCACCTTGGCCTCATCAACAGGATGCCCTACTGTCGGCCGCATCGGATTGTGGCTCCTTGACCAGTCGCAGCCTGCTGTATGCGAGGGATGCGGGGTCGGTGGAGGAGGGTCCGCAGGGGGAACTGCGGGCCTTGTTTCCCGAGCTCATGGCGGTAGCCGCCGCTGCAAACGGTGTGCCGCTGCCGCAGCCATTGCCTGCTCCTGTCCCTGATGACCTCATAGGCCATCCCTGGCAGCGTCCCCCGGTGAGAGGGGTGGACGTTGTCTACCCATTTTTCCCATCGATGGGGGCCTATGTTCGTCGGGGCCAGGCGGTCTCCAACATCATGGGACTGACTCCCGCCTACGTACCAGTTACGCGGGTGTCGGGGTTGGTCAAAGGTATGGGGGAGGGCGTACCTCGGCTTGACAATCCGATGGCCGCGCTCCTCTGTCCGGATATGGTGTGGGAGCCCCTATGCAAGCCGGTCCTCCAGGGGAGGTCGGCTAGGCGATTGGCTTATTGGGGTGACCAGTCATTTATCGCCGGTACACAGTCGCTGGCTGCGGCCTCTAACATCGCCCACCTGGCTAGATTTGTATCGGGGATAATGACGGGCGGCGCGGATCTGAACGAGGTGAGGTGCGATCAGATCACCCAGGCTGCGGGAGCTGTGCTGCACCTCTCCCAGGTGCTAGCCATAGCCATGGGTAAAGTGCGCGCCCTGGCCACCCTGGGCCAGCGTCACCTTTGGCTGGAGCAGGCTCGTGTACCAGAGAAGAAGAGAGCCCCTCTTCTGACGGCCGACCTCTCCGACGCTGGCCTGTTCGGGAAGGCCCTGCTATTGATGACCTCAACATGCAGAGAGATGGCAGAGGAGAGATCCATCCTCCAACCCCATTTTCCGCCTCCCGTCCTTGCCGGTGGGGGCAGAAGGCTTCCGCGACGTCGAGCTGTCTCCGTCGCCGCTACCACTGCCCCCGCCGCCGCTGCTGGCCCTGCCAAGAGGGCTAGGAGACGAAACGACGCTTCAGCCACCGCCGGCCCATCCCAGACCGGAGGAGACGGTAGGGAACGTCGTGTCCAGCAGACTGTAACCTACCGTCCCTCCGGGGCTCCCCGGGGTGGCCAGACTCGAGCGGCGCGAGGTGGCAGGCGCCGTTGAGTGACTTTTCCCCCTCTGTGTCCCCTCCTCTACACCCTCCCCGGCCCCCCTATGATTTTGTGCCTTGATCACATATTATTTATTTAATAAAAAAGTTCCCTGATATAAGGGGGACTGTGGTTGGCCGAACAAACTGTGTGTTTCTTCAATACAAATCATGTGGTGGGGTTGTGTTTTATGAATCTACCCTGTTACGTTGGGGGAATGAGTTGTGTTGTGTTACGAGTTTTTAAGCAAGGTCTGCAACTTACACTCGGTAATAGGTTCTATTAGCTTGATGCTCCACATGCAATTAGAACTGGTGATATTCCATTGCTTTAACTAAGTATGTGTTCACAACGCTGTGTTGTTAGTTGCAGTAATGCTCGTACACACTTTTCATGGCCTAGCCATTACTCTCGTTCAACGTCTTCCTATAGCTTAGGCTGCGGGTATGGGATTCACGCACGGGCGACTTGTGTTTTTTGTTGTAATCCCTTTTACACTTTGTGGGTAGCTAACATTGTATTAGCTTATGCTATATGTGTTTTGTTCTACCGGAGGTTTTCAAAATGGCTACGGTTGTTTTCTGTGTGTAGGGATAGAAGGTGTGTTTTTCGGGAGGGGGTATCGGATAAACCCCTCCTTTACCCACTTGATTGGTTTAGAGGTTGTTGACCCTCCTGCTAAGCCAGTCAGGGCCAAGCCAGTGCTTGGCGGGGGAGGGGGGGGGGGGGAGGGGTATTCTACCGACTCCTGTTATGACAGGATCCGGTGGGTTTTCCCCGCCCGTTATAGCGTTGTTGCTATGGCGACGCCTTCCATGAGCTGGTGTCGTAAAGATGTCGAGGGTAGAGCGCAGGACTTAACCTGCTGCGCTCGTTTTTGTGTCAAACTTGAGTCTGTTGGTCACGTGTCTCACAGTTTACATATCTTTTTCTTGACCGTGGTCTCATGTGGGAAGGTGTTTCTGGGGGAATCTGGTCTTACACTCTGATTAAGAAGAGTGACTGGATTAAAATCATGTGAAAACACAGGGTTTTTTACTCCCAGCTGTGCAGTTAGGTCATACATGTGATGCCTTTTCTTTATTTTATAAAGAGTTGAATGTTCATTCATGGAGTTGATTGCATCTCGCCCCTCTTGTCGTTTCCCTGGGCGTCTTGGGGATTCAATATGGTGGTCTAGCCGGCCTATTGTTGATGTGGGTATGTCCAAACGCACACATAGTGCTGGCTCAGGATGTGCTTTGGCCGTTGCTGACTGGCGCGCCTCGTTTGCTTTGGTGAAACAGCGTTTTTATGGAGCAATTGGGATGGGGGTTTTTCCTCTTCCGACATCCTGTGTGTTGTCGATGGGTTCCCGTTCATGTCAGGGGATGATGACGGAATGGGTCTGGGCATATGGGAAGGGTCTCACGCCCTAGGGGTGGGCCGCCGGACGCGGTTCATACCGACACGTCTGGGTGGCGCCTTCTTTTTATGTTGGGATCAGACGCGCATATCTGCCCCTTCTCCTGGGGTTGGCAGGTCGGCGTGGTTAGGGCACGGGACTGGTTCTGGTCGCGCTGGTCCAGATCAGTGCACCCGTTGTCCGCTGGGGATGCAGATCTGCTGTTCTGGTACCCTGAGGGACTTAGGGTTTTTTCGGGGGGAAAAATGCTAGGTCGATCCGGGTGTCACAGGGTTGTGCGTTATGGGACCCCTTGTTGGTACCGAGTGCGGGGTGCTGGGGGCTGGTCTTCCATATTACGCTCTTCTCTTGCGTTTTGGCGCTGAGGAGCCTGTTGGGTGGGGTTAACCTCCTTTGGGATCCTGTGCTCCCCGTATCGCCGGGCCCGGTCCGGGGTGATGCCCGTTGACCTGTAGGCCCGGGATGGCCCTGTTGGGAACCGGAACGCGGGCTGCGGTGGTACCGCCGGTGCGTTTCGGGGTTTTCCTGAGGGGTTATGGGACCAACCATTGCATGGGGTAATGCCTGGGTGGTTGGTTCTCTGGTGTGTTGCTGCAGTGTCAACTCCCGGTTCTCCGGTTGAGGGTGCCCCTGCACGTTCATGACGTCTGCCGATCGTATGGGCTTTTCTGTGGGCAGCTGTCAGGGGCCGTGTGGTCTACGGATCCCGCTCCTGACGTGCTGTTGAAAGCTTGGTTATGCGACAACGCCAGCATACGCCCCTTCCGCCGGGGCGGCTGTTTCGGCTGTCCTTTCTGGCGCCTGCCTCGTCCGCAGTTGTTCCAGGCTTGGGTTGACAGCCTGTTGCCTGGTCTTCCCCGGTGCACTGCCTGTTCCGTTGGTTAACTCTTGTGTGTTATGACCATGCTGTCTGCCTGTTGCAGGGCTTGTGTTCCAGGCGGTGTGCTGTTGAGGGGGACAGGGCCCGCTCGGCTGAGGGGCCTTTGTCCGAATACGCTGGCGATGTGAGGGGCGGGGTCACTAGGTGCCCCCCTGGTGGGGTCTTGATGCTGGCATCATGGACTTCTCCGGGCCCCCATTCCGGGGGTCCAGTCCTTTTGGTGGGTCTGGGTCTTCCTTCGCGCTCCGCTGCTACGGCCTTGCCACGGGGTTGGGTTTGCCCTTGACCCCGTGATTCTGGGGGCAGTAACGAGGTTGTTCCTCCGTTCGTTCCCGGGTGGCATGCGGGTTGTGCGTGTGTGTAGTCGTGGGGTCAAGCCACGGTCTGCTCACCCTGTGCGTTAAGTTGCTTGAGAGCTCTTCGCACGGTCGGGTCCGTCGCCTTCCCGTGAAGCCTCTAATAGGGGGGATACCCTCCATTAGGGGGGGTCGGGGGGGCTCGGCCCTCCCTGTTCTGATGGTTTTGGGGGGCTGTCAGCGGGGTGTATTTGTCAGCCAAGTGGCTCCGCTTGGCCTCCCTTGTGCAGAAGGCGAAGCCAAGCTAAGCCACTAACGATACAGAACGTTAGGTTATGACTATAACCAAGTTCTGTTAGTTAGGGGCGATGCTTGGCTTCGGACGGCCGCTGCAGCCCTTGACCTCACCTTGTGGTGAAAGCTTGGGAAGGAGGAGAGCAGGTGACCACACACCTGCTTATGAAGGTAAGCTGATGAGGGGTGTGGTCAGACTAATACTGGTATTAGAGGTACATTTGTGGTTTATTCAGTACGCGTGCACGTACGCGAGATAGTGCAGAAGGCGAAGCCAAGCATCGCCCCTAACTAACAGAACTTGGTTATAGTCATAACCTAACGTTAACGGTATATTTTTTTAATGATTCGTTATGGCGTAATCAATACTTCCATGCGTATAAATTGCGTTCGCAACCTCCGTGTTTTGGGGGTAGTCATCAGAAACCTCGGATCCGGGATTCGCTCCCATCCGTCGGGCAAGAACTGTGGGTTTTCAGCCTCTCTCTCTGGAGCTTAACGGAGTTTCTGGAGGAGTTTCTGGAGGAGCTTGTCGCGGCTCATGCGCATGCGCACGCTCAACCAATCAGAGAGGGGCTTCGCTCAACCAATCAGAGAGGGGTCTGCAGAAATAGAGTTCAACCAATCAGAGAGGGGTCTGCAGAAATGCGGCTACGGGCCCTAACCCCCCCCCCCCCCCCCCATCGACGTCACTCGCCACGCCCCCAAATCTGTCCCCGGCACACATTGAGAGAGAGTTACGCCAGTGGTGTGAACGTTGACATGAAAAGAAAAAAGTTAAAAAAAGTTAATTTTTTTTTTTTTTTTTTTTTTTGGTTTCTCACTTGATTCGATACTCGGTAGTACCGACGTGTTTCGGTTCGGTACCTCAAAAGTACCGAATTCGGTACCCATCCCTAGTAGCCACGCACAGCTCCAACACGGTAATTACATTTGCCGATGACACCACAGTGATAGGCCGAATCACCAAGCGCGACGAAACAGCCTACAGGAGAGCTGTTGACAACCTGGCAAAGTGGTGCCAGGAGAACAACCTCTCCCTCAATGTGGAAAAAACTAAAGAGCTGGTCATAGACTACAGGAGAGGGGTAGAAAAGCTGCACCTCATCACCATCGACGGGGCTGCAGTGGAGAGAGCCAGCTGTTTTAAGTTTCTCGGTGTCCACATCACCGACAAACTCACCTGGGACGTCCACACGAATCATGTGGTAAAGAAGGCCCAACAACGCCTCTACCACCTCAGGAGGCTAGTTGAGTGCTTTTAATATGGTAATGCGTGTAAAATAGGATCTGCACACTGTTAACCTTCTGTAGTGTGGTAGTGAAAGGGTTAACCCTTTGTCGTGTGGCAGTGAATGGGTTAACCTTCTGTATGTCGCAGTGAAAGGGTTAACCTTCTGTAGTGTGGTAGTGAAAGGGTTACACCTGCTCCCGCTGTATTTATCACAATCAATGTTTCGATCAATGGATCTTCATCAGGATGGAGATTTTACACAACCAGACAGACCTATTTGAAGCACGTAATTTATATTTAGCTGAAACAAAATAATACACGGGGGGGTGTATAATGGATATAGATAATAAACACATTTAGCAGGACAACTATATGGCAGGGTTCATATTTCTATATGTATTCCATTAAAACAGAACTTATTGAAGGCCTTTAGCCCCACTACCAGGGTTAAATGAGGTTTTAGTGAGTTTTTCCTTACCTTCGCGTGGGGTATGTCTGGGAGTGCTTGCATTCATAAATTTATTTGCATTTATTTTAAATTTGTTGGACCTTATGGTGTTCTTGTTTTATTCTTGACTTATTGTTATGTTTCTTCTTGACTTGTTTAAAGAAGACGTGTCCGGCCCATGGGGACATTAACGTGTGTTGTCGGGCCTTACAAATAAATTTGATTTGATTTGATTTGATTTGTTAAATGCCCCACCATGGGGCAGAAGGCCTCCTTGAGAGCATATTGCTCCAAATTATGGGACAGGAGAAAGGTGGAACACAGCAGTATAAACCATAAACTAGTGATATCAGTCATAAACCATCTTGTTGGCAGTCAACTGACAGAATGTTGACATGTTCCAGACACACTAGTGATACAATAGTTTATAATGGACTCAAAGACACATGTTACCAGAGTAAATGTTTTAGTCTGCTGTTTTGATGAATTGGATTGAATTGGTGAACTAATGGTTGATAGAAAATTAACAAATGACAGTACCTAGTGATGGCTCAGCCAATCATCACATTAGGATTTGTTACATTTGCCAGCAGAGGGCGTTACATGACAAGCTGTCAGCTCTTTCCACTCCTGTACAAGATTCTCACTGCTGCTGCTACTCTGAGCTATTATTGAATGGTTTTCTTAGACTATTATTTACTCTGAGCTGTTACTGGATGATTTTCATAGACTATATTGTCTATATTGCACATGTGTATCTATTTTGCATTTTCCAAAGACCATCAGTTTGGCTTTGTCCACATTGATAGTTTATTAATGTCAAACCATATTTTTTGTTTGGACAATTCAGTCGTAATAATCTCTAAGAGTTCCTTTAAGTTATTTCCAGAACAGAAGATGTTGGTGTCGTCCACAAAAATAATACATTTAAAGATAGTTGATACCTTACAAATGCAATTTATGTACAAAATAAACAATATGGGGCCCAACACTGACCCCTGTGGGACTCTACAGGAAATGTCTAGGCATGATGATATGATTATGGTTTTCTAGTTTAGATTAGGTTAGATTAAAATGTATTTTCATCATACATCACACGTATAATACATCCAACCAGAGTGCAAATCTAACAGTAAAGTGCCATAGTAATATACAATGTACAGGTGATTAAACTGGATATAACATACATCAATTAGTACTACTGAGTAATAGTGCTAATCATAATGTATATACAGAGTTGTAGTATTAATAGTATAAAGACACTATGGTAGAGTACCTATATGTTGCAAATGCATTTGAATGTGTAATTGTGTATGATTAAGTCCTGCTAGCTTTCAACTGAATGGTACATGAGCCCCAGGTTCATTGGGCCATTTGAGAAGGGTCATGTTCACCGGACCAGTACTTATCCATGGCCGAAGAGCAAATCCTACTATCTGCATAAAAAAGTGGGGAAAAACCTCCTATCTGGACTTTGTGACTAATTCCTGGTCGGTATTGTTAACTCATAATATAGTAATATAGTAATATAGTCCAAAAACAGTGTATGTATTGGTATCCTTAAAAATTGCATTCTGGCGGTCAGGTGGCGTAGCGGAGATTGCGCTCGTCACCAATGCAAGAGACTGCGGTCTCGACTCCCGGAGTCAGCATTGCCTTGGCTTGGGCTGATCGCTATACTAACTTGTTTGGCTGGGTTAGGGGGAGGGAAGCCGTGGGTGGGAAACTGGCGTTGTGGACAGCGACGCCTACAGGTCAGGTCTGGGCGCTTGCTCAGCGGAGGCAGGACTTGAGGAAGGCAGCGTGACCTCCGACGCGTTACACTTCACCAAGGAGAGCCCTCGCTGCCAGGTGAGAAGAGAGCCACTGGCTGTCGCCGCACGTGTCGGAGGAAGCGTGCGGATACTTCAGGGTTCCCTTGTACCGACCAGTAGGAGAACATGCGCACAACAACCAGGTAGGGCCCGGGGAGGGGGGGGGGGATTGGCACAACGACTAAATTGGGACGGGGAGAAAAACAGAGAAAAATCGGAGAAAGAGAGATACAAATTTTTTTTTCATTCTGCAGGAAAACAACACGTTTCAACAGTTCTCTGAAAGAAGTGAATTTTTCACTATAGGAGGTTTTGATCTTCGGCCATCGTTATACTGAATCACTTCTAATTGACTGTGATTTGAGAACTTTTATGTTGAAAAATTGTGACTGGAAGTCCAAACTGATTTTGCGGCTTGCTTGACGCTTGCATAGGAAACAAAGGTTTCAGGCCGGATTCCAAACCCAGGACTTGCACCTTAGCTTGGTGAGCCTGAGCCACCAGGACTTAAATTGAGTGCTGTTCACTTTTATGGTGGACAGACTACCAAATCTCTTGCCGATGTAAGGAACCTCCATACATTTGATTATGCCCTACTTTGCCAGAGATGGATCGAATTCTACTGTACCACTGTCTGAAAGCTCAGCTGGCAAGGCTGCTGTTGTCTGGGCTGTGCAGCTGAGCCACCATTGGTTGCTTGCCATGATTAGAAGCCTATGTTTATGTGTATTATTATTGTTATTATTATTATGTTTAAGTTTATGAGACTGAGAGTGTATCTGTCACAAAGCCTCACTGCCAAAACTGAACTGATTGACCTGATGGCAGGCTACAGGGATCTCTCCATGGTCCTGATTAACCTGATGGCAGGCTACAGGGATCTCTCCATGGTCCTGATTGACCTGATGGCAGGCTACAGGGATCTCTCCATGGTCCTGATTGACCTGATGGCAGGCTGCAGGGAGCTCTCCATGGTCCTGATTGACCTGATGGCAGGCTGCAGGGATCTCTCCATGGTCCTGATTGACCTGATGGCAGGCTGCAGGGAGCTCTCCATGGTCCTGATTGACCTCATGGCAGGCTGAAGGGATCTCTCCGTGGTCCTGATTGACCTGGTGGCAGGCTGCAGGGAGCTCTCCATGGTCCTGATTGACCTGATGGCAGGCTGCAGGGAGCTCTCCATGGTCCTGATTGACCTCATTGCAGGCTGAAGGGATCTCTCCATGGTCCTGATTGACCTGGTGGCAGGCTGCAGGGATCTCTCCATGGTCCTGATTGACCTCATGGCAGGCTGCAGGGAGCTCTCCATGGTCCTGATTGGCCTGATGGCAGGCTGCAGGGATCTCTCCATGGTCCTGATTGACCTGATGGCAGGCTGCAGGGAGCTCTCCATGGTCTTGATTGACCTGATGGCAGGCTGCAGGGATCTCTCCATGGTCCTGATTGACCTGATGGCAGGCTGCAGGGATCTCTCCATGGTCCTGATTGACCTGATGGCAGGCTGCAGGGATCTCTCCATGGTCCTGATTGACCTGATGGCAGGCTGCAGGGATCTCTCCATGGTCCTGATTGACCTGATGGCAGGCTGCAGGGATCTCTCCATGGTCCTGATTGACCTGATGGCAGGCTGCAGGGATCTCTCCATGGTCCTGATTGACCTGATGGCAGGCTACAGGGATCTCTCCATGGTCCTGATTGACCTGATGGCAGGCTGCAGGGATCTCTCCATGGTCCTGATTGACCTGATGGCAGGCTGCAGGGATCTCTCCATGGTCCTGATTTACCTCATGGCAGGCTGCAGGGAGCTCTCCATGGTCCTGATTGGCCTGATGGCAGGCAGCAATCTAATGTAGGCAACGTATTCAAAACTGCACAAATGGTGTTTAAAGCAAGTCATAATCTACTACCAGGCAACATCCAAAAGATTTTAAGAGATAGAGAAGGGGGATATAACTTAAGAGGGAGATTTAACTTAAAACAGCCGACTGTACACACCACTATGTGCATATCTGTCTGTGGGGTGAAGTTGTGGAATCGTCTACCAGAGGAGTTAAAAGAAAGTAAAAATACTGCTAATTTCAAAAGGATGTACAAACAACTTATTCTTGAGAAGTATGCCGTGGATGGTTAATCATGTGTTTCGAAACCAATTGAGTAGATCAATTGTTAAACATTTTGATTGATTTGATTTTGATTGTTAATTATTATTATTATTATTTTTTGGTTGATAACGAAGATCAGCGATACATTTAAGATGATGCACTATGGGTTAGGGCATTTAACAGCTTGTAGCTTCAGCCCTAACCTTTTCGCCAACTTGTCATTTGATTTGTGTGTTGTTGTTTTTTTTGTACATGCTAAATGGCTCGAAATAAACTTCATTCATTCATTATTCAGAGATAACACATAAGAACTCCATATTAAAAGCATAAAACATGTAATAAGCGTATATGTAATTAAACATAGTTGTATCTCTTCAGAGAAGTGGGTTCACTCTGCCACTATCTTGATAACAGGGACTGACCTCTCTGCACGGAGAGCCATCATATCTAATAATCTGTCAAATAAATAATCTCTTTGCTTTCATATTTGAAGTCACAGGTAAAATACTGATGACACTGAATTGTTAATTTAGTCAAAATGGACCAAGATGTTTAAAAACATCTTTAAAAACTCAAATGTCACCTTAATGAAAGCTGATACCTAATGTATTGTCTATATTATCTATATAAAAGTTTTTTTTAATTGGCGTATATCAGGACATATATATAGGCTGATTGACTAAACCCTTACAGCAGGGGTTCCCAAACATTTTCAGCTCGAGACCCAAAAGAGAAATTTGGTGTTTCCCCGGGACCCAAACTTACATCATGAATTGCCATAACATACATTTATAGGGCGGCTGGGTAGTGCAGCGGATTAAGCGTCTGTCTACCACCACAGAGACAGTGGGATCGAATCCAGCTGTGGTGCTTCCGGGTTGGCCGACCGTCCATACTAACACAATTGGCAGTGTTAGCGGGTGGGAAACCCGGTGGCGTGAATATTTTCCCTAACGGAGTTGCACTTCCGCGTTCAGTTTGCGCGATCTGATTGGCCACTGACGTTTCTGGTCATGTGACATCTGCGCCAATTGTGTGACGCCTGTTTCTATCACTGGTTAAGCTTAGGCACTCTTTAGAAGTTGGTTAAGGTTAGAGTTTGTCTTAGAGCAGGGCGATAGAACACCAGCCCTGATTCCAAACTCTAACCTTAACCAACTTCAAAAGAGTTGCCTAAGCTTAACCAGTGATAAACTAGGCGTTAGGTAGTTTGCAGGCTGTTAGAGGTGGAAATAGGCGCAGAAACAGGCATCACACGATTGGCGCAGATGTCACATAACCAGAAACGTCAGTGGCCAATCAGATCGCGCAAACCGAACGCGGAAGTGCAACTCGGTTAGGGAAAATATTCACGCAACCCGGCGAGGGTGGGTCCTGGTCGTTGTAAACAGCGACTCCTACAGTTCGGTCGGGGCGCCTGCACAGCAAGGGAAGGATCTAGGAGAGGTAGTGTGACCTTCCACACGTTACACTCTCCCAGTGAGAGTCCGCGCTGCCAGGTGAAAAGAAGCGGTGGGCCGGGTAGTGGGTACACATGTGTCGGAGGAAGCATGTAATAGTCTCCGCCCTCCCGGACCGACGGTAGGGGGTAGAGTGCGCAACAACCAGGAAGGGGATTGGGAATTGGCATGACAACTAATATTGGGATGGGAGAAAAAACGGAAAAAGAAGGGGGGAAAAGATAATAAACCTTGTGAGGCTGGTATCTACATACAGGCCTCTCATTAAGAGACAGCCACCGACCACCATGTCTGTCCCACAGTGGTCTGACGACGTCGAGGAGGAGCTACGGGAGTGTTTCAGGTCGACAGAATGGGACATGTTTGAGAGGGTCCATGGAGACGACATTGATGGACTATCCCACTGCATCACAGACTACATCAGGTTCTGTGAGGAGAGCATCGTACCCACAAAGAAGGTACGCTGCTTTTCAAACAATGGAGAGGGTGCCCCAGCTCTGGAAGACCTCCTGCATTGTCCCGGTGCCCAAGAAGGGACGACCCAGCACCCTCAACGACTACAGGCCAGTCGCTCTGACGTCACACGTCATGAAGACGTTTGAGAGACTGGTCCTGTAACACCTCAAGCCCCTGGTGCGTGACTCCCTCGACCCCCTGCAGTTTGCATACCAGGCAAACATCGGGGTGGAGGATGCCATCATCTACATGCTCCACAGAGCGTACACACACCTGGAGAAGCCGTGCAGCTCAGTGAGGATTATGTTCTTTGATTTCTCCAGCGCCTTCAACACCATCCAGCCGTCACTGCTAGCGGAGAAGCTCTCTGCGATGCAGCTGGAGCACGGCTTGGTGGCCTGGATCAAGGACTACCTCAATGAGAGGCCGCAGTACGTCAGACTAAAGGACAGTCAGTCTGACGTACTGGTGAGCAACACCGGCGCCCCCCAAGGAACTGTGCTGTCACCCTTCCTCTTCACCCTCTACACCTCAGACTTCTGCCGCAACTCAAGCAAAAATAAAAAAAAACATACATTTATAAACTACTGATAAAGAACACAACAAACCATGAATTTCAAATGTATATGAAATGTATTTATTTAATTATAAAAGTACATCACAGCAATAATCAGAGTGTAATGTTAAGTTGCTCACCACCTCATAACATATGTACATACAATTTTGTAACACTTTTAAAAACAAACATGTTCTACTCTCCTTTCTATTTCTCACCCCTTTTTCAACTCTCCATTTCTTACCCCCTCCCTCCGTCCCTCAACCTTAAACCCCAACATTGAGCAACATTCTGATTAATTTGTACTGACTTATTTAAAAATTCTACTGACCTGACATGCTAGAAGGGGTATAATATTTCATCTATGGCACAATGAAATCTAGTGAGAGGTATGTGGCTGGTTGAAGTTTTAAACCAGCAGATCTATTCTGGGCTTGGTTTTTGAAAGTGCTATTATGAGGTCATGCTGAGCATTTAGTCTGTTTCTGTATTTGTTTTTCAGGTACTGTATGTTAGAGTAGAAAAACCAGATTCACATAAGTATGTGGTGCCAAACTGATCAACACATCTACAGCTTTCTTTGTTTCTTTTTTTTTAATTGGCGACCCAATAAAAACGGGTTTGGGAAACACTGCCTTACAGTCTAGTATATATTTTGTATATACATACAACATTTACTCAGAAAACAATATTGAATTGCAACTGGAACCTTTATTTTGAAAGTAGTCGTTTTTCTTCGCGGAAGTAGAACTCCTTATTAAGCTGGCTTGACACTGGTGGGCGCACGCCCCGTTTCTGATCAACTCATCTGGTGCTGGAATTGACTAACAGCTGTTTTCTTATGAATTGCCATTCAACGCTGGAATAAGACATTCAAACCTATACCTGTAAGTAGTAAATTCGCTCATTGACTAGATATGAGTTAATTACTGACTTATTCCATGATGTCAGGTGAAACGTGACTATATAGTTGGATCCTCTTCGGTGACCGGTCGGTCTGACAGTGCAAATCTATTTTTAAAACTCTTCCAAGTAAATATACTGTTTCGTTTAGTACTGTAGCCTATTATATATTAGATTAGAGCCAAATGTATTGTCATCATCATACAGCACAAGTACAGTACAATGAAATAGGTTTGGCTTTGGCATCCAACCAAAGTGCAAGTGAATGAAAGCAGTGTCTTGTTAGCCTATTTCGATATTTAAGCTTGAAAGAAAATTGTAGGTTACTTTTTATTTCTCCTGTCTCCTAAACGAATAACAACAATAATAATAATAATAATAATAATAATAATAATAATAATAATAATAATAATAATAATAATAATAATTATTATTATTATTATTATTATTATTATTATTATTATTATTATAATAATACTTTTTTCTTCTTCTCCTGTGTCTCATAAACTAATAATAATAATAATAATAATAATAATAATAATAATAATAATTATAATAATAATAATAATTATTATTATTATTATTATTATTATTATTATTATAATTGAATAATAATAATAATAATAATAATAATAATAATAATAATAATAATAATAATAATAATAATAACTAAGATATAGTAACAATCAAAAACCTAAAGGTCCGTGAATATAGCCCTTAATTCCATGTATCACAGTACTGGTCTAATGTTCTGCATCATGATTGAAGTTGATACAAACTGTCCTCTCTCTTACTCAGAATCTCCTGAATGATGTCCACTGTGTCCCTGACTGTGTGGGTTGGCAGTATAGTCCCACACACAACAAATTATTATTCTCTCCATTCTTCTATACACTATTGAGGAGTGATAAATTATTTATAATATAAATGAAAGGAACACGCCAACATTATTGGAAATGCGCTTATCGTCTTCTAAAACGATAGACGGTAAGACGGTAAGAACACAATGTTGGTGCGTTGCTTTAACTTTCCCCACTCCTCTCTTAAAACCATTTCAGAATGAGCATCACTGCTCTAGTCTGAAGTAGTGGGCAGTGTGAATACCCCCCCCCCCCCAACACACACACACACACACACACACACACACACGCACACACACTAATCCTATAGGTGTGAACTCCAGTCTGTACTGACCTAGATCACGAGGCTATTGAAACTGTATGGGTGGAAATTCTATTTGAAAGGGCTAAATCTGTTCTAGTCGGCACAATTTACAGACCGCCAGACCAAAATGGCTTTTATGATGTGTTGGATGTGTGCTTAGCTGGAGCTGAGGATGCAGAAAAGATTCTTATTGGGGATTGGAACACGGATATGCAACAAAAAGATGCACCGTCTTCAAATCCTTCAATAGGTTTTGTGATCTGCATGGCCTTAGCCAGCTAATCACCCAACCCACAAGGATATGTGAATCAACTCAGACTACCATTGACCTCATCGTGACCTCTGACAAGTCCAAGATCTCTAATAAAGGGGTTATAGCATGTGGGTTAAGTGATCATTATATGATATTCTGTACCCGCAAAAAGCTAAAACAAAAGGCTGGCTGTCACAAAACAGTCACATCTAGAGACCTCAAAACCTACTCTAGCGAGGCCTTTAACCTTGAACTGGAGAGTCTGGACTGGTCAGATGAGCTCAATGGTACACTGGTTGAAGAAACATGGCTTGGTTTCAAAACCAAATTTTCAACAATACTAAACAACATGGCCCCCCTAAGAACCACCAGGGTAAAAAATCGCGCTGAGCCGTGGATGCACACTGAAATACTGACCGCTATAAAAACCAGAGACAAAAAATGCTCTGAGTTTCGTAAAAGTCAGTCAAAGCTTACCAAAAGCACGAGCAGTGAACTCACGTGACTGAACTCAAACTGGAAAGAAACAGACTAAGAAATGACGTAAACTCCATGATCAAAACTGCAAAAAAAGATTTCATCAATGACAAAACTGAGGAAAACAAAAACAAACCATGTGAACTTTGGAAATTACTCAATAATCAACTAGGCTGCAGTAAAAAACTTAAAACCAGATTCTCAAACATAAACATAAAGACGGACAACACGCTCATCACAGACAAGCTGGATGTAGCCAATTACTTAAACATTTTCTTCACAAACATAGCCACAACACTGGTAAACAAACTACCCTCCCACTCAGGGCATTATGGGGTAGAACACATAGTAGCATACTACAAGAACCTAGGGTAGGGCTGGGCGATATGACGATATTATATAAATATCGGGTACAGTTCATTAACGATACACTTTTTAAACGTATCGTGGATATCGTGATGTTTTGCCCAAGAGGCTTGTGTTGCGTCAATCTGGTCCACACGTTGACACTTTTGAACAGCGCCGCCCCACACACACACTACTGCATCAAAAGTTACTACTTATGATAACAAAGGCATTCGTTTTGTGGCATTGACGTTATATAGTTACACTTTCAATAACATCAGCGTATTTACATAGCAACAACAGAGGTCGACCTAGATATAGCAAGCATTAGCCGTTCATATCTCAGCCCGTGCTGACTCCGTTGTGCCCATTCTGCGGTCTGTTAATAACGTTTTCAATCAGACAGATGTATGGAAAGGCTTTTATTATAACATCCGTTGCAGTAAAATCATTATGCCTCCAGTCGTTTAGTCATTCTGCAGAGCTAAAAGCTAAACGTCGACCGCGGCGAGCTACCGCTGCCATTGTTGTTTTCATTGAGCTCTCCAATGGCGGAAGTAAAAAATTAATACGCGCTTGCCGATTGGTGCGAACAGCAGGGCGGGTGCAAGCGATGTGACGTAATTGGCAGACGCGACTGTCAATCAAAATGATTCTGTTTGCCGACTGAATGAATATAAACGTTATTAACAAATGCAGCATAGGTACAATATACAGTACAGCTCAATACAACAACAGTCAACAGTGGACTGGAGGATGCAGACCAGAGAAAGACTTTCGTCTTGTTTACATCAGGGTCCCCCATTTTCAATTCATCATATTTCATATCTAAATCATATAATATCTCATTGCTAAATATATGCAATATATAATCTAATAATCCAATAATCTAAATCTAATATATAATATAAAAATGCTAAATGCATGGGTATTTTATTTTGTCTTTAATGTTAGCTTGCAAACTCAAATACCGTCTTGGTAAGCCTCATAATGAATTGTTTGGGGAAAAAAAGAAAAACATCGTGATGCGTATCGTGTATCGCCGAAAGGTCAGAAAATATCGTGATATCATATTTAGGCCATATCGCCCAGCCCTAACCTAGGGGTCCACAAAGACGACTTCAAACTGGAAATGGTAACAACAGATGAGGTACTCAAAAAACAGAGCGCCCTCCAACCCAACAAGGCCACTGGCCATGACAACAACCCCTCCAAATTCCTCAGAGACTCAGCAGCCGCCATCACCCCAATCATCACACACATAATAACCCTCTCCATAAAACAGGGACACGTCCCCAAGGACTTCAAAATTGCGAGAGTAACACCCCTGCACAAAAAGGGCAGCAAATTAGACCCAGGCAACTACCGCCCTGTTTCTATCCTTACCTCCATCTCGAAAGTCATGGAATTTTCTTTTATACGAACAGGTCGAAAAGTACCTTGCGTAAAAAAATCGAATCTACGAATTCCAATCTGGCTTCAGAACATCCCACTCCACTGACACATGCCTTCTCTATTTAAACGACCACATCAAACAAGAGGTGGACGCGGGAAAATACTGCGGCATGGTCATGCTGGACCTACAAAAGGCCTTCGACACTGTCAATCACACCGTTCTGATTGCTAAAAGCAATTGGTTTTGATAGTCTATCAGTGAGCTGGATGCAATCCTACCTGGAGGGGAGAGAACAGATGGTGGAGGTAAACGGTACCCTATCCCCCCCCCCCCTCACAGTGAGCTGTGGTGTTCCACAAGGAAGCATACTAGGACCGCTACTGTTCCTAATTTATGCAAATGACATGTCGTCAGCTTGTGACTGCAACTTGTTCCTGTTTGCGGACGACTCAGCCCTGCTGGTCTCTGACAAGAACAAGTTACAGGTTGAAAAAACCCTCAGCTCGGAACTAGGCAAAATCTGCATATGGCTCGCTGATAACAAACTATCATTACACATGGGCAAAACAGAGTCCATTCTCTTCGGTTCAAATAACAAACTCAGCAAGACCGACGGCTTCTCAGTTACAGTGGGTGACAATATTGTCACAAGGAAAGATGAAATTACCTACCTGGGTTCCATCCTAGAGGCAAATCTTTCCTGTGACAAAATGGCATCCAATGTAATAAAAAAAGTCAACCAACGAACTCGATTCTTGTACCGGATCTCCTCTCTGGTAAACAAGAATACCCTGAAGACTCTGGCAGGAGCACTCATTCAGGGGTACTACGACTATGCTTGCACCTCAACGGCGCTAAAAACAAAATTACAAACATCTCAAAACAAACTGGTCAGACTACTGCTTGACCATACTCCTAGAACCCACCTCACCCCTGCCACATCAATGTGGAACGCCCTACCCAAAGCTGTAAAGGAATGTGGATCACTACCCACTTTCAAAACCGCTCTCAAGGGACACCTACGGGAGACTGCAATTCAAAACTGGCCCCTGTAAATGTCCTAACCCAACCCCCTCCAATGTACAGCCATTTACCTAGTATGGTTTTGTCAATAGTCCAATGTACAATTTTGCTTGTTTGTACAGTGTCTCCCCCCCCCCCCCCCTCAATGTACAGTTTTGCTTGTTTATACAGTGTTTCTCCCCCCCCCCCCCCAACCACCTCCAATGTAAATTACCCAGTATGGTTGACAATATCCCAATGTACCCAACCCCCCCCACACAACCCCACCCAACCTCCTCCAATGTACAGTTTCTACGTCAAATGTATATACTCCCTTTTCTTTTTTATGACTTATACTTTATTGCATATTTTTTTTTTTTTGCACACAGTACTTCAGGACAATACAATGAATGACATATTTTGCATCAGCATGGGTCAGTCCTGAAGGACAACATAGACACCTGGACCCCTAACGTCTAGGTTACACTGATACCCCCCATATGGGGGGGAAGACAGAAAAAAAAATAAAAATAAAAAATAAAGACATTAGAATAAGTAAACCTACACAAACGAAAAATTCTACCATAACAAAAAATAAATAAAAAATAAAAAATAGAAAGATAAATTAGACTAAGCCGAGAATATAATGGAAAGTAGTACCTAAACAGAAAGGAAACACCAAACGAAAAAATAAATCTACATTAAAACATAGAGCCATTCTTGTCTACATAAACATGGTGCATTTGTCAGGTATTCTATACTCATGTGTATCGTCGCTGTCTTGGACAAGTGTGCCCCTCCTCCTTTTATAGTAAGTGAAATTGCAAATATTTCCCCCATTTGCTAATATATTTGTCTCCTTTCTCTCCTAAACTAAAAGATATTTTCTCATAGGCAGCTACCCTACCCAGTTCTCCACTCCACTCTCGGAATGACGGGCCTTCTGGTGCCTTCCAGCCTCTCATTATGATCTGTTTGCCTATCATTATACTAGTCTGTATCCAATCAGCTAGGGGCTTTGCGATATGGCTAAGACTGCGGGGATCCCCCAGGATATATAAACCAGAACAGAAATCATACTCCGTCCCTGTGACCTCTGTGATGTAGTCATGTATGTTACTCCAGAAGTCTCCGATTTTCGGACATGACCAGAGTGCATGGACTAGGTCCCCCTCCCCTGTGTGACATTTCCAGCAATCTGGGTTCTCTTTCAGGCCCAGTCTATACATTTTAGAGGGGGTCCAATAAATGCGGTGGAAGATCTTGAATTGTATTAGCCTTGTTCTAATATCCCTGGACACCTGTTTGGGGATCCCCGAGATTATATCCCAGTCCTCTTGCTCAAATGTGACCCCTAGATCCTTTTCCCAGACTATTTTGAGAGCAGAGGATATCCCACTGCCCTCCCTGTCGATAAACATGGAATAGTAGACCGAGGCCTCATGTCCCAACCCAGAAATAGCCAAAATCTTTTTCAGCAGGTCTGTACCCTGGGGGAGGGTCTGTGGCGAGCCAAATGTGCCTATGAGAAGATGCCTCAATTGTAAATATCTCCAAAATTGATTGTTGGCCAGCTGATATTGTTGAATCAGTTTTTCAAAAGATTTTAATGCATCGTCTTCATAGAGGTCCCCCAGGGTGAGGATGCCTTTGTCTATCCATTCCTTCCACATAAAGGGGGATCTGCATATACACAATTTTGGGTTGGCCCATAAGCCTGCTGACAGGCTTAAATGGGGGTTGATATGAAAGATGCGAGACACCTTCTTCCATACGGCCTGTATGTGAGAGATAATAGGGTGAGTTCGGGCAGTTGGTGGTAATTTAGCTGTAATATACGACAGTGGGGGCAGCCGTGTGTATACCGACTGCTCCATTATGTACCATGGAGGCGCTCTCTCAGGGGGCAGGGCCCACTGTGTCATATGTCTGAAACTGTAAGCATAATGATATAGTAATAATTTGGGGAGACCCAGGCCACCTCTGTCCACAGGCTGTTGTAGTTTACCAATACGCATCCTGGGTCTTTTACCGTTCCACAGGAATGTGTTGCATATTCTATCAAATTGTTTAAAATACTTGCTAGGTATTGCTATCGGCAGTGACTGGAGGAGGTAGTTTACTCTGGGAATGCAGTTCATCTTAAGAACATTAACCTTGCCCCATAGTGACAAGAAAAGGGGGGCCCATCTCTCCACATCCGCTGAGATTTTGCCTAGTAGTGGGTCAAAGTTGACACTAACAATGTCGTTTACTTGCTTGGGGAAAAGAATCCCTAGATACCGAATACCCTTTTCAGGCCACTGAAAGGAGCCATCTTTAAATAGTGATTTGGGGCAGTAGGACGTTGGGGGAAGAGCCTCCGACTTCGACCAATTAACCTTATACCCTGAAAATCTTGAGAACGTATCTATTGTCTTGAGTAGTGCGGGTACAGCATTGCCTGGGTCTGTAACAAAAAGCAAAATGTCATCTGCATAAAGCATAAGTTTTTGGGCCGTGCCCCCCACTGTAACTCCAGGGAAACTTGGGTCCTTACGTATAGCTTCTGCCAGGGGCTCAAGCGCTAAACAGAAGAGCAAAGGAGAAAGGGGTGACCCTTGGCGTGTCCCGCGGCCTAGTTTGAATATGAGGAGATTATCCCATTTGTTTGCACCGCTGCCTCCGGTTGGTTATACAACAACTTCACCCATTTTATAAAGGTCTGACTGAAACCAAACGCCTCCAGGGTTGAAAATAAGTACTCCCATTCTACGCTGTCAAACGCCTTTTCCGCGTCCAGTGAGATGGCGGCCGTTGGTTCATTATCGCTACTGACTGCCCACATTACATTGATAAGGCGTCTGACGTTATCAGACGAATTTCTTTTGCGAATAAACCCAACTTGGTCAGGATGCACCAGGGAGGATATTACTCCATCCAAACGGTTTGCCAATATTTTGGAAAGCACTTTTACATCCTGGGAAATCAGGGAAATTGGACGATAATTCTTGCACTCGGAGGGTTCCTTATCTTTTTTCAATATTAAAGATATCAAGGCCTGTGATAGGGTGGGGGGTAAATAGCCTCTATCCAAAGCTTCAATATACATACTCTGCAGTAGAGGTGTCAACTCTGTTGAGAAGCATTTAAAGAACTCAGCTGTAAGACCATCAGGCCCCGGCGCTTTACCGGACGGCAATTTCCTAATAACCTCTGCTATTTCATCTTCCGTTATTGGGGCGTCTAAATACTCACGTTGAGCCGCGTCTAATGTAGGGAGATCCAGCCCGCTAAAAAATAAAGGAATTTCCTGCTGTGTCGCCTTGGAAGACGAAGTGTAAAGACCCATGTAGTATTCTTTGAAAGTATTGTTAATATCGCTAGCCTTAGTCACGACGGCTCCCCCCTGTACCTGAATAGCCGAAATAGTGGATGATGACTCCTTGTGTTTAATATACCTGGCCAGCAACTTCCCGGCTTTGTCCCCCGATTCAAAGTAATTCTGCCTGGCCCTAAACAATCCAAACTCGACCTTCTGCGAAAGGATACAGTTATACTCATATTTTAATTGAGTTACAAGCCTTAAGTTATTTGGTGATATTTTTTGTTTGAGCTGACGCTCCGCAACCAGCAGCATTTTTTCTAAATCGCCAATTTTTTTGGCGTTCTGCTTTTTCTTATATGATGCATATTGAATTACGTGACCCCTCACAAAAGCCTTCAGAGCTTCCCAAGCAACCCCTGCTGATGGCGCAGAAGGAACATTTGTCTCTATATACATATCAATCTGATTTTTCAGCATGGCTTTAAAGTCTGTATCCTGCAATAGAGATGAGTTAAATCTCCATCTAGAGGACCGCTTTGCACGGTCAATGGGGAGCAGCTCAAGGGTCACCCTTGCATGATCTGACACTATAATGTTGCCAATTGAACAGGCCAATGTAGATGGGAGCAGATCTTTAGAGATAAAAAAATAATCAAGCCTTGAGAATACACCGTGAACCGAAGAAAAAAAAGTATAGTCCCTCCCCTTAGGATTTAGAGTACGCCAAGCATCTACTAGCCCCAGGGCAGAACACATTCCTCCCACTGTGGAGGTTGATCTGGGGGGTCTAGCAGTGGTTGGTGTACTTCTATCCAGAACAGCATCCATAGTAATATTCAAGTCCCCTGCCCATATGATTGGATAGTCACCCATGTCATTTAATTTACATTCCAGGTCAGTAAAAAACATTGGGACATCCCCATTAGGAGCATATGTATTGGCTAGGATAAATACTTTCCCCTGAATCTCAGCCAAAATAATGACAATCCTCCCTTCTTCATCTTTGAGTTCTCTCAGACATTTAAATTGCAGCTGTTTGTTCACTAGTATAATGACTCCCCTACTTTGACTGGTACCGGCACTGCAGAACACGTGACCCACCCATCCCTTACATAAGCGCTTTGATTCATCCAATGACAAATGACATTCCTGCAAAAACATTATATCATACCTGGAGGATTTCAATTTATAAAGTACCTTGTTCCTCTTGATTACATTACCCAATCCATTTACATTCCATGTGGCGAGGCACAGTTTATTATTATTCTGAGCAGACATGGGCGTGTAGAATAGTAATAATGACCGATGATATACTGACAACTAAGTGAAGTATTTTTAACCATGTCGACAAACGCAGGGCTCTTGACAAAAAACAATAAAAAAAAACATGACACGCTGTAAACGAAACATAGCGTGATGAAAAAAACACAAAAAAAAAACTAAAACAAAAACACCGACAGATACGATTCTGGTCCATGATCCGTCGGTAGAGTGGTTCGCTCTGAGCGCCGCCCACCCGCGGCATTGTTTTGGCAAAAGTTTGCGCACGTTTGTCATAAAGTGACATCATTCATTCTCAATGAATTAGCGAGAATCCAGCTCGTTTAACGCTAAAGGAACGCTAACGGGATATTGAAGGACAGCCGGTAGGCTAGTAAAAGGAAATGAGAAGAAATAAAAATAAAAAATAAAAATATCAACCCCGCTCATCCATAACGAGCGAATATAGAACAATTCATACCGCAAATGTCATACGTGGGGGATAAGTAGCAAGTAACCAAGTCACTGCATTGTTCAATAGTCTTGTAGGCTAGTCCCCAGTTGGCTCACAGTCAATATACTACACCTTACCGGCTAGGATGATTCCCTTTCATACCGCTGCACTCAGCTGGACCTTGAACAGGTTAGCAGCCCTCAGATAAGCTAGCGAGCTAGCCAGCCAGCTTGCTCAGCGAGCTTCGGATGAAATCCATGGCTTTCTTCGGGTTGTCAAAGCGCCTGGATCCCTCGCCGGTGTCAATTCTGAGTGTGGCCGGGCGCTGCAGTGCAAATTTAACCTGCCGTTCATGTAGGGCTTTCTTGCAGTCTTTGAAGGCATCCCTCTTAGCCTGTGTGCCCCTGGAATAGTCAGGGAAAATCATGACTCGTTTTCCATTCCATCTCAGCTCTCCCTTCTCCTGCGAGGCGCTTAGGATCTTGTCTCTATCTCCTGAGCGAAAGAATCTTGCGATCAACGTGCGGCTTCTGCTTCGGTCCTCCGGGGCGGAGCGGGGAGTCAGTCTGTGAGCACGCTCGATGTACCACCCCTTAGCGGGGGTAGTAATGCCCAGCAGCTCCGGTATGAGATTCTCGAGGAAGGTATTTGCGTCCCCTGTCTCGCTGCCCTCCGGTATCCCGACGAAGCGTAGGTTATTGCGTCTGCTTCTGTCCTCCATGTTGTCCATTTTATCACGGATAGCCTCCATCTCAGCTCTGGTAGCGGGTGGTTCAGACTGTAGCTGTTTGTCGGCGTCCTCCAGAAAGCCCAGTCTCCCCTCCACGTCACTGATCCTTGACACGAGTGATGTCAGTTTCCCTTCCATCGACATGGTGGCTTTGCGAATTTCACCCAAGCTTTGCATCTCTTTAGATATTTTCTTCAGGATTATAAAAATATTCGCTATGTCCTCCCCCGTCGAATTTGCACTTTCTTCTGTAGTAGGAGATTCATCATCGCCATCTTGGTCCACGTTGGGACCCCCCGAGCGTAAACCTTCCTTTTTAGTGGTACTCTGAGGTGGGTTTTTCTGTTTGCTCGCCATTTTCAGACTCCCAAGATGATCGCTCCTCTATGATGACTTTGTTGTGTCTATTTGCCGACTAAGGATACTGTTTTAGGATATAAATCAAGATGCCGCTGCGAGCAGCTCTCTCTCAAGCGGCCATCTTCTTCACCGCGTCACGTGACCGTTCAAAAAACGGTCAAAAAACGGTCAAAAAACTGTCAAAAAACTCCCTTTTCTTGACTCCTTCTGTATCACAAACAGTACTGTATTTGCAAATCTGGTATGTCATAAATGTATAGATGTAGCAGTACTGAATATCTGTATGTCATATATGTCCTGATGAATTGAAAATGGGGGACCCTGATGTAAACAAGATGAAAGTCTTTCTCTGGTCTGCATCCCCTTAACAATTGTGTGTATTGAGCTGTACTGTATTGTACCCATTCTGCAATCTGTTAATAAAGTTTTCAATCAATCAATCAATCAATCAACCTAGGATGGCTTAGAGTAGACGACAGAGTACAGAAACTTGCAATGGGCCTGGTCTACCCATGTACATGTCAAAATACTTCGGCTCAAACAAGGGACTAAACACGTTTCGCAATTATGCCACATCAATGTGGAACCCCCTACCCAAAGCTGTAAAGGAATGTGAATCACTACCCACTTTCAAAACCAATCTCAAAGAACACCTACGGGAGGCTGCAATTCGAAACTGACCCCTGTAAATGTCCTAACCCAACCCCCTCCAATGTACAGTAAATGACCAAGTATGGTTTTGTCAATATTCCAATGTACAGTTTTGCTTGTACAGTTGTACAGTGTGTGTCCCCCACCCACCCACCCCTCCTACCCAACCCCCCCCCCCCCCCACCCCACCCACCCAACCACCTCCAATGTACATTATATACATTATATATTCTATATTAAATTTGATTAAATTAGATTAGATTATATTAAAATGTATTGTCATATGTCATGGCGGGTATACAATATATAAATTAGTACTACTGAGTAATAGTGCTAATCAGATGTATGTACAGAGTTGTCATATTAATATGTACAGTGATACAGGTATAAAGACACTATGGTAGTAAGTCATACTGGCCAGCAGTGTAACTAGTAAGAGTAGGTATAGGGATATGTACAGATATAGATATAGTATCTACAGGTATGTAATAAGGATTATATGCAGGTATGTACAGACAGAGGTGGATAAATATATATACGGTAAGTATATATATATATATATATATATATATATATATATATATATATATATATATTAGTGCTGTCAGGCGATTAAAAAAATTAATCTAATTAATTACAGGATTTGTAATTAATTAATCTAATTAATCGCATTTTAATCGCATAACCATTTTATGCCTGATATTCTATATTATATAATCATATTTCAAATTGCATGTGTCCGGAATCTCCGGATGGCAGAATTCAGTACTGTATCTACAAAACCTTCTGTTTAATCATCTTCCATCTATTAATTTGCTTAGATTTTTCAGGTCTGGTCAATTTGAGCATGGTGTTATTCACAGTCAAAGATACAAAAAAATGTATTGATATTCTCATTTGGTTCATTACAATTTACTGAAAATAAAATTTTCATTCAATCAATCACCGCGCAGATTGATTGATTGAATGAAAATGTTATTAACAGATTGCAGAATGGGTACAATACAGTATGGCACACAATTGTTAAGGGGATGCAGACCAGGGTGCAACTTGCACCGTGCAATCCATTCTTTGTGGATCTAGCCCACAGTATTTCTGACACTGGGAATACATTCCCTGAGATTCATAGATGTCCCTAGAATCAGATACCAAGAACATGCAAATGGACCATATTAAAAAATAAAAAGTCTGTAAATGTGTATTCTACATTCTTATGGAATGAATGAGATACAAAAAAAATATTATTAAAAAAAAATAAAAATAAAAAAATAAAAATAAAAAATTTGTAATTAATTTTGAGTTAATTTTCATAACGCGATAATTTGCTGTTTAATTAATTAATCTAATTAACGCGATAAACTGACAGCCCTAATATATATATATATATATATATATATATATATATATATATATATACATACATACAGTATATACAGCATTATTGTACATGTTATCATACAGAGTTATATGGGTTATATGCAGTTGTATAAGTGGGTATATAAAAAGCTATATTCAGAAAGATATGGAAAATATATATACAATATACAGTGTATACAGCATTATTGTGCTGTATTGCTGCATTCACATTAGATCAACAAGCAATAGAATGTAGTAGAGTAGATGTTTGATAAAGCTTTTAGTGTTACGTACGGTAGCATTGCTAATCAGAAGATCTATTCTCATGCCCCTCATGCAGGGACTGCTCATGTAATCCAATACTTCCCCCCTCTGAATAATAAATGGAGAAGATAACATTGACCAATACGTTCTGATTTTCTCTCTCTCTCTCTCTCTCTCTCTCTCTCTCTCTCTCTCTCTCTCTCTCTCTCTCTCTCTCTCTCTCTCTCTCTCTCTCTCTCTCTGGTATTCTCTATTGACAGCATCAGCCTTTTTGTTTGAAACCCAACTCTGAGGTTTTTCCAAACAGACCTTTGCCATTGAACTGTGAGCTGCTGAATGTCAGCTTGAAATAGCCTTCAGTTTCCAAAGCTTCTACCTGTTAACATGACTTTCAATAACAAGGCGATGGCTTCCTGTTCTCTTGTCTCTTTAGGTTCTACTCTCTACTGTCTTGTCTCTTTAGGTTGTACTCTCTACTGTCTAGGGATGCTCGATATTGGCTTTTTTACCGATACCGATATACCGATATTGTACAACTCTTAATTTCCGATACCGATATCAACCGATATCAACCGATACCAATATATGCAGGGTCCCCCCCCCCCCAAAAAATGGAATAATTTCAGGTAATTAACATTACATATCTCTTGTTGTGGAATTAACACAACATTATGCATACTTTTGACAATAAATAAAATCAGAATTTGTTCTTACTTGCTTGCCTGGTTAAATAAAGGTTATAGAAAACCGATACCGATATTTTCCGATATCACATTTTAATGCAGATATCGGCCGATAATATCGGTAGGCCGATAATATTGGACATCCCTACTACTGTCCTCTTGTCTCTTTAGGTTCTACTATCTACTGCCTTGTCTCTTTAGGTTCTAGTCTCTACTGTCTTGTCTCTTTAGGTTCTATTCTCTACTGTCTTGTCTCTTTAGGTTCTAATCTAATGTCTTGTCTCTTTAGGTTCTATTCTCTACTGTTTTGTCTCTTTAGGTTCTACTCTCTACTGTCTTGTCTCTTTAGGTTCTAGTCTCTACTGTCTTGTCTCTTTAGGTTCTACACTCTACTGTCTTGTCTCTTTAGGTTCTACTCTCTACTGTCCTCTTGTCTCTTTAGGTTCTACTCTACTGTCCTCTTGTCTCTTTAGGTTCTACTCGCTACTGTCTTGTCTCTTTAGGTTCTAATCTACTGTCTTGTCTCTTTAGGTTCTACTCTCTACTGTCTTGTCTCTTTAGGTTATACACTATACTGTCTTGTCTCTTTAGGTTCTACTCTCTACTGTCTTGTCTCTTTAGGTTCTACTCTCTACTGTCTTGTCTCTTTAGGTTCTACTCTCTACTGTCTTGTCTCTTTAGGTTCTACTCTCTACTGTCTTGTCTCTTTAGGTTCTACTCTCTACTGTCCTCTTGTCTCTTTAGGTTCCACTCTCTACTGTCTTGTCTCTTTAGGTTCTACACTCTACTGTCTTGCCTCTTTAGGTTCTACTCTCTACTGTCTTGTCTCTTTAGGTTCTACACTCTACTGTCTTGCCTCTTTAGGTTCCACTCTCTACTGTCTTGTCTCTTTAGGTTCTACTCTCTACTGTCTTGTCTCTTTAGGTTCTACTCTACTGTCTTGTCTCTTTAGGTTCTACTCTCTACTGTCCTCTTGTCTCTTTAGGTTCTAGTCTCTACTGTCTTGTCTCTTTAGGTTCTACTCT
Source organism: Notolepis coatsorum (assembly GCF_963971535.1). Classification (NCBI taxonomy): domain Eukaryota; kingdom Metazoa; phylum Chordata; class Actinopteri; order Aulopiformes; family Paralepididae; genus Notolepis; species Notolepis coatsorum. The sequence continues at coordinate 126,261,381 of NC_140174.1, forward strand.
CTACTGTCTTGTGTCTTTAGGTTCCACTCTCTACTGTCTCGTGTCTTTAGGTTCTATTCTCTACTGTCTTGTCTCTTTAGGTTCTACTCTCTACTGTCCTCTTGTCTCTTTAGGTTCCACTCTCTACTGTCTTGTCTCTTTAGGTTCTACTCTCTACTGTCTTGTCTCTTTAGGTTCTACTGTCTACTGTCTTGTCTCTTTAGGTTCTACTCTCTACTGTCCTCTTGTCTCTTTAGGTTCTAGTCTCTACTGGCTTGTCTCTTTAGGTTCTACTCTCTACTGTCTTGTGTCTTTAGGTTCCACTCTCTACTGTCTCGTGTCTTTAGGTTCTACTCTCTACATTTACATTTACATTTAGTCATTTAGCTGACGCTTTTATCCAAAGCGACTTACAAGTTCTGTACGACAAGCCATCAGGAAGGGCACAACTCTATCAGCTGAGCAACAATGTTCATCAAAGTGTTGAGTGCTACAGTGTAGGTTAGTTTATTAGGACAAGTGCATGACAGTACGGTTAGTTAGGGTTAGATTTTTTTATTTTTTTATTTTTTTTTTTTTTTTTTATTCAGATAATGGTTGAAGAAGTGCGTCTTTAGTCGACGGCGAAAGATTGGACGTGATTCGGCTGTCCTAACTGGGGTGGGTAGTTCATTCCACCATTGTGGGGCAAGGACTGAGAATAGGCGACTTCTCTTTGATGACCCTCCCGGAGCTTGGATAGGAGTAGGTCTGAGGCGGCCAGAAGATGCAGAGCGTAGGGGTCTTGAGGGTGTGTAGTTAGAGACCATTGACCGGAGGTAGGCGGGAGCGGTTCCCTTTGCCGCACGGTATGCTAGGTCGAGGGCCTTGAAGCGGATTCGTGCAGCAATGGGGAGCCAGTGCAGGTGGGGTGACATGGGCCGACTTCGGTAGGTTTGAGATCAGGCGGGCCGCTGCGTTCTGAATGAGTTGAAGAGGCTTAGTGGCAGTGGCCGGGAGGCCAGCGAGCAGTGCATTGCAGTAGTCGAGGCGGGAGATGACTGTTGATTGGACGAGGAGTTGGGTGGCTTCTTTTGTCAGGAAGGGGCGTATCCTTCTGACGTTGCTCTACTGTCTTGTGTCTTTAGGTTCTAGTCTCTACTGTCTTGTCTCTTTAGGTTCTATTCTCTACTGTTTTGTCTCTTTAGGTTCTACTCTCTACTGTCTTGTCTCTTTAGGTTTTATTCTAATGTCTTGTCTCTTTAGGTTCTATTCTCTACTGTCTTGTCTCTTTAGGTTCTACTCTCTACTGTCTTGTCTCTTTAGGTTCTACTCTCTACTATCTTTTCTCTTTAGGTTCTACTCTCTACTATCTTGTCTCTTTAGGTTCTACTCTACTATCTTGTCTCTTTAGGTTCTACTCTCTCTACTGTCTTGTCTCTTTAGGTTCTACTCTCTACTGTCTTGTCTCTTTAGGTTCTATTCTCTACTGTTTTGTCTCTTTAGGTTCTACTCTCTACTGTCTTGTCTCTTTAGGTTCTACACTCTACTGTCTTGTCTCTTTAGGTTCTACTCTCTACTGTCTTGTCTCTTTAGGTTCTACTCTCTACTGTCCTCTTGTCTCTTTAGGTTCTACTCTCTACTATCTTGCCTCTTTAGGTTCTACTCTCTACTGTCTTGTCTCTTTAGGTTCCACTCTCTACTGTCTTGTCTCTTTAGGTTCTACTCTCTACTGTCTTGTCTCTTTAGGTTCTACTCTACTGTCTTGTCTCTTTAGGTTCTACTCTCTACTGTCCTCTTGTCTCTTTAGGTTCTACTCTCTACTGTCTTGTCTCTTTAGGTTCTACTCTCTACTGTCTTGTCTCTTTAGGTTCTTCTCTCTACTGTCTTGTCTCTTTAGGTTCTAGTCTACTGTTTTGTCTCTTTAGGTTTTATTCTCTACTGTCTTGTCTCTTTAGGTTCTACTCTCTACTGGCTTGTCTCTTTAGGTTCTACTCTCTACTGTCCTCTTGTCTCTTTAGGTTCTACTCTCTACTGTCTTGTCTCTTTAGGTTCTACTCTCTACTGTCTTGTCTCTTTAGGTTCTATTCTCTACTGTCTTGTCTCTTTAGGTTCTACTCTCTACTGTCTTGTCTCTTTAGGTTCTACTCTCTACTGTCTTGTCTCTTTAGGTTCTACTCTCTACTGTCTTGTCTCTTTAGGTTCTTCTCTCTACTGTCTTGTCTCTTTAGGTTCTAGTCTACTGTTTTGTCTCTTTAGGTTTTATTCTCTACTGTCTTGTCTCTTTAGGTTCTACTCTCTACTGTCTTGTCTCTTTAGGTTCTACTCTCTACTGTCCTCTTGTCTCTTTAGGTTCTACTCTCTACTGTCTTGTCTCTTTAGGTTCTACTCTCTACTGTCCTTTTGTCTCTTTAGGTTCTACTCTCTACTGTCTTGTCTCTTTAGGTTCTACTCTCTACTGTCTCGTCTCTTTAGGTTATATTCTCTACTGTCCTCTTGTCTCTTTAGGTTCTAGTCTCTACTGTTTTGTCTCTTTAGGTTCTATTCTCTACTGTTTTGTCTCTTTAGGTTCTACTCTCTACTGTCTTGTCTCTTTAGGTTCTACACTCTACTGTCTTGTCTCTTTAGGTTCTACTCTACTGTCTTGTCTCTTTAGGTTCTAGTCTCTACTGTCTTGTCTCTTTAGGTTCTACTCTCTACTGTCTTGTCTCTTTAGGTTTTATTCTCTACTGTCTTGTTTCTTTAGTTTCTACTCTCTACTGTCTTGCCTCTTTAGGTTCTACTCTCTACTGTCTTGTCTCTTTAGGTTCTACTCTCTACTGTCTGTCTCTTTAGGTTCTACTCTCTACTGTCCTCTTGTCTCTTTAGGTTCTACTCTCTACTGTCCTCTTGTCTCTTTAGGTTCTACTCTCTACTGTCTTGCCTCTTTAGGTTCTACTCTCTACTGTCTTGTCTCTTTAGGTTCTACTCTCTACTGTCTTGTCTCTTTAGGTTCTACTCTCTACTGTCTTGTCTCTTTAGGTTCTACTCTCTACTGTCTTGTCTCTTTAGGTTCTACTCTCTACTGTCCTCTTGTCTCTTTAGGTTCTATTATCTACTGCCTTGTCTCTTTAGGTTCTAGTCTCTACTGTCTTGTCTCTTTAGGTTCTACTCTCTACTGTCTTGTCTCTTTAGGTTCTACTCTAATGTCTTGTCTCTTTAGGTTCTATTCTCTACTGTTTTGTCTCTTTAGGTTCTAGTCTCTACTGTCTTGTCTCTTTAGGTTCTAATCTCTACTGTCTTGTCTCTTTAGGTTCTACTCTCTACTGTCCTTTTGTCTCTTTAGGTTCTACTCTACTGTCTTGTCTCTTTAGGTTCCACTCTCTACTGTCTCTTGTCTCTTTAGGTTCTACTCTCTACTGTCCTTTTGTCTCTTTAGGTTCTACTCTACTGTCTTGTCTCTTTAGGTTCCACTCTCTACTGTCTCTTGTCTTTAGGTTCTACTCTCTACTGTCTCGTGTCTTTAGGTTCCACTCTCTACTGTCTTGTCTCTTTAGGTTCTACTCTCTACTGTCTTGTCTCTTTAGGTTCTACTCTACTATCTTGTCTCTTTAGGTTCTACTCTCTACTGTCCTCTTGTCTCTTTAGGTTCCACTCTACTGTCTTGTCTCTTTAGGTTCTATTCTCTACTGTCTTGTCTCTTTAGGTTCTACTCTCTACTGTCTTGTCTCTTTAGGTTCTACTCTCTACTGTCTTGTCTCTTTAGGTTCTACTCTCTGCTGTCTCGTGTCTTTAGGTTCTACTCTACTGTCTCGTGTCTTTAGGTTCTAATCTCTACTGTCTTGTGTCTTTAGGTTCTAGTCTCTACTGTCTTGTCTCTTTAGGTTCTATTCTCTACTGTCTTGTGTCTTTAGGTTCTATTCTCTACTGTCTTGTCTCTTTAGGTTCTACTCTCTACTGTCCTCTTGTCTCTTTAGGTTCTACTGTCTTGTCTCTTTAGGTTCTACTCTCTACTGTCTTGTCTCTTTAGGTTCTACTCTCTACTGTCTCGTGTCTTTAGGTTCTACTCTACTGTCTCGTGTCTTTAGGTTCTAATCTCTACTGTCTTGTGTCTTTAGGTTCTAGTCTCTACTGTCTTGTCTCTTTATGTTCTATTCTCTACTGTCTTGTGTCTTTAGGTTCTACTCTAATGTCTTGTCTCTTTAGGTTCTACTCTAATGTCTTGTCTCTTTAGGTTCTAGTCTCTACTGTCTTGTCTCTTTAGGGTCTACTCTCTACTATCTTGTCTCTTTAGGTTCTACTCTATACTGTCTTGTCTCTTTAGGTTCTACTCTACTGTCCTCTTGTCTCTTTAGGTTCTACTCTCTACTGCCTTGTCTCTTTAGGTTCTAGTCTCTACTGTCTTGTCTCTTTAGGTTCTACTCTCTACTGTCTTGTCTCTTTAGGTTCTACTCTAATGTCTTGTCTCTTTAGGTTCTATTCTCTACTGTTTTGTCTCTTTAGGTTCTACTCTACTGTCTTGTCTCTTTAGGTTCTACTCTCTACTGTCTTGTCTCTTTAGTTTCTACTCTACTGTCCTCTTGCCTCTTTAGGTTCTACACTCTACTGTCTTGTCTCTTTAGGTTCTACTCTCTACTGTCTTGTCACTTTAGGTTCTACACTCTACTGTCTTGTCTCTTTAGGTTCTAATCTCTACTGTCTTGTCTCTTTAGGTTCTACTCTCTACTGTCTTGTCACTTTAGGTTCTACACTCTACTGTCTTGTCTCTTTACGTTCTAATCTCTACTGTCTTGTCTCTTTAGGTTCTACTCTCTACTGTCCTTTTGTCTCTTTAGGTTCTACTCTACTGTCTTGTCTCTTTAGGTTCCACTCTCTACTGTCTCTTGTCTTTAGGTTCTACTCTCTACTGTCTCGTGTCTTTAGGTTCCACTCTCTACTGTCTTGTCTCTTTAGGGTCTACTCTCTACTATCTTGTCTCTTTAGGTTCTACTCTATACTGTCTTGTCTCTTTAGGTTCTACTCTACTGTCCTCTTGTCTCTTTAGGTTCTACTCTCTACTGCCTTGTCTCTTTAGGTTCTAGTCTCTACTGTCTTGTCTCTTTAGGTTCTACTCTCTACTGTCTTGTCTCTTTAGGTTCCACTCTCTACTGTCTTGTCTCTTTAGGTTCTACTCTCTACTGTCTTGTCTCTTTAGGTTCTACTCTACTATCTTGTCTCTTTAGGTTCTACTCTCTACTGTCCTCTTGTCTCTTTAGGTTCCACTCTACTGTCTTGTCTCTTTAGGTTCTATTCTCTACTGTCTTGTCTCTTTAGGTTCTACTCTCTACTGTCTTGTCTCTTTAGGTTCTACTCTCTACTGTCTTGTCTCTTTAGGTTCTACTCTCTGCTGTCTCGTGTCTTTAGGTTCTACTCTACTGTCTCGTGTCTTTAGGTTCTAATCTCTACTGTCTTGTGTCTTTAGGTTCTAGTCTCTACTGTCTTGTCTCTTTAGGTTCTATTCTCTACTGTCTTGTGTCTTTAGGTTCTATTCTCTACTGTCTTGTCTCTTTAGGTTCTACTCTCTACTGTCCTCTTGTCTCTTTAGGTTCTACTGTCTTGTCTCTTTAGGTTCTACTCTCTACTGTCTTGTCTCTTTAGGTTCTACTCTCTACTGTCTCGTGTCTTTAGGTTCTACTCTACTGTCTCGTGTCTTTAGGTTCTAATCTCTACTGTCTTGTGTCTTTAGGTTCTAGTCTCTACTGTCTTGTCTCTTTATGTTCTATTCTCTACTGTCTTGTGTCTTTAGGTTCTACTCTAATGTCTTGTCTCTTTAGGTTCTACTCTAATGTCTTGTCTCTTTAGGTTCTAGTCTCTACTGTCTTGTCTCTTTAGGGTCTACTCTCTACTATCTTGTCTCTTTAGGTTCTACTCTATACTGTCTTGTCTCTTTAGGTTCTACTCTACTGTCCTCTTGTCTCTTTAGGTTCTACTCTCTACTGCCTTGTCTCTTTAGGTTCTAGTCTCTACTGTCTTGTCTCTTTAGGTTCTACTCTCTACTGTCTTGTCTCTTTAGGTTCTACTCTAATGTCTTGTCTCTTTAGGTTCTATTCTCTACTGTTTTGTCTCTTTAGGTTCTACTCTACTGTCTTGTCTCTTTAGGTTCTACTCTCTACTGTCTTGTCTCTTTAGTTTCTACTCTACTGTCCTCTTGCCTCTTTAGGTTCTACACTCTACTGTCTTGTCTCTTTAGGTTCTACTCTCTACTGTCTTGTCACTTTAGGTTCTACACTCTACTGTCTTGTCTCTTTAGGTTCTAATCTCTACTGTCTTGTCTCTTTAGGTTCTACTCTCTACTGTCTTGTCACTTTAGGTTCTACACTCTACTGTCTTGTCTCTTTACGTTCTAATCTCTACTGTCTTGTCTCTTTAGGTTCTACTCTCTACTGTCCTTTTGTCTCTTTAGGTTCTACTCTACTGTCTTGTCTCTTTAGGTTCCACTCTCTACTGTCTCTTGTCTTTAGGTTCTACTCTCTACTGTCTCGTGTCTTTAGGTTCCACTCTCTACTGTCTTGTCTCTTTAGGTTCTACTCTCTACTGTCTTGTGTCTTTAGGTTCTACATTCTACTGTTTTGTCTCTTTAGGTTCTACTCTCTACTGTCTTGTCTCTTTAGGTTCTAGTCTCTACTGTCTTGTCTCTTTAGGTTCTAATCTCTACTGTCTTGTCTCTTTAGGTTCTACTCTCTACTGTCCTTTTGTCTCTTTAGGTTCTACTCTACTGTCTTGTCTCTTTAGGTTCCACTCTCTACTGTCTCTTGTCTCTTTAGGTTCTACTCTCTACTGTCCTTTTGTCTCTTTAGGTTCTACTCTACTGTCTTGTCTCTTTAGGTTCCACTCTCTACTGTCTCTTGTCTTTAGGTTCTACTCTCTACTGTCTCGTGTCTTTAGGTTCCACTCTCTACTGTCTTGTCTCTTTAGGTTCTACTCTCTACTGTCTTGTCTCTTTAGGTTCTACTCTACTATCTTGTCTCTTTAGGTTCTACTCTCTACTGTCCTCTTGTCTCTTTAGGTTCCACTCTACTGTCTTGTCTCTTTAGGTTCTATTCTCTACTGTCTTGTCTCTTTAGGTTCTACTCTCTACTGTCTTGTCTCTTTAGGTTCTACTCTCTACTGTCTTGTCTCTTTAGGTTCTACTCTCTGCTGTCTCGTGTCTTTAGGTTCTACTCTACTGTCTCGTGTCGTTAGGTTCTAATCTCTACTGTCTTGTGTCTTTAGGTTCTAGTCTCTACTGTCTTGTCTCTTTAGGTTCTATTCTCTACTGTCTTGTGTCTTTAGGTTCTATTCTCTACTGTCTTGTCTCTTTAGGTTCTACTCTCTACTGTCCTCTTGTCTCTTTAGGTTCTACTGTCTTGTCTCTTTAGGTTCTACTCTCTACTGTCTTGTCTCTTTAGGTTCTACTCTCTACTGTCTCGTGTCTTTAGGTTCTACTCTACTGTCTCGTGTCTTTAGGTTCTAATCTCTACTGTCTTGTGTCTTTAGGTTCTAGTCTCTACTGTCTTGTCTCTTTATGTTCTATTCTCTACTGTCTTGTGTCTTTAGGTTCTACTCTAATGTCTTGTCTCTTTAGGTTCTACTCTAATGTCTTGTCTCTTTAGGTTCTAGTCTCTACTGTCTTGTCTCTTTAGGGTCTACTCTCTACTATCTTGTCTCTTTAGGTTCTACTCTATACTGTCTTGTCTCTTTAGGTTCTACTCTACTGTCCTCTTGTCTCTTTAGGTTCTACACTCTACTGTCTTGTCTCTTTAGGTTCTAATCTCTACTGTCTTGTCTCTTTAGGTTCTACTCTCTACTGTCTTGTCACTTTAGGTTCTACACTCTACTGTCTTGTCTCTTTAGGTTCTAATCTCTACTGTCTTGTCTCTTTAGGTTCTACTCTCTACTGTCCTTTTGTCTCTTTAGGTTCTACTCTCTACTGTCTTGTCTCTTTAGGTTCCACTCTCTACTGTCTCTTGTCTTTAGGTTCTACTCTCTACTGTCTCGTGTCTTTAGGTTCCACTCTCTACTGTCTTGTCTCTTTAGGTTCTACTCTCTACTGTCTTGTGTCTTTAGGTTCTACATTCTACTGTTTTCTCTCTTTAGGTTCTACTCTCTACTGTCTTGTCTCTTTAGGTTCTACTCTCTACTGTCTTGTCTCTTTAGGTTCTACTCTACTATCTTGTCTCTTTAGGTTCTACTCTCTACTGTCCTCTTGTCTCTTTAGGTTCCACTCTCTACTGTCTTGTCTCTTTAGGTTCTATTCTCTACTGTCTTGTCTCTTTAGGTTCTACTCTCTACTGTCTTGTCTCTTTAGGTTCTACTCTCTACTGTCTTGTCTCTTTAGGTTCTACTCTCTACTGTCTCGTGTCTTTAGGTTCTACTCTACTGTCTCGTGTCTTTAGGTTCTAATCTCTACTGTCTTGTGTCTTTAGGTTCTAGTCTCTACTGTCTTGTCTCTTTAGGTTCTATTCTCTACTGTCTTGTGTCTTTAGGTTCTACTCTAATGTCTTGTCTCTTTAGGTTCTACTCTAATGTCTTGTCTCTTTAGGTTCTAGTCTCTACTGTCTTGTCTCTTTAGGGTCTACTCTCTACTATCTTGTCTCTTTAGGTTCTACTCTATACGGTCTTGTCTCTTTAGGTTCTACTCTACTGTCCTCTTGTCTCTTTAGGTTCTACTCTCTACTGCCTTGTCTCTTTAGGTTCTAGTCTCTACTGTCTTGTCTCTTTAGGTTCTACTCTCTACTGTCCTCTTGTCTCTTTAGGTTCTACTCTCTACTGTCCTCTTGTCTCTTTAGGTTCTACTCTCTACTGCCTTGTCTCTTTAGGTTCTATTCTCTACTGTCTTGTCTTTTTAGGTTCTTCTCTCTACTGTCTTGTCTCTTTAGGTTCTACTCTCTACTGTCCTCTTGTCTCTTTAGGTTCTACTCTCTACTGTCCTCTTGTCTCTTTAGGTTCTTCTCTCTACTGTCTTGTCTCTTTAGGGTCTAGTCTCTACTGTCTTGTCTCTTTAGGTTCTACTCTACTGTCTTGTCTCTTTAGGTTCTACTCTCTACTGTCTTGTCTCTTTAGGTTCTACTCTCTACTGTCTTGTCTCTTTAGGTTCTACTCTACTGTCTTGTCTCTTTAGGTTCTACTCTACTGTCTTGTCTCTTTAGGTTCTACTCTACTGTCCTCTTGTCTCTTTAGGTTCTACACTCTACTGTCTTGTCTCTTTAGGTTCTACTCTCTACTGTCTCGTGTCTTTAGGTTCTACTCTCTACTGTCTTGTCTCTTTAGGTTCTACTCTACTGTCTTGTCTCTTTAGGTTCTACTCTACTGTCTTGTCTCTTTAGGTTCTACATTCTACTGTCTTGTCTCTTTAGGATCTACATTCTACTGTTTTGTCTCTTTAGGTTCTACTCTCTACTGTCTTGTCTCTTTAGGTTCTACTCTCTACTGTCTTGTCTCTTTAGGTTCTACTCTCTACTGTCTTGTCTCTTTAGTTTCTACTATCTTGTCTCTTTAGGTTCTACTCCCTACTACCTTGTCTCTTTAGGTTCTACTCTCTACTGTCTTGTCTCTTTAGGTTCTACTCTCTACTGTCTTGTCTCTTTAGGTTCTACTGTCTACTGTCTTGTCTCTTTAGGTTATATTCTCTACTGTCTTGTCTCTTTAGGTTCTACTCTCTACTGTCTTGTCTCTTTAGTTTCTACTCTCTACTGTCTTGTCTCTTTAGGTTCTACTGTCTTGTCTCTTTAGGTTCTACTCTACTATCTTGTCTCTTTAGGTTCTACTCTCTACTGTCCTCTTGTCTCTTTAGGTTCCACTCTCTACTGTCTTGTCTCTTTAGGTTCTATTCTCTACTGTCTTGTCTCTTTAGGTTCTACTCTCTACTGTATTGTCTCTTTAGGTTCTATTCTCTACTGTCTTGTCTCTTTAGGTTCTACTCTCTACTGTCCTCTTGTCTCTTTATGTTCTACTCTCTACTGTCTTGTCTCTTTAGGTTCTATTCTCTACTGTCTTGTCTCTTTAGGTTCTACTCTCTACTGTCCTCTTGTCTCTTTAGGTTCTACTCTCTACTGTCCTCTTGTCTCTTTAGGTTCCACTCTCTACTGTCTTGTCTCTTTAGGTTCTATTCTCTACTGTCTTGTCTCTTTAGGTTCTACTCTCTACTGTCTTGTCTCTTTAGGTTCTACTCTCTACTGTCTTGTCTCTTTAGGTTCTACTCTCTACTGTCTCGTGTCTTTAGGTTCTACTCTACTGTCTCGTGTCTTTAGGTTCTAATCTCTACTGTCTTGTGTCTTTAGGTTCTAGTCTCTACTGTCTTGTCTCTTTAGGTTCTATTCTCTACTGTCTTGTGTCTTTAGGTTCTACTCTAATGTCTTGTCTCTTTAGGTTCTACTCTAATGTCTTGTCTCTTTAGGTTCTAGTCTCTACTGTCTTGTCTCTTTAGGGTCTACTCTCTACTATCTTGTCTCTTTAGGTTCTACTCTATACGGTCTTGTCTCTTTAGGTTCTACTCTACTGTCCTCTTGTCTCTTTAGGTTCTACTCTCTACTGCCTTGTCTCTTTAGGTTCTAGTCTCTACTGTCTTGTCTCTTTAGGTTCTACTCTCTACTGTCCTCTTGTCTCTTTAGGTTCTACTCTCTACTGTCCTCTTGTCTCTTTAGGTTCTACTCTCTACTGCCTTGTCTCTTTAGGTTCTATTCTCTACTGTCTTGTCTTTTTAGGTTCTTCTCTCTACTGTCTTGTCTCTTTAGGTTCTACTCTCTACTGTCCTCTTGTCTCTTTAGGTTCTACTCTCTACTGTCCTCTTGTCTCTTTAGGTTCTTCTCTCTACTGTCTTGTCTCTTTAGGGTCTAGTCTCTACTGTCTTGTCTCTTTAGGTTCTACTCTACTGTCTTGTCTCTTTAGGTTCTACTCTCTACTGTCTTGTCTCTTTAGGTTCTACTCTCTACTGTCTTGTCTCTTTAGGTTCTACTCTACTGTCTTGTCTCTTTAGGTTCTACTCTACTGTCTTGTCTCTTTAGGTTCTACTCTACTGTCCTCTTGTCTCTTTAGGTTCTACACTCTACTGTCTTGTCTCTTTAGGTTCTACTCTCTACTGTCTCGTGTCTTTAGGTTCTACTCTCTACTGTCTTGTCTCTTTAGGTTCTACTCTACTGTCTTGTCTCTTTAGGTTCTACTCTACTGTCTTGTCTCTTTAGGTTCTACATTCTACTGTCTTGTCTCTTTAGGATCTACATTCTACTGTTTTGTCTCTTTAGGTTCTACTCTCTACTGTCTTGTCTCTTTAGGTTCTACTCTCTACTGTCTTGTCTCTTTAGGTTCTACTCTCTACTGTCTTGTCTCTTTAGTTTCTACTATCTTGTCTCTTTAGGTTCTACTCCCTACTACCTTGTCTCTTTAGGTTCTACTCTCTACTGTCTTGTCTCTTTAGGTTCTACTCTCTACTGTCTTGTCTCTTTAGGTTCTACTGTCTACTGTCTTGTCTCTTTAGGTTATATTCTCTACTGTCTTGTCTCTTTAGGTTCTACTCTCTACTGTCTTGTCTCTTTAGTTTCTACTCTCTACTGTCTTGTCTCTTTAGGTTCTACTGTCTTGTCTCTTTAGGTTCTACTCTACTATCTTGTCTCTTTAGGTTCTACTCTCTACTGTCCTCTTGTCTCTTTAGGTTCCACTCTCTACTGTCTTGTCTCTTTAGGTTCTATTCTCTACTGTCTTGTCTCTTTAGGTTCTACTCTCTACTGTCTTGTCTCTTTAGGTTCTACTCTCTACTGTCTTGTCTCTTTAGGTTCTACTCTCTACTGTCTCGTGTCTTTAGGTTCTACTCTACTGTCTCGTGTCTTTAGGTTCTAATCTCTACAGTCTTGTGTCTTTAGGTTCTAGTCTCTACTGTCTTGTCTCCTTAGGTTCTATTCTCTACTGTCTTGTGTCTTTAGGTTCTACTCTAATGTCTTGTCTCTTTAGGTTCTACTCTAATGTCTTGTCTCTTTAGGTTCTAGTCTCTACTGTCTTGTCTCTTTAGGGTCTACTCTCTACTATCTTGTCTCTTTAGGTTCTACTCTACTGTCTTGTCTCTTTAGGTTCTACTCTACTGTCTTGTCTCTTTAGGTTCTACTCTACTGTCCTCTTGTCTCTTTAGGTTCTACACTCTACTGTCTTGTCTCTTTAGGTTCTACTCTCTACTGTCTCGTGTCTTTAGGTTCTACTCTCTACTGTCTTGTCTCTTTAGGTTCTACTCTACTGTCTTGTCTCTTTAGGTTCTACTCTACTGTCTTGTCTCTTTAGGTTCTACATTCTACTGTCTTGTCTCTTTAGGATCTACATTCTACTGTTTTGTCTCTTTAGGTTCTACTCTCTACTGTCTTGTCTCTTTAGGTTCTACTCTCTACTGTCTTGTCTCTTTAGGTTCTACTCTCTACTGTCTTGTCTCTTTAGTTTCTACTATCTTGTCTCTTTAGGTTCTACTCCCTACTACCTTGTCTCTTTAGGTTCTACTCTCTACTGTCTTGTCTCTTTAGGTTCTACTCTCTACTGTCTTGTCTCTTTAGGTTCTACTGTCTACTGTCTTGTCTCTTTAGGTTATATTCTCTACTGTCTTGTCTCTTTAGGTTCTACTCTCTACTGTCTTGTCTCTTTAGTTTCTACTCTCTACTGTCTTGTCTCTTTAGGTTCTACTGTCTTGTCTCTTTAGGTTCTACTCTACTATCTTGTCTCTTTAGGTTCTACTCTCTACTGTCCTCTTGTCTCTTTAGGTTCCACTCTCTACTGTCTTGTCTCTTTAGGTTCTATTCTCTACTGTCTTGTCTCTTTAGGTTCTACTCTCTACTGTCTTGTCTCTTTAGGTTCTACTCTCTACTGTCTTGTCTCTTTAGGTTCTACTCTCGACTGTCTCGTGTCTTTAGGTTCTACTCTACTGTCTCGTGTCTTTAGATTCTAATCTCTACAGTCTTGTGTCTTTAGGTTCTAGTCTCTACTGTCTTGTCTCTTTAGGTTCTATTCTCTACTGTCTTGTGTCTTTAGGTTCTACTCTAATGTCTTGTCTCTTTAGGTTCTACTCTAATGTCTTGTCTCTTTAGGTTCTAGTCTCTACTGTCTTGTCTCTTTAGGGTCTACTCTCTACTATCTTGTCTCTTTAGGTTCTACTCTATACTGTCTTGTCTCTTTAGGTTCTACTCTACTGTCCTCTTGTCTCTTTAGGTTCTACTCTCTACTGCCTTGTCTCTTTAGGTTCTAGTCTCTACTGTCTTGTCTCTTTAGGTTCTACTCTCTACTGTCCTCTTGTCTCTTTAGGTTCTACTCTCTACTGTCCTCTTGTCTCTTTAGGTTCTACTCTCTACTGCCTTGTCTCTTTAGGTTCTATTCTCTACTGTCTTGTCTCTTTAGGTTCTTCTCTCTACTGTCTTGTCTCTTTAGGTTCTACTCTCTACTGTCCTCTTGTCTCTTTAGGTTCTACTCTCTACTGTCCTCTTGTCTCTTTAGGTTCTACTCTCTACTGCCTTGTCTCTTTAGGTTCTATTCTCTACTGTCTTGTCTCTTTAGGTTCTTCTCTCTACTGTCTTGTCTCTTTAGGTTCTAGTCTCTACTGTCTTGTCTCTTTAGGTTCTACTCTACTGTCTTGTCTCTTTAGGTTCTACTCTCTACTGTCTTGTCTCTTTAGGTTCTACTCTCTACTGTCCTCTTGTCTCTTTAGGTTCTACTCTACTGTCCTCTTGTCTCTTTAGGTTCTACACTCTACTGTCTTGTCTCTTTAGGTTCTACTCTCTACTGTCTCGTGTCTTTAGGTTCTACTCTCTACTGTCTTGTCTCTTTAGGTTCTACTCTACTGTCTTGTCTCTTTAGGTTCTACTCTACTGTCTTGTCTCTTTAGGTTCTACATTCTACTGTCTTGTCTCTTTAGGTTCTACATTCTACTGTTTTGTCTCTTTAGGTTCTACTCTCTACTGTCTTGTCTCTTTAGGTTCTACTCTCTACTGTCTTGTCTCTTTAGGTTCTACTCTCTACTGTCTTGTCTCTTTAGTTTCTACTCTCTACTATCTTGTCTCTTTAGGTTCTACTCCCTACTATCTTGTCTCTTTAGGTTCTACTCTCTACTGTCTTGTCTCTTTAGGTTCTACTCTCTACTGTCTTGTCTCTTTAGGTTCTACTGTCTACAGTCTTGTCTCTTTAGGTTATATTCTCTACTGTCTTGTCTCTTTAGGTTCTACTCTCTACTGTCTTGTCTCTTTAGTTTCTACTCTCTACTATCTTGTCTCTTTAGGTTCTACTCTACTGTATTGTCTCTTTAGGTTCTACTCTCTACTGTCTTGTCTCTTTAGGTTCTACTGTCTACTGTCTTGTCTCTTTAGTTTCTACTCTCTACTATCTTGTCTCTTTAGGTTCTACTCTACTGCATTGTCTCTTTAGGTTCTACTCTCTACTGTCTTGTCTCTTTAGGTTCTACTGTCTACTGTCTTGTCTCTTTAGGTTCTAGTCTCTACTGTCTTGTCTCTTTAGGTTCTACTCTCTACTGTCTTGTCCCTTTAGGTTATACTCTCTACTGTCCTCTTGTCTCTTTAGGTTCTACTCTCTACTGTATTGTCTCTTTAGGTTATATTCTCTACTGTCTTGTCTCTTTAGGTTCTACTCTCTACTGTCCTCTTGTCTCTTTATGTTCTACTCTTTACTGTCTTGTCTCTTTAGGTTCTACATTCTACTGTCTTGTCTCTTTAGGTTCTACATTCTACTGTTTTGTCTCTTTAGGTTCTACTCTCTACTGTCTTGTCTCTTTAGGTTCTACTCTCTACTGTCTTGTCTCTTTAGGTTCTACTCTCTACTGTCTTGTCTCTTTAGTTTCTACTCTCTACTATCTTGTCTCTTTAGGTTCTACTCCCTACTATCTTGTCTCTTTAGGTTCTACTCTCTACTGTCTTGTCTCTTTAGGTTCTACTCTCTACTGTCTTGTCTCTTTAGGTTCTACTGTCTACTGTCTTGTCTCTTTAGGTTATATTCTCTACTGTCTTGTCTCTTTAGGTTCTACTCTCTACTGTCTTGTCTCTTTAGTTTCTACTCTCTACTATCTTGTCTCTTTAGGTTCTACTCTACTGTATTGTCTCTTTAGGTTCTACTCTCTACTGTCTTGTCTCTTTAGGTTCTACTGTCTACTGTCTTGTCTCTTTAGGTTCTAGTCTCTACTGTCTTGTCTCTTTAGGTTCTACTCTCTACTGTCTTGTCCCTTTAGGTTCTACTCTCTACTGTCCTCTTGTCTCTTTAGGTTCTACTCTCTACTGTATTGTCTCTTTATGTTCTATTCTCTACTGTCTTGTCTCTTTAGGTTCTACTCTCTACTGTCCTCTTGTCTCTTTATGTTCTACTCTCTACTGTCTTGTCTCTTTAGGTTCTATTCTCTACTGTCTTGTCTCTTTAGGTTCTACTCTCTACTGTCCTCTTGTCTCTTTAGGTTCTACTCTCTACTGTCTTGTCTCTTTAGGTTCTACTCTCTACTGTCTTGTCTCTTTAGGTTCTACTCTCTACTGTCCTCTTGTCTCTTTAGGGTCTACTCTCTACTGTCTTGTCTCTTTAGGTTCTACTGTCTACTGTCTTGTCTCTTTAGGTTTTACTCTACTGTCTTGTCTCTTTAGGTTCTACTGTCTACAGTCTTGTCTCTTTGGGTTCTACTGTCTACTGTCTTGTCTCTTTAGGTTCTACTCTCTACTGTCTTGTCTCTTTAGGTTCTACTGTCTACTGTCTTGTCTCTTTAGGTTCTACTCTCTACTGTCTTGTCTCTTTAGGTTCTACTCTCTACTGTCTTGTCTCTTTAGGTTCTACTCTCTACTGTCTTGTCTCTTTAGTTTCTACTATCTTGTCTCTTTAGGTTCTACTCCCTACTACCTTGTCTCTTTAGGTTCTACTCTCTACTGTCTTGTCTCTTTAGGTTCTACTCTCTACTGTCTTGTCTCTTTAGGTTCTACTGTCTACTGTCTTGTCTCTTTAGGTTATATTCTCTACTGTCTTGTCTCTTTAGGTTCTACTCTCTACTGTCTTGTCTCTTTAGTTTCTACTCTCTACTGTCTTGTCTCTTTAGGTTCTACTGTCTTGTCTCTTTAGGTTCTACTCTACTATCTTGTCTCTTTAGGTTCTACTCTCTACTGTCCTCTTGTCTCTTTAGGTTCCACTCTCTACTGTCTTGTCTCTTTAGGTTCTATTCTCTACTGTCTTGTCTCTTTAGGTTCTACTCTACTGTATTGTCTCTTTAGGTTCTATTCTCTACTGTCTTGTCTCTTTAGGTTCTACTCTCTACTGTCCTCTTGTCTCTTTATGTTCTACTCTCTACTGTCTTGTCTCTTTAGGTTCTATTCTCTACTGTCTTGTCTCTTTAGGTTCTACTCTCTACTGTCCTCTTGTCTCTTTAGGTTCTACTCTCTACTGTCTTGTCTCTTTAGGTTCTACTCTCTACTGTCTTGTCTCTTTAGGTTCTACTCTCTACTGTCCTCTTGTCTCTTTAGGGTCTACTCTCTACTGTCTTGTCTCTTTAGGTTCTACTGTCTACTGTCTTGTCTCTTTAGGTTTTACTCTACTGTCTTGTCTCTTTAGGTTCTACTGTCTACAGTCTTGTCTCTTTGGGTTCTACTGTCTACTGTCTTGTCTCTTTAGGTTCTACTCTCTACTGTCTTGTCTCTTTAGGTTCTACTGTCTACTGTCTTGTCTCTTTAGGTTCTACTCTCTACTGTCTTGTCTCTTTAGGTTCTACTCTCTACTGTCTTGTCTCTTTAGGTTCTACTCTCTACTGTCTTGTCTCTTTAGTTTCTACTATCTTGTCTCTTTAGGTTCTATTCTCTACTGTCTTGTCTCTTTAGGTTCTACTCTCTACTGTCCTCTTGTCTCTTTAGGTTCTACTCTCTACTGTCTTGTCTCTTTAGGTTCTACTCTCTACTGTCTTGTCTCTTTAGGTTCTACTCTCTACTGTCCTCTTGTCTCTTTAGGGTCTACTCTCTACTGTCTTGTCTCTTTAGGTTCTACTGTCTACTGTCTTGTCTCTTTAGGTTTTACTCTACTGTCTTGTCTCTTTAGGTTCTACTGTCTACAGTCTTGTCTCTTTGGGTTCTACTGTCTACTGTCTTGTCTCTTTAGGTTCTACTCTCTACTGTCTTGTCTCTTTAGGTTCTACTGTCTACTGTCTTGTCTCTTTAGGTTCTACTCTCTACTGTCTTGTCTCTTTAGGTTCTACTCTCTACTGTCTTGTCTCTTTAGGTTCTACTCTCTACTGTCTTGTCTCTTTAGTTTCTACTATCTTGTCTCTTTAGGTTCTACTCTCTACTGTCTTGTCTCTTTAGGTTCTACTCTCTACTGTCTTGTCTCTTTAGGTTCTACTCTCTACTGTCTTGTCTCTTTAGGTTCTACTGTCTACTGTCTTGTCTCTTTAGGTTATATTCTCTACTGTCTTGTCTCTTTAGGTTCTACTCTCTACTGTCTTGTCTCTTTAGTTTCTACTCTCTACTGTCTTGTCTCTTTAGGTTCTACTGTCTTGTCTCTTTAGGTTCTACTCTACTATCTTGTCTCTTTAGGTTCTACTCTCTACTGTCCTCTTGTCTCTTTAGGTTCCACTCTCTACTGTCTTGTCTCTTTAGGTTCTATTCTCTACTGTCTTGTCTCTTTAGGTTCTACTCTCTACTGTCTTGTCTCTTTAGGTTCTACTCTCTACTGTCTTGTCTCTTTAGGTTCTACTCTCTACTGTCTCGTGTCTTTAGGTTCTACTCTACTGTCTCGTGTCTTTAGATTCTAATCTCTACAGTCTTGTGTCTTTAGGTTCTAGTCTCTACTGTCTTGTCTCTTTAGGTTCTATTCTCTACTGTCTTGTGTCTTTAGGTTCTACTCTAATGTCTTGTCTCTTTAGGTTCTACTCTAATGTCTTGTCTCTTTAGGTTCTAGTCTCTACTGTCTTGTCTCTTTAGGGTCTACTCTCTACTATCTTGTCTCTTTAGGTTCTACTCTATACTGTCTTGTCTCTTTAGGTTCTACTCTACTGTCCTCTTGTCTCTTTAGGTTCTACTCTCTACTGCCTTGTCTCTTTAGGTTCTAGTCTCTACTGTCTTGTCTCTTTAGGTTCTACTCTCTACTGTCCTCTTGTCTCTTTAGGTTCTACTCTCTACTGTCCTCTTGTCTCTTTAGGTTCTACTCTCTACTGCCTTGTCTCTTTAGGTTCTATTCTCTACTGTCTTGTCTCTTTAGGTTCTTCTCTCTACTGTCTTGTCTCTTTAGGTTCTACTCTCTACTGTCCTCTTGTCTCTTTAGGTTCTACTCTCTACTGTCCTCTTGTCTCTTTAGGTTCTACTCTCTACTGCCTTGTCTCTTTAGGTTCTATTCTCTACTGTCTTGTCTCTTTAGGTTCTTCTCTCTACTGTCTTGTCTCTTTAGGTTCTAGTCTCTACTGTCTTGTCTCTTTAGGTTCTACTCTACTGTCTTGTCTCTTTAGGTTCTACTCTCTACTGTCTTGTCTCTTTAGGTTCTACTCTCTACTGTCCTCTTGTCTCTTTAGGTTCTACTCTACTGTCCTCTTGTCTCTTTAGGTTCTACACTCTACTGTCTTGTCTCTTTAGGTTCTACTCTCTACTGTCTCGTGTCTTTAGGTTCTACTCTCTACTGTCTTGTCTCTTTAGGTTCTACTCTACTGTCTTGTCTCTTTAGGTTCTACTCTACTGTCTTGTCTCTTTAGGTTCTACATTCTACTGTCTTGTCTCTTTAGGTTCTACATTCTACTGTTTTGTCTCTTTAGGTTCTACTCTCTACTGTCTTGTCTCTTTAGGTTCTACTCTCTACTGTCTTGTCTCTTTAGGTTCTACTCTCTACTGTCTTGTCTCTTTAGTTTCTACTCTCTACTATCTTGTCTCTTTAGGTTCTACTCCCTACTATCTTGTCTCTTTAGGTTCTACTCTCTACTGTCTTGTCTCTTTAGGTTCTACTCTCTACTGTCTTGTCTCTTTAGGTTCTACTGTCTACTGTCTTGTCTCTTTAGGTTATATTCTCTACTGTCTTGTCTCTTTAGGTTCTACTCTCTACTGTCTTGTCTCTTTAGTTTCTACTCTCTACTATCTTGTCTCTTTAGGTTCTACTCTACTGTATTGTCTCTTTAGGTTCTACTCTCTACTGTCTTGTCTCTTTAGGTTCTACTGTCTACTGTCTTGTCTCTTTAGGTTCTAGTCTCTACTGTCTTGTCTCTTTAGGTTCTACTCTCTACTGTCTTGTCCCTTTAGGTTCTACTCTCTACTGTCCTCTTGTCTCTTTAGGTTCTACTCTCTACTGTATTGTCTCTTTAGGTTCTATTCTCTACTGTCTTGTCTCTTTAGGTTCTACTCTCTACTGTCCTCTTGTCTCTTTATGTTCTACTCTCTACTGTCTTGTCTCTTTAGGTTCTATTCTCTACTGTCTTGTCTCTTTAGGTTCTACTCTCTACTGTCCTCTTGTCTCTTTAGGTTCTACTCTCTACTGTCTTGTCTCTTTAGGTTCTACTCTCTACTGTCTTGTCTCTTTAGGTTCTACTCTACTGTCCTCTTGTCTCTTTAGGGTCTACTCTCTACTGTCTTGTCTCTTTAGGTTCTACTGTCTACTGTCTTGTCTCTTTAGGTTTTACTCTACTGTCTTGTCTCTTTAGGTTCTACTGTCTACAGTCTTGTCTCTTTGGGTTCTACTGTCTACTGTCTTGTCTCTTTAGGTTCTACTCTCTACTGTCTTGTCTCTTTAGGTTCTACTGTCTACTGTCTTGTCTCTTTAGGTTCTACTCTCTACTGTCTTGTCTCTTTAGGTTCTACTGTCTACTGTCTTGTCTCTTTAGGTTCTACTCTCTACTGTCTTGTCTCTTTAGGTTCTATTCTACTGTCTTGTCTCTTTAGGTTCTACTCTCTACTGTCTTGTCTCTTTAGGTTCTATTCTACTGTCTTGTCTCTTTGGGTTCTACTCTCTACTGTCTTGTCTCTTTAGGTTCTACTCTCTACTGTCTTGTCTCTTTAGGTTCTACTGTCTACTGTCTTGTCTCTTTAGGTTCTACTCTCTACTGTCTTGTCTCTTTAGGTTCTATTCTACTGTCTTGTCTCTTTAGGTTCTACTCTCTACTGTCTTGTCTCTTTAGGTTCTATTCTACTGTCTTGTCTCTTTGGGTTCTACTCTCTACTGTCTTGTCTCTTTAGGTTCTACTCTCTACTGTCTTGTCTCTTTAGGTTCTACTCTCTACTGACGAGATGGGCAACGGTTCAATGAAGTCCAAGCGTTTGAAACAATCAGACAGCACCACCATCGCCTCCAACGGACGAGCCCACAGAGAGCAGGCGGGTGAGCTGGAGGCGCTGAGGGTCAAGGTGGAGGACCTGGAGCGAGACGGCAAGAGGAAAGACCAGGAGCTGAGGGTCAAGGTGGAGGACCTGGAGCGAGACGGCAAGAGGAAAGACCAGGAGCTGAGGGTCAAGGTGGAGGACCTGGAGCGAGACGGCAAGAGGAAAGACCAGGAGCTGAGCTCCAAGGATCACCGGATCAAGGGTCTGCAGGAGCAGCTGGCCAGGGAGACGTGGCTGCTGGCGGAGATCAGTGACGAGCTGCAGGCCAAGTGCATCCAGCTGAACAAGCTGCAGGACGCTCTGAGGACCCAGGCTGGAGCCACGGGGGGTCTGGGACCGGGCCAGGCTGGAGCCACGGGGGGACCGGGTCCGGACACCGTCACCCAGGGAACCGCCAACAGCAGGAAGGGGGCCAAGGCTGGGGTGTCCGCTGAACCCACCTCCAGCAGCCTGGCAAAGTTCTCGTTCGAAAAGGCCCGCGTTCCCAAGGACACAAGGTCAGATAACATTGTCTGTCTGTCTGTCTGTCCGTCTGTCCGTCTGTCCGTCCGTGAACTCCAGTCAAGCCAGTCATTTGTACATTAGTGACATCTAGTTCAGGGGTTCTCAAACTTTTTCATACTTTATTGTATCTTTTTTTTTTTTTTGATCCACTTTTTCTCCCATTTTTCCATATTTTCTCCCATCCCAATTTCGTATCATCCAATTCAACCCTCCCCTGTCACGAACGCTGTTTCTTGCCTCCCACAAGCCGGCTGCAATGTGGACTAAGTCATACATAGCACAAGTCCCCTCCGGTACTTGAGGTAACAGCAGTCGCATCTTTTCACCTGCGCAGCTCGATCTCTCAGTGTCGAGGAGTAACGCGTGGGAGGCTCACGCTGCCCCCGACACTTCCTGATTCTACTGCGCAGGCGCACCAACCGACTTGTAGGAGTCGCTTGTTCACAACGTTCGATCCCCACCCTTCAGTTTTCCCTCCCCGTAATACGGCCAATGTGTATTACTGCGGACGACCAGCCAAACTGAAAAACAATGTGGAGAGCTGGATTCGAACACGCGAATCCTAGCGTCTCCACACTGGTGGCGAGTGCCTTGCCCACTACACCACCTAGCCGCCCACTTTATTGTATCTTTATCATTATTTAGGATTGTTTTTGGGGAAAAAATGTAGGCCCTATTGGGTAATTTCAACGTGGAATTAAAGAATATCAAAATAAAAGCACACGTTGTTGAACTTGATCATGCATATTTATTAGAAATTTTATTACAGCACTGTTATCAATACACATTTATAAAACGAGGCATATTTAGCAAAAATATGTTGCCAGTGCGCGACCCCACTGTCACCTACCCGCAACCCCAATTTAGGTCACCCCCCGTAGTTTGAGAACCACTGATCTAGGTCAAAGAGATTAAATTAACATATTCTTATGTTACTGTATTTCATTAAATGTTACATATTAACAGGCTATGTTTTATCTATCCATTTGTCCGTCCATCCTAACATGACATCTGAGGTCATTTTCTATTAAATATTCATATGGTTACAAAGCAGTGAAGAATGAAGGTCACCTGAGGATGACCATGACGGGTGCACCGTGGCTCTGCTGAACAAGGTCTCCTCCAATAGGCTCTCTAAGTACCCATAGATTATAGGTAGATATTTACATGAAAACAAAGGGTTTGTTTTTATTAGGGCTGACCTTCGAATTTTTTTGGCATTCGAAGCTTCAGGGCCGAGATTCGATTTTAATTCAAAGCTTCGAGATAAAAAATAAAAATAAAAATACATTCTTCTTATTATAATTTTTTCTTCAATTTTAAATTTTTTTATGATGTGGGACTTATACAGCACTTTGTTCAACTTTGTCAGTGCTGTAAAGTTTAAACCTTTTAAAACCTTAGACATATTGTAAGCCGTCATTTAAAGGAAAACTCCAACATTTTGGGAAATTAGCTTGGAGTTAGACATCTTCCCTGGAGTTAGACGAAGAAGAAGATACATACATTTTTTGTCTCTCTGCATGCATTAGGCTTAGGGAACGCCCGCACCGTTAGCGTAGCTTAGCTTCATCACTGGAAGTGGGTCAGACCTTTACCCTGAAGTTCCCTACAGTCCCCTACAGTCACGAAATACACTCCAAATACAACTCCAAAATGTTCCTGTAAACTCCGGTAGCGAGCCCCGGTCTCAGCACTACGGCTTGGGCCGGCCGTCATACTGGCTCGTTTGGCAGAGTCAGCGGGTGGAAGTCGATGGGTGGGGATTGGACGTTGTGGACAGCGACTCCTACAGATCGGTTGGGCGACGCCTGCACAGCAAAGACTGGCTAGGGTAGTGTGAGCCTCCCATACGTTACACCTCGCCAATGAGAGTCCGCGCTGGCCGGTGAAAAGATGTGACAGGCTGCCTCCTCGTGTGTCGGAGGGAACACGTGATGCAAGGCTTCTATCCTCGCTACAACCAACCAGTGGGGGGCATAGTCGAGCAACGTTCAAGACAGAGGAGGGGAGAATTGGAAACACGAAATTGGGGGATGGGAGAAACATTTAAAAAATAAGGAGGAAAAGTGGATCAAAAAAAATTAGGTGAGATAAAATAGTCAATTATTTACAGAAAGTGTCTTGTGTGTAGTGTATGTGCATGATAAGGTGCAGTGCAGGGTGTGTGTGTGTGTCCAATAGCAATAAGTAGTAGTAGTACGATAAATACAATTAAATATCAAATAGCTGCTTCTGATTGAGACACTTTGTGTTGGAGTGGGGGGTTTGGGAGGCACGCTAGTGGGTGAGGCTCAGCCAAGAGGTCGGCCTATGTCTTCCTCAAGGACACCTCGACACGCTGCCAAGAGGAGCCGGAACCGAACCTGGGGAACCTTCTGATTTCCTGAGCCACTGTCGCCTCAATACAAATGTATCAGCATTCCTTTTTCTTTTGAATGCATGCTTGTAGGGCTGGGCGATATGGCCTAAAAATAAAATCTCCGGGCGCTCTAGTAGCACACCATGTATCGCGCTGCATCGCGAAGCGGCCGTCCCGGGTTCGTTTCCCACTCCCGGTGACCAGGGGTGTAGCTCCAGATTCTGGGCCCCATGAAAGAATGTATTTGTAGGCCCCCAGTGAATGCGAGCGTGCGTAAGCGCGCGAGCGAAAATCTTTTTGGCCATTTTTTATTGATGAAAACGCATAATATGGTTTTTACCTATACATTCGGATCAGCAGTTCAGCACCTGCACTGTTGGTGGGTGAGCCTAGTAAAGGATGTCGCATTGCGTTCATCTTCAATGAATGGACCAATGCAATAGTCTACCAAAGCCCCCCCTCTCTCTCTATATATGTCACACACACACACACACACACACACACACACACACACACACACACACACACACACACACACACACACACACACACACACACTTCAAAAACAAACATAGTATCAATGGGTCTCATTCTCGAACGAAGTTACGACAAAATATTTCGTCTTAGCCAGATTTCGGCCTATTTAAGACATATTAGGGCTGGGAGTGGGAATTTTCCTGAGATCTTATTTGAGAGCAGATCTAAGAGTGCTGATGAGCACACTTAAATAGGCTCTCAGCCCACGATCAAATCTCATGATTGATTGACTAATTTAAAATTGTATTATAACTTGACAGACTGTGTTCTCATAGTGATTCCTTCATGTTAACGCTACAGGCCTCCTTGGAATTAATTACTTGATCATAATTAAAATAAATATGACAATATTTGTACGATAAGAAATTACGCATTTGATGTCGGAAAAATAAATAATATGGATTCATCTGATCACAGGGCAGCTGGATTAACCATATCTGAACCAGCTATTTTGGACAAATGTATAATTACTTTAATTACTCAGATATTCAAACACAATTATGCAATTATTGTGAAATGATTGAAAATAATAATAATTTAATGCCTTCTGTGGAATTTGCATTTCTTATTTGTTACACATCTGTTTTAATGATTAATTATATACATTTGAAAGAATGCAGGTCAACATGCAATGTATCCCATTGATTGGTATACAATGGGACAGACCTTTGTTTGATTGATTGAAAACTTTATTAACAGATTGCAGAATGGGTACAGTACAGCTCAATTACATAAGGGGATGCAGACCAGAGAAAAAATGTCGTCTTGTTTACATCAGGGTCCCCCATTTTCAATTCATCATAACATATATGACACACACGACACAGATAGACAGTACTGCTACATCTAGTTCAAGTTCTTTAATAGTTGTCATACAGAAGTACAGAATACTTTCATACAAAATGCTTCTTACTGTTACGCTCCAGAGACTGTGCTAGACAAGATAGTATCAAATAACATAATAACATAATATAGCATGAATTTAGAAGAAGAAAATGAGGTCACAGTGTTCGGTATAGACATATGTACAAATATGTACAAATCTATACATTTATGACATACCAGATTTGCAAATACAGTACTGTTTGTGATACAAAAAGAGTCCAGAAAAGAGAGTACATTTGACGTAGAAACTGTTGGAGGAGGTTGGGTAGGAGGGGTGGTAGACTTACACTGTACAAGCAAAACTGTACATTGGAATATTGACAAAACCATACTTGGGCATTTACTGTAAAAAAAACGATTTTCATTTTTGAAAATCGTCCTAAATCATTAATTCGATTAATCGCCCAGCCCTCTTGTTGTTCAGTGTGAAGAAGCTCCTCTCCGACGCCCTGAACAAGAACCAATACCTGAGGCGCCTGGAGCTGCAGCAGATAAAGGACATGGTGGAGTGCATGTACGAGAGGACCTACCGGCAGCGGGAGTACGTCATCCAGCAGGGAGAGCCCGGGAACCATCTGTTTGTGCTGGCAGGTAGGACTCCACGTCCTCATCCCCACAGTACTCCCACTGTCGCCCGCTGTCATTGATCAATTATGATATCAAACTGTCTTTTTAGCCTCCCGTTGAGAGACATTCTGCCCAAACTGGTACACCCTCCCCCCTGTATCCTCTCCCTGTATCATCCCCTTGAATCCTTCCCTTGTATCCTCCCCTTGTATCCTCCCCTTGAATCCTTCCCTTGTATCCTCCCCTTGTATCCTCCCCTTGTATCATCCCCTTGTATCCTCCCCTTGTATCCTCCCCTTGTATCCTCCCCTTGTATCCTCCCCTTGTATCCTCCCCCTGTATCATCCCCTTGTATCCTCCCCTTGTATCCTCCCCTTGTATCCTCCCTTGTATTATCCCCTTGTATCCTCCCTTGTATCATCCCCTTGTATCTTCCCCTTGTATCATCCCCTTGTATCATCCCCTTGTATCCTCCCCTTGTATCATCCCCTTGTATCATCCCCTTGTATCCTCCCCTTGTATCCTCCCCTTGTATCCTCCCCTTGTATCCTCCCCTTGTATCTTCCCCTTGTATCTTCCCCTTGTATCCTCCCCTTGTATCCTCCCCCTGTATCCTCCCCTTGTATCCTCCCCTTGTATCTTCCCCTTGTATCCTCTCCTTGTATCCTCCCCCTGTATCCTCCCCTTGTATCCTCCCCCTGTATCCTCCCCTTGTATCCTCCCCTTGTATCCTCCCCTTGTATCCTCCCCCTGTATCCTCCCCCTGTATCCTCCCCCTGTATCCTCCCCTTGTATCTTCCCCTTGTATCCTCCCCCTGTATCCTCCCCCTGTATCCTCCCCCTGTATCCTCCCCCTGTATCCTCCCCCTGTATCCTCCCCCTGTATCCTCCCCTTGTATCCTCTCCTTGTATCCTCCCCCTGTATCCTCCCCTTGTATCCTCCCCCTGTATCCTCCCCCTGTATCTTCCCCTTGTATCCTCCCCCTGTATCCACCCCTTGTATCCTCCCCTTGTATCCTCCCCTTGTATCCTCCCCCTGTATCCTCCCCTTGTATCCTCCCCCTGTATCCTCCCCTTGTATCCTCCCCTTGTATCCTCCCCCTGTATCCTCCCCTTGTATCCTCCCCCTGTATCCACCCCTTGTATCCTCCCCTTGTATCCTCCCCCTGTATCCTCCCCTTGTATCCTCCCCCTGTATCCTCCCCTTGTATCCTCCCCCTGTATCCTCCCCCTGTATCCTCCCCCTGTATCCTCCCCCTGTATCCTCCCCCTGTATCCTCCCCTTGTATCCTCCCCCTGTATCCTCCCCCTGTATCCTCCCCTTGTATCCTCCCCTTGTATCCTCCCCTGCATCTCCCCTCACACCCCTCACCTGTTCACCCCTCACCTATTCTGTTCACCCCTCACCTGTTCACCCCTCACCTGTTTACCCCTCACCTGTTCACCCCTCACCTGTTCACCCCTCACCTGTTTACCCCTCACCTGTTTACCCCTCACCTGTTCACCTGTTCACCCCTCACCTATTCACCTGTTCACCCCTCACCTGTTCACCCATCCCCCTTTTCCCAGAGGCGTAAGAGACAAGCTTACAGAATGAGGGGGACGTTGGTTCTTCTCCTGGCCATAGAAAGTCAAGTTCTCTACTAAACTCCTGAACCTACATTTGATTAGCAATGTTTTAACAATACATCTGTATCAACCATGACCACGAGCACAATGACCCTTTCTGGTTCCACCACAGGATGCAGGAGGAAATACGTCATAATTAGACTCCAATGCCAGTAGCATGTGTCTGATTCCTATATTCCTATCACCTGTCTGTCAGTGTTTTATAAAGCTGTCGTTTCATATCTACAGATGGGAAGCTGGATGTCGTTCAACACAGCAAGTTGCTCACGTCGATAGCAGTGTGGACTACATTCGGTGAATTAGCCATTCTGTACAACTGCACAAGGACCGCGTCTGTCCGAGGTAAAGCACTATGTATAACTGCACTGCATCTGATCTGAGGTAAAGCACTCTGTATAACTGCACTGCATCTGATCTGAGGTAAATCACTCTGTATAACTGCACTGCATCTGATCTGAGGTAAATCACTCTGTATAACTGCACTGCATCTGATCTGAGGTAAAGCATTCTGTATAACTGCACTGCATCTGATCTGAGGTAAAGCACTCTGTATAACTGCACTGCATCTGATCTGAGGTAAAGCACACTCTGTATAACTGTCAAAAACGGTAATGTGACTAATGTCTTATGTTGTGTTATGGTATTCAAATGAATCAAATAAATTAACACGTTGAAGGGGAAGACGGTAGACAGTTCAACCAATATTTGTGAACATTTGATTTTATTTGATTTTATTAAGGATCCCCATTAGCTGGTGCCATAGCAACCAGCTAGTCTTCCTGGGGTCCACACACACACACAAAAACATACAAAAACAATTATTATTGCAAAAACAAAATTATTAAAAGTCAGTACACACAATGCATAATAAAACTAACAATTAACACTTTGATCGCCGGGGTTAAATTCATAATTTACCATCCCAACGTTATACTTTTTCATTCACATATTCATACTAAAATACGGTCTAAAGTACAAGTATGTTTTTATCGTTTTCTGCAGCTTTCTCCAGAACGTGATTTATAGCCCTAAATGCATTATATTGATGATTGTATACAGTTTGATAGCAATCGGCGCGAGATAAAAAAATTCAACTGCACGTACTTCTAGAAGTTACTACGTATGATCTGATGTTGACCGGATGGGCAACGTTATATCATTCATCTAGTGTGGGTGATATGATCATTAGAGCAGTTAGTATAGAAGACATTAAAAAATAAAAACGCTGAAACTCACCGTAGCTTCCTCTCGCCGTTGGGAGATGAGCGTGGAACAGAATTTTTTCTATTATGGGATGTAGAAATACCCGATCCATTTCCAGGTTGTATAATAGTATATACATCCAAATCATGTTGTTTATCGAGTTATTGGTAACGGATCACTATCCGTTGCGATCAGCTCGAGTCCTGGGACTATTACCGAGTGATCGGACCCAATTGAAATGAGCACCAGCTTCCACTTCCTGTTTCTCCCCTGGGCGATCAGCCGATCGGCCACCAGATGGCGCTCTTGAACCGTTGTAGAGTTGAGAGGGACTCAACAGTACATCTCATGTCTCCGGGGGAGAAATATGATTTCGATCACAGATTTTTGAAATATTGATATCAAAGACGCTGTCCAGCGTCTTCGGCAGAATGAGCATGGCGGGGAATGACGTGTTCCAGCGTCAACGGCGATTAAAGTGTTAAGATAGCTAAAATTACATTACAGTGTAAAACAAAAATACTTTACAGTGTTAAAAACTATTTAACATTATTTTTAAAAGTGAATCTATTGTAAATGCAGCAGAGGTTTTGAGGCAGGTTATTCCAAAGAGTTAATGCTCTAAAAATAAAAGATCTCCTTAAAGCGTTGGTTTTAGGACCTGGCAATTCAAGCTGCCCACTACTGGAACCTCTAGTGTAATGCTCATGCACAGTATTACTAAAACTAAAAACATGAGCTACTCTCCAGAAAAGAAAGAAAAAGTAAGAATCAAACTTGTGACGTCATCAAGTATAACGCCTGGAGCTGCTCCATCGACAATGAACGGGAGACTGATTTTGTGGAGCCACAGTTTGTTTGTGAGTTTGATTCTATAGTAGTGGTCTCAATTCTGAAACAACATGTACCTATGATGAACATTATCATCTATAAAACCTGTATCCCAATTCATTGTCTTTTTTAGATTTAGCAGAGACTGTAGTTCTTTTTACATTTGGGAGAGTTGCTAATTTTCACAAATATCTTTAGACCAGAGGAATAACATGTATGAATTGTGAAATTGGACATTGTTCCCCTTTAACACATTTAACACACCTGCCACTGGTTATATCCATCAATATAGCCAGTCTGCCACCACTCTAACCCTATGGAGATGTTCACCTTCTTTGCAGGGCTATAACTTTTTAAATTGTATTGCTAAATTGACATTACTATGGCCCATTCAACATCGATTATCTATCGTTCAGGATGTAGGAACGTTATACTTTTTCATTCATAGATTCATACAAAAATACCTTCTAGAATATACGTAAGTATGTTTTTTCTTTTTTTGATAATTTTTTTTTTTATTATTACTTAACATGAAAACAAGACAACACAAGGGAGATAACAGGGAGATAACAGAACAATAATAATAAAATAAATAACAATTTATAAAAACTGAGTACAACATTTTAATTTGAAAGGGTTACTATCTTACAATTGGCCTTTCCCAGTATTCAGTACCGTTTCCCAGCCGTGTGGCTCTATATCAATAAGACTTATGTCTCTAATTCTCATATTGGCGCACTCTTCCAATTCCCCTCACAACCCTCACCCTCACCAAACTGAGTCATCTCAAAACGTGCATATCAGTGATGCCAGAGATTTCCAGCTGCATAACAATGTGTCAATTGTCACCAGGCCACACAGTGGTTGGAGCCCAGCCTCAAAACGGCTTAAGATCCTGAGGTAGAAAAACGCTGCCCCTGAGTACCCGACCAGAAATACAAAACAATGAATCTTTTCGAAAAACAAAAACCTACAGAGTGTTCCATAGACTCACAGGAACCGTGCAAAAGTGCCCAAACAGTGAAGAAATAGCTAAATAGCAAAATAGCTCCCCCCCAATAAAATTCCCCCAGTTAAAGTTAAGAAGGACAAGACAAAAGACAAGACAGACAAGACATTTCCTCCTCCCCCTCCCATGAGACTGCCGGACTCCCCCGAACAAGCACCTCAACCCCGCTCAGCCGCACACGGCGGTCCTGACCTTCTCAGCTGTTGCAAACCACAGGTCAATACCAGCCTGCCCCACCCCAATCACCCGCGCCGTGGATATTTCAAGATAAATCACATCCAACAGTGTTAGGGACCAGTTAATCACTGTGAGCTTCTCAGGCTCCTTCCATCTCAATGCTATTAGCTTCTTCGCTGCTGTGACGCCCGCTAGGACAACCCTTTTTAGTTGTACGGACGCGTGTAGTGTCGTTATATCGTTCAGGAGTAGCGTAACAGCTGTGAATGGGATAGTTAAGCCACACAAATCTGAAAGTTTGTCCGTTATTGACCTCCAGAAGCGGGCCACTGGTGGGCAATCCCAATACATATGCATATAAGTGCCAGCGGCCCTTTGAGAGCACAAAGTCCACCGAGAGTCGGTTACCAGTCCCATAGCAAATAGCTTCCTAGGTGTAAGATAGGTCCTATGAATATAATTAAAATTAATTTGCTGGTGATTGGGGTTGCGGGAAGACAATGCCACATTTGCCCAAACATCATCCCAGTCAAACTCGGGGTCCAACTCCGGGATATCCACACGCCAGATTGTATCCAATGACACATTTTTATACGTGGATTGAATTAAGAGCGTATAAAAGTCTGAGACAAACCCTCTGGAGGTCGTCCTGTCCACTATGAGCCTGAGGAAGGGGTGTGGTTGCAAAGCTTGAGCCCACGGCACGCCATGCGCCCTCAGCGCTGACCTTAGTTGAAGGTAAAGAAAGAAGGACTCGCCGGGAAGATCATAAAATTCTCTTAAGTCCTGAAACGCCCGAAGGCCGTTCTTATCATAAATATCCTCCAGAGTATAATATAAGTATGTTTTTATCGTTTTCTGCAGTAATTCATAGAACGTGAGTTATAGGCATAAACGCATATATAGATTATCAATTGCCGTTTATTCCCGATACACACTATATTAAAAAATTCAACTGTATATTATCCTATACGTTATGCGTCATCATGCGCGGATGAAAGGTGGTGGGGGGGTCGTTTATAATTCCGTGATCGTCAGTAAATGGTTTATGTAGTATGGGTGATATATTGATCAGATCGGTTTGCAGTTAAATTAATGAACAATTGGGCTGAAAATAGCGTCAGCGTCCTCTTACCGTGCGTCAATGAGACTGGCGGTGAAATATCCCAGGTATAGGACGTCGATCGCCTAGGTCCATTTCCGGTTTGTATGTCGCAATAAACGCCGAAAATATATAGATTATTAAGTTTATAAAGCGATCGATATGTACTATAGCAGGGGTCGGCAATAGGCGGCCCGCCAGCAATAATTTCTGGGCCGTCAGATTATTTTGAGAATATGATATTTATTTTACGTGCGGGAAATATTTTTTTGTCTTTGTGAAGCTGTATCTATCTACCGGTAGTCATCAAAAGCATGTCTGTCACTATAGCCAATTGAAATGCTAGAAATGGTCACGTGGACTGGGAGAACCAATGGAATAGTCCCACGGGCCGCGTGTATATTTCCCTAACGCACTTTCACTTCCGCATTCGAGAACAAGTAACAAAATTTGTTAAAAAAAAAAAAAAAAACGTTTTTGGATAGCTTCTTTGCAACGGGGAAATACCAACTGATGAGCCAGAAGAGGACCTCCAAGACACATAACGCTTCTTTTAATAAACAGGAGTCATACTTAAAATACAGGTTTATCGCAACAGGTCGGTGATTCTTGCATGCTGACGTCTTCTCTGCATAATACTGTATGTGGCGACAACAACAACAACAACAACAACGAGGCAATGATGACAGCTGTGTTCAAGTTGGCAGATAAGGTAGCTGCATTCAACGCCAATCTGGAATTGGAGGGCGGCGAGTGGATATTTGACATGTTTCAAACATTAACAGATTGCAGAATGGGTACAATACAGTACGGCGCAATACACACAATTGTTAAGGGGATGCAGACCAGAGAAAAACGTTTGTCTTGTTTACATCAGGGTCCCCCATTTGCGAGTGCTCGCTTATGCCTGTGTTTTTTACTGTTGTGAAGCACTGTGAACTGCAACCTCTGTATGAAAAGTGCTATACAAATAAAGTTATTATTATTATTATTATTAAGTGTATGCACCCGCCACGGTGCTGCATTTTTCACTATCAGTATATTAAATTAGCCATTGTTTTTGGTCCTGGCCCGCCAATCAAAGCCTTGGGGAAAATCTGGCCCGTGGCCAGACCTAATTGCCGACCCCTGTACTATAGTGTCTGTCGGGAGCCTTGCGACAATATCTGACGGCCGGATGAATTTAATCGACGCACAGCAGCCATATCCTGTTTACCAGTGTAACTCGCCCGACCATCCACCAGGCGGCGGTATTGAGCAGTCGTTGTATTGAGCCATAGGGTTCAGCTGCAGCGCCGGAGGTGTATTATATGAATTATGAATGCCATGGCGAAAAAATTTAATATTGATCTCAATATCGCTGTACAAGTGTGGTCTGGCGGTCAAAGCATGGCGGGCAATAACGTTTTAAAGTGTTTCCGGCGGTGGATGTGTTAATATTGACAGCCCTATACAAAATAAATGGACAAGCCAATAGGCCTCCAGACCAGTGTTTTTTTGGCAGCTATTTTCATTTTAGTTTTAGTCTTAGTCATGTGTCAAGTGCTCCTTTTTAGTTTTCATCATATTTAGTCATCTTCATTTATTTTTCGTTTAGTCAGTTTTAGGTCACTTTCACACGGGGGCTGTTTGGTCCGGACTATCGGACCAGAATAGTCCGGTTTTTTCGGGTTTGTGTGAATGCGCGTCGAACTCGGTCCGCGGACCAAACACAAACTCTGGTCCGCCCAAAAACATAGGTCTCGGTTAGGGATGCCCCGATCGATCGGCCACCGATCGTTATCGGCCGATAATCAGTATAAATATGCGATCGGTGATCGGTGATAATGTTTTATTTTCACCGATCGTCAAACCCGATCTCACTCGCTGTCGCTGAGTTCTGTCTCAGACACCGGTGGTGCGGCATCTGCTCTCGAGTCCAGCCCCTCCTGCACGCATGTAAACACGGGTCTAGTCTAGTGAGACACGGGAGGACGGCGTGTCGGCGTCTCCCTGAGCTAACGTTAGCTTAGCTACCGTTACAAAATGACCCAGTCAACTATTCACTTTTAGTTTAATACATGATGAGGCATTGTCTAACTGAACGGTATCTAGCCGGCCAGCTACCGATAGCTCCTGACATCAACAAATGCTCCAGCAAGTATAGTAGGTAGGTATGATACCTGTTAGCTGTTAGCTGTTAGCTCACGTTAGCGCAAGTTAGTTCACTGTTAAAAACTAAATGTCCCATTGAACTAAATAATTCACTGAGGCGTTGTATTAACGTTATATATCCGGCTAGCAGTAGCTACAGATAGCTCCTGATATCAATGTCTTATAATACTGATTCGATGCGTATTCGAGCTGAGGGCTTGCTGAGCACAGTTAAGTAACGTTATACCAATAGGGTCCAGGTGCAGCGCCGGAGAATCCTGGCCGTAGCTCGAGGCTACTCGAGTATAGGTCCAGCTGCAGCTCCGGAGAATCCTGGCTGTAGCTGGAGGCTACTAGAGTACACACAGACAGTGGAGCTTGTTGCGTGGTGGCGATGTATCGCAGATAATACAAGTACAAGTCTAATTATATAATATATATATTTTATAAAAAAAATAAAAATAAAAATTTATATAAAATAAAATTTAATTTCTTTTAATCAAAAACGATCAGTATCGGCCGATATGGCTCACGACGATCTGTGATCGGTATCGGTGGCAAAAAACGTGATCGGGGCATCCCTAGTCTCTGTTTGCTTCATCGGACCAAACGCGGACCAAATATAGCAGGGGTGGCCAACCAGTCAGAGACTAAGAGCCACAAAAAAATTACTGTGGTACCACAAAGAGCCACACCATATACCAGCGTTTCTCAACCTTTTTTTTCAGTCACGGCACCCTTCATGTGTTTATAGGTCTCACCCTCTGGCCTCTGAAGTTGCTAATGTCTTTTTTATTTGGGCCTCACAGGGTTAAAAGTACCCTGTGAGACCCATGGTTGCAAAATTACAAAATCACTTTTAGCCATTTAAAAAAAATAATGTTTATTTAAAAAATGTTAAAGGGGAACTATTTTACTATTTCTTTCACTATTTGGGCACTTTTACACAATTCCTGTGAGTCTATGGAACACCTAGGTTTTTTTCAAAAAAAATGCATTGTTTTGTATTTCTAATCAAGTACTAAAAACCGCATTTTTCTACCTCAAGATCTTAAGCCGTTTTGAGGCTGGGCTCCAACCACTGTGTGGCCTGGTGCCAACTGCCACATCAACTGCCACATTATTATGCAGCTGAGAAATCTCTGACATCACAGATATGCACATTTTCAGATGACTCAGTTCAGTGAGGGTGAATATTGTGAGAGGAGAATTGGAAGAATTCGCCAATATGAGAATTAGAGACATATATCCTATTAATATAAGTCCACATAGCTAAGAAACAATGGTAAACACTGAAAAAAGCCGTTTATAAGATAGTTCCCCTTTAAGCACATGTATAGTCAATTGGTCCTGTTGTTCAGCCTCACAATGCTATTTGATAGTAAATGTGTTTATATGTCCCACCCTCTGGCCTCTGAAGTTGCTAATTTCTTTTTAATTTGGGCCTCACAGGGTTAACCTCTTAAGCCCGAGATATACAGTAAAAGTGTATATTTTCAGCATTATGTTTGTTTACCAATTATTTTAACTGTTATTAGTGAAATATAAGATTATAGAAATCTCAGGGCATTGAGTCGGAAACCGGCGCATATTGACAGGAGGAAGTGGCACAGCCAAAAGTGAGTGTAGTCTTTTGAAGGAAGAGACTCAGGGCTTTCAAATTTCGAAAAACGACCCTACCCAGCTCACACCAGCCCCTGTCAATCATCTGACTTCTGGATTTACTTTTTAATTTCTCTTATTTTTTGGGATTATCTCCCACAAACCTGAACGTTATTGCCATAAAACAGAACGCAGTTAGTTTCTCTACCTTTCTGTGAACGTCTTGCAAAAAACGGTGTTGCAATATGATGAAAAATGGTGGAGAAATTTACATTATAAAAAAGATGGCAGAATTCAGTACTGTATCTACAAAACCTTCTGTTTAATCATCTTCCCTTTATTCATTTGCTTAGATTTTTCAGGTCTGGTCAATTTTAGCATGGTGTTATTTACAGTCAAAGATTTTTATTTTTTTTAAATAGAATTGATATTCTCCTTTGGTTCATTACAATTTACTCAAGCCTAGTAACAGACACACTATTTCTGACACTGATCCATATATGTCCCTAGATTCAGATACCAAGAACATGCAAATGGACCATTTAAAAAAAAATTGTAAATGTTTATTCTACGTCCTTATGGAATGAGTGACATAAAAAAAAAAAAAAGTAAAAAAAAAAAAAAAAGTAAATTTTTTTTTTTTTTTTTTTTTTTTTTTTTATGGATGGAAGAGCCTGCACATTGACGGGCAAAGAGCCGCATGCGGCTCGCGAGCCGCGGGTTGGCCACCCCTGAAATATAGGAAGTGCTTATTATTATTACCACTGTGCGCGACATTCACTGCAAAACAAGCACACTGCATCTATCTATCTATCTATCTATCTATCTATCTATCTATCTATCTATCTATCTATCTATCTATCTATCTATCTATCTATCTATCTATCTATCTATCTATCTATCTATCTATCTATCTATCTATCTATCTATATATCTAACTGTGCATCTTGGGTAGAAGGAAGAAAAAACGCAGCTTATTATTATTATTACCAAGGCGCGCGGCATTCACTGCAAAACAAGCACACTGTACACATATGGGCAGAAGACCAAATAAAACAGCTACTTGTGGGCACTCATAAAAACAATGCGGTGTACAAGTTGTTTAGCGAGAGGATGGTGGTAATGGGCTTCAATAGAACAATGGATCAATGCCATGTCAAAATAAAAAACTCCGCCTCCGCTGATCTGGAGTCAGACAGGGCTCGCCATATCTATGGGGCTCGCAGTCCACACACACAGACACACACACATGCGCGCCCGCACACACAGGCTCGCAGCCACACACACACATTTCCACTCTCTATTGTCCAATAGACGAGCGCCATTTTCGACCGCGTGACATTGTTCAGAAAGTTTTGGTGCGCCTGACAAATTGCTGTGTGAATGCAGACGAACCAAATGAAGAATGCAACAATGTTGCAACTTCACCACCAGAACCGCACAGAGTCCACCAAAACTATATGTGAAAGCACCTTTAGTCAACTAAATGTCTGAGCATTTTAGTCTTAGTCAGTTTTTGTCTAAATCTTGTCTTTTTTGTTTTAGTCTAGATTTTGTCTATTTTTTGTTAATGTACAAAAAAAACTATTATATAAATTATAAAACTTTTTTTTTCTAGGGCGGCTACGTGGCGTAGTGGGCAAGGCACTCGCCACGAAATGCTGGAGACGCTGGGCTCCACATTTGCTTTCAGTTTAGCTGGTCGTCCGTACTAATACACATTGGCCGTATTAGGGGGTGGGAAACTGATGGGTGGGGATCGGGCGTTGTGGACAGCGACTCCCACAGGTCGGTTGGTGCGCCTGCGCAGTAGAATCAGGAAGTGTCGGGGGCAGCGTGAGCCTCCCACGCGTTACTCCTCGCCACTGAGAGATCGAGCTGCGCAGGTGAAAAGATGCGACTGCTGTTACCTCAAGTACCGGAGGGGACTTGTGCTATGTATGACTTAGTCCACATTGCAGCCGGCTTGTGGGAGGCAAGAAACAGCGTCCGTGACAGGGGAGGGTTGAATTGGATGATACGAAATTGGGATGGGAGAAAATATAGAAAAATGGGAGAAAAAGTGGATCAAAAACAACAGGTTATTGTATAGATTACTATTAGTATCATTAAAAGTTCTATGCTCAACTATGCTTCACCCACGGAAAGGTTGTTGGCACATTGGTTCCACACGGACATTATACGTTGTTGCACACTTCCTCCTATCTAGAAGGCTCCGTTTAGGTTAGCTACTGTAGTAGCAGAGGCTCTGTTGTGATTTTAAATGCACAATAAATATTCAACATTCTCTTTTGAGACTCCGCCTCAGACTCTTATCATTTGGCACTAAAAGCTAAACATTGTCACCGGTATGGCTGTCCGCAACATGTCATTAATTAATTGTGTGCGAGAGGTCGATCAGTTAGCCACATTAGTGTGAGCTAGGTTAGCCAGTTAGCGTGAGCTAGATGGAAACAATGTAACGTTACTGGTGAAAAAGTTATTTACCTTGGAATACTCCTTTGCCAACTTGCTGTACTTTGCTTGCAGGTCTGCAGCTGGATTATGAATAGTCCCAACTTTAGCCAAAGTAAGGTTAAGCTAGCTTTTCAAATAGCTCTTCAGCTAATGCTAATAACATAGCTCCCCGTCACACTGCTGTCGGGACGATGGCATTAAGAAAAGTTATAATTATTTTGTCTCGTCTTGTTTTAGTCAACAATATCAATATACATGAAGAGAAATTTCGTCCTGGTTTTTGTAAATTACATTTTTGTGTCCTCAGTTGTGGTCAACGATATTTAATAAACTATTTAGTCTTGTTAGCGTCACATGGTATTCAATAACGTGACATCACGTCTCGTTGTCGTCATGAAAAAAACCTTCGTTGACGAAGATCTTTCATCACCATTTTAGTTGACAAAATTAACACTGCTCCAGACCCACCTCTAGTCATCATTCATCACACTATTCTTCCTGGGGTCCTCATCCTCACAGATATACACATACAAATATGAAACATTCAGTGTAAATCAGTCATATTCACTAGAAATCACTAGAAATCCATAATCACTAGAAAATAAAACAAAAGGTCATAGGTGAATCCATTTCACCATACCTTTAAAAAAAATTACCAATGGGCCTCCAGACCCACCTGTAAATGAACCAATAGTCTTCCTTGTCAGCGACGTCATATCTCGTTTTATCAGACCCCCCATTGAGTGCCGACCGACGCGAGATGTCGTTTGTTTGCTGTATTTTTTTTATTGGCGATTTGAATTCATATTTCATCAATCGAGCCATGGGTTAGTGCTGCAGAGTCTCTCTGAGCTCAATTGGGAAGATACCGCCCCCTATCGTCTCTCCCTGTGTAACTGCACCCCATCAGCTCAGACTGATAAAGGGGGAGTGGTCAGTTTGCTCATTTTATTTTTCCGTCAAGGCATCTGAAGAGACCAAGTGATCGCCGGCCCTCAGAACAGCGACGATTATGTATTTACAGTACCAACACTGTAATCAATAAGCGTGATCGATATTTGGAATGGCGATCAGGAATTGGAATAATCTTTTTGGATAACATCTGATCTCAGGTAAGGAATCTATTTTACCAGTCTTAGGATAATCAGACCTGTTTTCACGGAGATTTCAGCGTTTGCCCTGTGTGATGTGGCTGTTTGGCTGTGATCGCTGATGAGGAAATAAGAGAATCGATTTTTCAGATGAATGAATGATCGCCTCTATAGCGTGCATACGTACACATATACTATCGATACTCTAGCGTTTATTTGAAAACGATTCATAAATAGGCCGAAAAATTACAACGGTTTTGTGTATTCTAGAATATTCCAGTAAATGTCTTTTTATCACGGAATCTTTATATTTTCCTTGAAAACTAGGGCTTTTCAAAATGCTATAAAACGAAAATGAAACGATAAAAAAACAATCCGTTTCGACAATGTTGACTGCAAACAAGTCATTGATAAGCGACGGGCAGATTAGACACATAGCCATAATTTAAAACATAGATTAGGCGTTTTTAACGCTAACATTGAAGTGGATGATGGCATTCAACGGGGTAAACAAGGTAGGCACCGATAGTGTTAGGATTGTAATGCGACCCCAATTGCACGACACAGACAGGTATTCAGAGTTAGCCAAAACAAGGGCATGATTTATTATACACAAAAAAGCGGCACTGACCCTTTAACACTTTGAGTGCCAGCCACGAGAAATGTCGTTAGTTCATGCCATGCGTTGAGTGCCAAGAACGAGAAATCTCGTTATTTAATTGTTATTTTTTTTATTATCGATTTCCATAAATTTTTCATCAATCTAGCCTCACGTTACCAGTGGGGATCTGTCTGAGCTCGAATAGGGAAAATACTGCCCCCTATCGTCTCTCCGGATGGTATTGCACCCATTGGATTGGACTGAATGAAATGGATGGGAAAAAAAGAGTCCGGAATCCACATTTTACTTGTCAGGCATGTAACCGGAGACAATCCCAGTCATTGCCAACCCTCAGAACAGCGTGGAATATGTGTTACCAGTACCCAGTGTTGGATCAATAAACGCGATCGATATTTGGAATGGCGATCAGGAATTGGAATAATCCTTTTGGAGAACATCTGATCTGAGGTAAGGAATATATTTTACCAGTCTTGGGATTATCAGAGCTCTTTTCACCTATATCTCAGCGTGTCCCATATGTGTGTGTGTGGCTGTGAGTGTGTGTGTGCTGATCAGGAAATAAGATAATTGATTTTTCAGCCCGCTTCTCTAGCGTGCATAGGTACACATATGTGACCATGTCCAGTGCTTTATCCCACATGTCTATATTTTCATTTTCCAGATTGTGAAAGTACAGAATGTAAGCTTTCAAATGATGTGTCATACTTTGAAATCTGAGAATGTTATTATTGTGATGTGCTAATTTTAAATCTTGTAGCAGTCTTTTTTCCCCAGAGACTTAAGCAGAGAAAACAGCTCTTAAAGATTTGACACCTTTCGCCAGGATTCTGCTGGGCGTAAACAATACCTCCCAACCATACCTCTCCCCTGAATAGTATTAACATAATTAAGTGCTGTGACAGCCATGCTGTCATGACAGATCAGATACAAAATCAAACATTTTGTATTGTAGTAGTAATATAACTACTAGTCTGAATAATGTATATTTCAGTTATTGAATTGAATTGAAAACCTTTATTTATTAAATTAAATTATATTGACCTATTTGTTTACACAGCTTGTGTTGTGTCCAATCTTTCGCAGCATTATTCATTAGACACATAGGCTACATAGTGTATTCCAATTATCTGTTTTATTGATTAATGATATATTTGAAAGAATGCAGGTTATAGCTGTATAAAACAAATGTCTGTCCCATTGTACCAATCAATGGGATATATTGCATGTTGGCTATAATGATTTTATAAAAAAGAGAGATTAAATGCATGGCCATATATTTATACATTCATGTGACATCACAGCATATTATTTGTATAGCCCAGTGTTTCCTGAAAACAGATATGTACAGTGTTCAGGTTATACATCTATCATTACACAATTACAACCAAAATAGGAAGAAATTATGTTGACCGCAGGGAATTTTAATGCATAGTTGGTAGAACTGGCCAGCGGAGTGATAGACACGAGCCTTTTTTACACAGAAATGCAATAAATAATAATGCATTAAAGAAGACCCCTCATTCTGCCGGCTTTGCTTATTTACACTGAACCCAGCAAAGGGTGGATAGAAGCATCTTGGGTTGTGGTTCTGAAACAGGTCTCCAAGGAGGGAAGCACGAGGTGATAAACATGGAATATCTTCTAGTGTGGCATTACCTCTGCCCCCATTAAATGTTATGTCATGTAGCCTACACAGATAAAGATTGCATCTTCTCACATTGCTTATTATATTAATTGGACCTAAAACAGGTAGCCTATTATCATTATTATTGTTATCATTATCAGTCTTTGTTACCACCTTTCATGTGACAACTGGACGAAAATCAGCAGACAATATCAAATCAATTCAAGAGGTTTATTCGTCACATACATACCAGGGCATACAGTGAAATGCGGGTGGTCATGCCTGCATCGATTGTGCAATAATACTAATAATAAAATACATAAACAGGTAATAAGAAGGCATAATATGTGCATGATAAAAATATACATGCTAATACAATATACAGTTTCAACTCTGTCATTATGCTATACTACAATAATCGAAACTATACAAGAACCACATCGGTTCTTTCCTTTAAAGTGACCTTTCCATTTAGTTTAAAATGACATTTTTTTTATTCATTGCATACATACCAGGGCATACAGTGAAATGCGGTTGGCCATGCCCGCTACGATTGTGCAATAAAACAATAGTGTTACAAAGGGTCAGATTAAACCGAATATATATATTTATTACTTGAGATCCCTTGTATAATATTTGTATATCGTTTGATATCCCTTGTATATTCTTTGTATATATACACGGAATATCCCTTTACCTAGGTACAAGCCAGACCATAATATTCGTTCTCCTATTGGACAACGACCCCTAGGCGCCAACGGCCATACCCCCAATGGCAAGTTCAAAGCCACCGCCAAGGCTTGTCTCAACATGTCCAGGTTTGCGCAGTAATACGAGACAGAACTGAGGTTGGTACTAGATAATTCACCTTACGTATAAATACGGCGCAGGTGGAAGCAGTGCAGTTCATTCAGTTCATCATTCGTTGAGTACCAAAACGTTAAAGCCTTCACCACGAGTCAACGACCAAGTGAAGTGAGCAACTTTGCATCTAAATAGAGCACTTATAATATGTGCGAATAGGATAGTAAAAGTGTCAGAGTTTAGTGAAATAACGTCAAGTTCGACCTAGTTAATGTGAAGTATAGTGCACAGGAGAATCTACACCGGCGAATGCAGAGCCTTTTCCGGCTGGATTATATTGCTTTGGTACTGTGGCTGCTGGAGCAGAGAACCGTCTACCCCACTGCTGTGTGGGATCTACCCTGTGAGGAGCATCACTCGAGCCCGTCTCTAGGAAGAGGCTGGCTGGCTTTCATCCATGCTGTCGCGCATACTTGGATTATAGCTGCTGCTTTGTCTGCCGATCGAGGGGAGTATATGTACCGCCTCCCGTAGCTGGAGCTTATTTATTCCTCGTTGACCCAGACTTTGCATCCGAACATTCCTCTGCCCTGCTGGCTTACAACCGGAGGGAACCCCCTAGTGTCTCCAGCTGACTACGAGTGTGCCTTATTTAATTCTTATGCTACAGGTGGCGTCAGTTATACCCATCTTATTATGCTCATGGACTTACGCTCTTGACCTACTTAAGTGTTCTTCGCCTTACAAGCGCAAGTATAATTCTCATTCTGTAACCTACCGTTGCTGCTATAATAATAAATCCC
Organism: Notolepis coatsorum; assembly: GCF_963971535.1. Lineage (NCBI taxonomy): Eukaryota > Metazoa > Chordata > Actinopteri > Aulopiformes > Paralepididae > Notolepis > Notolepis coatsorum. The sequence continues at coordinate 126,303,557 of NC_140174.1, forward strand.
TCCAAATAGAACTTTAGGTGTCATTGTTGTATTCTTGTGTGGGTGTTCACCAGATATACCGTGTACTGTATGGCCAGTAATTAAAGTACATAACTAAGTAGTGGTTTAATAATACCATACTCTCAATACAGTCAGGGAATTGTACCCCTCAGTTACAAATAGTAATAATAATAAAAATATAATGTACATGTACCGGTACACAACAATACAATTCTTCTATGTCCCTATGCTATACTAGTACTACTATACTATCAAGTCAAGTCAAGAATGCAATAATAAGAATCCAATAGGATGAGAATGCGACATTGTGCAATAATACAAGTAATAAGAGTAAGACATATCAGGTATATGTACATGAGTTTTACAAAAGCTTTTACTATACAAGAACCACTCCTGTTCTTGTTTAATTTTTTTAAAGTGACCTTACATTGTGAGCGTGTGCAGCATGAGTGTGTGTGTGTGTTCATGTTAAAGTGACTGCTAGTACAGTGTGTGTGTGTGTGTGTGCTCTACATCCATGTGTCTTCTCCATGGTATCTAACATCGTACAGTCTTCTTGTTCTGAGGTGCTCTAGAGTCGTTGGGAGTGGGCATGTAATGTCTTTTGCAGCATCAGAACAGTATTGTCTTATCTCCTTATAAAGATATTCCTGTCGGTCGTTGTCTAGACCAGGTGGGGGGAGGACAGGAAAACCAGAGATGGTTGGGTAGCGTTTTGGGTCTTTCAACAGCTGAAACGTGAATGGCTCTGTATCGTCACTGTGTAATTTCGCCGTCACCATGCCAGGACTGTTGGCATTGAAGCTGAAGTGCTGGTATTTCTTTATTTGTGGGAATCTTTTGAAGAAGCCTCCCAGATGTTGTTGCCAGTCGTAGCTTGGCACATACACTGTGCCATCTTCGCGACCCACAAGTTGGGGGCTATTGACTCCTTTCACTGCAGAGCTTTTCCTGACGATGTCTGCGATGCCTGCCAGGGTGTCGACCGCAGTCTTCCTGTAGACCTGCTTGATCAAACCGAAGCACCAGTCGGGGCCAAACTTAGTGTGGCCTGCAATCAGGAAGTGTAGGCCAAGCTGCAGGTGGAGTTTGTGAATCGTGCGCCAAGCAAAATACCACAAGACATAATTGTTTTTATTTTGCCCGGAGCAATTGTCGCAGTGCAGGTCCACTGATTTTTCTCCAACTCCATAGTTGGTGAAGAAATGATCCACATAGCTGATAACGGCATTGCTGCCTTTACCAGTTGACATCCCTTCATCAATCAGGTAATTCACCTGCTTCGTCAGCCCTTCACAGTGGACACCGAACAGGCCACATTTGCGCGGTGTTTGAAAAAAGATGGGACCCACTTGAAAAGGGTGAGATGGGAAATGCACCTGACAGAGAAAGAAGAAAAAGAAAAAAGGACATTGGAATAAGGGAACAGGGGAGGAAATTAGGCCACTTTACTAGCCAAATGCAAGTATTTTTTATGTTTGGCGAGTGATTAATGAAAAAATACTGCTAAAACTATAAGGAACTATTTTTACATTAAAACTGAATAAACTACAATAACAATAATAAACCGTATTTGTATAGCACCTTCATTCCAAGAATTGCAGCTCAAAGTGCAGCAGTAAAATATACATAGAATGAGCATAAAATAGATAGAATAAAAGCAATGCAGAGAATAAGAAAAAGGGTGAAAGTAATGCAGGTAATAACAAAGCGAGTCTGAGTCTTCCCAGTTAGATGGTCATAAAAGGTTACTTGATATTTTGGTCAATTTTGATTGATTATCCTGTCATTAATTTAGTTCCATTGTATATAACCACGTTATTATTATTATTTTTAATAAAATTAAATAAAAATAAATACAATTAAATAAACCTTTTTATGATGTCTTTATATAGTTGATGACTGTATAGTAAAACATTAATTTACTTGGATCCAATATAAACGCTGTAATTATCTCTATGACTCCCACTCATTTAGCTGCTGTCCAAGCCTACTGTGCACTGAAGCAGCGATATACAGTATAATGCAGAGGAGTATTCAGTGAGTAAGTCACACAGACCTCAGCTGAAAGAGGGAGCGAGGGAGAGAGAGACACAGAGAGAGATGGAAAAATGGAGAAAGAGACATTAACCTTTCCTAGAAGCGAGGGGAGCTGTTTTATCCAACCACCATCCACCCACATAAACCTTTCCCTCTCTCCTCCACCCTCACCTCACCTCTGCTTCCTTTTCCTCTTCTATTCTTCCCCTCTCTTATTTTCTTTCATTTCCTCTCCCCTCCTCCATCCTCCTCTCTCCTCATCTCCCCTCTCCTTTCATTTATTCTCCTCTCTTTTCCTATTCTCTCCTCCTCTCTTCTCCTCTCCTCACCTCTCCTCTCTTCTATTTTCTCTCTCCTCTCCTCCCACTCTCATCTCATCTACTCTCTTCTCCTCTCATCTCCCATTTTCTCTCATCTCTCCTCTCCTCTCTTCTCCCCACCTCTCCTATTTTCTCTCTCCTCTCATCTTATCTCCTCTCTTCTCTCTCCTCCTCTCCTTTCCTCTCCCCTATCCTTTCTCCTCCCCTCTCTTCTCCTATCCATGTTTCTCTCTCCTCTCTTCTCTCTCCTCTCCTCCCCTCTCATTTCCTCACCCCACCTCTCTTCTATTCTCCTCTCCTCTCTTTTCTCCTCTCTTCTCCTCTAATCAATAGCATGACGTTCCCTACAGGGTCCTACCGTCACCAAATACACTCCAAATACAACTCAAACGTTCCTGTAAGTTTTCCTTTAACAACAAAAAGCAACATTATATTGCTGCTGTGCGTAATCAAAGCTGTAGTGCATCGTGATATCTTGGCTTGCAGGTGCGGAAGGGCCTAGAGACAGATCCATGGTCGCGCATGTTTTTTTTGTGGACGCAGTCATCTCCTGCAACAGCTCGCGTTCTCTGTCAACAAGGGCCAGATGTTTTAACTGCACCTGGATGAAAGCATGAATGAATGAAAACATTATTTAACAGATTGCAGAATGGGTACAACACAGTACGGCTCAATACACACACACACACACACACGGCTAATGAGGTGGCAGTGCTCAGTTATCCTCAGGTTATCCTAATGTCATGTGTGTTGAAGCAACATAGACGTAAGGCTGTAAACAAGCCACTATGGACGGGGGTACAGGGGAATAGATGGTGGTAAAAAACCGTCTGTAGTGTAGTAGTGAAAGTAGACAGAGTTTCTCCACCTGCAACTTCTCTGGCCTTCCCGCGGCTTGCCGTAATTGGTGATTGTTGGAGTAGCATTGAGAACACAGATCTGTCCTGGGTTTTGTGATCATTATCTGCGGAAGGAGTGCTTTCCACAACCGAAGGAAGGATCTCTGACCAACAACACGAAATCCTGAAAAGACAAGTGTTTTTGTTAGATTGGTAGAATAAGAAAAAGTGGGAGCCATGTGTGTGTGTGAGAGAGAAAGAGAGAGAGCAAGGGGTGGTTTTGTGACATACCTTCTACAGTATACTGCTGTAACAGCGCCACAGGGAAGCTTTGGTCAGATTGGTTGGCAGTAACTTTGCAGTGAAATCCTTGTGACCAGCGTGACGGCCGGGCAACACAATCGCATGTAGGACAGCATAGTTGATCAGAAATTTCACAACCCTTTTTACGTCAAAAAGAGACAAAAAACGCTTGTGATTTCTCGGTTGTTTCTTCCTCTCACGCGGTGTGAGGCCATCTGTCTTGTAGTGTTTGAAAAGGCTTTTGAGAAGCGCATCGCTGATCCTAAACAAAAATGTTAACAATAGGGAAGAGAATTAATGAATGAAATACACACATTGTACACACTGTCTATCTGTATGTCATGTATGTCATATGTTATGATTAATTGAAAATGGGGGACCCTGATGTAAACAAGATGAAAGTCTTTCTCTGGTCTGCATCCCCTTAACAATTGTATGTATTGAGCTGTACTGTACTGTACCCATTCTGCAATCTGTTAATAAACTTTTCAATCAATCAATCAATCACTCTTGTTTACATTCAGGTGTAGTTTTTAAGAATTCAAATCCTAGCGATGTGCATGACAAAATGGCCGCACAAAAACTACACTACCCATAATATCCAAAATGGCCGCCCTCGCAGGCAGCATAGGATTCGACGACTATCTCTACACTTTAAACCTATTTAAACCTATTGCTAAACATACATATACGTCCAATACAATACATCTACGTCCAATACAATATACAAGCATAAAGACACTTACCCATAAATGAAACAGAACGTTGGACGACAGACAACAACGTTGTGAAATCTATACGTTGTTCTTGAAGCCACACGTACAGCGTTTACTCTCTTCGTACTTTGCGTCTTCTCTGAAACATTTTGGCATGTTCCAATAATGGACAACAGACACATGTCCCTTTCTCTTGGTGTCAACGACGCAGTGTCCAATCTGTTTTGGTAAATTAGCTCAACCGACAGTTTTTTTTAACAAGACAGGGCAGATCGTTCTGAATTTTCCTTTCGGCGTGCCTGGCACTTGCAGTCGAAAGCGTGTATCTTTCGGAGTTCCTCTTCGATTTCGCCCTCCACCGTTAAACCAGACATCTTTTCAACTGATCGCATGGTCGATTCAGCTGAAAAGCCCAATGCTACAGTTTCAACGCAAATGTCTCATCGTCTGTCTCACCATCGTCGGTAGGTTCGATTGGATCTGGGACAAGTTCGCCTGCACCTTCGGTCTCCTCGTCGTCGGATGATAGAGCTGGCCGCTCACCACCGTCATCGTTGTCACCGAAGTAGTCCGTGATGTGGTCACTCATTAACGCAGAGGAGTCTATAATCATTCCATCTCTTCCTCTATTAAGAGCAGCTGATAATCTTTGTGCGGCCATGTTAACGGTGTGTTATCTAAGCAGCAAAAAAGTGTTCTGTGGGCTACAGGTTCTGTGAATATAAACACACTATGGTGCTTTGAGAAGCTAGTAAAGGGCTACATCTGCTCCTCCCTCCCCATCAACATGGACCCCCTGCAATTTGCATACCGCCCCAACAGGTCCACGGAGGACGCCATATCCCATGTGCTGCACACAGCAGCATCACACCTGGACAAGAGGCAGGGGAACTATGTGAGAATGCTATTCATCGACTACAGCTCGGCATTCAATACCATAGTCCCCTCCATACTCATAGCCAAGCTCAGGGACCTGGGCTTGGGCTATGACCTCTGCCAGTGGGTCTTGGACTTCCTGACTGGCAGACCCCAGGTGGTGAGAGCAGGCAACTGCACCTCCTCATCCATCACCCTCAACATAGGGGCCCCCCAGGGCTGTGTTCTGAGTCCCCTCCTCTACTCCCTGTACACACACGACTGTGTGGCTCAGCGGAGTAGCAATACAATCGTCAAATTTGCTGACGACACAGTGGTGGTGGGCCTGATCTCTGCCAACGACGAGAGGGCCTACCTGGAAGAGGTCAAGGTCCTGGCGGGATGGTGCCAGGAAAACAGCCTCTCCCTGAACGTCAGCAAAACAAAGGAGATGATTGTGGACTTCAGGAGGTCGGGGGTCAAGGACTACAGCCCCCTCAGCATCGACGGGGCACCGGTTGAGAGAGTCAACAGCTTCAAGTACCTCGGAGCCTACATATCCGAGGACTTGACATGGACCACACACATTAACAGTGTGGTGAAGAAGGCACGACAACGCCTCTACTTCCTCAGGCGCCTAAGGAAGTTCCAAGTCAGCCAGAAGATCCTTAAGAACTTCTACTCATGTACAATAGAGAGCATCTTGACCGGCAACATCACCTCCTGGTTTGGGAATAGCACTGCAAAAGACCAAAGCAGACTACAAAGAGTGACACGTTCAGCCGAACGCACAATTGGAGGGGGGCTCCCCACCCTCCAGAACATTTACTACAAGCGTTGCAAGGGCAAGGCTAAGAGAATCATTAAAGACTCCAGTCACCCGAACAACTGCCTCTTCGAACTGCTGCGGTCAGGCAAGCGATACAGGAGTCTCAAGGCGAGCACAGAAAGACTCAGAAGTAGCTTCTATCCCCAGGCCATCAGGCTGCTAAACGAACAATGAATGAACACTACACAACAACAACCACCAAACGCACATAGCACACACATCCACACGCACACACCCACTTTAAACAAACACACTGTAGCACCCACTCCACACACTTTATAGCACACACCCACTTTAAACAAACACACTGTAGCACCCACTCCCCACACTTTATATTTATGGATGAAGGATTGCACTACAACTCGTACACCTTACTGTAAATTGTACCTAAAATTGTACCTCATCCCATTTCTGCTTTGCACTAGATAGTACTGTACATTAGTACACTGCATAGTATTGTGTATTGTATATTATATGGTAACTCAGAACATTGTACATATGTCTATACCGAACACTGTGACCTCATTTTCTTCTTCTAAATTCATGCTATATTATGTTATTATGTTATTTGATACTATCTTGTCTAGCACAGTCTCTGGAGCGTAACAGTAAGAAGCATTTTGTATGAAAGTATTCTGTACTTCTGTATGACAACTATTAAAGAACTTGAACTTGAACTTGAACACTAGTGTGGGGGCGTACCTCACATTAACAGCAGCCTTTCACATGCAAAAATGGGACAGCCGATGGAACAGCCCCACAGCTTCGTGAGAGAGGCTCAGAGTCTGTCTCAATGAGCCATTTTTAAACACAATTTAAACACAATTAGAGTTATTATATATGTTCGCTGTTATACTAAATATGTTCTTCAACCCTCGAACTGTAAGTATATATACAAAAAACGGAAATGAAAAAAAATAAAAATAAAAATACTTTCCACTCGTCAGGAACCTGGGGCGCCGAGTTGTAGGCGCGCACGCTGGGCGGGGTGACATATACTATCGATAATGTAGCGTTTATTTGAAAACGATTCATAAATAGGCCGAAAAATGACAACGTGTTTTGTGTATTCCAGTAAAGCGTGATTCCTGCAGAATCTTAATATTTTTTCTGGACGTTTAAAAAAACGAGCGTTTTTCAAAATGGTATAAAACAGAAATTAACCGATTAAAAAAAACAATCCGTTTCGACAATGTTGACTGGAAACAAGTCATTGATAAGCGGCGGGCGTATTAGACACATAGCCATAATTTAAGATATAGTTTATGCGTTCGCAAATGTGATCGCCCTCCCATTGACTACAGCGCTGGCACTCAAGCGCTATTTCTGGCGCCCCCTGCTGGCACTCAAAGTGTTAAGGGTGAAAAAAACACTAAAATCCCATGAACACAAAAAATGCAGCACTGTGCCTTTAAAGGGCGAACAAAAAGTACACAGGAATCTTCTAGAACACAGGCAAAAAAGTACACAGGAAATCTTCTAGAACACGGGCAAAAAGTACACAGGAATCTTCTAGAACACGGGCATCCTCCCGACCAGAACACTGCCGACGGGCAACGCAGCAAACAGGGGGTCCAAGGGGAATGGAGTGAGAACATAGGCACCCTCCCGTGGAACAATAGAGAGCGATGGCGAGCCTCACCCCAGGAACAAGGTCCATGAAGAGGGAGTAGGGAACACGGCGCGGCGGTAGATGGTAGCCATGTAGAATGGCACGACGTCTGGAGTGAGAACATAGGGATCCTCTCGTGGAAGTCTAGAGAGCGAAGACGATGTCCCACTCTAGGAAACGGCGGTGGATGGTAGCAACAAGATGACCTGGCAAGGAGTGGAAGGCAGTCGGCAATCCTTATGCTCTCAGGTGCGTGAAACTGATTGTTCGACACTCATTGGGAAGCGTGCAGGGTTCCTCCAGCCCTCACAGTACCCCCCCCCCCCCCCTCCACGGGAGCCACCTGGCGACCAGCCAGGCCTGCAGGGGTGGGAAAGCAAAAAAATCAGAGAGGCTCCAGGGCAAACTGACCTTGCTAGCTGAAGGGGCAGTCCTAGCAGAGGGGAACAAGGGACTAGCCGACAGTTACTGAACGTGTTATAAAGCAATTTAGACTGGTAATTTTTTTTATCACAGGGAAAACATTGCATTGTGAGATTGATAAGATGATAGATATATAGATTGATTGATTGATTGATTGATTGATTGATTGATTGACTGACTGTATATGTGTAGATATTGTACCGATCAGGTATTACAGATAATATGTGCATGCGAATGTACTTTGCGAAGTTTGTCTCTTGGATCTAGGGCTGTGTTGTCGGCAAAGTGGAGGAAGCGCCATATAAGTTCATAACGGTTGCGTGGCATGGTTGTGGAAAAGAACGGGGTGATGATCATTTCATCGGTGGTCCAAAACATATCCAAGCGAGGCTTCGGATGGACACTGGTTAGGAATAACAGGCCAAGGAACTTCTTGAGCTCCTTCAGTGAGAGGGGCTTCCAAACCAGTGCCCTGCTACTGGTTAGTGTGGGATCCAGCAGGGCAATGGACTGATCCACGTACAGGTTGGTCTGAGCAACGATCATGTTGAGGAAGTCGTCGGTTAGAAATAAATCTAGCCAGGCTGCAGGCCGGGGAGAATCCAGTGCCGAAGCGTCCTGGAGCAGACCTGGTTGGGCTGTGAAGGGAAGTCTGTGTGGCTCCCAGCCATCACGAGATCAGGCATCATCAATGTTATTACGGCTTGCCGCCGACCTGCTCCTCGCTCCTCGTCGCACCCCGCGACCTGTCAATTATACAAATATACAATTATAACACCCCTACTGTAGACAAACATTCATATAACACGTAGTTACAAACTGTGTGTGAGTGAATGAGTGAGTGTGTGTGTGTGGGGTTCAGAGGTCAGAGCTGGACGTGGTGTGGGGGTCAGAGGTCAGAGCTGGACGTGGTGTGGGGGGCAGAGGTCAGAGCTGGAAGTGGTGTGCAGAGTGAGGCCAACTTACCCCGCTTAGATGTGCATTTTCTGCCTGAAACGGGTTCCGGAATATCAGTCCCTTCACTACCGTCTTCTGGAATCACAGGAATGTAACATTACAATATTGCAATGTATTGTCCTTTTATTTACATGATATATATAGCATTATGTATTATTATGTAGACACTCACCTGAATGAGTAGGTGATACGCTCATGCGATTTGCTCTATCGAGCGGGGCGTCATCGCTCTCTGCTCCAGAATCTGGAATATTGAATTCAGTCAGTCTGATTGCACAATTTACACGCATACAGTAAACACACACATTTACATACACATGAATGTTAGTCCGTACCCAAAAATGATGGGGTCCCTGCTCCATCAGCACCTGAAGCAGAATCTGTGTCCGACCCTATAATACATAAATGGCATGGTTAGCTGTCTTCCAAATACACAGATAATTGCATTTCACATTTCATATCTAAACGGTATGATGATCCCACTGTCAGAGGCAGACCCACTGTCAGAGGCAGACAGCACACACACACACACACACACACACACACACACACACACACACACACACACACACACGCCAGGGTTTCCGTTAGAAAAAATTGTTGCCGGCCTCAGTGTCCGGTAGATTTCAATCTACCGGTCAAATGAGAGAAATTCCGGTCAGAGTTTATTGAGCTTAAAAACAATTGATAGGCAAAAGAATGACAACAAAACAAAAGAATGACATCCTCAAGGCATGTAGATTTATAATATTTTAACTTAAAACTAGGCAACTTTTGCGTATACAGTCATTATATTCCAAATAAAATAAGTCCAGAGACTCCGTGCTGCTGCTGACTTTAAATCAAATAGGTGTCTGTGGGCAGTCGGTCCGACATTAATAAACAGCAGTCTGTTATAATCACATTTTTATGAGCTAACGAATTCCGTTATATTGGACATTTGTATTAATTATATCAAGCGAAGAACTGAGAAATTTGGCAGAGAGAGACGGCAACATTATCGTGGGTTTGCGTGATGACTCTCTCCACCTCCCAACGACTTATTTGCGAGAGTATGTCGCAGCAGATTCAGCTGTTTTCAGGCTCTATCTGGGGACCGCTCAGCAGCGCCCCCCACCCAACAGCTGAATTGCCAATGGCTGAATTGGAGTACTGCACTGTGCCGGCACTGCTGGTGTGCAGCTCCGGCTCTGCAGCTGCATGCAGTCGCAAATCTAGCAGCAAGCTCCTGCTGACAACATTATTATACCTGCTTGGTGAAGCAACGATGAAACAAATGTAATGATTGTTTCGTTCATCGCATAGGCTATTTAATTTTAGCCTATTTTAATACAATTCAAATAATCAAATTGTGCTTAGAGGGAATAATTTTCACCGGACATTATGACCGGAGAGATTAAATATGTCGGACTTCAACAGATTTTGCCGGTCAAATACCGGTAATTACCGGCTAACGGAAACGCTGACACACGCACACACACACACAGCTCTCCCCCCTCTCTCTCTTACTCTGCCCCCCACAGTGTTACATCTTACATACACATTCCATTTCTATATACAAAATAAAAATACATGGACACACACAACATAACTTGGAATTAGACTGAATCTATAATATCCAAGAATATAGCTGTTTGAGTTGGATACCAAATAGCTCTCTATCTCTCTCTCTCAACAACAACTCCCAAAAATCTCATCGATTATGGGAGGCCGTGATCTTTTATACCTACGGCCAGGTGCACTGACCAATCACAGACCATCTTCATTATAGGGAGTCCGCCGAGATGCAATAACCATTCATCTTGTGATACAGTGTTAGAATATAAGGGGACACTGCCACCTAGTGTAATTTGAGAGGAAATGCAGCATGAGACTTAAACCCAGGTCAGAAAGCTCCTCTGCCATGTTTAGACTTGGAAAATTGAAAAAAATGTAAACAGACCAATGACGGGGCAGATTAAGCATGGCGAGGAATGACGGCTAAATCTGTCATTGGCGAAGAATGGGTTAAGGGTGAAAAAACACTAAAGTCCATGAACACAAAAAATGCAGCACTGTGTCTTCTAGAACACAGGCAAAAAAGTACACAGGAAATCTTCTAGAACACGGGCAAAAAGTACACAGGAATCTTCTAGAACACGGGCATCCTCCCGACCAGAACGCTGCGTGAAACTGATTGTTCGACACGCCCCTCATTGGGAAGCGTGCAGGGTTCCTCCAGCCCTCACACCTTGTTTTCTTTGAGAATGAACAGAAGCGCATTACAATAATATATTGAACTGGGATGCACACATTTGTTAGAGTAAGACAATTATTAAAGCTATCACCTTTTTTTAGGTATTCATATGTGTCTAGCCCACAAAATCATCTGTATTTTTCATTTCGGCCTCCTCTGTAATTGAGTTTGACACCCCAACACCCCAATATTTAGTCAGTGCCATTTACTGCCAGGTGTTTTCATGCACTGTGGACAAAATCTTTCTCCAAATGCAAATCCATTTAATTTGGGAGGTTTGCCAATAATGTGTCACAATGTTGCGTCATTTGGACAACATTTTGAGGACTTGTTGGGTTCAATTAATGGACTGCATTTATTATTCATAATATTAATATAAATATATAAACAGCAGAAAATATATAAATATATAAAACAGCAGCAAAGATAGACAAAGTCAAGGTAAGACATAGAACATTAAATCACTTAGTTTTTCACATTAGGATCTAACATCTGGGATGAGTCTAATTAATCTCAAGAGGACCGGGATATGTAAACAGACGTGGGACGGTTTGTATAGCTAAATCTATACTTTATAGTATTGCTATCTGTCCATTGTCATTGTGAATTGAGACCATAAACCGTCCCTTCAAAATGGCGTAAAAAAAATAAAAATTCATCAATACGTTCTCATTTGATAGCGCCGTGAATATAAGCATTATACCGGATTTGGTCTAGTATATTTCCTGGAAGCCGAGATAATGGGCTAATAGCTAATAACGTTAAATCCAATGGCATTTCGGTTATAGATACGCTCCAGTTAAAACTCAAACTGCATATCGGCACGATCCTCAAAGGGGGGGGCGGCGGGGGACGTCGTTTCTGATTATTGATTATCAATAACCGCGTTAGCCTCATTAGCCTCATAGGCCGAATGCCTGGATGGCTATCAAAACAAGGCCCGATCGGGATGTACTTTACGTGAAAAAGATCTTACCGTGGTCCAGTGGGATCCCCCCGAGCATTTCCCCGTTATCGATCGCCATCTGGTAGATCGATATGTCCATTGGCTGATAATAAATCCCCTTATTGCATGGTGAAATCTGCGATGCAAAACGTAATCCAAGCTACAGGCTGCAGATCCAGAATCGAGCTAACATAAAACTCCATTGAAAGTAAAAAAAAATAGTCCACCGTTCGGCCATTATCGCGATAGCGCCTGTAGGATAATAATATTCAGATAGGAATAGAGTCAAATGACTTGCTCACTCAGTGGGTCCAGTTAATACGATTTATTAACCAGATCAATCAAATCATTACAACAATAGAGAGTATGGCTGGAGATCTTACCCAAACAGACCAGCTCCGTCAGTCAGGTAAAAAGATCCCGCTCCCCAGTTGGGGGAGCAGTTAAGTACCAGGTGAACAATGGGGGGGGGGGTGGAGGTTTGTAAGGGAGGGGGCGTAGTTTATACACAGGTTAAGAGGTCTTGGCGATATATTCCACAGTTGGGTCCTTTTCTCTTATATAATGTGACTGGGACAAGTATAGAAATCATTGGCTTGTTGGTTCTCAGACACATGACTGGAATAGGAATTAATAAAAATATGACCATCAGATCAATGAATGAAAGTAAACATAAAATGAGTTATAAAATAGTAAACATGAGATAAAATAGTAAAATTATAAATCATTTAAAGGGTTGACAAGAAATATGAAACATGAATGGAATAGGACTTAATAAAAATATGACCATCAGCTCAGTGAATGACACAATTTAAAGGAATGAAAAGAAATATAAAATGAATTGTAAAATAGTAAACAAATGAGATAAAATGGTGAATATAAAATCATTTAGTATATACCTATCAAATGGGCGGTTTTCCATTTTTTTTTTACTTGGTTTAGAGGTTCTGCATTGTGGATTCTAGTGCGTAACTGTGGAAGTATGGTGCGAGGGGGTTGGTGGGTTCGTTTTGCATTTCTTCTCTCATGGTCATGGCGATCATCATGGTTATCGGGGGGTTTGGCTTGTGCAGAGTCATTTTGTGATGTACCCAATTCCGAATTTTATAGCATGCACACACACTACTAGGGTAACAAATATTATTACTGCATACATACTGTACCGAACTACCACTGCTCCTATTGTACCAAGTTTCTCAGTCATCCAATCAGACATGGTATACATTGGGGGGATGTGTGCGGCTCTGGAGATGTTGTGCAGGTGTTCAATGATGCTTGGTATAGTCATGTTGTCGTTTGCAGGTATATAGACACAGCATTCTTGACCGATTAGTTTACACGTTCCTCCGGCACTAGATAGCAAGAAGTCCAGAGCTGCTCTGTTCTGCAATGTCATCAATCTAACTGATGCCAGTTCGTTGCTGACGAGTGACAGTCCTTCAGCATCTGTGTTGGCTAAGTCTTCTATCAGTGTGGATAGGTCGGCGATTTGATCTAGGGCGGACATCACACCGTAGGAGGGGATTAGTGCTCTGAAAAAATCACATGTATTGCAGGCACGGTCATGTGTGTGGAAGTAATTTGCGTGGTGTGTCTTTCTAGTCAGTGGGTGTTGTGGTAGGGTCGATGTCACACTCATGGCTGGTAATAAATATCCTAATGCACATGTGCCTTTCCATCCAGGTGGAAGGGAAGGGTAAGCTTTTGCGCCACAGATCGAGTAGGTCCCAGGCGGGGCTGGTGTTGTCGTTCGTTGTGTGCTTTGGGGGGTGGTGGGGGGCTCTTTGGTCGTAGGACTCAGTGGCTTCTTTACAGGGTAGATGTTGTCCCAGGGTGGTGTTAATCTTTGTTGGCGGATGGGGTAGATATTCTCTCGGGTCCGGGGGGGTATCGTTCTTCGTTTGCGGGTCACCTGGGGCACTTCACAATGTTCCAACACCCCGACATTCTTTCCCCAACCCTTTTGAGACACACATTCTGTAAAATTCACTGGGGTAATAGAAACTGGTATTCCATTAGTATCATGACTTTGTCGAATCCTCATGTTTGATTTTGTGCAGCCTTCAGCTTTCCCTGTGGGCTCGTTTAGAGAGGCTTTGTGGCAGTCTGTTAGCGGGAGGGCCATTAAAGGAAGTCCATCTTCTGTAGAATGGGGTATTAAGCCGCATACATAGCAATTTGATTGGTTAGCAAAATGTGCGACTGCTTGGCTTAGCTTTAAATATACGTTGTTGCAGTGACTGTTAACATATCTTTTGATGCGTTCAGCTGCTTTCCCCTTACCGCCCTTAAACCCATTGGTCCATGATTGAGGTTCGTCCAGTGTCGCCCACACAATGCATCCCGCTATGCCGCATGCGATGATTAAGCAGTTCCAGTTGGTGGTCATTTTTCCTATTGATACTGGTCTCATGGTTGATTTGCCCTTTTGCAGTGGGATGCGTGGATCCAGGATGCTTTTCCGTCGCACTTCACTGCCGTGTCCGTTACTAGCAACACCTGAAATGGACCAGACCATCTGGGGTTTAGTTTACTTTTTCTTTTGAACACCATTATATACACATAGTCACCTGGGTTCAATCCATGACATGGTGTTGTTGGTGGTTGTGGTTGTGCCTGCCTCACTAAGGGGTGGAGTCTCTTCATCTGGGCACACAAAGCTTTGTAATAGTTAATGGCAATTTCGTCTGCTAGCAATAACTGGACTTGTGATAGCGGGGGAAGCATTGTGGTCGGGGCCGACATTGGACGTCCAAATAATATCTCGTGAGGCGGCAATCCTGTTCCTCTGTTTGGCATTGATCTCATTTGCATTAATACTAAGGGGAGGGCGTCGGGCCATTTAAGGCCTGTCTCTGTGCATGTCTTAGCTAGACGGTTCTGGATGGTTGAGTTTTGTCTTTCTACCGCACCTGCACTTTCAGGGTGGTAGGGTGTGTGCAGGTGTATTTTCATGCCTAATGCGGTAGATAAGTTGTTTATCAGTTGTGCCGTAAAGTGAGTACCTCTGTCTGAATTTATGGAGTGTGGACACCCGAATCTTGGGATTATTTCTCTGACTAATACCTTAGCTACTGCTTGAGCGCCATTGCGTCTGCATGGGAAGACTTCGACCCATTTAGAGAACATATCTACTAAGACTAGCGCGTACTGGTATCCCATGCTTTTTTCTAATTGGATGAAATCCATTTGAATGTTAACAAATGGTCCCCAAGGTGGTGGGTTAGCGCCACGTTTAGTCTGTATAGCTTTACCTATATTGTGTTGATTACATACAACACATCTTGAGCAGTATTGGTGAGCTAAACTGGTGATACCTGGCGCGTGCCACTGTGCAGTGATACTGCCCACCATTGCAAACTTTGACATGTGGCTAAGTCCATGTGCTAATCTTACTAACGGGGGAAGGAGTTGTTTTGGAGCTACAACTATTCCGTCAGCATGTTTCCAAATGCCGTCTGGCATTTTGGAACAACCTGCTGACCTCCATACTGGCCACTCAGATGTCGCCTCTGCCTGTAATGAAACGACATCATCAAAAGTGGGAGTATTATCATTGGCGATTGTGATAGCCATTTGTTTTATCAACAGGGAAGGGACGGTCGCTGCCCTCTTGGCACAGTGATCTGCTCTGGCGTTTCCCTTTGCAACCAGAGAAGGAGACGAAGAATCTGCAACACATTTTACAACAGCCAATA
Organism: Notolepis coatsorum; assembly: GCF_963971535.1. Classification (NCBI taxonomy): domain Eukaryota; kingdom Metazoa; phylum Chordata; class Actinopteri; order Aulopiformes; family Paralepididae; genus Notolepis; species Notolepis coatsorum. The sequence goes on from NC_140174.1 coordinate 126,319,331, forward strand.
GCTTAGGAAGTAAACATGCCTCTAGGAGGTTAGTGACTAATACAGCATGTTTAATGGGAATGCCTGATGTCTTAATGAACCCTCTGTGTTTCCATATTAATCCCACATTGTGCACCACATTGAACGCATAACTTGAGTCGGTGAAAATTGTAGCAGACTTACCCCTGGCCAACACGCATGCTCTCGTCAAAGCGAAGATCTCAGCTGCCTGTGCTGAACAATTATTAGGTAGTTTTGCACTTTTAGGGCGGCTACGTGGCGTAGTGGGCAAGGCGCTCACCACGAAATGCTGGAGACGCTGGGCTTGTCAGTTCGAGCCCAGCGCTCCACATTTGCTTTCAGTTTAGCTGGTCGTCCGTACTAATACACATTGGCCGTATTAGGGGGTGGGAAACTGATGGGTGGGGATCGGGCGTTGTGGACAGCGACTCCTACAGGCCGGTTGGTGCGCCTGCGCAGTAGAATCAGGAAGTGTCGGGGGCAGCGTGAGCCTTCCACGCGTTACTCCTCGCCACTGAGAGATCGAGCTGCGCAGGTGAAAAGATGCGACTGCTGTTACCTCAAGTACCGGAGGGGACTTGTGCTATGTATGACTTAGTCCACATTGCAGCCGGCTTGTGGGAGGCAAGAAACAGCGTCCGTGACAGTGGAGGGTTGAATTGGATGATACGAAATTGGGATGGGAGAAAAATATAGAAAAATGGGAGAAAAAGTGGATACAAAAAAGGTAGTTTTGCACTTTCAATCATCACATGGTCATCAACAACAGCGTATACAGCATTCAAATTACATCCATTAGTGTGTCTTGATGCGCTACCGTCAACGTAATATACTAGATCACTGTTAACTAGTGGTGTTTGTTGTAAGTCGGCTCTGGGTGAGGTGACAGCTGAGATTGTATCTATACAGTTATGTGACAATTCGTTATCCTCATACAGGGGAACAAAATTCGCTGGGTTTATTGGCGGTGCACGTTTTATGGTCAAGCTTGGGTTTGCCAATAGGATAGCTGTGTATGTAGTGTGTCTGGATGCTGATAAGTGTTGTGTAGCTGCGTTTTGTAAAATAATACACACAGAATGTGGGACGTAGACTGTTACTGGATATTCTAGAGTAATGTTGGCGCCAGGCCACATGAGCGGATCGGCGCGGGCGAGAAATCCGCTCTTCGCTCTTTAAAGCTTTGTCCGCTCCGCTAATCGCTCATGTTGACCCCGCCCCCAAGTCGCTCACCGCTCACCTTGAATCGAGCGCTCCCCGCGCCACATCGCTCGGCAGATTTTTTTTTTGGCGAATGGTGTAAATTAGCTCAAACTACAACAGTCTACACCCCCTGGGCCCCTTAACAATTGTTTGTATTGAGCCACATTGTAATTGTACCCATTCTGCAATGTTAAATAACGTTGTTTATCCATTCACTAGCTCTATTAAGCGATGATAGCTAGCCTAGCCACAATGCTATGGTCGCTGCCATTAACGTTAGCATGTAAGCTAACGACAACAACAATGGCGTCAAAACTTTTTCTAACAGGATGTGAGTGACAAAGCCTGAACAGGATATCACAGGTTCACCCTTCTCATTGGTTGAAAATGGCCTTCATGTTTGTACATCGCCATCTGTTGCTTTGGCATTGTACTACATGTATATTACATCAGTGTTAAACCACTGTGAGCGGCCTGGAGTGGATTGGAGCGGAGGAGAACTCTCGCTCCGGACGTCGCGCCGACCCATTTTAAAACCCACTCCTCGCTCACGTCAAAACCGCCCGCTCCGCTCCCCGCGCCGCACCGCTCACGTGCCGCACCGCTCACGTGCACTGGTTGGCGCTTCTCGATACGCAGAATGCGGCTGCAGCAACTGATCGTAGACACGCCGCATACCCCAAGGCTACGCTATCAAGTCTTTGTGAATAGTAGGCTATTGGTCTCATCTTGTCGCAATGTCTTTGGGCTAGGATCCCTGTCGCATAGCCTTCTCTTTCTGCGGCAAAAAGTGAGAATTCCATACTGTAGTCTGGCATGCCAAGGCCGGGCGCTGTGGTTAAAGCTTCTTTCATTGCTTGGAACGCAAGTTGTAGTGTCGGAGTCCATGTGATCTGTTTGGGTTGGTCAGATAACGTTAGTGCACGAAGAGGCTGGTCTAGCGCGGCGTAGTTGAACAGGTGTTGGCGACAAAAATGTGCTGCTCCCAAAAATGATATCATTTCTGTCTTTGATTTTGGATTGGGGCAGTTTTGCAGAGCTTGTACTCGGGTGTGGGATATTACCCGTTTCGAACCGTCGAGTGTATGCCCCAGGTATTTTACTCTGGTTTTGCAAAACTGTAGTTTTGGCAATGACGCTTTGTGTCCTTTGTGTGCAAGGGCGGTCAGTAGTATGACAGCTGCTTCACTTGGGGATGACAACAATAGGTAATCTATGAACATCAACAGTGTACTTCCGCCGGGGAACTGTATATCCTTTAGGTCGTGGTGCAAAGCTTGACTATACAACGTTCCTGATTCTGTGTATCCTTGCGGTGCTCTTGTCCACGTCAATTAAACCATTAAACTCGAAAGCAAAAAGATATTGTGAGTCAGCATGGATTGGGAAACTAAAATATGCACTGGATAAATCCATGACGGTGTAATGTGTTGTTGTTGCGGGGATTAATGCCATTACTGTAGATGGATCAGAAACCGATGGGGATCACACATTGATTTATGGCTCTCAAGTCTTGTATAAATCGCCAATCGCGTTTATTAGCCTTTATAATGGGGAAAATTGGTGTGTTGCAAGGGCTTTCGCAGTGTTTTAAAATACCTTGTGATAGCAGCGATAATATTACTGGTGTTATTCCCTCGATGGCTTCCTGTTTCAACGGATACTGCTTTAGTTTGGGAGGAGTACAATCTGGTTTCAGTGTGACTTTGTGGGGGACTGCAGATGTCATTAGCCCGACCTCAGTGGAGTGCGACGCCCACGGTTTATGAGGTACCTTAGACAATGAAGTTTCAGGAAGGAAAACAGCGTGTGGGAGCTCTGGTATGCATATCAATGGCCCTTCAATCATGAATGGGGGTATGGCTATTATGTATCCATCTTTCAATCTAGTTAAATTCCACCCATTTTTCATTTTAACAGGGTGGGAGGTAGCCGTTCTTTTGTGTGTCTGTAGTCTTATCATCATGGGGGATAAGTCTTGTTCCCCTTCAGCCGTGTTGAATGCCATTGGTATGTGGGGGATGTATTCAGAGTCATGAATTGCCACTCTTTGAACTTCTGACAAGATTATCGTGGCTGCAATGCCTTCATGGGAAATGTATATTTCTGAGAATGCTGGAAACGTTGTGGTCTTACCAATGGATGATTTTACCTTTTCTATATATTCTTTTGGGACGTCTGTATCCCATTTGGACGCTGTTACGTGGTGTTCGGCCAGGAACTTAATCTGTAAACACCTCGCGTTCACTCCTGTGTCGGCTTCTGTTATTTCTTTCAATGCTGTGAAAACAAACTCAATGATAGGGTCATTAATCAATTCCCATCTGTATTCTATCACGTTTCCTACTCGTTGTGACATCATCTGTTGCATTTCAATTCTTTCTCCCTTCTCTGGTAGCTGTAAAAAGACTCCATTCTGTGAGCAGTAAATGTTAGCGTTCATTTTACAAAGCAAATCTTGTCCACAAAGGTTAACTGCTGCTTTAGATGTTAATAACAAAGAGTGTTCAGTTAAAAAAGAATCGCTAGTTGATTCTATTTTAACTGGTATAGACAAAGGGATTGTCTGCGGGATACCGCTTATCCCGACTGTTCATACAGACTGTCCAGACAATGGTAATGACATTGTGCTCTCATAAATTGATGATTGCATTGCGCCTGTGTCTATCATGAAAGTAACTTCTTTGTTATTTATCATTAAGTTAATTTTGGGTTCCTCTTTGGGATTTGCTGTTAATGTTTGCATAACATTCTCCAGACATATCTTTTTTTCCTGTTGGCACCTCTATGCGATATTTGTCGCCTCGTCTCCCTTGAACGGATCTGACATAGTGTAATCTGCATATGGTGGACTGCTAGGATGGGGTTTGTGGGGCCTGCGTGAGTCTCTTTGCATATAGTCCCCTTTGTTATCCAAATGCCCTTTGTTTCTTGGACAAATGGTTGACATGTGGCCCTTCTCTTGGCAAATATAACATGTTATATTGGGGCATTCGTGCATTCGATGGCCTGTTTTTCCACAGTTGTAGCATGTTGATGGCCCGTTCCTCTGTGGAGGCCCGTATCGCGTGCCCCCACCCCCACCCCTTTGGTTATTTCCCTGGGGGTAGTAATTTCTAGCTGGGTAACAGTGTATTGCTTCCTCTTCTACAACCTCTGGTCGAGATACAAAGACTCCGATGTCTTTGATGACACGTTTCTTTTCGTGATGCTGTCGCTCTATATTGATGGCTGCGTTCTTAACGTTTGCAATAGGAGAGCTCTCCCAATCTAACTGGACGGCTTTCAAATGTTTTCCAACGTGTGATAGGAGGCCGTTAACGAAATAGGATACCTGGATTGCGAGTCCCTCGTCTGCCGTTAATCCGCTGTTCGCGGCCCAAGCTGCTTTGAATTTACTGTAAAACGCATCGACTGTTTCTGACTCGTTTTGAATGCAAGCTGTGATATTTGACATGCATGCATTTCGCCTTGCCAAACCTTGTACCGCGGCTGCTATCGCAGTAATACACTGTTCCCTAGTGTTGTTTTCACTCCAGGCATCACTGCTTGGAATAGCCATTTGCGTTGAGACGCTGTGATATTTATTGCCTAAACACCCCAACATTAGCTGTTTTATGTCTCTAGGGGTCGGGCTATAGCAATGGCATATTAAATCCAATTGTTCGATAAAACCCATGGGGTCTCTGTCAGGTTTGGGAAATTGTTCAACGAGTCCTTTTAATTCTGTCGGTGACCATGGTCGGTAAACTGTAGCGTTTACATTTTCGCCTAGTGGGACAATCCTCATAGGATATGTGCTGGTCGGTTTCTCGGATCTAGTGACCATTTGTGATGGTTCTGGTGGCGTTCTAACCTTTTCTATTTTGTTCGATGGTGGTGATGGCGTTTGCACTGCTGGCGAACTGTCCTGTGTTGTATTAGAGCTATTTTTCCTTGATGGTCCAGCGTCCACAATTTCTCCCTCGTCTGGGTTCCTATCTAAAACCACACGTGCACGTCTGTTAAAAGTTACTCTTGTGGACACGTCATCGTCTGAATCGTCCTCTACTACGCATGCGGTCAGGCTTGGATATAGGCCTTTAACATTTTTGATATTGGGCCTTTTTTTTACTTTCTCTGTCTTTTCCGTTGTCAAGCATTTCGGTTTGAGACTGAGTTATAATGCATTTTTCCGCCTCTTCTTTTAAACGTGTCAGATTTCTCAAATCAATTTCACATTGCCACAAAACCAATGCATGTTCGATACGACTTTGTTTTCTCACGGTAAACGACCTGGCACGTTCACGGAAACTTTCGCGTACGCCCCTAAGTTTCTTGTTACTAAAACAACCTAGGACTGGCCAGTTGTTCTTTGTCCATTTTGACCATAATCCCAAATATTTTACAGCTATAGGTCCATACTTTGTCAGCACGAAATTGCAGGGCGAGTTGCCGGTAACGTCATTTTTGCTCATTGAACGCCCCATGATACCAGCTATATGCTCCGCGCTGCCCTTGACGTAACGTCCCTGATATGATCACCCGTGTTGCCAAACTGGTATGACTGGTAAACAGTGAGGAGGAGAGAGAGAGAGAGAGAGAGAGAGAGAGAGGGAGAGAGGGAGAGAGAGAGGGAGAGAGAGAGGGAGAGAGAGAGGGAGAGAGAGAGAGAGAGAGAGAGAGAGAGAGAGAGAGAGAGAGAGAGAGAAAATATATATATATCAATCAGATATTTTTTTTTAGTAAAGCCCTGTTTTTAGTTATAACTAAATAATTGCATATAAGGTGGAGACCAGACACTCAATCTTATATAATTGGTATCTTAATTATAACTTATTAACTGTAGCAATCTATATTGTTCTAGAGCAGTGGTTCCCAAAGTCGGGGGTCGCGACCCAAAGGTGGGCCGCGAGCAGCCACGGGTGGGCCGCGAGATGATTTAAAAAAATAAAAATAAAAAAAATAAAAATAAAATATTTATTTATATATATTTTTTTTTTTTCTCAGGCCACTGAACTTAGAAGCAGGCCAGGACAGTGTTTCTAGTTGTATTCTAAAATTCTATTCTATTGTATTCTAAAATGTGACTATATGGTTTTATATTAACTTAATAAATAAACAAAAACGAAAAATCTACTTATTTCAACGAACAGATTATGCACATAAAACGCTGAAAACAACCGAAGCAACAATAGTATTTTAATGAGGCTATTATTATTATCATTATTATTTTGCAACAAGTTAGCCCTCTCATAAATAGCACATATAAATGAATAACTAACTTGAACTAACTTAATAGGATTGAAGTGATATTTGGCTTAAAAAATCGGTCGCCTGGCAAAAAAAAAAAAAAAAAAAAGCCAGACGATGTGCATTGGGCCGCGGCTCTCTGACGCCTTATTTTCTGGGCCCTGGCCTGAAAAGTTTGGGAACCCCTGTTCTAGAGCAGGGGTTCCCAAACTTTTCAGGCCAGGGCCCAGAAAATAAGGCGTCAGAGAGCCGCGGCCCAATGCACATCGTCAGGCTTTTTTTTTATTCATTTATATGTGCTATTTATGAGAGGGCTAACTTGTTGCAAAATAATAATGATAATAATAATAGCCTCATTAAAATACTATTGTTGCTTCGGTTGTTTTCAGCGTTTTATGTGCATAATCTGTTATTTAGTTTGAAATGTTTGTTGAAATAAGTAGATTTTTCGTTTTTGTTTATTTATTAAGTTAATATAAAACCATATAGTCACATTTTAGAATACAATAGAATAGAATTTTAGAATACACCTAGAAACACTGTCCTGGCCTGCTTCTAAGTTCAGTGGCCTGACAAAAAAAAAACCCCCCTTTTTTTTTTTTTTTTATTTTATTTTTTTTAAATCATCTCGCGGCCCACCCGTGGCTGCTCGCGGCCCACCTTTGGGTCGCGACCCCGACTTTGGGAACCACTGTTCTAGAGAACCAAACTGGGCATTCATTCAAGTCAAAGTTAATTTGTCAGGGCTGATTCTAAGATATATGTATTTCAGTTGTATACTGGTATAACTAATTTAGGTGTTGAATCATTAACCATATTATTCCAATTACCTTATGTATCGTTGTCACTATGTAATTTATAGTGCTGTTATCATTACTTATCGTGAAACCGGAAGTGGAACCAAAACTACAATTCCCAACCGGAAGTCACTTTCCTAGCTTGTCGCGTGAGTTGCACCCCAATGTTATTCCCTGTATAACGTTACTCGTCGCCCAATGCTCGGCGCGATATCAGCCGGTTCTTAACTCAATAAAGCACCGCGACGGGTTCTATAATACTGTGCAGACAAACAAACAAACGATAATACATAAAAGATAACGTGTGTGTATACTTGGTCTGTATTGGATTGCTGTTCAGTTTAATCGACCAGCCTCATGCTGCGATAAGGCTTGGCTACCCTTGATCTACCTATACATCGTCATTACATTAAGTATAACGACCGAACCTGAACTTCGAAATTTAACAGCGATATATTGTAAATGTAATACACCATTTAATCAAACTCACGGTCTCTTCAACACACGCGACAAATGTCCCGTAGCTATATCTACCTATCTGTAAGTTTTTTTTTTTTTTTTTTATATAAATGTTTTTATTTTCAATTTTCAACATAGAAAAAGACATCACAATACAATACCGTCAATAATAATAAAAATAATGACACTAACAACAGTAATAACATTACAAGACAGGCAAACAGAAAAGAAAAAAGACAATGAAAAGTAAATAAGGAAATGACAATATAAAATAAAATAAATAAAAATAAAATAAGTGTGGCATTCACGTGTGCGCCTTATCTCGTGTGCTATATATATGTGTGTTCTACCTACCCATATGTGCGTGTGCTTTACCTATGTATATGTTTTATGTGTACATGCATATATGTGTGTTGTGAACGTGTGCATATGACCGTGTATTCCCTAGTAGCCCAGAGTGCATGTACAGTACTACTGCAGCCAAGAGGACACGTACAGTATCAATGTAGTCAAGTGGGCATGTACAGTATTATTATAGTCAAGAGGGCATGTACAGTATCACTGTAGTCAAGTGGGCATGTACCGCATTACTGTAGTCAAGGGTACATGTACAGCATTACTGTAGTCAAGAGAACATGTACCGCACTACTGTAGCCAAGAGGACATGTACAGTATCAATGTAGTCAAGTGGGCATGTACAGTATTATTATAGTCAAGAGGGCATGTACAGTATCACTGTAGTCAAGTGGGCATGTACCGCATTACTGTAGTCAAAGGTATATGTACAGCATTACTGTAGTCAAGGGTACATGTACAGCACTACTGTAGTCAAGAGAACATGTACAGTATTACCGCAGTCAAGAGAACATGTATAGTACCACTGTAGTCAATAGGACATGTACAGTATTTACAATGCCAGTACCGTCAGACAAAACAAGGCAGCAGTGGGAGGTTACTGGTAATGGGGAAATCCGGCGAGTACAGTGGTGGATAGTGCAGGCCCAATATGTGACAGATAGGGGTCCCAGATCTCATAAAAAGTGTCCAACTTGGAATGCAGCATACACGTAATATATTCACAGGGGATACATTCCATTATGATATTGTGCCATGACCTTATTGACGGGACCTCATCCTTGATCCAAAACAACAGGATGTTCTTTCTAGCAGCAAATGTCAACAAATTGAACAGTCTCTTATGTTTGGAATTGGTAACATGAATATCTGGGAGGCCCAGCAAAAGGCAGAGGGGATCCAGCTCGATGGGGGTGTGAAATATGTCAGACAGTTCTTCTACAACGTCGTACCAGTAGCTCTGTAGTTTTACACAGGTCCAAAAACAGTGGACGTGATTTCCAATCTCTATCTTGCATTTAAAGCAAAGTGGGGACGTATTGGGATCCATTTTACTTTTACGGGCGGGGGTAATATGAATGCGATGCAATATTCTAATTTGGATGGCCTTGGTGCGGTTACAAACCGAGATTTTTTTTGCGTAGGTCCACGTATCCTGCCAGTCTGCATCTGTGATTTCTATGTCCAAATCCTCTTCCCAGGACTGTTTAGTAACATAGGAAGATAAAGATGAATTAAGGTTCAGAGTACTATAGAAGATAGATATTTGTTTTTTGGGGATCTGTAAGGAGAGGGCTTTCTCCACCTGCGAGGTGGAGATGTCAGTTAAAAGTGAGGTGTCCTTGGTGATAAACTGCCTAATTTGTAGGTACCTAAAAAATTCCGCTTTCAATAGACCATATCGCTGCTGCAGCTGTGTAAAGGACATTAGGGTCCGGCCATCAAACAGGTGGCCAAGATCGGTTATGCCCTGCTTATACCAGGTCTTGAAGCCGCCGCCGATTTGGTTTGGCTTAAAGTCGGGATTGTCTACAATCGGGGTAAGAGGAGAGGTCAGCTTGGCTCGGCCCTCCACCTTACGGACAGTCTTCCAGGCCTTGACGGAACATAATGTGATGGGGTTGGAGCACACCTTCCTCACAGACCTAAAGTCTTTGATAAATAGTAGGTTCCACAGGGGGGACTTAGATTGCGAGGATTCAACGTCCAGCCATATTGACAGTGGGTCTGCTCTGAACCAGCCGACCAGCACCCTAAGGTGTGCCGCCAGCTGGTAGTGTCTAATATTAGGTAGGTCTAGACCCCCATCTTCACTATCCATCTGTAATTTGGCCATTTTCAGACGCGGTTTCTTCCCATTCCAAATGAATGAGCTTAGCCAGCCTTCCAGCACCTTGATAACCTTGTTTGTCAGCAGCACTGGGATCATTTGGAGAGGGTACAACAGTCTGGGGAGTACGTTCATCTTGACGAGGGCAATCCTACCCAGCCAGGAGATCGGTAAGGGGGCCCATCTAACTAAGTCTGCCCTTATGGTGTCTAAAAGAGGGGGAAAATTGGCCTTAGCCAACGTATCATAGGTGGGTGTCACAAATACTCCTAGGTAAACGAAGCCGGAGGGCGACCAGCGAAATGGGAAGGGCTCGGGCAGTATCGGGATAGATTTGAGTGTCCCAAGTGGCATTGCTTCGGATTTGGAAAAGTTTATTTTGTACCCCGAGAAGGTTCCAAATGTGGAAATCATGCGGGTTAGACATGGAATTGAAGAGTCAGGCTTAGACACGAAGATCAGCACGTCGTCCGCGTAAAGAGTGATTTTGTGCTCCCTCCCGCCGCCCACTCTAATACCTGAGATCTCGGCTGACTGCCTTACGGCCTGTGCGAGTGGTTCTATGGCCATGTCGAATAGTAAAGGGCTAAGAGGTTCCCCCGCTGCAGAGGAAAGTTGCTAGACCTAAGTCCATTAGTCAGGACCGCCGACATCCGCGAGTTGTAAAGAACCTTGACCCAGTCAATAAAGGTGTCACCTAAGCCAAATTCAGCGAGGGTTAAAAATAGATACGGCCATTCTACACGGTCAAACGCCTTCTCCGCGTCGAGAAACAGAACCACCGCGGGGTGGTCTGTCTCACGAGTCATTTGGATGATATTGAGGACCCGTCTCATGTTGTCGGTAGAGTTCCTACCCTTAATAAAACCGGTCTGATCTTCATTAATAATAAAAGGGAGTACTTTTTCCAGGCGCATGGACAGGATCTTGGAAAGCAACTTTTGGTCCGAATTGAGTAGGGCTATAGGCCTATAGGAGGCGCACTCCTCAGGGCATTTACCCTTCTTAAGGAGAAGGCAGATATTAGCGTCCCGTAGAGACTGGGGCAGTATCCCCACCTCAGCGGAGTGATTAAGCATTGCCAGCATGGGATCTGATAGAATATGATCGAACTCTTTATAAAACTCGCATCCGAAACCGTCCGGGCCCGGAGCCTTACCAGATGGCATAGCCTTAAGGGCGCCCAGAGCTTCTTCCTTCGTAATTGGGGCGTTAAGGAGCAAGTTCTGATCTTTCGATACCTTAAGGAGGTGTAACTCAGCGAAGAAGGCCTGCATGTCAGAGAGAGCACCATCGGGTCGCTCGGTCCTATAGAGTTGGGCATAGAAAGAGGCAAACTCTTTGTTAATAGTTTTGGTGTCAAAGGACCTGACCCCGTTGGAGTCGGAGATTGAGGCTATTACTTGGGTGTCAGCCCTTTTCTTTGCCAAGTTAGCCAGGCACCTACCCGGCTTGTCACCGTGTTCGTACATTCTCTGTTTGGCAAATTTAAGAGAATATTCGGCGTCCTGGATCAGAAGAGTGTTTAGCGCCGTTCTGGTGGCCGTAAGCTCCATAAGCACAGCCGGGGCTGGGTTTGAAACATACTGATTTTCAAGGTCGGCTAGTTTGGATTCAAGAAGTTTACATTGTTCATTTTTCTTGCGCTTCTTGGATGATACATAAGATATAATCAGTCCACGAGAAAAGACCTTAGATGTTTCCCAGAGTAGAGACGGGTTATCCGTAGAGCGAAAGTTAATTGAGTCGAGAATTTTAAATTCCGATTCGAAATAGGAGACAAATATATCATCTTTGAGGAGGTATGGGTTGAGGCGCCAACGCCTCGACAGCACTCTCTCTTCTGACAGGGAGTAGACCAGATATATAGGGGCGTGATCCGATAGAACGATGCTTCCGATTGTGCAGGACGATACTAGAAAGAGCTTAGAGGAAGGGATGAAGAAATAGTCTATTCTACTGTTGCTCTTGTGTGGGCCGCTAAAAAAGGTGAACTTCAGTTCTGATGGGCAAAGGGTTCTCCAGACATCTGAGTATCCAGTGTCTTCGCATAGGGAGGTGAGCATCTTTGCTTGCCTAGAGGGGGGAGCCAGACTGGGTGGGAGTTTGTCAAGAGACGGTATGAGGTGACAATTAAAGTCTCCGCCCACAAAGGCGTTCTCAGAGGCCAGGCCATTAAATTCAGCAAATATCTTGGACAGAAAGTCAGGGAAATAGCCTGGGGGACAGTATACATTCATAAATGTCATTTCTTTACCCTTAAGAACCCCTTTAATAATCACATAGCGACCTTGGCTATCCACAGAGGAAGTTATAAGTCTAAAGGGGAGATTTTTATTGATCAATATGGCCACGCCCCTACTAAACGTAGAATAGTTTGTAGCAAAGACCTGTCCTACCCAGCTCTTTTGGAGTTTAGCAGTGTCGTTGGGCCCCATATGAGTTTCTTGTAAAAAAGCAATCGACACATTCTCCCTCCTTAAAAAGGTCAGAATCGCCTTCCTCTTAGCCAACCTCTGCAGGCCTCGAACATTCCAGGAGCAGAGCTTAAAGCTCTCAGAGTTAGCCGTAGCCATAGAACATTGAAGGGCGTGTAGGTGGGGCAGACCTGGGCAAGCCTGTGGGCATGTAGAATTCACTTAACCTTAACACTATGCACACGTATTTCGAGCCATACATAAAACATATAATAATGACATAAAAAACATATAAATGTGTGGGACCGGTGGGTCTTTCCCCAACATCACAGGGACTCACCAACATTTCCAGAGACTTCAAACCTACCACTCGTAGAACCATCTCCGTGGCCAACTGCCACATTTCCCTGTATACAAAAGTGCCTCAGAGTGTAAAGCAAACAAGAAAAAATCAAATTGAACCATAAGCCAATAGTAAGGTCAACGGCTGGAACCCAGAACTGTCGGTAAAAGGGGGGGGGGGTGTATCTGCCAGGCATGCTGCAACAAAACAGGCGCGCAGTACCACCACCAGGCCGGGAGGGGGCGATACCCTGTCCGCGAGACTGTTATCTCCCCTGACGCTGGTTCGACCCTACACAGTTATGCCTCCCTACCAGAGGAGGGCGCTGTGCCGGGGGCCGCCCGCCGCTCCCGCGAGCACATTGTCAGCAGCAAACATTAATGGGAGCCATGCGGGTTGCATGGACCGGTTGAGAGTCAAACAGGTGGCGCAGCCACGAGACCCCATCTCGCTCGACGTGTAATCAACAGTAAATGCATCCCGGTGGCAATGATCAAAAACATGGCCGGGAGCTGGTATATCGCGCAAAAGTCATAAGCGTGGCAGAAATATCCGAAACGGAATAGAATAGGTCCCGCTCCTTCCGAAACGTTAACGGTTAGCAACCCAGCCCGTGGCTATGGTCGTGCATCAGTACAACAGTCATATACAACATACTTGTCCCCCTTCCCCCCTTATGTCAGATAGCGAGAGAAAAACAAAAAGATAACTTTCCAGGCGAGGCCTAATGTCAAGTATTCATCCATACTCACATATGTAATAAGATACCAAATGCGACCCCTTTCTGTGTGATAGCCGTAGCAGTATGCTAACGGTCCATCGCTACTACCACGTCAGGATCTGATGAGGCCGGTGTCGGGTCCGCGTTCAGCTCCGGTGGAGCCAGCGTCGGGTCCGCGTCTCGCCCCGGTGAAGCTGGTGTCGGGTCCGCGTCTCGCCCCGGTGGAGCCAGCATCAGGCCCACGTCTCGCCCTGGTGAAGCCGGTGTCGGGTCCGGGTCTCGCCCCGGTGGAGCCAGCGTCATGCCCGCGTCTCGCCCTGGTGAAGCCGGTGTCGGGTCTGCGTCTCGCCCTGGCGAAACCGGTGTCGAGGTCCCTCTGGGTCGGGTCCTCAGGAAGTCCACGGCGTCCTTGGGCGACGGTAGATGCAGCCTGCCCTCCTTGGTTCGGATGATTAGCCTCGCAGGGAACTGGAGCGATGGTTTAAATCCGCGCTTGTACAGGGGCCCCATGACATCACGGTATTGTGATCGTTGCTCGACCACCTCGGGGGGATAATCTTCGAAGATAGCGACCGGTTTCCCTCTGTATGTCAGATTCCCTCTCCTCTTGCGAGCTTCCAGGATAATAGTCTCTTTGATCTTGTAGTGATGTAAGCGGGCAATTACGGCCCTAGGCCTGGAGCCTGGTGCTGGTCTGGGTGTTAGCGTCCTGTGGCATCGGTCAAGCTCCGGTGGTGTAGCGAGGACATCTTTCCCCATGATTTCCACCAGGACCTCCGCGAAAAAGACACTGGGACGGTTGCTGTGCAGGGATTCGTCCAGGCCCAGGATGCGTATGTTAGAACGCCGACTACGTGACTCAACATCAATTAGCTTGTTTCTTAGCTTGTCGATGACTATATCCTGAGCTGTGCATCTTACTTCTAGCTCCGCCATCCTATCCGACCACCTATCCATGCCGTCCTCCACGGAGGTCAAGCGTTGGGAATGGTCTGCGATCTCCTGCTGGAAGCCGTCGAGTCTAGACTCGAGCGAGGCAGCAAACGTTCTGAACTCCGTGGTGAAGGCCTGTTTGAGCTCCTCCATTAGCTTAGCCATGGTAGCCCCATCCACAGGGGCGGCCTCGCTTCTCAAGACTCGCGCAGTCATCACGCTCGTTATTCTTTTCCTTTTTGGGTCGAATAGTACAGTCTTAGATACGGATGTTGTATATTAGTGGTTCAATCATCTTGAAAATAAAAAAAAGGCTTTTTAAAGTAAAATAAAGGTTCGGGAGCGGCAGCGTGGCTCAGAGACGTTCACATCCTTCCGACCCGGAAGCCACCTATCTGTAAGGTTAATGGTTTATCTAATCTGAATACAGCGTTTTCAGGAAGTTAATGACCGCAGGTCTAGTCAGTGTGAACTTGGAATTAATACAACGATACCCGGGGCAAATCCTATAATGATTCGATCAGCTCTCGGTCCTACTTCCCGCCTATTGCAGAAGAATCACAGAACAGATTCCAACCAAGTAACGTTTCCAAGAATATCACTAACACGCCATACGTATAATAATAAGTCGGTCCTCTTACCAACAGTATATATCTCCTAAAGGCCCTCCCATAGTCGAGCAGACTGTACACAGAGCAGACTCCGCGGAGGTCCGCGCGGACTCTTTGAGCTTTGATCTCAGCGGACAGCAGACCCACAGCAGAGTCCAAGTGCGAAGCTCCTATTTTCTGACGCGCGGACATCCGCGCCGCTGACTTGGTGTCACACAAAACGCTGCTCAGCGTTTTTGTTGACATCGAACTGCATTTAATGTGACGCCGATCTGCATTTTACTCTGACCACTCGCTCCGTGCCAAGAGAGATGTTTGAATGGCTTTTCTAAATGAAGTGTGTAAAATTGCCAGTTTTATTTAGAAATATTGGAAACGGAGATAACATAGAATGTTATCTCCGTTTCCAATATTTTGAAATAAAACTGGTGCTTTTATTTCATGCAATGCGTGTTTGTCATTTCAGCACCACACGCTGTCCACCTCAAGCCTATATACCTGTTATTCAAGTGCGTAAAACTGCCCGTTTTATTATCGAAATATTGGAAACGGAGATAACATACTCTTTATTTTGACATCGGATGACGACGACATGACAGAAGTTGAAAAGTTGAACAGCGTGGGGACAATTGTGTAAACTGGCGCGTGACATGTAGGAAATTGGTCCGCGGAGGTCCGCTCGACTATGAACAATGGGGGGGGGGGGGGGGGTGGAGGTTTGGAAGGGAGGGGGCGTAGTTTATACACAGGTTAAGAGGTCTTGGCGATATATTCCACACGCACCTAAGAGGATCTGGCCGGTATTGCACCTTCTCGAATTCAAAGAGTAGGGTATATCTGCAGTGCTGCTCGGCGACCTTGAATAGGTTATTAAAATGGAATAAAAGCAATAACAACTTGCCACGGATTTATCCGTGCTTCTGTCCACAACGGGTGGAATCGAAACACGGATATATACGTTGTTCGTCCCCATTGTGTTAATAGGCCTGTTTGTTTACGGTTTGATTATCACTGATACACATCCTTTTAACTTTAGCTTTTGTGATTTATAATCACAGGGACTCTAACCCACGATGGTCTAGTAAATTCTACCCAAAAATGATCTATAGATGTACAGTAGTAAACAGAACAAGCTCTATTGATCAATAGATGTACAGTAGTAAACAGAACAACATGCTCTATTGATCAATAGATGTACAGTAGTAAACAGAACAACATGCTCTATTGATCAATAGATGTACAGTAGTAAACTGAACAGTCTCTATTGATCAATAGATGTACAGTAGTAAACAGAACAACAAGCTCTATTGATCAATATATGTACAGTAGTAAACAGAACAACAAGCTCTATTGATCAATATATGTACAATAGTAAACAGAACAAGCTATATTGATCAATAGATGTACAGTAGTAAACAGAACAAGCTATATTGATCAATAGATGTACAGTAGTAAACAGAACAGGCTATATTGATCAATAGATGTACAGTAGTAAACAGAACAGGCTATATTGATCAATAGATGTACAGTAGTAAACAGAACAACAAGCTCTATTGATCAATAGATGTACAGTAGTAAACAGAACAAGCTCTATTGATCTATAGATGTACAGTAGTAAACCGAACAACAAGCTCTATTGATCAATAGATGTACAGTAGTAAACAGAACAAGCTATATTGATCTATAGATGTACAGTAGTAAACAGAACATGCTCTATTGATCAATATATGTACAGTAGTAAACAGAACAACAGGCTCTATTGATCAATATATGTACAGTAGTAAACAGAACAAGCTCTATTGATCAATAGATGTACAGTAGTAAACAGAACATGCTCTATTGATCTATAGATGTACAGTAGTAAACAGAACAAGCTCTATTGATTAATAGATGTACAGTAGTAAACAGAACAACAGGCTCTATTTATCAATAGATGTACAGTAGTAAACAGAACAAGCTCTATTGATCAATAGATGTACAGTAGTAAACAGAACAACCAGCTCTATTGATCAATAGATGTACAGTAGTAAACAGAACAACAGGCTCTATTGATCTATAGATGTACAGTAGTAAACAGAACAACATGCTCTATTGATCAATAGATGTACAGTAGTAAACAGAACAAGCTCTATTGATCTATAAATGTACAGTAGTAAACAGAACAAGCTCTATTGATCAATAGATGTGCAGTAGTAAACAGAACAAGCTCTATTGATCTATAGATGTACAGTTGTAAACCGAACAACAAGCTCTATTGATCAATAGATGTACAGTAGGAAACAGAACAAGCTCTATTGATCTATAGATGTACAGTAGTAAACAGAACAAGCTCTATTGATCTATAGATGTACAGTAGTAAACAGAACGATAGGTTATGTAGATAACCTAGTTATATTAGTATTGGCTGAGCGTCCCGCTCTGAGCCTTATGCGATACCCCTTATCTCCTATGATACCTACTGTATCTCCCACGAACAACTACATGCACCCCACCTGTATGGGGCCCCGCCCCCATGGTGGCACCGCCCATATAACCGTGACTCTGGTCACCAAAACACCCTTCCTCGCCAAATCCCGTCCCAGGAAAAGATCCCTCAAGAGGGAACTCAGGGCCGCGCAGAGCGGGACGCTCAGCCAATACTAATATAACTAGGTTATCTACCCAGGGAGGACCATGAAGCCGCAGCACAGATGTCCTCCACCGAGGCCCCACCCAGGAGAGCGGCAGAGGCAGCCACCCCACGAGTGGAGTGCGCCCTGATGCCCCCAGGGGGATCCTGCCCAGCCAACGTGTAGCAGAGGGTAATACCCTCGCACAACCAATGGGACAGGCGCTGCTTCGACAGTGCCTTACCAACACAAGCCCCACCGTAACAGACAAAAAGCTGGTTGGTAACCCTGAAGTCCTGAGTACGGCTGAGGTAAATCCCCAAAGCACGGACTGGACATGACAGGTGAAGGCCCGCATCTAACTCACTAGTGTGAGGAGGAGGACGAAAAGCCTGAACCACAATATCCCGGGAGCGGAAGGAACTCCGGATATTCTTAGGCACGAAAGCAGGATTAGGTCGCAGAGTGGCACCGCAATCGGTCCGAAAAGACAGGCACTCTGGACGTACCGAGAGCACAGAGCTCACCTACACGTTTAGCGGAAGTGACAGCCAGTAGGAACGCGGTCTTGAAGGACAGCTGTCCCAAAGGCGCCTGCTCGAGAGGCTCAAACGGGGCCAAGGACAACCGACCGAGGACCAACTGAAGATCCCAAGTCGGAGCCAAGGAGCGTTGCACCGGCTTAACGCGTCGAGCGCCAAGCAGGAAACGCTTCACAAGAGGGTGGCTGAACAAAACAGTCCCCTCAAAACCCTCATGATAGGAGGATATAGCTGCCGCATATACCCTCACCGTCGAAGCCGACAGCCTACCAAGAAGAGACTGGAGATAACTCAGAACAGCATCCAGGGGGCAGGAGACTGGGTCCCAGCCCCCCCCCTTACACCACTCTTGGAACGCACGCCACCTGCCCGCGTAAACCGCGACAGTGGAGGGAGCATGCGCACACCGGATGTTATCAACCACCGAGGGATCCATCCTCTCCAGACTCACCCTCCCACCAGCCACACCACCAGGTGTTGACCCAACACCGGAGGCTGGAAAAACACTCCGTTGTGCTGTGAGAGGGCCATCGCTGACCACGGAATGACCCAAGGAGGAGCGACCAGAAGCTGGATTAAGACCGGGAACCACACTGACGTGCCCCGGTCCGGCGCAACCAGGATCACCGTCCGGCGCTCCCTCCGTATCCGCTCCAACAGCTGACTCAACAGCTGTACCGGAGGGAAGGCGTACAGAAGACCGGGCGGCCACGGAAAGGTCGAGAAGGCATCCACCCCCAAGGGGGGATGATCTGCTCGACTGAGCGAGAACCACAAGGGGCACTTGTGAGAATGTCGGCACGCAAACAGATCCACCGAGGCCTCCCCGAACCGATCCCAGATCTGTCTGACTATGTCGGGTCGGAGTTCCCACTCGTCGCGACGAAGACCGCCCCGAGACATTATATCCGCCCCCACATTCTCCGTACCAGGAACGTGGAGCGCCCTCAGGCTGAGCAGCCTGCGGGATGCCCATAGCAACAGTTTGCGCGCCGCCCGGAGCAGGCGGGCGGAACGAGTCCCACCCTGCCTGTTGATATACGCCGCCGCCGTCACATTGTCCGTCCTGACCAAAACGTGCCTGCCTACCACCAGGTGGTGGAGCCGTTTGAGGACCAGAAAAACCGCCTTCAACTCCAACACATTGTATAGCACCTAGCCGACCCGTTAGTCAAACCTTGTACGCTGCCCCTCGGTCCGTCGCCGTCAGCCGAGGAACCACCAGCACAGGTCTCATGCGTCGTCGAAACAAGCTCCGGAGAATCCAGGGAAAAACAATCCTCCGGTAAGCCCTCAACATTACGAACCTTCCTTAATCTTTTCATCCTGCTAGTTAACGTATGGTGCACGCAGCCATTACGCTGGGACGAAAATAGAGGAAGGGTGTTTTGGTGACCAGAGTCACGGTTATATGGGCGGTGCCACCATGGGGGCGGGGCCCCATACAGGTGGGGTGCATGTAGTTGTTCGTGGGAGATACAGTAGGTATCATAGGAGATAAGGGGTATCTCATAAGGCTCAGAGCGGGACGCGAAAGCAAATACGATATATAACAACTAGCTCTATTGATCTATAGATGTACAGTAGTAAACTGAACAAGCTCTATTGATCTATAGATGTACAGTAGTAAACAGAACAAGCTATATTGATCTATAGATGTACAGTAATAAACCGAACAACAAGCTCTATTGATCTATAGATGTACAGTAGTAAACAGAACAAGCTCTATTGATCTATAGATGTACAGTAGTAAACAGAACAACATGCTCTATTGATCAATAGATGTACAGTAGTAAACAGAACAAGCTCTATTGATCTATAGATGTACAGTAGTAAACAGAACTAGCTCTAGTGATCAATAGATGTACAGTAAACAACAACAGGCTCTATTGATCAATAGATGTACAGTAGTAAACAGAACAACATGCTCTATTGATCAATATATGTACAGTAATAAACAGAACAACAGGCTCTATTGATCAATATATGTACAGTAGTAAACAGAACAAGCTCTATTGATCTATAGATGTACAGTAGTAAACAGAACAACAAGCTCTATTGATCAATAGATGTACAGTAGTAAACAGAACAAACTCTATTGATCTATAGATGTACAGTAGTAAACAGAACAACACGCTCTATTGATCAATAGATGTACAGTAGTAAACAGAACAAGCTCTATTGATCAATAGATGTACAGTAGTATACAGAACAAGCTCTATTGATCTATAGATGTACAGTAGTAAACAGAACAACACGCTCTATTGATCAATAGATGTACAGCAGTAAACAGAACAAGCTATATTGATCAATAGATGTACAGTAATAAACAGAACAAGCTCTATTGATCTATAGATGTACAGTAGTAAACAGAACAAGCTCTATTGATCAATAGATGTACAGTAGTAAACAGAACAACACGCTCTATTGATCAATATATGTACAGTAGTAAACAGAACAACATGCTCTATTGATCAATAGATGTACAGTAGTAAACAGAACAACACGCTCTATTGATCAATATATGTACAGTAGTAAACAGAACAACATGCTCTATTGATCAATAGATGTACAGTAGTAAACAGAACAAGCTCTATTGATCAATAGATGTACAGTACTAAACAGAACAACAGGCTCTATTGATCAATAGATGTACAGTAGTAAACACAACAACAAGCTATATTGATATATAGATGTACAGTAGTAAACAGAACAACATGCTCTATTGATCAATAATAATAATAATAATAATAATAATAATAATAATATTTATTAATAATAATAATAATAAATAATAATAATAATAATAATAATAATAATAATAATAATAATAATAATAATAATAATAATAATAACAATAAACTTTATTTGTATAGCACCTTTCATACAGAAACAGACATAAAATCACAGTTTTTCACATTAGGATCTAACATCCCAACAGGCCACCTTGTTTATGGTTTATTCAGTTTTAAATAGACAATAATAAAAAGAGTAAGATAAAATAGACAGAGTAAAATAGTGCAATAGTGCAGTGCAATAAGATAGTAGAATAGAATAGATAAAACAACTTTTTTTTGTTATACAGTAGTGTACAGTAGTAAACAGAACAGTGTAATCCTTCCAGCACATTACACTGGAATCCATGAAAAAGGGCAAAGCCCATCACAAGGATGAATCACACTAAAGCTAACAGTACGGCTCTGTGACTTGTTGTTGGACAACAAGGGACTTCTATGACTTCTGTATGTGAGCTGTACTGTTGGCTGGACGGACCAGACGTGTACGTAGGAGAAATTACATTGTGGGTTGTGATCCTTTCATAGGCTATGTTGACAATAAAGAAATGTTTGCATATATTGTATTTTTCACTTGTTGTGCCATACATGTCATATTGTGTTGAGGTCTGGGGGAATGTTTATAAAACAAACATAGAACCTATTATTAAACTACAGAAAAGAGCTATTAGAATAATAAACAAAGCTAGTTACCTTGAATCGACAAATCCATTATTCATAAAGTCCTGCACATTAAAATGTGTAGATATGGTGTACATAAAAACCTTGGAGATCATTTAGGGGAGATTTAAAAAGGCCTTAAAGGATCAAATAATTCAGGAGTTAAAAAAAATGCATATTTTAAGTTTTTCTTTCTTATATTAAAGTATATTTAGTTTTTAAGAATTGTAAAGGATAGGCAAAAATAAGCATGTGCTTCAGCCTATTCCTTTTTTCGGTTATTGAGTTTGGATTTTGTGTGTGAGCTTACTTTGTACATTTGTGATTTAATCTTTTTTTTAAATCTCTCTTTTTTCCTTTTGAAAGTCCACACAAGTGTGTTTTTGATTGATCTGTAAACAAAGACAGAAAATATACTATTCATTCAATAAAGAAAATAGAAAAAAACGATACTGGCCTCATTCGCTAATAGACGGCAGTAGAACTTGACAACACCATTACCTAATGTAGATCCTAACATCTCATGAGACGTAAGGCAGCAGTTGTTCCAACACCCTGTAACACCACATGCTCCCCCACAGTCTGGAGTGTAATCGGACACTCCTTTGACCCTTAATCAGGGTCTTAGTGCCTCTCAAAGGAGAGGGATCGGCCGATAGTGAGAGCAGGAGAATGAGACGGGTCATTAGGCAGAAGCAAACAGGCCTTTTGCGCGGGCGTGTTGACAAAGGCCTCACATCGGATCCCCGGGCCTGCCTTCCGATTGGCCGCCAAACTCCTGGCATTTGCGAGGCGCATACCATGCTATGTGAGGCTCCTTGTCCCGAGGCTCTGAGAAGGACATGACTGGTGGCCTCAGTTAGCCTGTTCTGGATGAAGGGGAAACTCTCTCCATCTCACGCTGCTGTAGTTTCTCATGATTAGAGTAGACGACAGAGTACAGCAACTTGCAATGGGTCTACAAGATACACTACACCACTAAGGTACCCATGTACATGTCGAAATACTTCCCAAAGGTCAGTGAATACCACAACTGTAACTGAGGGGTACAATTCCCTGACTGTATTGAATAAGTATGGTATCATTAAACCACTACTGCGTTATGTACATTACTACTGGCCATACAGTACACAGGTATATGTGATGAACACCCCCACAATAACACGGCTTAACAAGAAAGTACTGTTTATAGTAATATTTATTAGAAGAGCACCAAGATTATCTTACATTTATTAAGATTGAGAGTTGCGCTTGTAAGGCGAAGAATGTGCATGAATAGGTCAAGAGCGTAAGTCCATGAGCATATTACGAAGGGGATAATTAATACCACCTGTAGCATAAGAATTATATAGGGCACACTCGTAGGTCAGCTGGAGATACTAAGGGGTTCCCTCCGGTTGTAAGCCAGCAGGGGGGAGGAATGTTCGAATGCAAAAGTCTGGATCAACGAGGAATCAATAAGCTCCAGCTACGGGAGGCGGTACATGTACTCCCCTCGATCGGCAGACGAAAGCAGCAGCTATAATCCAAGTATGCGTGCAGCATGGATGAAAGCCAGCCAGCCTCCTCCTAGAGACGGGCTCGAGTGATGCTCCTCACGGGTAAATCCCACACAGCAGCGGGGTAGACGGTTCTCTGATCCAGCAGCCACGGTACCAAAGCAATATAATAATCCAGCCGGAAAAGGCTCTGCATTCACCGGTGTAGATTCTCCGGTGCACGGTACTTCACATTAACTAGGTCGAACTTGACGTTATTTCACTAAGCTCTGACACTTTTACTATCCTATTCGCACGCGGTTATAAGTGCTCTATTTAGACGCAAAGTTGCTCACTTCACTTGGTCGTTGACTCGTGGTGAAGGCTTTAACGTTTTGAGGGTAACTAAGACTAAGTGCTTCTGTATCCACCTGCGACGTATTTATACGTAAGATGAATAATCTAGTGCCAACCTCATTTCTGTCTCGTATTCCTGCGCAAAACTGGGCATGTTGAGACAAGCCTTGGCGGTGGCTTTGAACTCGGCATTGGGGGTATGGCCGTGGCTCCTAGGGGGGTCGCTGTCCAATAGGAGAACGAATATTATGGTCTGGCCTGTACCTAGGTAAAGGGATATTCCGTGTATATGTACAAAGAATATACAAGGGATATCAGACGATATACAAATATTATACATGGGATCTCAAGCAATAAATATATATATTCGGTTTAATCTGACCCTTTGTAACAACAACCACAATACCAGAGGGAGTTCCACAAATCATGTTCAACCCAGATTCGGCTCAAACAAGGGACTAAACACGTTCCGCAATTATGCCACAACAATGTGGAACGCCCTACCCACAGCCGTAAAATAATGTGAATCCCTACCCTCCTTCAAAACCACTCTCAAAGAGCACCTACGGGTGGCTGCAATTAGAAACTGGCCCCGGTAAATGTCCAAATATCCCCCACCCACCCCCCCCCCTTATGTACAGTTTCTTCCCCCTCAAATGTATATATTCTCTTTTAGAAACTCTGTCTGTAAATAAACAGTACTGTATATTTGTATATCTTGAACTTGTATGTCATAAATGTCTGGATGTAACAGTACTGTATATCTGTATGTCATAAATGTTATTATGAATTGAAAATGGGGGACCCTGATGTAAACAAGATGAAACAATTGTGTGTATTGAGCCGTACTGTATTGTACCCATTCTGCAATCTGTTAATAAAAATTTCAATCAATTAATGATGAGACATTCAATAGACATAGACACAGATAACTGTGGTAGTTTCTCATGATGAGACATTAAATAGACACAGATATCTGTGGTAGTTGCGGTACATATCTACAGATATGTAACAAGGGTTATATGTAGGTATGTACAGTATGGACAGATGTGGACATGGCTCTAATAAAAGATGCCAGAGCATTTCTTGTTGTCTGATGGATAACCTCCTGTACTTGTTGTCTGATGGATGACCTCCTGTACTTGTTGTCTGATGGATGACCTCCTGTACTTGTTGTCTGATGGATGACCTCCTGTACTTGTTGTCTGATGGATGACCTCATGTACTTGTTGTCTGATGGATGACCTCCTGTACTTGTTGTCTGATGGATGACCTCCTGTACTTGTTGTCTGATGGATGACCTCATGTACTTGTTGTCTGATGGATGACCTCCTGTACTTGTTGTCTGATGGATGACCTCATGTACTTGTTGTCTGATGGATGACCTCCTGTACTTGTTGTCTGATGGATGACCTCCTGTACTTGTTGTCTGATGGATGACCTCCTGTACTTGTTGTCTGATGGATGACCTCCTGTACTTGTTGTCTGATGGATGACCTCCTGTACTTGTTGTCTGATGGATGACCTCCTGTACTTGTTGTCTGATGGATGACCTCATGTACTTGTTGTCTGATGGATGACCTCCTGTACTTGTTGTCTGATGGATGACCTCCTGTACTTGTTGTCTGATGGATGACCTCCTGTACTTGTTGTCTGATGGATGACCTCATGTACTTGTTGTCTGATGGATGACCTCCTGTACTTGTTGTCTGATGGATGACCTCCTGTACTTGTTGTCTGATGGATGACCTCCTGTACTTGTTGTCTGATGGATGACCTCATGTACTTGTTGTCTGATGGATGACCTCATGTACTTGTTGTCTGATGGATGACCTCCTGTACTTGTTGTCTGATGGATGACCTGTACTTGTTGTCTGATGGATGACCTCCTGTACTTGTTGTCTGATGGATGACCTCATGTACTTGTTGTCTGATGGATGACCTCATGTACTTGTTGTCTGATGGATGACCTCATGTACTTGTTGTCTGATGGATGACCTCATGTACTTGTTGTCTGATGGATGGGCTCCTGTACTTGCAGCGGTCAGCGATGTGAGGACCTGGGCTCTGGACCGGGAGGTCTTCCAGAACATCATGAGGAGGACCGCAGAGACCCGCCACGAGCAGTACCGCTGCTTCCTCCGAAGGTTCGCCCCCAAACCAGCCCGTTCCATAACCCAGAGGTCACCAGTTTGATCCCCACGACAGCCGAGGTGGTCCACCCTGCTAGTGTGCCCTTGATCAAGACACTGAACCCTATACCTGCTAGTGTGCCCTTGATCAAGACACTGAACTAGGGATGTTCGAAATTGGCTTTTTTACCGATATCCGATATACCGATGTTGTCCAACTCTTAATTTCCGATATCAACCGATACCCCCCCCCCCCCAAATGGAATTATTTCAGGTAATTAACATTACATATCTCTTGTCATGGAATTAACACAACATTATGCATACTTTTGACAATAAAACATTTTAATACAATTTCTTTAATTTCTTTTTTTGAAAACCGATACCGATATTTTCCGATATTACATTTGATAATATCGGACATCCCTACACTGAACCCCACCTGCTAGTGTGCCCTTGATCAAGACACTGAACCCTACCTGCTAGTGTGCCCTTGATCAAGACACTGAACCCTACCTGCTAGTGTGCCCTTGATCAAAACACTGAACCCCACCTGCTAGTGTGCCCTTGATCAAGACACTGAACCCTACCTGCTAGTGTGCCCTTGATCAAGACACTGAACCCTACCTGCTAGTGTGCCCTTGATCAAGACACTGAACCCTACCTGCTAGTGTGCCCTTGATCAAGACACTGAACCCTATACCTGCTAGTGTGCCCTTGATCAAAACACTGAACCCTACCTGCTAGTGTGCCCTTGATCAAGACACTGAACCCCACCTGCTAGTGTGCCCTTGATCAATACACTGAACCCCACCTGCTAGTGTGCCCTTGATCAAGACAATAAACCCCACCTGCTGGTGTGCCCTTGATCAAGACACTAAACCCCACCTGCTAGTGTGCCCTTGATCAAGACACTAAACCCCACCTGCTAGTGTGCCCTTAATTCAAGACACTAAACCCTCCCTGCTAGTGTGCCCTTGATCAAGACACTAAACCCTACCTGCTAGTGTGCCCTTGATCAAGACACTACACCCTACCTGCTAGTGTGCCCTTGATCAAGACACTAAACCCTACCTGCTAGTGTGCCCTTGATCAAGACACTAAACCCTACCTGCTAGTGTGCCCTTGATCAAGACACCGAACCCTCCCTGCTAGTGTGCCCTTGATCAAGACACTAAACCCTACCTGCTAGTGTGCCCTTGATCAAGACACTAAACCCTACCTGCTAGTGTGCCCTTGATCAAGACACTAAACCCTACCTGCTAGTGTGCCCTTGATCAAGACACCGAACCCTCCCTGCTAGTGTGCCCTTGATCAAAACACTAAACCCTCCCTGCTAGTGTGCCCTTGATCAAGACACTAAACCCTACCTGCTCCACTGGTGCAGTAAATCTGCCTTCTGACCAAATGTCTTTGTCAGAGGGAGGTAATTACACTGTGTGCGATATCTATGGTAATCCTCCCTCTGTGACTCATTTGTGGTTGGCTACTTCTGCTGTGCCACGCCCCCCCCCCCCCCCCCTCCGAAGCCTAGATAGTATCTAATGGTTTCTGTGCCACGCCCCCTCGCAGAGGCCACGCCCCATCTCAGAGGCCACGCCCCCTCTCAGAGGCCTAGATAGTATCTAATGGTTTATTTGCCACGCCCCCTCTCTGAGGCCACGCCCCCTCTCAGAGGCCTAGATAGTATCTAATGGTTTCTATGCCACGCCCCCTCAGAGGCCTAGATAGCATCTAATGGTTTTAGATCCAGGAAACATCAAATACCCCTCCCCCCTCTCTCTCTCTCAATCTGCAAGATCAAAGAGGTTGAACAAAGTGAAAATGCTGCTTTAAATTAAGCACAAATTGAATCCCGCTGTTGACATTTGAAAGGACAAGCTCAGTTCAGCTACACTAAAAAAGGCTGTTGGAAGGCCAAGGAAACTATAAAAGAAGGAAGGGTCATCACGTCAGAATACCAGCGTTCTTATATGCTCTGCTTGATGTCAGACGTTGGTGCAAAATATACGAGCTATCTGAGGAAATATACATCAGCCAATATATCAAACATTGGCTAGTTAACAACATTAACAGCATTGCTGATGATTCTGACATCCAAGGTAATAACCTGTTAAAATGAGGTCCTAAAGGAAGAGATGGTCATCCCAGTTTCCACACGTGGCACCAATGTGCGTTCACACGCGACACAGTGACCCTTCCTTCTTTTATAGTTTCCTTGTGGAAGGCCTATCTACGCCGGATTTGTTCCTTGCTTAGTTTTTTTGCATATTGTCATTTGATCTTCCTATTATTGGTATTCTTCTGAGAATGCACCTACATCACATTGAATGAATGGGAATCAAACCGGGAACCTCTGGATTTTCCAGACGACTGCTCTACCTCCTGAGCCACTGTTGCCCCCTATGTACAAGTAGACATTAATGATGATCACCATCTGTGTTTTGTCTTTCTTTGGTTAGCGTTTCACTCTTGGCTAATCTACCTGAGGAGAAGCTGAGCAGAATAGTGGACTGCATTGAAGTGGTGAGTTGTGACAAGCTGTCTGTCTCTATTTTCATATTCAACTTTCCAACAATGTATTGGTTGATGGGCGAAAACACAGCCCGGAGCCGAGAGACAAGGGCAAAGTGCTGCGACGTGCGCACGAGAGTGGTTAAACATTTAGAATAATTCAAAACAACCGCAGACTGTGTGGTTTGCTATTAAATATTTAAACTGATAGATAATAGATACTAATGAATTGAGTTTTAAAGTGCATATGCAAAACATTCCATGTTTACTGGGGCACATAAAAGCTAAAAGCAGAGAACCGTGAGTATCAGCCAATCACCAGAGAGTGTGATGAGTATCAGCCAATCACCAGAGAGTGTGATGAGGTCCAGAATCACCAGAGAGTGTGATGAGGTTCAGAATCACCAGAGAGTGTGATGAGGTTCAGAATCACCAGAGAGTGTGATGAGGTTCAGAATCACCAGAGAGTGTGATGAGGTCCAGAATCACCAGAGAGTGTGATGACGTCCAGAATCACCAGAGAGTGTGATGAGGTCCAGAATCACCAGAGAGTGTGATGAGGTCCAGAATCACCAGAGAGTGTAATGAGGTCCAGAATCACCAGAGAGTGTAATGAGGTCCAGAATCAACAGAGAGTGTGATGAGGTCCAGAATCACTAGAGAGTGTGATGAGGTCCAGAATCACCAGAGAGTGTGATGAGGTTCAGAATCACCAGAGAGTGTGATGAGGTCCAGAATCACCAGAGAGTGTGATGAGGTCCAGAATCACCAGAGAGTGTGATGAGGTCCAGAATCACCAGAGAGTGTGATGAGGTCCAGAATCACCAGAGAGTGTGATGAGGTCCAGAATCACCAGAGAGTGTGATGAGGTCCAGAATCACCAGAGAGTGTGATGAGGTCCAGAATCACCAGAGAGTGTGATGAGGTCCAGAATCACCAGAGAGTGTGATGAGGTCCAGAATCACCAGAGAGTGTGATGAGGTCCAGAATCACCAGAGAGTGTGATGAGGTTCAGAATCACCAGAGAGTGTGATGAGGTCCAGAATCACCAGAGTGTAATGAGGTCCAGAATCACCAGAGAGTGTGATGAGGTCCAGAATCACCAGAGTGTGATGAGGTCCAGAATCACCAGAGTGTGATGAGGTCCAGAGCTCCAATAATGGCATCATAGAGATGCCAATGCAAGTCACGTCTCTCTGCCAGAGAGGACACCCAACCTGCGCATATAGGATACAATGCTGGAATCATGACTTACAGTATTTGAGTGTAAAGGTATAGGATACAATGCTGGAACCATGACTTACAGTATTTCTTTTTTTTAATCCTCTTTTTCTCCGCCTGATTTTTTTATTTTTCTCCCCATTCCAATTTAATCGTTATGCCAATTCCCCCCCTCCCCTATCTGGTTGTTGTGCGCATGTTCCTCCTACTGGTCGGTACAAGGGAACCCTGAACAACCACATGCTTCCTCCGACACATGTGGAGACAGCCAGTGGCTCTCTTCTCACCTGGCAGCAAGGACTCTCATTGGTGAAGTGTAACGCGTGAGAGGTCACGCTGCCTTCACCATTTCCTGCCTTTCGCTGAGCAGGCGCCCAGACCTGACCTGTCCACAACGCCAGATTACCACCCTCGACTTCCCTCCCGCTAACTCAGCCAAACGAGTTAGTAAGACGATCGGCCCAAGCCGCAGGGCAATGCTGACTCCGGGAGTCGAGACCGCAGCCTCTTGCATTGCTGACGAACGCAATCTCCGCTACGCCATCCGACCGCTTGACTTACAGTATTTGAGTGTAAAGATAGAGTTTTCCCATCGCCTCTACACTCTTGACAGCCCCAGTTGCTGCTGTCAAAATATCATTATATAGGATGTCTATTATTACTGTGTGCATATTACTTTTACCTTCAGTTTGGCGAGTCCATGCGAACGACCTTGTTGATGAACAGCTCTGATATTATTTCTGTCATCGCTAGGCCCCGTATATTGTTACCATGATTATTTGACCAAGGCCCAAGAAAGTGTTTATTCAACTGGGGTGTGATTTGTTGGATTGAGTGACATGCTTTTGGTATGTGAGCGTGTGAACGTGTACAGATGGGAGTGTGTCGTGTGTGTGCCTGCGTGTGCGTGAGTGTGTGCGTGAGTGTGTGTGTGTGTGTGTGTGTGTGTGTGTGTGTGTGTGTGTGTGTGTGTGTGTGTGTGTGTGTGTGTGTGTGTGTGTGTGTGTGTGTGTGTGTGTGTGTGTGTGTGTGTGTGTGTGTGTGTGTGTGTGTGTGTGTGTGTGTGTGTGGTGAGTTATATATCCTGCTGGTTAACATGTTTTTAACTCTTCCTTCAGCGTCTTCATGGTGAAAACGTCAAAGACTCTCAGTTCTTGGTCATGAACAGGATCGTTCCTCTCAGTTGTTGCCGGTCCCATGTTTTCTTTTGACATGTGGTTCCAAGTCATTCTTCTTAAAGGACCAGACCAGTTCTTGAGAGTAAATTAGTTTGAATAT
The DNA here is from genome assembly GCF_963971535.1 of Notolepis coatsorum. Lineage (NCBI taxonomy): Eukaryota > Metazoa > Chordata > Actinopteri > Aulopiformes > Paralepididae > Notolepis > Notolepis coatsorum. The sequence continues at coordinate 126,349,818 of NC_140174.1, forward strand.
GGCCACCAGTGATGTCATGTTGTGTTAATTACAACACAATTAAACGAATGCTCGCTGGAAGTGATCTAAGAACAGGTGTGGTGTGTCTTCATGTCCCAGTCAGACCTCTAGCTGCTCCCGACGTCCTCAGAAGGGCAGAGAAGACAATAGTGTAGATTCGACTAGAATAGAATAGAAATACTTTTATTATCCAGAGGGAAATTTGCAGTATCAAATTTCCCTCGGGATAATAAAAGTATTTCTATTCTATTCTATTCTAGTCTAATCTACTTGCAACCAAGACATGCGTCTTTCAGAGTCGGAGACCAAAGGTCTGTTGTCTACCTAACTATGGACGTGTGTAAGGTTTCTGAGCTGCCCACAGCTTGTCAAACGCAGTAGAAATGTGTCCCGTCTCTCTATCCTGTGTGGACAGACGTGCATGATCTTCATGTTTCTGCTTCATGTTTCTGCTTCATGCTGCTGCACATTTTGTAGCTGGTTTCTTTGTGGGACAATCCTCACTATCAATTCACTATCAACTCACCATCAATTCACTATCAATTCACTATCAAACCACTATCAATTCACTATCAATTCACTATCAACTCACTATCCACTCACTATCAACTCACCATCAATTCACTATCAATTCACTATCAACCCACTATCAACCCACTATCAATTCACTATCAATTCACTATCAACCCACTATCAATTCACTATCAACCCACTATCAATTCACTATCAATTCACTATCAACTCACTATCAACCCACTATCAATTCACTATCAACTCACTATCCACTCACTATCAACCCACTATCAATTCACTATCAACTCACTAACAACTCACTGTCAACTCACAGGATCTCACTCAAGCATTAGGCTACTCAAGTAAGGACTTAGCTTACCTTGTATTAGCTAACAAATTGCAGGCCGCAACAGACTTGACTGGGAGCCTGGGAACAGGTTATGGTGCTCTACATCTTCTGGCCACCTCAGACCCACTCCTATCCGAGCTCCGGGGGGGTCATCAAAGGGGATCATCATGCACTTTGCCACTAAATAATTTACCTTGCCTATCTTACTAGCTACTATACTAATATGTCTTTACTAATGTGTGTAAAGTCCAATAAAAATTATTTATCAATAACTAAAGGTGTGCCACAAGGTTAAATTCTAGGTCCTGTCCTCTTCACTATTTATATTAATGATATTGTGTCTTCGCTGAATGGTTGTGAAGCCAATCTGTATGCAGATGATACTGTTGTGTATTATATTGCTGACTCTGTACAATTGGCCATTGAGCACTTACAACCTTCCTTTATTACAGCCTCAGAAACCTCACTAGTCTCTGTCCTCAGTGTCTCCAGCCTCAGAAACCTCACTAGTCTCTGTCCTCAGTGTCTCATCCAGCCTCAGAAACCTCACTAGTCTCTGTCCTCAGTGTCTCATCCAGCATCAGAAACCTCACTAGTCTCTGTCCTCAGTGTCTCATCCAGCATCAGAAACCTCACTAGTCTCTGTCCTCAGTGTCTCCAGCCTCAGAAACCTCACTAGTCTCTGTCCTTAGTGTCTCATCCAGCCTCAGAAACCTCACTAGTCTCTGTCCTCAGTGTCTCATCCAGCCTCAGAAACCTCACTAGTCTCTGTCCTCAGTGTCTCATCCAGCCTCAGAAACCTCACTAGTCTCTGTCCTCAGTGTCTCCAGCCTCAGAAACCTGACTAGTCTCTGTCCTCAGTGTCTCCAGCCTCAGAAACCTCACTAGTCTCTGTCCTCAGTGTCTCATCCAGCCTCAGAAACCTCACTAGTCTCTGTCCTCAGTGTCTCATCCAGCCTCAGAAACCTGACTAGTCTCTGTCCTTAGTGTCTCTAGCCTCAGAAACCTCACTAGTCTCTGTCCTCAGTGTCTCATCCAGCCTCAGAAACCTCACTAGTCTCTGTCCTCAGTGTCTCATCCAGCCTCAGAAACCTCACTAGTCTCTGTCCTCAGTGTCTCATCCAGCCTCAGAAACCTCACTAGTCTCTGTCCTCAGTGTCTCATCCAGCCTCAGAAACCTCACTAGTCTCTGTCCTCAGTGTCTCATCCAGCCTCAGAAACCTCACTAGTCTCTGTCCTCAGTGTCTCCAGCCTCAGAAACCTGACTAGTCTCTGTCCTTAGTGTCTCATCCAGCCTCAGAAACCTCACTAGTCTCTGTCCTCAGTGTCTCCAGCCTCAGAAACCTCACTAGTCTCTGTCCTCAGTTTGATCTTCCTTCTCTCACCAGGAGTACTACGACAAAGGAGAGTATGTCATCCGCGAGGGAGAGGAGGGCAGCACCTTCTATATCATAGCCAAGGGGAAGGTAATGCTCACACTCTCACAACCTGGACAACCTTGTACTTTTTTTCTCTTTTGTTCGTGTTATTGGCTCTCGTTGCTGTGTTTTGAACATGATATCTATCCGTGTCTATCTTCCATGTTTATTTTTTTTCAAAAATCACTATTAACTCATTCTGCGCCATCGCTTAATGCGCCAGAGGGCGTTTTCATCCGTACATTTCCGTTTTATACCGTTTTTGAATATGAGTATAGTTTTGGTGATTCTTAGTAATTCCCAGGAAAAGACGCGATAATAGCCCTTTAGTGGAATACACTAAACACGTTGTAATTTTTCGCCTGATTAACTAATCTTCCTGAAATCAACGCTAGATTATCATTATTATCCTTCCTCATGCATACATGAAATGGCCCTCGTAGCGCGGCGCTCGCCCCGCCACCTCCTGCACTCAACGGTACAGCCACACACACACACACACACACACACACACACACACACACACACACACACAGACAGCCGCGATCGCGGTAGAAAGAAATATCAGATCAACGTAAGATTTTATATATAGAGTCCTTACCTGGTATCTGATGTAATGCAAAAGTAATAATCCAATTATCTGATCGCTATTCCAAATACTGCTCGTGGAGGTCCGTCCCACATTGCCCGGCATTGCATATGAAGGGGGGGGGAGGGGGGGGGGGCAGCATCGCAGATGTAACGTTGTAAAGGCTAGTCCTCTTGGAGTATTTAAACCCTGCCCGCACGGCTCAGATCGGCCCTGAAAAGAAACTACACCATTTCTAATAGAGTGCAATACCGACTGGAAGGCGTAGCTCCGACCCATTCCCAATGATAACATCAGGCTGGATGGATGAAAAATGAATGGATATAGCTAATAAAAGAAATAACGATTAAAACCCGACTTTTCTCGTGATTGGCGCTGAACGGTTAGGTTAGCGAGTTAACCCAACTTTTTCCGTGATTGGCGCAGAATGAGTTAAGCGCGTTTTATACACCTTCCACCCTAGTCGCAGAAATGAACAGGTTGACTCCCATGTTAAACAATTTTTTTTAATACACAGCCTGTACAGTTTAAAATTTGAATGATTCATAAGTAACATGATAAAAGGGTGGATGAGGCCTCCAAGTGGTTTGTGCATTTATTAATTTTCAGGATTTTAACCATTATTTTCTTTAGGCTTAGGGTTAGGGTTAGGGTAACCCTAACCCTGTAACAACCCTAACTCTAACCCCCTAACCCTAACCCTAATTAAAAAAAAAAATGTAATCCTGAAAATTTATAAATATTCGATATGTATGGTGAGAACTGAAGTTAATAATGATATTCATGAAAAAGAAATTTAACAATACATGAAATACATGATGTTTTGACTGAGATCGCCGTTTCCGTCACTAGGGAGAAAGGTGGGAGTTTTTTGAAGGTTGACTGGAGGCTTAAATAATGTGCTAAATAAATAAACTAAACTAAACTGTACTGTGTGTAGGTTAAGGTGACCCAGAGCGATGGAGAGACCACGCTGCCCCAGACCATCAACACGCTGCACACAGGAGATTACTTTGGAGAGAAGGCTCTCATCAGGTAACCAGAGCAAAGCAGAGATTGCAGATAACATGTTGTGTTAGTCATGTGGTTTTTCCAATCACCTTACAGTATCACATCAATGTCATCGTCACTGCGGCTTAAAACAGAAAGATTTTTCTACAATGGTTGTTACAATGCTTGTGTGCCGTTTCATTTATCATTATTAAAGGTGCTATAGGTAACATTCAGCCACTAGATGTCGCACTAGAGCACCAGCATGTCATTTATCCAATCAGGTGCCTTCCATGTGGGGCAATGGGAAGTACGGAGGGGATGCATGCACCATGTAAACAACAACATTCATTTTAGACCTGCACATAAAAAGAATTTAAATACATTAATTATTCAATCGTTTTTTGGGGGTAAAAGCAATACCTTTTTTCCACACCTTTCTAAAAGCTCTGCGGATGTATTATTATATATATGCTTTTTATTATTATTACTCTACATAACATTTGTATCTATAGCACCTTCAATTATTCTACAAGCAATACATGTCCTATACCTACATCCTACATGTCCTACCTCGTAGACGTTTTGCCAATTGTGCCGTTTTAATAAGCTCTTGCATTATTTACATGCATGTTAAGTTTCACTTTCCATTTGGTGAAGTTGTAGCGAGTCTGTCCTCCTTTGATTGGCAGGTAGTTAGAGACTTTCCATTATGATTATGATTTCTGACATTAAAATCAATAAAAGACTAACAAAATAAAAGCAATGCATGAATTGCATACATAAAATGAGCATAACATAGACAGAATAAGAGCAGTGCAATAAAAAAAGCTATAACTTACACACATTTGCATAAATAGACAGAGTAAAATAGTGCATGGAATATTCTCCCGGCCCCTTACCCTGCAATAAGCTTCAAAACAAATGAGAACAGGCTAGCATAATGTTCAGTGAATACCTTGTTTGTTGTTGGGAGTGGTGACTGTATATATCTTCTCTCTCTGCCTTGCTCAGTGACGATGTCAGGTCAGCCAATATCCTGGCTGATGAAGATGGGGTGGAGTGCCTTGTGATCGACAGAGAGTGAGTATTCTGAGTAGAGCTATCAGAGTCTGTTCACACTGGCTCAGTATTGTCAGTCAAGTAGTCAACTAGATGTTCTTCGTCATGACAACTGGATCATTTTCAAGTGTTGATCATTTTAATCAGCAGTCGCAATGGGACATTTTGTAAACATTTAGAATTTTGGCTGTAGTTCTTTTTTTATATGAGTAACGGATGGTATCGTGAAGCGCAGTCACGAAGTGACTGGGGTGAGTAGCGGTGCTGTGGGTTAAACTCACTCTCATCCTCAAAAGACACATAGACACGTTACAAAGCAGTGAGTTCACTTCTTGGTATAGCGGTCTGTGCTGTTGCACGTGGCGTGGGAGACCTGTGTTCTAAACTCCCTCGGGACATCAAAGTTTGAGGTGACGTTGTCACAACCGTTACATATGAATAAATGTGGGGGCGGCTACGTGGCGTAGTGGGCAAGACGCTCGCCACGAAATGCTGGAGACGCTGGGCTCGTCAGTTCGAGCCCATCGCTCCACATTTGCTTTCAGTTTAGCTGGTCGTCCGTACTAATACACATTGGCCGTATTAGGGGGTGGGAAACTGATGGGTGGGGATCGGGCGTTGTGGACAGCGACTCCTACAGGTCGGTTGGTGCGCCTGCGCAGTAGAATCAGGAAGTGTCGGGGGCAGCGTGAGCCTCCCACTGAGAGATCGAGCTGCGCAGGTGAAAAGATGCGACTGCTGTTACCTCAAGTACTGGAGGGGACTTGTGCTATGTAGTTTCAAGTTCAAGTTTCTTTAATAGTTGTCATACAGAAGTACAGAATACTTTTATACAAAATGCTTCTTACTGTTACGCTCCAGAGACTGCAAGACAAGATAAGTATGAAATAAAATAACATAGTATAGCATGTAAATTAGAAGTAAAAAAATGAGGTCACAGTGTTCAGTATAGACATATGTACAATGTTCGATGCAGAATAGACGTAACTGAGTTACCATATAATATACAATACTATGCAGTGTACTAATATACAATACTATATAGTGCAAGGCAGAAATGGGATGAGGTGCAATTTAGGTACAATTTACAGTAGGTGTACGAGTTGTAGTGCAAATCCTTTATCAATAAATATAAAGTGTGTTTGTGTGATCTAAAGTGTGGAGAGTGGGTGCTGCAGTGTGTTGTTTGTTTAAAGTGAGTGTGTGCGTGTGGGTGTGTGTGCTGTGTGCATTTGATGGTTGTTGCATAGGTTTATTGTTCGTTTAGCAGCCTGATGGCCTGGGGATATGACTTAGTCCACATTGCAGCCGGCTTGTGGGAGGCAAGAAACAGCGTCCGTGACAGGGGAGGGTTGAATTGGATGATACGAAATTGGGATGGGAGAAAATATAGAAAAATGGGAGAAAAAGTGGATAAAAAAAAAACATATGAATAAATGTATATACCTTATTGATAGATTCGGAATATGGACATAGTTGGTAACACTACAGTAGCTTAATTCTAGTATACTGCCCTGAAGCTTACTCACTAAGAGATCAAAAGGTATTCTAGTTATATTAATGATATATTGATACATGTCCTAGTACATCAGCCATCGTCCCCTTGCTGTTACTGATATGTACACAGTGTTTCTCCAGGACCTTTGACCAGACAGTGGGGACCTTCAATGAGCTCCAGGAGTACCTTGAAGGCTATGTGGCGACTCTGGATCGTGGTGACATGAAGCGGCATGCCAAGTAGGTCCATTACTCTAGAATGTATTCTACCCCACATCCCAGCCAAGTAGGTCCATTACTCTAGAACCTATACTAACCCACATCCCAGCCAAGTAGGTCCATTACTCTAGAACCTATACTAACCCACATCCCAGCCAAGTAGGTTCATTACTCTAGAACCTATACTAACCCACATCCCAGCCAAGTAGGTCCATTACTCTAGAACATATACTAACCCATATCCCAGCCAAGTAGGTCCATTACTCTAGAACCTATACTAACCCACATCCCAGCCAAGTAGGTCCATTACTCTAGAACGTATTCTACCCCACATCCCAGCCAAGTAGGTCCATTACTCTAGAATGTATTCTACCCCACATCCCAGCCAAGTAGGTCCATTACTCTAGAACCTATACTAACCCACATCCCAGCAAAGTAGGTCCATTACTCTAGAATCTATACTAACCCACATCCCAGCCAAGTAGGTCCATTACTCTAGAACCTATACTAACCCACATCCCAGCCAAGTAGGTCCATTACTCTAGAATATATACTAACCCACATCCCAGCCAAGTAGGTCCATTACTCTAGAACCTATACTAACCCACATCCCAGCCAAGTAGGTCCATTACTCTAGAATCTATACTAACCCACATCCCAGCCAAGTAGGTCCATTACTCTAGAACGTATTCTACCCCACATCCCAGCCAAGTAGGTCCATTACTCTAGAACCTATACTAACCCACATCCCAGCCAAGTAGGTCCATTACTCTAGAACGTATTCTACCCCACATCCCAGCCAAGTAGGTCCATTACTCTAGAACGTATTCTACCCCACATCCCAGCCAAGTAGGTCCATTACTCTAGAACCTATACTAACCCACATCCCAGCAAAGTAGGTCCATTACTCTAGAACGTATTCTAACCCATATCCCAGCCAAGTAGGTCCATTACTCTAGAACCTATACTAACCCATATCCCAGCCAAGTAGGTCCATTACTCTAGTCTAGAACCTATACTAACCCACATCCCAGCCAAGTAGGTCCATTACTCTAGAACGTATTGTAACCCATATCCCAGCCAAGTAGGTCCATTACTCTAGAACCTATACTAACCCATATCCCAGCCAAGTAGGTCCATTACTCTAGTCTAGAACCTATACTAACCCATATTCCAGCCAAGTAGGTCCATTACTCTAGAACGTATTCTAACCCATATCCCAGCCAAGTAGGTCCATTACTCTAGAACCTATACTAACCCATATCCCAGCCAAGTAGGTCCATTACTCTAGTCTAGAACCTATACTAACCCATATCCCAGCCAAGTAGGTCCATTACTCTAGAACCTATACTAACCCATATCCCAGCCAAGTAGGTCCATTACTCTAGTCTAGAACCTATACTAACCCATATCCCAGCCAAGTAGGTCCATTACTCTAGAACCTATACTAACCCACATCCCAGCAAAGTAGGTCCATTACTCTAGAACCTATACTAACCCACATCCCAGCCAAGTAGGTCCATTACTCTAGAATCTATACTAACCCACATCCCAGCCAAGTAGGTCCATTACTCTAGAACCTATACTAACCCACATCCCAGCCAAGTAGGTCCATTACTCTAGAACGTATTCTACCCCACATCCCAGCCAAGTAGGTCCATTACTCTAGAACCTATACTAACCCACATCCCAGCAAAGTAGGTCCATTACTCTAGAACGTATTCTAACCCATATCCCAGCCAAGTAGGTCCATTACTCTAGAACCTATACTAACCCATATCCCAGCCAAGTAGGTCCATTACTCTAGTCTAGAACCTATACTAACCCATATTCCAGCCAAGTAGGTCCATTACTCTAGAACGTATTCTAACCCATATCCCAGCCAAGTAGGTCCATTACTCTAGAACCTATACTAACCCATATCCCAGCCAAGTAGGTCCATTACTCTAGTCTAGAACCTATACTAACCCATATCCCAGCCAAGTAGGTCCATTACTCTAGAACCTATACTAACTCATATCCCAGCCAAGTAGGTCCATTACTCTAGTCTAGAACCTATACTAACCCATATCCCAGCCAAGTAGGTCCATTACTCACTCTCTGGAGCAGAACTGACTGGTAGGAGGAGCGGTAGCTCCTTTAGAGAAATATCCTCTGAAATAACAGTGTTTTCAGGACCACGGACAGCTCCCATCTGCATCACTGGAGTTCTGTCTGCATCGCAAGTTAATCAGCTGCTGAATTTGCTAAATCTCAGGTGTTTTCAGGGGAGAAAGAATAATTCTTTATTGCTGTAAAAATAAATGTGTCATTGGCATAATTCTGTCACTTTATATTATGTTTAAAATCGACCTCTATGTATTTCAAGACCATTGCCTCTCTCTCTACCCAGGAAATCAATGTCGTGCCATCCGATCCAGCCTCTGTCCCCAGACCTGATCCAGCCTCTGTCCCCAGACCTGATCCAGCCTCTGTCCCCAGACCTGATCCAGCCTCTGTCCCCAGACCTCATCCAGCCTCTGTCCCCAGACCTCATCCAGCTCCAGGAGAAGGTGTCGCCATTCTCTGCCTCCATGCCTTTTGAGAACCTCGAGATCGTCACCACTCTAGGGGTCGGCGGCTTCGGTCGAGTGGAATTGGTGAGACTAATCAACACAACGCTGAATACCCAAAGGTCAAGAGGTCACAGAGATCTTCGGGACTGTGTACTGTATACTATTATTATTATTAGTAGTAGTATTATTGATAGAATATACTGCCATTCCACTGTTATTGATCATCAACAAACATGCTAACGTTTCTGCTTGGTGGTCACTCTCTGATGAAGCATTTTGTTGACTAAAGGAGATTAGTCCTGCAGATATGTGCTCTGTGCTGAGTATTGGATGTTACTAAATTACTTTGGTTTAGCACCAGTGTGCGTGTGCGTGTGTGTGTGTGTGTGTGCGTGTGCATGTGCGTGTGTGTGAGCGTGTGTGTGTGTAAATCTGCTATAGGCTTTTGACATGGATTAGGCTAATTTGCTTTAACAATCCTGAATCCTGAGCCCATATATCTGATATCGAGATGTTCACTTTCTTTTTTTATCCACTTTTTCTCCTCTTTTTCAATTTTTTCTCCCATCCCAATTTTCACTGTGCCAATTCTTCCCTCCCCTGTCTTGAACGTTGCTCGCATATGCCCCCCACAGGTCGGTTGTAGGGAGGATAGAAGCCTATCACATGTCCCCTCCGATACACAAGGAGGCAGCTTGTCACATCTTTTCACCTGCCAGCGCGGACTCTCGTTGTCGAGGTGTAACGTGTGGGAGGCTCACACTACCCCCGCCATTTCCTGTCTCTGCTGTGCAGGCGTCCCCCAACCGACCTGTAGCAGTCGCTGTCCACAACGTCCAGATTACCACCCATCGACTTCCACCCGCTAACTCTGCCAATTGAGTTAGTATGACGGCCGGCCAAAGCCGGAGGCAACGGCGACAGTCGGATTCGAACCCGGTGTCTCTTGCGTTAGTGACAAGCGCAACGTCCGCTGCGCCACCCAGCCGCCCTAAGAGATGTTCACTTTCTAATATCGGTATCTGCCCTAAAAATCTGTCTGGCTCTATGATTATACAGGTACATGTTCTGCTTCGGAACTGAGAACTACTATAGACTAGAGTGAAGCTGATTTGGGTATAAAACCTAAAACAAACATTCTGCAGATCCACAAAATCAGCCTCCTGTTCACCATTATACCTGATGACATCACAAGTTATACCTGATGACATCACAAGTTATACCTGATGACATCACAAGTTATACTTGATGACATCACAAGTTATACCTGATGACATCACAAGTTATACCTGATGACATCACAAGAGAGAGGAGCTCATGTTCAGAGATATTGATTGCACTTTCCTAGGCCATGGTCATAACATATTGGGATTCTTGGGTGGTGTTGCTCTTTAACACATTAATTGCCAATAACGAGTATAGTCGTTATTGGCCGCCATGCGTTGAGTGCCAACAACGAGTAAACTCGTTGTTATGATCGTTATTTCTTTTATTCGCTATTGGCATTCATAATTCATCCAGGAAGCCTCCGGGAGCCAGCTGGACCCTGTCTGATATTGCAACGCCTCAATACCGCTGCCTGGTGGATTTCGGGCAAGTTACACTCCACAATAAACCGGAAGTGACGCTCGGTGCATCGGGGGAAAAGCTCCGCCAGAGATATGTTGTTATGTGGATCAATATACACATATATCGAGTGCATTGGATCGCTTTCGAGATGCAAGAATCAATATGCTTTCGGCGTTTATTGCGTCATACAAACGGAAAATGGATCTAGCAGATCGACGTCAAATAATAGGATTTTTCTTTCTCCAGACGCATCGGCCAGAGGTAAGAGGAATCTAACGTTATTTCCAGCTCGATTCTCCACTTATTTCATTGCAATCTGTCCGATCAACGTATGGTGTCTTACTAAAGAAAGCCGTTAGTGACAATCAAGGAATCATAAACGACCCCCCCCCCCCCCCCCCCCCTTTCCTTCACGCATGATGGAGCATAATGTGTAGCCATCATATGCATTTGAAATTTTTAATATAGCGTGTATAGGGACGAAACGCCAATCGATAATGTATAATACGCGTCGGGGCCTATAACGCGCGTTCTAGGAATTACTGCTATACACTCTAAAAACATACTTATATTCTCGACGGTACTAACACGACAATGTATGAATGGAAAAATATAACGTTCCCACATCCAGAACGATAGATACCTGATGTTGAATGGGCCATAGTAATGTCGATATAGCTATAATATTTAAAAAGGTATAGCCCTGCAAAGAAGGTGAGCCACTCCATAGGGTTACAGCACTGGCAGAGAGTGGTAAAGATGGGAATACTGCATGGCACCCAATGTGTTAAGTAACCTTCAGATGCAACGCGTTTCTGTGATATACTGTAATAAAATAATAGAACTGATGACAAACATTGAACTAATGTAAATTGTATCACAATGTGTTGCTTTATAAATGGAGTCTGCTGGTTCTGTTCTGTTCTCCTGCTGGTTGTGTTCTGTTCTCCTGCTGGTTGTGTTCCCCTGCTCTGGTTGTGTTCCCCATGCTGGTTGGGTTCCCCTGCTCTGGTTGTGTTCCCCTACTCTGGTTGTGTTCCCCATGCTGGTTGTGTTCCCCCGCAGGTTAGACTGAAGAATGAAGACGTGACATTTGCCTTGAAGGTGATGAAGAAGAAGCACATTGTGGACAACAGACAGGAGGAACACATCCACTCAGAGAGGACGATCCTGGCCGAGTCCCGCTCGCCCTTCATCGTCAAGTCAGTCCATCCGTCCATTCAAATGTCTTTTTTCTAGGGATGTCCGATATTATCGGCCTACCTATATTATCGGCCGATATTGGCATTAAAATGTAATATCGGAAATTATCGGTATCGACATTTTTTAAATTATTTTTATTTTTATTTTTACATTTATTTAACCTTTATTTACCCAGGCAAGCAAGTAAGAACAAATTCTTATTTTATTTATTGTGAAAAGTATGCATAATGTTGTGTTAATTCCACGACAAGAGATATGTAAAGTTAATTACCTGAAATTATTACGTTTTTTGGGGGGTGGGGGGGGGGGGACCCTGCATATACCGGTATATCTGTTGATATCGGTATCGGAAATTAAGAGTTGGACAATATCGGTATATCGGATATCGGTAAAAAAGCCAATATCGAACATCCCTATTCTTTACCCTTGTGTTGTTGTGGTCGAGACCACCCGTTGAAGACCACGCCTGACCCCAGATTAGATCAGGTCAAGATAGATTCAACTTTCTTTATTAGTTGTCATACAAAAAAATACTTTTATATGAAATGCTTTTTCCTGTTTTGCGCCTGAGAGTGTGCTAGATAAAAATAGATAAGTATAAAATAGAAAGTCAAAAGTACGTAAACAAGTGTAAACAAAAGTGTTCAATATAGGCTACATATATACGATATACAATACAGTAGAAAAAAATTAGTAACTGAGTTACAATACAATATACGGTACAATGCAGAACTGGGATGAGGTACAACTTAGGGTAAGGTGCAATGAGGTATGAGTTGTAGTGCAAATCTCTTTACCAATAAATATAAAGTGTGTTAAAGTGTCTAAAGTGGGTAAAGTGGGTGCTAGATTCACCAGCACGTCATTTATCCAATCAGGTGCCTTCTACTAGAGCACCAGCATGTCATTTATCCAATCAGGTGCCTTCTACTAGAGCACCAGCACGTAATTTATCCAATCAGGTGCCTTCTACTAGGCAGTGGTTTCCAAACTGTGGTGCGCGAGCGCCCTCTAGGTGGTGCGTGACATGAAAAGGTGGTAATTTTAATTTTTTTTTTCAATATAATTTCATACAAATCTTAGTCAAACCTTTAGTATTATGGATATTAAACATGCTGTCAGAGTACATGCATCCATGTTGTTGTGAACATTTTAATTAAATAAAGAAATTCCCTATCCATAGTCGCCGTAGGAAGAGATAAAATTTAAAATTAAATCTGCACGGAGACCAGCAACAATTTTTTCTAACAGAAACCCATTGGGGGGTGCGTCAGCTAGGTCGGGAGGTGACAGGGGGTGCACGGCCAAAAAAGTTTGGGAACCGCTGGTCTAGAGCACCAGCACATCATTTATCCAATCAGGTGCCTTCTACTAGAGCACCAGCACGTCATTTATCCAATCAGGTGCCTTCTACTAGAGCAGTGGTTCCCAAAGTCGGGGTCGCGACCCAAAGGTGGGCCGCGAGCAGCCACGGATGGGCCGCGAGATGATTTAAAAAAAAAAAAAAAAAAAAAAAAAATATAATTATATATATTTTTATTTTTTTTTATTTTTGTATTTAATTTTTTTTTGTCAGGCCACTGAACTTAGAAGCAGGCCAGGACAGTGTTTCTAGTTGTATTCTAAAATTCTATTCTATTGTATTCTAAAATGTGACTATATGGTTTTATATTAACTTAATAAATAAACAAAAACGAAAAATCTACTTATTTCAACGAACATTTCAAACTAAATAACAGATTATGCACATAAAACGCTGAAAACAACCGAAGCAACAATAGTATTTTAATGAGGCTATTATTATTATCATTATTATTTTGCAACAAGTTAGCCCTCTCATAAATAGCACATATAAATGAATAACTAACTTGAACTAACTTAATAGGATTGAAGTGATATTTGGCTTAAAAAATCGGTCGCCTGGCAAAAAAAAAAAAAAGAAAAAGCCTGACGATGTGCATTGGGCCGCGGCTCTCTGACGCCTTATTTTCTGGGCCCCGGCCTGAAAAGTTTGGGAACCCCTGTACTAGAGCACCAGCACGTCATTTATCCAATCAGGTGCCTTCTACTAGAGCACCAGCACGTCATTTATCCAATCAGGTGCCTTCCACTAGAGCACCAACACTTAAATTAATCCAATCAGGTGCCTTCTACTAGAGTACCAGCACATAATTTATCCAATCAGGTGCATTCTACTAGAGCACCAGCACATAATTTATCCAATCAGGTGCCTTCTACTAGAGCACCAGGATGTCATTTATCCAATCAGGTGCCTTCCACTAGAGCACCAACACTTAAATTAATCCAATCAGGTGCCTTCTACTAGAGTACCAGCATGTAATTTATCCAATCAGGTGCCTTCTACTAGAGCACCAGGATGTAATTTATCCAATCAGGTGCATTCTACTAGAGCACCAGCACATAATTTATCCAATCAGGTGCCTTCTACTAGAGCACCAGGATGTCATTTATCCAATCAGGTGCCTTCTACTAGAGCACCAGCATGTAATTTATCCAATCAGGTGCCTTCTACTAGAGCACCAGCATGTAATTTATCCAATCAGGTGCCTTCTACTAGAGCACCAGCATGTAATTTATCCAATCGGGTGCCTTCTACTAGAGCACCAGCATGTAATTTATCCAATCAGGTGCCTTCTACTAGAGCACCAGCATGTAATTTATCCAATCAGGTGCCTTCCACGTGGGGCAAATGGGAAGTAGGGATGCATGCATGCAACATGTAAACAACAACATTAATTTTGTTTGTGTTATAATAATATGTCTCCCTCTTTCTCTAGACTGTATCGCACGTTTAAGGACGACAAGTATGTGTACATGCTGCTGGAAGCCTGTCTGGGTGGAGAGGTGTGGAGTCTGCTCAGAGACAGGTAGGACAGAGGCAGGACAGAGGCAGGACAGGGACATGGAACACGCCAACATGAACATCGTCTCCAGAGTCAAACGAGACGATAGATACCAGTCTCCTCTCTGTGCATTCAGTAGAAAGCTATCTGTAAGATAGCCTAGCTTAGCACAAATGAATGGAAGCGGATACGGACCAGCTAGCCCAGCTGTTGGCCAAGAAACCCCTCTCCCAAAGTTATAAGCTTTAAGCTCATCCATATCCGCTTCCATCCATTCATTCACTGAGCATTTAAATATTCTCTTAGTGCCGGTTCTCAAAGCACAGACCTGCGTGGACCCCAGGAAGAATAGCTGCTGTGATGCTGTAGCAGCTAATAGAGATCCTAACACTACACACATTTAGATGAAATCCACAACTTCTGGATTATGAAACCCATTTATTCTGGTGCCAGAATCAGCCAACTAAGCTAGAGGACTGAAACAGAGAGGTATACTGCTAGAATGTTTAGGGCACAAAAATGCGGGACCTTAAAACCCTCTAAAGCCTACGTAGACAAAAGTAATATTTTTGCCAATTCTGAGCTTATTCTTTGAGTCAGTATCAAGTGTTATACCTTTTATGATTCACAGGAACCTACCCTTTATTTCTGGGGCACCATCATCAGTGATGCCACAGATTACTTGTAAAAGTAATCCGATTACTGATTACTGATTACTCCTTTAAAAAGTAATCCAAGTTACTTTACTGATTACTTGATTATCAGAGTAACTTAGTTACTTTGAAAGTAACTAGGTTACGAAGTCGTCGTCGTTCCCCCAACAGTTTTTTTTAAACGCTTTATTGAAAGTGCATAAATTGTTTTTAACTTGTTTCTCTGCACATAACGTAAATTGTTAAACTAGTGCTTCAGCTTCTGTACCATCAAGTATGGTAAAGCAACAGTCTATGATGCTCACAGCATTAGAGCAGCCAGCCAGTGGTTTTACAAAACCAGTGTATCCATTCACATCTAACAAATGCAGGCTGAACTATTCAATTATATCAACTGTAACTATTAAATTGTTTTTATAAATGTCTCTCTATAAACATACAATCAGTCTCTCTTTAACATGTAAATTAACTGTAAATCTGGCAAATAAGAGCTTTTGCTCTGCCACCATCAAATATACATTAATCAAAAGGGAAAGAAACAATCTCTCTCTTTTGCTGTTTGGCTGGCCTCCGAGTCCTCCTGTACCTAGTCGAAGCGTCGGCTAGTGTTGTGATTCCAGATGCTTTCAATGCAATTGGATGTGCTGTTTTTAGCGGTAGACAGTATTTTGACTGAGGCTACGTTTAGACGAGCGTTTTGGGGTGGAAGTCTGAACAGAAACCGCAAAAGTCTTCTTGCGGTTTCACTTTTAATTTTGCGTTTAGACAAGCGTTTTGGGGTGGAATTCTCAGACGAATGCAGACGAGGCTGTAACAACGGAGCCCTGCTGTCACACGATTGGCGCATATGTCACATGACGTGCTGTGAAGACCCGCCCTACTCTGCCTCTGCCGCAGACTGTGGATGGGGAATGTGATTGGACCAAAGCAGAGTCACTCACAGACAGAGCTTCCAGTCACGCCGCGGGACACATTCTTGTGTAACCCTTTCACTGCCACACTACGTCACTCCCAAATAAGAAAAACAGCTCAAAATGTATTTTTGACTGTCGAAAACGAAATAAAATACTGCATTCCGCCTGCATTATGAATTTATGATGAGATAGTAACGAAATAGTAACGCACAGCCACTTGGACAAGTAACTGCAATCAGATTACTGGCTTTTAAAGATTAACGCGTTAGATTACTATTTTCGGGGAAAAGTAATCAGATTACAATAACGCGTTACTTAGTAACGCGTTACCGGCATCACTGACCATCATACATTACCTTTGTGTGAACATACAATATTTGACATAAAAGAAAATGCCCAGTGAAAAGACCTTGTGTTCTGTTGAATAACTGCATAGTTTACCCAGGAATTATTATTTCTTCAACATGGAACGTTAACACATACAAAACAACCATAAATATATTGACTATCCTACAAAAAAGAGCAATAAGAGTAATAAACAATGCAGGATATCGGGACCACACACACAAACTGTTTCTACAATCACACATTTTGAAGTTCATTGATATGGTAAACTTTAAAACTCTGCATGTTATGTACAAAGCAAGAAATAATCAATTATTACCGAAATAATCAATTACTGGATAAAGAGGGGGGATACAACCTCAGAGGACCATTGAACTTAAAAAAAACCTGAAAATAATGTGTATCTCCTCTTACGGAGCCACCCTGTGGAATGGGCTAGAGGATGAATTAAAATATTGTGAAAACATAAATCAATTCAAATCTAGACTAAAAAAATAAATATTTGATAGGTACAGAAGGGAAGAAGAGCTTTAATTGCATTGTTCCACCCCTCAGGGTCGGTACCGACCCCAAAATGACATTATGATCATATATCCATATTTTTTAGAGTGATGCAAAAAATTAGCGATTTTAAAATCAAACGTTTTCAAGTATTAACATCACTAACATATCACAAAAGCATGTAGAATGTATATTATCATCAATACGTTAGTTTAGCAATAGGTTAAAAGTGTCATTATATCGTTTTAAGTTTTCGATTTGCTGAAGTCTATTCCAAGACGGCGACCATTTTGGAAAATTTGAATCATGGGAATTGTAGTTTTTTGCGGCCATTTTGTCGAGGGGATGCATATCTGTGGATCAGCGTTGGAATTTTGCCGAACTACACTTCCTGGCAGATACTATGGGGGATAATAAGCCACAAAAGGTAATGTTTTTGACAAATATTGAAACGCAGTTAGTTTCTCCTCCCTATTGTTAGCATGTAGCAACAATTAGATCTGAAATTAGTTTCAAAATGGTTGCACTGTGGTGAAAATAAAAAGGTACAGTAAATTACAGTAGATATCATTATCTGTTCTTATGCACGCCTGGTGATACTAAATCCAAATTGAACTCGGGCATTTGAAAGATAATATATGTATATATATATAAATGTGCTAATTGGCTATAATAAGGTAATTTATAAGCATCTATTCTATATTCTATAATAATATTTCAAATTGCATTGGTCCGGATGGGAGAATTCAGTACTGTATCTACAGAACCTTCGGTTTTATCATCTTCCCTTTATTAATTTCCTTAGATTCTTTTTACACATGATCTCAAGAAGGTACTGAACAACATCAGTGGCAGTTTTTTAAGTTTGGTCATTATTATCTTGGTGTTATTCACTGTCAAAGATGCAAAGAAAAATCATAATTCATATTCTCCTTTGTTTCATCACAATTTAAGCAAGCCTAGTAATAGACACAATATTTCCGACACTGTGAATACATTCCCTGAGGTCCATAGATGTACCTAGATACCAAGAATATGCAAATAGCCCTTGTAGAAGTGGAGCAATATTCCATTTACCTAGGTATATATTTTATGCGGATTTTCACATTGTGTGGAACAGGTTAATAAAAAAATGAAATACGTTTGATACTGTATTGTACGTTATATCATATTACATTATATAATCATATTATAATTCATTTGTATATTATATTGAACTATATTTGCAGTATATGCTATTCTATTATGGTACTATATTATATTGTATATATCATGTACTATATATCTCACATCACATTATATATGTGCTGTATACACTATTATGTACTATATACTATTATATACTGCAGGTATACTATACTGTAATGTGTACTGTAATGTGTACTATATGTATGTACTATGTATGTATGTCCAAAGAAGTGGACAAAGAATTCAGAGAAGAACAAGCGGGTTTCCGACAGGACAGATCATGTACAGATCACATTGCCACCCTTCGCATTATCATAGAACAGACCCTGGAATGGAACACATCTCTCCACCTCACATTCATCGACTTCCACAAAGCATTCGACAGTCTAGACAGAGACACTATATGGAAACTCATGGCACATTACGGTATCCCAACGAAGTTCATAACCATCATCCAACAGCTGTACCTACAATCATCCTGCAGAGTAATACACACGGCCAGCTCACAGACAGCTTTACAGTAGAGACAGGAGTCAGACAGGGCTGCCTACTGTCCCCTTTCCTCTTTCTTCTGGCAGTCGACTGGATCATGAAACAAAACCACAGCCGAACAAAATCTGGGCATTCAGTGGACAATGTGGTCTCAATTAGAGGATTTGGGACTTTGCCGACGACATAGTCCTCCTCTCACACACACACAAACACAAATGCAGACCAAACTCACAAAACTCGCCACAATTGCAGCTACCACAGGACTACACATCAATAAAAGCAAAAACGAAGGAGATGAAGATGAACCACAATTTAGAAGAGGCCGTACAACTGGACGGAGAGGCACTGGACGAGGTGGACACCTTCACATACCTGGGAAGCATCGTGGGGAAGGACGGAGGCAGCGACAAAGACATCCTAGCAAGAATAGGGATGGCAAGAAACAGCATTTCTAATACTGAAGCAAACATGGAATTCAAACCACATCTCCACAAAGACCAAACTCCGCATCTTCAACACCAATGTCAAATCAGTTCTATTATTCAAGTTTCAAGTTTCTTTAATAGTTGTCATACAGAAGTACAGATTACTTTTATACAAAATGCTTCTTACTGTTACGCTCCAGAGACTGTGCTAGACAAGATAAGTATGAAATAAAATAGTATAGCATGTTAAATAGAAGTAAAAATAGAGGTCACAGTGTTCAGTATAGACATATGTACAATGTTCGATGCAGAATAGAAGTAACTGAGTTACCATACAATATACAATATACTATGCAATGTACTAATATACAATACTATATAGTGCAGAGCAGAAATGGGATGAGGTACAATTTAGGTACAATTTACAGTAAGTATCCCCTTCCCAACCCCCCCCCCCCCCCCCCCCCCCACCTCCAATGTACAGCCCTCACCCAACCCACCCAACCCCACCCAACCAACCTCCTCCAATGTACAGTTTCTATGCCAAATGTATATACACTCCTTTTCTGGACACTTTTGTATCACAAACAGTACTGTATTTGCAAATCTGATATGTCATAAATGTATAGATGTAGCAGTACTGTCTATCTGTATGTCATGTATGTCATATATGTTATGATGAATTGAAAATGGGGGACCCTGATGTAAACAAGACGAAAGTCTTTCTCTGGTCTGCATCCCCTTAACAATTGTATGTATTGAGCTGTACTGTACTGTACCCATTCTGCAATCTGTTAATAAACTTTTCAATCAATCAATCAATCAATCAATAAGGTGTACGAGTTGTAGTGCAAATCCTTTACCAATAAATATAAAGTGTAAAGTGTGTTTAGGTGATCTAAAGTGTGGAGAGTGGGTGCTGCAGTGTGTTGTTTGTTTAAGTGAGTGTGTGCGTGTGGGTGTGTGTGCTGTGTGCATTTGATGGTTGTTGCATAGTGTTTATTGTTCGTTGAGCAGCCTGATGGCCTGGGGATAGAAGCTTCTTCTGAGTCTTTCTGTGCTCGCCTTAAGACTCCGGTATCGCTTGCCTGACCGCAGCAGTTCAAAGCGGCAGTTGTTCGGGTGGCTGGAGTCCTTGATGATTCTCTTAGCCTTCCCCCTGCACCGCTTGTTGTAAATGTTCTGGAGGGTGGGAAGCCCCCCTCCAATTGTGCGTTCGGCTGAACGTGTCACTCTTTGTAGTCTGCTACGGTCTTGTGCAGTGCTATTCCCAAACCAGGAGGTGATGTTGCCAGTCAGGATGCTCTCTATTGTACATGAGTAGAAGTTCCTAAGGATCTTCTGACTGACTTGGAACTTCCTTAGGCGCCTGAGGAAGTAGAGGCGTTGTCGTGCCTTCTTCACAACACTGTCAATGTGTGTGGTCCATGTCGAGTCCTCGGATATGTGGGCTCCGAGGTACTTGAAACTGTTCACTCTCTCAACCGGTGCCCCGTCGATGCTGAGGGGGCTGTAGTCCTTGACCCCCGACCTCCTGAAGTCCACAATCATCTCTTTTGTTTTGCTGATGTTCAGGTAGAGGCAGTTCTCCTGACACCACTGTGACAGATTCTCTACCTCTTCCAGGTAGGCCCTCTCGTCGTTGGCAGAGATCAGGCCCACCACTACTGTGTCATCAGCAAATTTGATGATTGTGTTGTTGTTCCGCTGTGCCACGCAGTCATGTGTGTACAGGGAGTAGAGGAGGGGGCTCAGAACACAGCCCTGGGGGGCCCCTATGTTGAGCGTGATGGATGAGGAGGTGCAGTTGCCTGCTCTTACCACCTGGGGTCTGCCCGTCAGGAAGTCCAAGACCCACTGGCAGAGGTCATAGTTCAAGCCCAGGTCCCTGAGCTTGGCTATGAGTTTGGAGGGGACTATGGTATTGAATGCTGAGCTGTAGTCGATGAACAGCATTCTCACATAGTTCCCCTGCCTCTTGTCCAGGTGTGATGCTGCTGTGTGCAGCACATGGGCTATGGCGTCCTCCGTGGATCTGTTAGGGCGGTATGCAAATTGCAGGGGGTCCAGGTTGATGGGGAGGGAGGAACAGATGTAGCCCTTCACTAGCTTCTCAAAGCACTTCATGGCTATGGAGGTGAGAGCTACAGGGCGGTAGTCGTTGAGGCAAGCGGGCGTAGATTTTTTGGGTACAGGGATGATGGAATTGAATTGAATTGAATACTTTATTTTGACACAAATCGTATGACAAAAAAAACATTTTAAAAGACAAGACAATAACAGTGTCAATAACGCAGGTCAAAAATGGATAAAACACAATAAAGCCAAGGCTTGTTTCCATTGTGGTCCATACATGGAACATAAAAAGGCACAGAAACACAAATGGACATGTACACTGACAGGACACATTCTAAAAAAAAATTATAAAAACACCTAACCTGACAACTCATACAGTTAACTAATGTTGGACTTCTTCAGACAGGTGGGGATGACAGCCTGTTCTAAGGACAGGTTAAAGATGTCAGTGAATACCGGGGCCAGTTGGTCGGCACAGACTTTTAGGACGCGGCCGGGGATGCCGTCCGGTCCTGCTGCCTTCCTGATGTTCACTTTTTTAAAGGTCCGCCTCACCTCATGCTCTGTTACCCTGAACACTGAGTCTCCATCAGCAGACCCCCCCCCCCCCCATTGCCGTGGCTTGTAGGCTGGTGTTGTTATTCACAGCCTCAAACCTTGCATAGAAGGTATTGAGATAATTTGCTAAGGAGATGTCACTGTTCAGTTTGAGGGAGGTGCCTTTGTAATCTGTCATTGTTCTGAGGCCCTGCCACATACCTCTAGAGTCAGCCTGTTCAAACTGAAGTTCAACTTTATCCCTGTAACGCCGTTTTGCCTCTATTACTGCTCCCCTGACGTTGTATCTTGCCGTCTTATGTTCTTCCATGTTGCCTGTCACCAGCCCGGTATTGTAGGCTGAGGTGCGCACTTTCAGAGCCTCACGGACGGATTTATCTACCCAGGGCTTTTGATTTGGGTAAATTCTAATTGTGGTAGAGGGGATTGTTTCTTCTACCAGAGTACAGACAAAGTCAAGCACCGTTTCAGTGTATTCGTTAATATTGGCTGTGTTATCACGGAATACACTCCAGTCTGTGCATTAAAGTGCAGCTTGGAGTGTCTCCTCTGACGTCACAGTCCAACGCTTAGGTCGCTTTCACATATAGTTTTGGTGGACTCGGTGCGGTTCTGGGGGTGAAGTTGCAACATTGTTGCATTCTTCATTTGGTTCGCCTGCGTTCACATAGAAATCTGTGAGGCGGACCGAGTCCTTCTGAACAATGTCACGCGGTCGAAAAGGGACAGTGGAAATGTGTGTGTGGCTGCGAGCCTGTGTGTGTGCGCGCGCGTGTGTGTGTCTGTGTGTGGACTGTCTGCGAGCCGTGGTCAGCGGAGGCGAGTTTTGACATGGCATTGATCCATTGTTCTATTGAAGCACATTACCACCATCCTCTCGCTAAACAACTTGTAGACCACAGTGTTTTTATGAGTGCCCACAAGCAGCTGTTTTATTAATAATATAATAAGCCGCGTTTTTTCTTCCTTCTTCCCAAGATGCACAGATATATAGAGAGATAGAGAGATAGAGAGATAGAGAGATAGATGCAGTGTGCTTGTTTTGCAGTGAATGAATGCTGCGAGCAGTGGTAAGGTAATAATAGTATTGACGTGGCATTGATCCATTGATCCAATGCCGTGCGCCTCGGTAATAATAATAAGCCGCGTTTTTTCTTACTTCTTCCCAAGATGCACAGTTAGATATATAGATAGAGATAGAGAGATAGAGAGATAGATAGAGAGATTAGATGCAGTGTGCTTGTTTTGCAGTGAGTGCTGCGAGCAGTGGTAATAATAATCACTTCCTATATTTGGTTCGCGTTTGGTTCGATGAAGCCGAACCGAGACCGACGTTTTCAGGCGGACCAGAGTTCGCCTGTTTGGTCCGCGAACCGAGTTCGACACGCATTCACACAAACCCGAAAAACCGGACTATCGAATTCTGGTCCGAAAGTCCGGACAAAACAGCCCCTGTGTGAAAGCGACCTTAACCTCTCGCGATACTACCGGCGTTCGCTTGAGACTCTGTTTATACTTTGGCAAAAGAAAGATGGCGGCGTGATCGGATTTACCGAATGGACTAAGAGCCTGTGACTTGTACCCATTCTTAAATTGCGAGTATACATGGTCTAATATGTTCTCGCCTCTGGTGGGACAGGTCACATGCTGATAGAAATTCGGCAACACCTTTTTAAGACGCGAGCTGTTGAAATCGCCCAGAACCAAAATGGCAGCGTCAACATTAGCTATCTGTAGTTTATTTACCTCGTTGTGTAGCTTTGAAAGTGCGGCCCCAGTGTTCGCTTGTGGTGGGATATATACTCCGATCATGATGATGGACGTTAGCTCCCTCGGGAGAAAGAAGGGTTGGCATTTGATGGTGATATACTCTAGGTCTGGGGAGCAGTGGTTAGACAATTCCTTTGCGTTGCCTATATCGCACCACTCCTTGTTTACCATGAAAGCAATGCCGCCTCCTTTCGTCTTTTGTGACTCTTCTGCCGTTCGGTCCTTGCGGAGAACGAAGAAGTGATCTGCCGGTTCTATTGCATGATTTGGGACGTCTGGAGACAGCCAAGTTTCTGTGAAACAGAGGACGTTGCAGTCCCGAATGGGACTCTGGAATTGGATCCGTGCTCTGATGTCGTCCAGTTTATTTCCTATCGATTGCACATTGGCCAACAATATGCTGGGCAATGTGGTTCTGTGTCGTTTGGATCTCAATCTATTTCGGACGCCGGCTCTTCTACCTCGCCGTCGCGCCTTCTCCTTGCCTCGGCCACAACAAAGGATCTCGGCGGGCCACTGCTGTTGTTCAGAGTTCAGAGTTCAGAGTTTGGAGCAGAAACATGTAGAACCACAAAAGCAACCTCAAACAAACTGCAAACCTTCATAAACAGATGCTTACGACACATCCTGGGAATCTACTGGCCAAACACCATCACAAACGAACAGCTCTGGCAAACCACTCAACAAGAACCACTTGAAACCCTAATCAAACGCAGGAAATGGGTCTGGATTGGACACACCCTGAGAAAACCATCCTCCAACACAACCAGGCAGGCCTTAACCTGGAACCCACAGGGGAAGAGAAAGCCAGGAAGACCCAGAAACAGCTGGAGAAGGTCTGTCGAGGCGGATCTCAAGGAAGAAAGAACATCATGGAAGGAAGCAGAGAAAATCGCCCAACACCGAACAAGCTATAGAGATTTCATGAATGACCTATGCTCCCCAAAGAGCAAAAGGGTTTAACTAACTAATGTATGTATGTAAATGAAAAAACGAAAAGAAAAGAAACGTAAGTCTTCAGGGGTAGGGCCCGACAAGCCTAGTGCTTCTCCCTAGCCCTTTTCGGACAATTGGACAATGCTGCAATAGCAGCTGGTAAAACGTTGACGATTTATGGAATGACCGTTGTTATGTGTCCAAAACCAGAAATAAAAAATAACTGAACTGAACTGAACGTTCTATTTATGTGTTTTGAACCTCCATGTGAGATTTGGTGCAAATACACCTCATCCTCAGCGAGTGACGGCCTTTTATTTGGATATTGTTTTGGGTGTTTTTTTGCAGACAATGTGAAAATACATACATTTTGGTGTTGCCCCAATATTTGGCGCAATATCTCCCTGCAATCCCCCCCCCGCCCACACACACACAAAAGGCCCCCCTCCCTGCATCTTATCCAAATAACATAGTTACACACGTGAATCACCAACAGGTGATTTTCATTCAAGCTGCACAATAAATTATATAGTAGTTCAAAAAGCGAGTAAAGCAAGCTTAAAACTAGCTAAGGAAATAGTAAAAGGAAATTGAAAGAGTTCAGCTTCAGAATGAATCAGTAGATTGAGGGCTAGATCCACAAAGAATGGATTGCACAGTGTTAATTGCACCCTTACTTACAATTCATTATGAATTGAAAATGGGGGACCCTGATGTAAACAAGACGAAAGTCTTTCTCTGGTCTGCATCTCCTTAACACTTTGTATGCCACGCCGGGTTTTCCTTTTTACCCTCTTGATGCCACCATCCACTCCCAATGTTAACGTTAATATCGCCTAATCTATGTTTTAAATTATGGCTATGTGTCTAATCTGCCCATCGCTTATCAAAGAATCATTTTCCAGTCAACATTGGCAAGGCAGATTGTATTTTTATCGCTTCATTTCCGTTTGATAGCATTTTGAAAATCACCCGTTTTCCGGGGAAAAACAACCCATTCTATGATAATCGCCTTTTACTGGAATATTCCAGAACGTTGTCATTTGTCGGTCTATTTATGAATAGTTTTCAAATAAACGCTAGATGATCGATAGTATATGTGTGCGCACGCACGCGAGCTCGTGCCGTGCGCTGATAATCGCTGCTATTATTTCCTCATGGCTTTTACAGTCAAAACAGCTATATCACATATAATGGAAACGCTTATATCTCCGTGAAAACGAGTCTGATTATCCTAACACTGATAACATAGATTCCTTACCGGACATCAGATGGTATCCAAATGGTATATTCCAATTCCTGATCACCATTCGAAAAAATCGATAAGTGTATTGATCCAACGTGTATACAGTAGAACGAACACATGATTCCCCACGGCTCAGAGGCTCCAGAATGAACTCTGGTAACCCCGGCTGCATCAGTGAGAAGTAAAATGTGGAGTCAGAAATCCGTTCTCCCATTCACTTTCATTGAGTCCATTCCAAAAGGGTGATTTACCATCTGGGAGACGATAGGGGGCACTTTTTTCACATCTGATCGCCGGCGGTCCCTGGATCTCCAACGGTAGGCTCGCGTGATGCAATATGATTTCAGATCGCTAAAAAAAGAAAAAGAAAAAAAAAACACCCGAGAATAGCCGTGACGTGGCATTCAACGGTCGGGGCGTAAACCCGAATAAAGCCGTGAGTGGCGCTCAAAGTGTTAACAATTGTGTGTATTGAGCCGTACTGTATTGTACCCATTCTGCAATCTGTTAATAACATTTTCATTCAATCAATCACCGCACAGTCTATATAAAATAAATTATACATTTGCCTCATTCTCTTGTCCGCAGGGGGAGTTTCGACGACTCCACGACCAGATTCTGTGTGGGCTGTGTCACCGAGGCCTTCTCCTACCTCCACCACAGTGGGGTCGTCTACAGAGACCTGAAGCCTGAGAACCTCATGCTGGATGCAGAGGGATACATCAAGCTGGTGAGATGTGTTTGTTTTTAGTGTTTCCTGTCATGATAACCATGGTTTAGGGCTGTCCCCGACTAAGGATTTGGATAGTCGACTTTGATTGGCCGAAATTTGCCGATAGTCAACTGGTAGGTGCCAGATATGAAACAGACCCAGGAGCAAAAAAAATGTATATATATATATAATGTATTATTATTTTAAATTTTTTATCATTTCATTTGGGCTGTGGGGGTGCTTAATGGCTGAAGGAGTCGACTGAACGCTTCTTGTCCTCTGCGAAAGCATGCAATTGGTCCACTGATGGATACATCTTGATATTTGTCTAGTCTAGTGTGTTCATTAGATGGGTGAAATCGCCTTTCAGTGCCTCTGTGCCCATTTTCTTAGGCAGCTAGTTGGTATGCGCGCCATTAGTGTTAGCCACGCTTCTAGGCCTCTTTGCTTTTGGAAAGAATGATAAAAAAAAAATTAAATAAAAAATTATATATATACCAGGTATATATATATTTTTTTTGCATTTGACTAAGAGGTTGGCAGTTGACTACGGCTCCTTTCGATCAATTAGTCGAATATTCAACTAATCGGGTCAGCCCTACCATGGTTACAGATATAGTTATACAGATAATAGTTATATTGACTTATCTAACCATTAAGTTACACACACTATGGGTAATATCCCTACCAGACATCCCGAACATTCTGTCTATGACTCAGATCTACAGATACGATGGTCTGGGTAAAGTTTGTCATTTACATTTTATTAGATTTAACACAGAAGAAGAGGAAGTCTTTATTTGTCATGCAGATTTTTTTTAACATACACACATGCGATGGGCCAACCCACAGGAACACACACACACCATCAACATGTAATGGTCCACCATCGTCCAACATCAACATAGGGGTGATAGTGGCTAGGAGGTGTCTGGTAACCGGAAGGTTTCCGGTTCGATTCTGGCTTCTCCTGGCAGCGTGTGTCGAAGTATCCTTGAGCAAGACTTGATTATGTGGTTATGTGATTTATGATTATGTATATGTGTGCCTGCCATATGTGTGACTGCCTATACGGTGTTTATACATGTATAGCTTTGATTTGTCCCTGTACACTGTTTCTTATAGATGCACGGATGCCTAGTGTGAATGTACAGAATATGTTTTAAACTGTTTTTATATTAGCTTTAATGTCCTTCTATTTTTCTGTTTCTTTTCTGGCTTAAACATCTAGCCCAGGGACTACAACTGAAAACTAGCAACCCTGCTAATGTTGGCATATTTACAGTTTTTAATTTGTATTCATTTATAAATGTATAACTGTTGATTGATATTGAGAGAAAACGGGGTTTATTCAATGTATGTGATGTATAGATTGGGGGGAGATGGTAGCATGTAACGGTGCCAGAGAGGTCGAAGTGCATGCTGACGGTGGAAGCAGGAGATGGTGGTTCAGTAGAGCAGGGTGATTGTGAGCACCACACTGAGCAGGGCCGAATGTTGACATTCCTTGTAAGAACACATTGATAAGAGCGAGTGTGGGCCCACAGAGCAGGGCGGAGAGAGGTTCATCTTAATGAAACAGTAATGAAACGTTTTGAAATGTGTGAAAGGTTATTAGCAGTTGTCATGACAGCGCTGCACATGACAACCAGAAAGGGGTGGGCCGTCGTTGCTATGACGAAGATCCTATAAAGCTGACAGTGGTTCCGGGTAGGGCAGACTAAAATCTGACTGAGACTAAGAGGGAAGAAACCAGAAGAGACTCTCTCCTCTCATCACGGAGAGGGGGGGGGGGGGGAGGAAGAATGACACATCATCATTAGCTTCGGCTAACGCGAGGAGGGTTTAGGCTAAAGACCAGGCCTGACCACCATTGGACTGAATAGCAGGAGGACGATAGACTGAACACACCGAAAGATCATTAGAATAGACTTTTCAAGGACAATACAATCTGTTAACATCTGAGCTGAGGCTTCTGTTTATCAAATAAACAACGCTTCTCCTTGTAAGATATTACGCTGTGTCAAAGTGTCGAATTCTTACGAAGGTGGAGAATTATTATGGTTTGCAGATCGCACTAACGGGGAGAGATAAGGATTGTATCAGCCAGTATCTGAGACGTCAGGACCATTAAAAGTACACAACGCAGAGGAGTGGATGGAGAGAGGATAACACAAGAAGACGTGATACTGGCCAGATTGATCAGAATATAACAATATGCACTGTCTCTGATCAAATAAACTGAGTAAATTAAAATTGAAAACGAGGCTCTCCCTCAACGAGTCCTGAGTTTAAATAGACTCTCCTCCTGCCGCCAGGTGGACTTTGGCTTCGCGAAGAAGATCCCGTGTGGCCAGAAGACCTGGACCTTCTGCGGGACTCCAGAGTACGTGGCTCCAGAGATCATCCTCAACAAAGGACACAACACCAGCGTGGACTTCTGGTCTCTGGGCATCCTGGTCTTCGAGCTCCTGACTGGCAGGTCGGTACCGACGCTCACCTGGACTTTCAGTCTGAACGACAAGGACTGAGACTAAACCGACCTCTCAGTCTGATCATAACGATGAGGACTGAGTCCCTAAACCGACCTCTCAGTCTGATCATAACAAGGACTGAGTCATTAAACCGACCTCTCAGTCTGGTCATAACAACAAGGACTGAGTCACTAAACCGACCTCTCAGTCTGGTCATAACAACAAGGACTGAGTCACTAAACCGACCTCTCAGTCTGATCATAACAACAAGGACTGAGTCCCTAAACCGACCTCTCAGTCTGGTCATAACAACAAGGACTGAGTCACTAAACCGACCTCTCAGTCTGGTCATAACAACAAGGACTGAGTCACTAAACCGACCTCTCAGTCTGGTCATAACAACAAGGACTGAGTCACTAAACCGACCTCTCAGTCTGGTCATAACGACGAGGACTGAGTCCCTAAACCGACCTCTCAGTCTGATCATAACGACAAGGACTGAGTCACTAAACCGACCTCTCAGTCTGGTCATAACGACGAGGACTGAGTCACTAAACCAATCTCTCCGTCCCACAGTCCTCCGTTCTCAGGCAGTGACCAGATGATGACGTACACCTTCATTCTGAAAGGCAT
Organism: Notolepis coatsorum; assembly: GCF_963971535.1. Classification (NCBI taxonomy): domain Eukaryota; kingdom Metazoa; phylum Chordata; class Actinopteri; order Aulopiformes; family Paralepididae; genus Notolepis; species Notolepis coatsorum. Next base: position 126,379,569 of record NC_140174.1, read on the forward strand.
AGAGAAGATGGACTTCCCCAAGAAGATCTCCAAGAGACCTGAGGACCTCATACGCAAACTGTGCCGGTAGGACTACATATCCCAGAGACCTGAGGACCTTGTACGCAAGCTGTGCAGGTAGGACTACATATCCCAGAGACCTGAGGACCTCATACACAAGCTGTGCAGGTAGGACTACATATCCCAGAGACCTGAGGACCTCATACGCAAACTGTGCAGGTAGGACTACATATCCCAGAGACCTGAGGACCTCATACGCAAGCTGTGCAGGTAGGACTACATATCCCAGAGATCTGAGGACCTCATACGCAAACTGTGCAGGTAGGACTACATATCCCAGAGACCTGAGGACCTCATACGCAAGCTGTGCAGGTAGGACTACATATCCCAGAGACATGAGGACCTCATACACAAGCTGTGCAGGTAGGACTACATATCCCAGAGACCTGAGGGCCTCGTACACAAGCTGTGCAGGTAGGACTACATATCCAGTACATGTAATAGGTATAGACTGAGCAGGTAGGACATACTTACATTTGTAAGAGATTTTGTTTATGTATGATATTGTGAGAAAGGGGCAGGACTAGATATGCATTTGCTTCCTTCTGCTCCTTCTCAAACTAATTTGTTTATCATTTAATGAAGAATGTAAGATTTCATTTTAAATTTGTTTCTTTAGTTTATAATTTTTTATTGTGTTTTTATATGGTTGACTGTTCGAGATAAAATAAACTTAACTCAACTTAACATATCCAGTACATGTAATAGGTATAGACTGAGCAGGTAGGACATACATATCAAGTACAGGTAATAGGTATAGACAGGGCCGGATTAACGACCGGGCCGACCGGGCCGCGGCCCGTGGGCCTCTAGTGATAATGAGAATTATTTTTTTTATTTATTTTTTTTGGAGGCCCCTCGTCACTAGAGGCCCCAACCTTTTCTTTTTATTTTTTTTTAACTTTAATTTTTTATTGTTTGAGGCCACTCGTCACTATAGAGGCCTTTTGGAGGCCCCTCGTTACAAGAGGCCCCACATTTTCTTTTATTTTTTTTTTACTTTAATTTTTAATTTTTTTGGAGGCCGCTCGTCACTCGAGGCCTTTTGGAGGCCCCTCGTCACTAGAGGCCCCAAATATTTGTTTATTTTTTTTTAACTTTTATTTTAAACATTTTTGGAGGCCCCTCGTCACTAGAGGCCCCACATTTTATTCAATTTTTTTTCTTATTTTGGAGATCGATGTCATACTGTGACACTGAATGAAAACATATTTCATCAACTAAAATATTTTAGTCAACTAAAATATTTCATCAACTAAAATATACAGTACGTCACACCCTGCCGTCTGCAAGTGGCTAATCTTGAGTATTTTTTTTCCTCTTCATAAGAGTTTGAGGTTTTCCGTTTGAGGTAAAAACAGCAATAAAAAGTCAAAACTTGCATCTCCACATCCCAGCCCCGACGCCTGAATACTTTTATCAACGGATTTCCAGTTCCGCGTTCGCGTTCTGTGCTCTGATTGGCCACTGACGTTTCTGGTAGCGCCAATCGTGTGACGCCTCTTTCTTTCACTGGTTAAGCTTAGGCACTCTTTCGAAGTTGGTTAAGGTTAGAGTTTGTCTTAGAGCAGGGCGATAGAACACCCTGATTCCATACTCTAACGCAGGGGTTCCCAAACTTTTCAGGCCAGGGCCCAGAAAATAAGGCGTCAGAGAGCCGCGGCCCAATGGACATCGTCAGGCTTTTTTTTCTTTTTTTTTTTGCCATGTGACCGATTTTTTAAGCCAAATATCACTTCAATCCTTTTAAGTTAGTTCAAGTTAGTTATTCATTTATATGTGCTATTTATGAGAGGGCTAACTTGTTGCAAAATAATAATGATAATAATAATAGCCTCATTAAAATACTATTGTTGCTTCGGTTGTTTTCAGCGTTTTATGTGCATAATCTGTTATTTAGTTTGAAATGTTCGTTGAAATAAGTAGATTTTTCGTTTTTGTTTATTTATTAAGTTAATATAAAACCATATAGTCACATTTTAGAATACAATAGAATAGAATTTTAGAATACAACTAGAAACACTGTCCTGGCCTGCTTCTAAGTTCAGTGGCCTGACAAAAAAATAAAATAAAAATAATTTTTTTTTTTTTTTTTTTTAAATCATCTCGAGGCCCACCCGTGGCTGCTCGCGGCCCACCTTTGGGTCGCGACCCCGACTTTGGGAACCACTGCTCTAACGGACCAACTTCAAAAGAGTCGCCTAAGAAACGTCAGTGGCCAATCAGATCGCAGAACGCGAACGCGGAAATGGAAATCCATTGGTAAAAGAATAGACACAGCCCTGACACGAATAAGGCAGATTGGGATCATTATTCATGACAGACAGCATGGACCCGTCGGTGCTGATAGCGGATATCATCGAGCTCCCCCTAGTGACTAGGGCCCTAGGGGGCGTTATTTCTAAACCTAGCCGCATTTCTGGCAGACGCTCTCTGATTGGCACTGACTGACGCTCTCTGATTGGCCACTGACATGTTTGCCCAATCGCGTGACGAGCTGTGTCTTTGCCCATTTCCTCGTCAAACAGCCTGCAAACTACCTGGCGTTCTATCGCCACGCTCTAAGACAAACTCTAACCTTAACCAACTTCGAAAGAGTGCCAAGCTTAACCAGTGTAGAAACAGGTGTCGGCCAATCAGAGAGCGTCTTGCCAGAAATGCGGCTAGGTTTAGAAATAACGCGACTAGGGGCTTCCACACTACACAATAGTAAAAAAAATAAAAGAGATACAAAAAAATATATATATAATCAGATCCTCATCCAGCGTTTACTTTCACAGCATCTATAGTGACTACTAGTATCATCTCATCTCTTCTCTATCTATTTTTATTAAATTTTTTGTATTGCAAATTGTTTGATAATGAGGGGTGAGAGACGTTGAGTCTACGTGACACTGACGTCCAGGTCCAGGGGTCACTGTCAGGTCAGGTGACCACTGATCGCGAGAATTGCACTTGCAAGTTGATCAAGTAGGCTAAGACTCGTCTCGAGTAGTACTGTATGATCAATTGAGACTGTGACACTCAAAAAACATGGATAAAAAAGTAAAACGGTGGGAAAGCGGAGCTGCTAAGTTAAAGTCTAAACAGGAAAGGGACAGAAAGAGTGCGTTACTTCGGCAAAGCATACCAACTATCGCTACTTTTTTCACCCCGTCAGGTAAGGAGGAGGATAGCCCCCTGGCTAGCACTAGTAGCAGCAACGTTAACACTTTGGCTGCCTAAGGTTAAATTCATGATATACCATAGATTGCCAGCTCTATTTGTCTATGGAGAAAGTCCCCTTCTTTGCAGGGCTATAACTTTTTAAATTCTATTGCTACATTGCCATTATTAGGGCCCATTCAAAGTCCTATATGTATTGTTCATTGTGTAGCAACGTTAAACTTTTTCATTCACATATTCATAGTAAAGTATGGTCTAATGTATAAGTATGTTTTCATCTCTTTCTGCAGCTTTCTCCAGAACGTGATATATAGCCCCAAATGCATTATATTGATGATGAAATACAGTTTGATGGCAATCAGCGCGATATAAAAAATTCCAACTAGACGTACTTCTAGAAGTTACTACACGTCATCTGATGTTGACCGGATGGGCGAGGGGGCGTTTATAATTCCGTGGGCACCGTTATACCAATCATCTAATGTGGGTCAAATGTTGATAATAGCAGTTAGTATCGAAGACGGTAACGTTACACGCTCAAACTCACCCCAGTCTCCGCGCGCCGTTGGGCGATCATCGTAGAGTAGAAATTCTATCATTATGGGATGGCGATTTACCCGGTCCATCTCCAGCTTGTATAATGGTATATACGTCCAAATCATGTTGTTTATCGAGTTATTGGCAATCGATCACTGTGTAGCGTGACGAGCCAGAGTCCCGGGACCTATAGCGAGTGCCCGGAAGTAATACGGAGTCCAGCACAACCTCTATGGCACATCCTGTTAAGCAGTTGCGCCGATCGGCCACCAGATGGCGCTCCTGAACCGCCAGAGAGCTCAGTGGGTCCTGCTGGTGGATCTCAGGCCAGCGGAGGGGACATATGAATCCGATCGCAGATTTTTGAAATATTGATATAAGGACGCTGTACAGCGTCCCCCGGCAACTTGAGCATGGCCAGCAATGACGTCTAAACACGTTTCATGGCAGTCAAAGTGCTAAAGAGGCTGAGCCAGGCGCCGCGGGCAGAGAGGACGAGAATGCTAACGTTGTTATTATTATTGATGCTAGCGACAGAAGAGGAAGCGGCAGCCTCTAGTTCAACTTCAGCCGGCCCACCACCACCAGTGGCTGACGCCAGTGCCACCTGTTCGTATACGCCCGCCGCATCTCCACAGCCCAGCCCCAACACCAACACGAATGAGCTGGTTCCTCCTCCTAATACAAGCCTGGTATCCACTACAGTTGAAACAAATACAAGAGGAATTACGGTATTCTATATATTTTTTAAAGTGACATATAAAAACGCCACTGTGCGTGCATGCACGTGTGTGTGGGGGGGCCTCCACAAGAATCTGGCCCAGGGGCCTCTGAAGTCTTAATCTGGCCTTGGGTATAGACTGAGCAGGTAGGACTACATAACATGTAATAGGTATAGACTGAGCAACCATCATTCATATGCACACTTGTCTATTTCACAGACTGAATCCTGCAGAGCGCCTGGGCAATATGAAGAATGGAATAACTGGTATCAAGAAACACAGGTAAGAATGAACCTCAAGGAAGTGTTAACTCTGATGAAAGACCTATTATGATTTTTATTTTTATTTTTTTATTGACAAAAACATATAACAAAATTGTGTATTTGCTTTGTCAGGGATAGAAAGTTTTTTATTTGTATAGAGCTTTTCTAGATTAAAATCACAAAGTGCTTTACAGGCAGTAAAATGTTAATCAAAATAACATAACCACACATGTTACATCACATAATATAAATTAAAAGCTTGTAAAAATACTTTACAAAAAGTTAATTAAAATAACAACCACATACACAAATGTTACACCGCATACATGATCAATTAACACTTTGGCTGCCATGGGTTAAATTCATTATCATTATCATTATCGTAGGTTGCCGGCAGCGCGATATAAAAAATTCCAACTAGACGTACTTCTAGAAGTTACTACACGTCATCTGATGTTGACCAGATGGGCTAGGGGGCGTTTATAATTCCGTGGGCAGCGTTATACCAATCATCTAATGTGGGTCAAATGTTGATAATAGCAGTTAGTATCGAAGACGGTAATTTTACACGCTAAAACTCACCCCAGTCTCCGCGCGCCGTTGGGCGATCATCGTAGAGTAGAAATTTTACCATTATGGGATGTCGATTTACCCGGTCCATCTCCAGCTTGTATAATGGTATATACGTCCAAATCATGTTGTTTATCGAGTTATTGGCAATCGATCGCTATGTAGTGTGTCGAGATCGAGTCCCGGGACCTATAGCCAGTGCCCGGAAGTAATACGGCCGACCAGCACAACCTCTATGGCACTTCCTGTTAAGCGATTGCGCCGATCGGCCACCAGATGGCGCTCCTGAACCGCCAGAGAGCTCAGTGGGTCCTCCTGGTGGATCTCAGGCCAGCGGAGGGGAAATATGAATCCGATCCCAGATTTTTGAAATATTGATATTAAAGACGCTGTAAAGCGTCTTCGGCAACTTGAGCATGGCCGGGAATGACGTGTTTAGGCGTTTTCCGGCAGCCAAAGTGTTAAAGGTCTGACTATATAGAAAGGTTTTAAGGCACCCTGTTTAAAGGACTCCACACTATCAGCAGACCTGATTTCACAGGGTAGCTGATTCCGTAATATTTAAGTGCTACGACTGAAAAAGCCCGGTCACCTTTGGTCTTAACCCTCGAGTCAACCTTTAAAAAACCCACTACCTGTCTCCCTAGTGACCGAAACTGCGATCTCAGTAAAACATATCTTTTTCATGTATTGTTCCAATTTTCTTTCATGAATATCATTACTTCAGTCCTCACCATACAATACAATATTTATTCATTTTCAGAAAGTTAATTTCCTTGGTCGGAGGAGCGGAGAACCCTACTGGGGCAGTAGGGGGTCATGAGCTCACTAATGGAGCTTGGAGCTTCACCCTTTAAATCTAAATGTAGTCAAATGTTAGATTGATATTATTTAAAATTGTAATTCATTGTTAAATTAGGTGCATATGAACATAGATGTGTGGGCATATAGTTGTGTACAGTATTATAAGTATTCTAAATGGTAAATGATGCATTTATATAGTGCTTTTATCCAAAGCGCTTTACAATTTTGTTCTTCACATTCACCCATTCACTCACCGATGGCAGAGGCAACAATTATGGAGCAATTAGGGGTCAAGTGTCTTGCTCAAGGATACTTCGACAGGCTGCCCGGGAGGAGCGGAATCGAGCCAGGAATAGAACCGGGAACCTTCTGATTACCAGACGACCACTCTACCTCCTGAGCCTTCCTCTGCCTGGCCTTGTTTTCCCTGCCTGGCCTTGTTTCTCCTGCCTGGCCTTGTTTTCCTGCCTGGCCTTGTTTCCCTGCCTGGCCTTGTTTCTCCTGCCTGGCCTTGTTTCCCTGCCTGGCCTTGTTTCTCCTGCCTGGCCTTGTTTCCCTGCCTGGCCTTGTTTCTCTGCCTGGCCTTGTTTCTCCTGCCTGGCCTTGTTTCTCCTGCCTGGCCTTGTTTCTCCTGCCTGGCCTTGTTTTCCCTGCCTGGCCTTGTTTCTCCTGCCTGGCCTTGTTTTCCCTGCCTGGCCTTGTTTCCCTGCCTGGCCTTGTTTCTCTGCCTGGCCTTGTTTCTCTGCCTGGCCTTGTTTTCCTGCCTGGCCTTGTTTCCCTGCCTGGCCTTGTTTTCCCTGCCTGGCCTTGTTTCCCTGCCTGGCCTTGTTTCCCTGCCTGGCCTTGTTTCTCTGCCTGGCCTTGTTTCTCTGCCTGGCCTTGTTTTCCTGCCTGGCCTTGTTTCCCTGCCTGGCCTTGTTTCTCTGCCTGGCCTTGTTTCCCTGCCTGGCCTTGTTTCCCTGCCTGGCCTTGTTTCCCTGCCTGGCCTTGTTTCCCTGCCTGGCCTTGTTTCCCTGCCTGGCCTTGTTTCCCTGCCTGGCCTTGTTTCTCCTGCCTGGCCTTGTTTCTCTGCCTGGCCTTGTTTCTCCTTCCTGGCCTTGTTTCTCCTGCCTGGCCTTGTTTCTCCTTCCTGGCCTTGTTTCTCCTGCCTGGCCTTGTTTCTCCTGCCTGGCCTTGTTTCCCTGCCTGGCCTTGTTTCCCTGCCTGGCCTTGTTTCCCTGCCTGGCCTTGTTTCCCTGCCTGGCCTTGTTTCCCTGCCTGGCCTTGTTTCTCCTGCCTGGCCTTGTTTCTCCTGCCTGGCCTTGTTTCTCTGCCTGGCCTTGTTTCTCCTGCCTGGCCTTGTTTTCCCTGCCTGGCCTTGTTTCCCTGCCTGGCCTTGTTTCTCCTGCCTGGCCTTGTTTCTCTGCCTGGCCTTGTTTCCCTGCCTGGCCTTGTTTCTCTGCCTGGCCTTGTTTCCCTGCCTGGCCTTGTTTCCCTGCCTGGCCTTGTTTCTCCTGCCTGGCCTTGTTTCTCCTGCCTGGCCTTGTTTCTCCTGCCTGGCCTTGTTTCCCTGCCTGGCCTTGTTTCTCCTGCCTGGCCTTGTTTCTCCTTCCTGGCCTTGTTTCTCCTGCCTGGCCTTGTTTCTCCTTCCTGGCCTTGTTTCCCTGCCTGGCCTTGTTTCCCTGCCTGGCCTTGTTTCTCCTGCCTGGCCTTGTTTCCCCTGCCTGGCCTTGTTTCTCCTGCCTGGCCTTGTTTCCCTGCCTGGCCTTGTTTCTCCTGCCTGGCCTTGTTTCTCCTTCCTGGCCTTGTTTCTCCTGCCTGGCCTTGTTTCCCTGCCTGGCCTTGTTTCTCTGCCTGGCCTTGTTTCTCCTGCCTGGCCTTGTTTCTCTGCCTGGCCTTGTTTCTCCTGCCTGGCCTTGTTTCCCTGCCTGGCCTTGTTTTCCCTGCCTGGCCTTGTTTCCCCTGCCTGGCCTTGTTTCCCTGCCTGGCCTTGTTTCTCCTTCCTGGCCTTGTTTCTCCTTCCTGGCCTTGTTTCTCCTGCCTGGCCTTGTTTCCCTGCCTGGCCTTGTTTCTCCTGCCTGGCCTTGTTTCTCCTGCCTGGCCTTGTTTCTCTGCCTGGCCTTGTTTCCCTGCCTGGCCTTGTTTCTCCTGCCTGGCCTTGTTTCTCCTGCCTGGCCTTGTTTCTCCTGCCTGGCCTTGTTTCTCCTGCCTGGCCTTGTTTCTCTGCCTGGCCTTGTTTATCCTGCCTGGCCTTGTTTCCCTGCCTGGCCTTGTTTCCCTGCCTGGCCTTGTTTCTCCTGCCTGGCCTTGTTTTCCCTGCCTGGCCTTGTTTCTCCTTCCTGGCCTTGTTTCTCTGCCTGGCCTTGTTTCCCTGCCTGGCCTTGTTTCTCCTGCCTGGCCTTGTTTTCCCTGCCTGGCCTTGTTTCTCCTTCCTGGCCTTGTTTCTCTGCCTGGCCTTGTTTCTCCTGCCTGGCCTTGTTTCTCCTGCCTGGCCTTGTTTCTCCTGCCTGGCCTTGTTTCTCCTGCCTGGCCTTGTTTCTCCTTCCTGGCCTTGTTTCTCCTGCCTGGCCTTGTTTCTCTGCCTGGCCTTGTTTCTCTGCCCGGCCTTGTTTCTCCTGCCTGGCCTTGTTTCTCTGCCTGGCCTTGTTTCCCTGCCTGGCCTTGTTTCTCCTGCCTGGCCTTGTTTCTCTGCCTGGCCTTGTTTCTCCTGCCTGGCCTTGTTTCTCCTGCCTGGCCTTGTTTTCCCTGCCTGGCCTTGTTTCTCCTTCCTGGCCTTGTTTCTCCTGCCTGGCCTTGTTTCCCTGCCTGGCCTTGTTTTCCCTGCCTGGCCTTGTTTCTCTGCCTGGCCTTGTTTCCCTGCCTGGCCTTGTTTCTCCTGCCTGGCCTTGTTTCCCTGCCTGGCCTTGTTTCCCTGCCTGGCCTTGTTTCTCTGCCTGGCCTTGTTTCTCCTGCCTGGCCTTGTTTCCCTGCCTGGCCTTGTTTCTCCTGCCTGGCCTTGTTTCCCTGCCTGGCCTTGTTTCCCTGCCTGGCCTTGTTTCTCTGCCTGGCCTTGTTTCTCCTGCCTGGCCTTGTTTCTCCTGCCTGGCCTTGTTTCCCTGCCTGGCCTTGTTTTCACTGCCTGGCCTTGTTTCTCTGCCTGGCCTTGTTTCCCTGCCTGGCCTTGTTTTCACTGCCTGGCCTTGTTTCTCCTGCCTGGCCTTGTTTCTCCTGCCTGGCCTTGTTTCCCTGCCTGGCCTTGTTTTCACTGCCTGGCCTTGTTTCTCTGCCTGGCCTTGTTTCCCTGCCTGGCCTTGTTTTCACTGCCTGGCCTTGTTTCTCCTGCCTGGCCTTGTTTCTCCTGCCTGGCCTTGTTTCCCTGCCTGGCCTTGTTTCCCTGCCTGGCCTTGTTTCTCCTGCCTGGCCTTGTTTCCCTGCCTGGCCTTGTTTCTCCTGCCTGGCCTTGTTTCCCTGCCTGGCCTTGTTTTCCCTGCCTGGCCTTGTTTCCCTGCCTGGCCTTGTTTCTCCTGCCTGGCCTTGTTTCCCTGCCTGGCCTTGTTTCTCCTGCCTGGCCTTGTTTTCCCTGCCTGGCCTTGTTTCCCTGCCTGGCCTTGTTTTCACTGCCTGGCCTTGTTTTCACTGCCTGGCCTTGTTTCCCTGCCTGGCCTTGTTTCTCCTGCCTGGCCTTGTTTCACTGCCTGGCCTTGTTTTCACTGCCTGGCCTTGTTTCCCTGCCTGGCCTTGTTTTCCCTGCCTGGCCTTGTTTTCCCTGCCTGGCCTTGTTTTCCCTGCCTGGCCTTGTTTCTCTGCCTGGCCTTGTTTCTCCTGCCTGGCCTTGTTTCCCTGCCTGGCCTTGTTTTCCCTGCCTGGCCTTGTTTTCCCTGCCTGGCCTTGTTTCTCCTGCCTGGCCTTGTTTCTCTGCCTGGCCTTGTTTCTCCTGCCTGGCCTTGTTTCTCTGCCTGGCCTTGTTTCTCTGCCTGGCCTTGTTTCTCTGCCTGGCCTTGTTTCTCCTGCCTGGCCTTGTTTCTCCTACCTGGCCTTGTTTCTCCTGCCTGGCCTTGTTTCTCCTACCTGGCCTTGTTTCTCCTGCCTGGCCTTGTTTCTCTGCCTGGCCTTGTTTCTCCTGCCTGGCCTTGTTTTCTCTGCCTGGCCTTGTTTCTCTGCCTGGCCTTGTTTCTCCTGCCTGGCCTTGTTTCTCCTGCCTGGCCTTGTTTCTCTGCCTGGCCTTGTTTCCCTGCCTGGCCTTGTTTCTCCTGCCTGGCCTTGTTTCTCTGCCTGGCCTTGTTTCCCTGCCTGGCCTTGTTTCTCTGCCTGGCCTTGTTTCCCTGCCTGGCCTTGTTTCCCTGCCTGGCCTTGTTTCCCTGCCTGGCCTTGTTTCCCTGCCTGGCCTTGTTTCTCTGCCTGGCCTTGTTTCTCTGCCTGGCCTTGTTTCTCTGCCTGGCCTTGTTTCTCTGCCTGGCCTTGTTTCCCTGCCTGGCCTTGTTTCCCTGCCTGGCCTTGTTTCCCTGCCTGGCCTTGTTTCTCCTGCCTGGCCTTGTTTCCCTGCCTGGCCTTGTTTCTCCTGCCTGGCCTTGTTTCCCTGCCTGGCCTTGTTTCCCTGCCTGGCCTTGTTTCCCTGCCTGGCCTTGTTTCTCCTGCCTGGCCTTGTTTCCCTGCCTGGCCTTGTTTCTCTGCCTGGCCTTGTTTCCCTGCCTGGCCTTGTTTCTCCTGCCTGGCCTTGTTTCCTCTGCCTGGCCTTGTTTCCCTGCCTGGCCTTGTTTCCCTGCCTGGCCTTGTTTCCCTGCCTGGCCTTGTTTCCCTGCCTGGCCTTGTTTCCCTGCCTGGCCTTGTTTCCCTGCCTGGCCTTGTTTCCCTGCCACTGTATGTCATGTGGAAGGCGGCCATCAAGGCCACAGTATCTGGGTTTGTAATTGAAGCAGTCAGAGGAACAGATGGGCTTAATAGTGGACCCTCTTTCACCGACTCATATCAGTCCATCAGTCCCTGGGGACAGAGGGTTCAAGCTGACCAAGGATCAAAGAACACTTCCTGACCCCTGACCCCTGGGTCAGTACAAGTTGGCACATTAAAGGGGTCTGGAAGGAGTTGAATCTTATTGAATTAATTTGCTGCTGCTTTCTTAAATAGATAGGTTTGTAAAAACGGTATGCAGTCCTCACATCATGCCCACTGTGGGGCGACAGTGGCTCGGGAGGTAGAGCAGTCGTCTGGCAATCCGGAGGTTCCCGGCTCGATTCCCCCTCCTCCCAGGCAGCGTGACGATGTGGCCCTGGAGCAGTTTTTGGGGTTCTGTGCCTTGCTCAAGGTCACTTAGGTAGAGATGGTGGGCACCGTAGCTGTAATACCAGCCGCCCTTCAGTCACCAACTCAATACACCCTCCTGTCTGGTTACTGGACAGCCTCTACCTCTAGGCCACCCTGCCACCCCCACAACCCTAACCCTCCTGTCTGGTTACTGGCCAGCCTCTACCTCTAGGCCACCCTGCCACCCCCACAAAACCACACTTCCATAACACTGACATCTTGACGTCAATGTGTCCACAGGTGGTTTAATGGCTTCAACTGGGAGGGCCTGCGCGCTCAGACGGTACCATCTCCCCTGAAGAGGGAAGTAAGTGATACTGTGAATACTGTATATTTCAGTTAGTTAGATAATAAATTATATTGACTTGTTATTTTGTTTACACTGCTTGTGTTGTTTTTACTACCTGTACCCCCCCCCCCCCCCCCCATCCCCCATGCTGCTATGATGCCTGAATTTCCCCAAGGGGATCAATAAAGGAATATCTTATCTTATCTTATCTTATTAAGTGAAGGACTTCTCACACCAGGTTTGTTCACAACCAATAATGAAGCGGATAGACACTCATCAGGCATCTCTCTCTCTCTCTCTCTCTCTCTCTCTCTCTCTCTCTCTCTCTCTCTCTCTCTCTCTCTCTCCACCCCCCTGTAGCTGGACGGACCGACAGACCACAGCTACTTCGACAGCTATCCTCCAGACAAGGACAGCCCCCCTGCTGAGACGTCTGGGTGGGATGTTGATTTCTGAAACCCGTGTTTGGGTTTGGGACCCAGGACATGCCGTGTGGTTTGGGACCCAGGACAGGCCTGGTGGTTTGGGACCCAGGACAGGCCTGGTGGTTTGGGACCCAGGACGGGCCGTGTGGTACTTTGGGACCCAGGACAGGGCCGTGTGGTTTGGGACCCAGGACGGGCCGTGTGGTTTGGGACCCAGGACATGCCGGGTGGTTTGGGACCCAGGACATGCGGGGTGGTTTGGGACCCAGGACGGGCCGTGTGGTTTGGGACCCAGGACATGCCGGGTGGTTTGGGACCCAGGACGGGCCATATGGTTTGGGACCCAGGACATGCCGGGTGGTTTGGGACCCAGGACGGGCCATATGGTTTGGGACCCAGGACATGCCGGGTGGTTTGGGACCCAGGACGGGCCATATGGTTTGGGACCCAGGACATGCCGGGTGGTTTGGGACCCAGGACGGGCCATATGGTTTGGGACCCAGGACATGCCGGGTGGTTTGGGACCCAGGACATGCCGTGTGGTTTGGGACCCAGGACATGCCGTGTGGTTTGGGACCCAGGACAGGCCTGGTGGTTTGGGACCCAGGACGGGACGTGGAGCAGGGCAGACACAGGAGCTCCTGCTGGTCACCACGTGGTTCTATCAGCCCCTGCGTGGTGCTGGGACCTTTCCAGGCCATTACATCCAAGACAGAATTACTCCACAGCAATAAAAAAGATAGTAGTACTGTAATTTAAGAGCAAGGTAATGGACCACAGATATACCCCTATAAGACCGCTACGGACCGCCCCAGACGGAGAAGGCAGAGTGAGCTAAATGAAACACTGTGGAAGGTTCTGTTGAGCCTTGGTTGCAAGAAAGTGCCTCAAGATACTCGTTTTGGGTCGCGGGCTGAAAAAGGTGAAGAATCCACACCTTGCAGCCAAAGGACTGACAGGGATCGACAGGACTGACAGGACTGACCAGGACTGACAGGGACTAACCGGGACGCATCTATGCTTTAAGCAAGTGGCTTGTCCTTCCGCATTGCTCTGATTGGCCACTGATCTACGCTAGTTTCGCACGCACGCTAGTTTTGCCCCCACGCCGGTATGAGTGCGCGCATGAGCGTAGATAATAATAATAATAATGCGGCGGCTACGTGGGGCAGTGGGCAAGGCGCTCGCAACGAATGCTGGAGACTAGGTTCGAACATCTCCACATTGCTTTCAGTTTAGCTGGTCGTCCACAGTAATACACATTGGCCGTATTACGGGGAGGGAAACTGAAGGGTGGGGATCGGGCTTGTGGACAGCGACTCCTACAGGTCGGTTGGTGCGCCTGCGCAGTAGAATCAAGAAGCGACGGGGGCGGGGCCCCTCCAAAGCCCAGACCCCCGACGCTGAAATATCGAGCCGCGCAGGTGAAAAGATGTGACGGCTGTTACCTCGAGTATCGGAGGGGACTCGTGCTATGTATGACTTAAGGCCTCTACATGCTACAGCAACTTCAAAGCAACTGCACCACAACATCGACAAAGCAACGGTGTTGTAGACACTCTGCATTTATGCTTCTGCAACATCGACGCGCAAAGTTAGTTTAACTAAAGTTAGTTTAGGTTCGTGTTAACGTTAGATAATGTACAAAATAAACGTATTTCCGGTGCTTTTAGACGTCGCTCTTTTATTTTGAAATCCCCCGACCGGAAGTATTTGTGATGTATTCTGCTTGTGTAACTTTAGGTTAGTTTTAACGTTAGCTGGCAGCTACAGGCACTCGAGGTCGAGGAAGAGCTGCTGGATTTAATCGGCAGGAGGAGAGAGAGCTCGTCAAAGCTGGATATATCCCTGTGGCTGTGGTTGTAGGCACGAAAATGCAGCTCGAACTACCTGTTATATTAAATTAATTGATTGCTGTTTAACAACTTGTCCGTGTCCAGTCCTTTCGAACTGCCCCACCGTCCGTTCATTGTAAACAATGATGCATGTAATTATATTAACGTTACTGTGTGTTGTTGTAGCTATGTTAATAAATTCTGAATGGCATTAACGTTAGTTGGGTATGATAGAGCATTGAATAGCATCAAGTTCAACGCTAGCAGGCTGGCTACAACAATGGCGGATGGTATTCCTCGCTGCGGGACCAATATTATTATATGACAGCCCCGCCCCCATTCACTACCAACCAATCACTGCTACGCAATATCAACGCAACGGTTGTTTAGATTAGATTTGGGTGAAAGGTACGCAACGTCCTCGCAACACAGTCTACAAGACCCTCTAAAACAAGCGCGTTGAAATCGCGCTGATGTTGTGTTGAAGTTGCTTTGAAGTTGCTGTAGCATGTAGAGGCCTTTAGTCCACATTGCAGCCGGCTTGTGGGAGGCAAGAAACAACGTTCGAAGACAGGGGAGGGTTGAATTGGACGATATGAAAAATTGGGATGGGAGAAAAAAATTGAAAAATGGGAGAAAAAGTGGATAAAAAAAATAATAATAATGCGAGAGCCCTCGCACACACGCAGCGTAGATAATAATAATAATGCGAGAGCCCTCGCACACACGCAGCGTAGATAATAATAATAATGCGAGAGCCCTCGCACACATGCACGCTGAAATGGGTATCGTAGAACATGACATATTAGACAAACGCACGCAATTGGCACAAGTGTAAATTATGCATTAGTCACTCAGTTTTAAGATCGACGCACTTAGCTGAACTCGTTCGGCAGCTGGCTGTGGAGCCTATGGTCACAAGTTCAAATCACTCTTAGTTAATTTTTTTTTTTTTCGTTTAATTAATTTATCATCTCTCCGTTATTTCGATTGATATGAATAGCTAGTTACGTTAATATAGAGAGATGAACGTTATTTCGATTGATATGAATAGCTAGTTACGTTAATATAGAGATGATAAATTAATTAAACGTAAATTTTTTTTAAATTTAACTAAGAGTGATTTGAACTTGTGACCATAGGCTCCACAGCCAGCTGACGAACGAGTTCAGCTAAGTGCGTCGATGATAAAACTGAGTGACTAATGCATAATTTACACTTGTGCCAATTGCGTGCGTTTGTCTAATACCGATATGTCATGTTCTACGATACCCATTTCAGTGTGCGTGTGTGCGAGGGCTCTTGCATTATTATTATTATTATCTACGCTGCGTGTGTGCGAGGGCTCTCGCATTATTATTATTATTATCTACGCTGCGTGTGTGCGAGGGCTCTCGCATTATTATTATTATTATCTACGCTCATGTGCGCGCTCATACTGGCGTGGGGGCAAAACTAGCGTGCGCGTGCGCTCATACCGGCGTGGGGGCAAAACTAGCGTGGGGGCGAAACTAGCGTAGATCAGTGGCCAATCAGAGCAAACGTGAAAGGACAAGCCACTTGCTTAAAGCATAGACGCAACCGGGACCGACAGGGACTGACAGGGACTGTATCTATGCTTCACTTCAACTTGATGAAGGAACACCATGTTCACCCTGTTCCTTTCTTCTTCTGGAGCGTTGCACCAGTTATAGTAGAGAGATGAAGATCCACATTCAATAAGGTCAAACTTACTTTCAAAAGTTATAGGATGAAGTTGTGGATGGCTGCCGTTGCAGAAGGCTAACCATGACGACCATCGGGCCAGCTGTGCTGCTCAGGTAATTAGATGTAATTAGATGTAATTAGAGTAGGTACAGTAGCTCAGCTCCTGCTCAGTGAAGAAGGCCTGTGTGCCCAGGCATCCGCTGGCCTTTTATCTGCATTGAAGAAAAATAAATATCTTGAAACTAAGAGGGCCTGACGTTTGGCTAAATTGAGCGTGGACCTTCCTCTCTCTGGTGTAGCATAATTATTTTAAATATATATATTTTACATTTATTTAACCAGGCAAATCAATTAAGAACAAATTCTTACAATGATGGCCTGGCAAGAATTCCGGATTAAACATTTCCGACATACAATATAGATAGAGATATACATACAACAAGCAATATAGCAGTGAGAGGGGCACCATGACGGACAGGGGGTTGGGGATGTTACTGGGTTGAGAAACAGTTGCAGGAATGTAATAATGAATAACTCAGGGGAGAAGTTACATGTGCCTCAACCAGAGTCTCAAAGCTGCGCCATCTTGAATCAGGGAGAGACTTTGTCCAAAGTAGGACCATGCACGGACGCTAACGCTTCAACGCAGGGTGCAGTCAAAACCTCTTACCCTAACACCGTCTGTGTGGAGCTCTCTTTTTCTTTTTTTACCTTTATTTACCAGGGTAGGTTGGCTGAGCACGGATGCTCTTTTTCAGCTACGCCCTGCTTCACATTCACACAGCTCCATTCACACCTGGGAGCTGCCCAGTACAACCACAGTCTGACACCGTTGGCCACTGAGCAACTCCACTGGAGCAGTTGGGGGTTAAGTGCCTTTCTCAAGGGCACTTCAGCGGTTGGTGTTAAGGGTATGGGAGAGAGTTATTAATTCACTTCCCCAGCCCAGATTTTTCCTGCCGGTCCGGGGGATCTAACCGGCGACCTTCCGGTCACAAACCCGCTTCTCTAACCTTTAGGCCACCGCTGAAACCAGCACAGTCAGGACAAACAGGTGAAACCATCACAGTCAGGACAGCTGAAACCATCACAGTCAGGACAGCTGAAACCATCACAGTCAGGACAGCTGAAACCATCACAGTCAGGACAGCTGAAACCATCACAGTCAGGACAGATGAAACCATCACAGTCAGGACAGATGAAACCATCACAGTCAGTACAGCTGAAATCACCACAGTCAGGACAGATAAAACCATCACAGTCAGGACAGATGAAACCATCACAGTCAGGGTAGCTGAAACCATCACAGTCAGGACAGATGAAACCATCACAGTCAGGACAGCTGAAACCATCACAGTCAGGACAGATGAAACCACCACAGTCAGGACAAACAGGTGAAACCATCACAGTCAGGACAGCTGAAACCATCACAGTCAGGACAGCTGAAACCATCACAGTCAGTACAGCCGAAACCATCACAGTCAGGACAGCTGAAACCATCACAGCCAGGACAGATGAAACCATCACAGTCAGGGTAGCTGAAACCATCACAGTCAGGACAGCTGAAACCATCACAGTCAGGACAGCTGAAACCATCACAGTCAGTACAGCCGAAACCACCACAGTCAGGACAGCTGAAACCATCACAGTCAGGGTAGCTGAAACCATCACAGTCAGGGTAGCTGAAACCATCACAGTCAGGACAGCTGAAACCATCACAGTCAGGACAGCTGAAACCATCACAGTCAGGACAGATGAAACCATCACAGTCAGGACAGATGAAACCATCACAGTCAGGACAGATGAAACCATCACAGTCAGGACAGCTGAAACCACCACAGTCAGGACAGATGAAACAACCACAGTCAGGACAGATGAAACCACCACAGTCAGGACAGCTGAAACCATCACAGTCAGGACAGATGAAACCATCACAGTCAGGACAGCTGAAACCATCACAGTCAGGACAGATGAAACCATCACAGTCAGGACAACTGAAATCACCACAGTCAGGACAGATAAAACCACCACAGTCAGGACAAACAGGTGAAACCATCACAGTCAGGACAGCTGGAACCATCACAGTCAGGACAGCTGAAACCATCACAGTCAGGACAGCTGAAACCATCACAGTCAGGACAGCTGAAACCATCACAGTCAGGACAGATGAAACCATCACAGTCAGGGTAGCTGAAAGCATCACAGTCAGGACAGCTGAAACCATCACAGTCAGTACAGCCGAAACCACCACAGTCAGGACAGCTGAAACCATCACAGTCAGGACAGACAGCTGAAACCATCACAGTCAGGACAGCTGAAACCATCACAGTCAGTACAGCCGAAACCACCACAGTCAGGACAGCTGAAACCACCACAGTCAGGACAGACAGCTGAAACCATCACAGTCAGGGTAGCTGAAACCATCACAGTCAGGACAGCTGAAACCATCACAGTCAGGACAGCTGAAACCATCACAGTCAGGACAGATGAAACCATCACAGTCAGGACAGATGAAACCATCACAGTCAGGACAGCTGAAACCATCACAGTCAGGACAGATGAAACCATCACAGTCAGGACAGCTGAAACCACCACAGTCAGGACAGATGAAACCACCACAGTCAGGGCAGATGAAACCACCACAGTCAGGACAGATGAAACCACCACAGTCAGGACAGATGAAACCACCACAGTCAGGACAGCTGAAACCATCACAGTCAGGACAGATGAAACCATCACAGTCAGTACAGCCGAAACCATCACAGTCAGGACAGCTGAAACCATCACAGCCAGGACAGATGAAACCATCACAGTCAGGACAGCTGAAACCACCACAGTCAGGACAGATGAAACCACCACAGTCAGGACAAACAGCTGAAACCATCACAGTCAGGACAGATGAAACCACCACAGTCAGGACAGCTGAAACCATCACAGTCAGGACAGATGAAACCATCACAGTCAGGACAGCTGAAACCATCACAGTCAGGACAGATGAAACCATCACAGTCAGGACAGATGAAACCATCACAGTCAGGACAACTGAAACCACCACAGTCAGGACAGATGAAACCACCACAGTCAGGACAGATGAAACCACCACAGTCAGGACAGCTGAAACCATCACAGTCAGGACAGCTGAAACCACCACAGTCAGGACAGCTGAAACCATCACAGTCAGGACAGCTGAAACCACCACAGTCAGGACAGCTGAAACCACCACAGTCAGGACAGCTGAAACCACCACAGTCAGGACAGATGAAACCACCACAGTCAGGACAGATGAAACCACCAGTCAGGACAGCTGAAACCATCACAGTCAGGACAGATGAAACCACCACAGTCAGGACAGATGAAACCATCACAGTCAGGACAGACAGCTGAAACCACCACAGTCAGGACAGATAAAACCATCACAGTCAGGACAGATGAAACCACCACAGTCAGGACAGCTGAAACCATCACAGTCAGGACAGATGAAACCACCACAGTCAGGACAGCTGAAACCATCACAGTCAGGACAGCTGAAACAACCACAGTCAGGACAGCCGGAACCACCACAGTCAGGACAGCCGGAACCATCAGTCAGGAGAGCCAAAACCCGCCCCAGTTTCAGCTGTCAACTAAAATCACACTTCTTCAATCAACCAATCAATCAAAAAAAATATATAATAATAATAATACTAACCTTCATACTGTCTTTTACTATAATGCACTTATTCTACTAAGTAATCTACCATGCCTATATTACTACCTACTATGCTAATATGGCTATACTACTATGCACTCAGACTGTAGCACTCAACTTCTGTTGAAGTGGTGTTTAATTAGGTGCGACCAGCAACTCTATGGGTCATTTTGTCTGTCGGCTGGTTGGTCATACAGCCTCTAGCAGCCACAGGCTCCGCCCAGGAGGCTGATGTTGGGCATGGAGGTCAGGTGTGTGTTCATTGGCCAATTGGAAAATGGGGGCGTGGTAATGGGAGTGGCCTATCACTAAAAGGTTGCAGCTATTGTGAATTCACGCTTGTTTACTAAATTCTTGATTTAATAGATACATACTTTACCATAACTCAAAATAAAGGTATATTTTGCTCACAGGTATGCAAACATGTTTAAAATGTATTTAAACTCATACTTCAAATGTTCAATCAAATGTTGTATAATATGTCCTTGTTTTAAAAGCACTGTCAAATGCTTCCAGTCCCATACTGTGTTCATGGTGGTGCAGCGCTTTTCTTTACGTTTGGATTCATGATCGGCCTTTTAACATTGAATGTGAACAGAAATGTGAATACAATTGTATGTGCAAAATGTAACATGTAATTACTATATACATAATGCACATAAATGCCTCTGCATAGTGCGGTTGTACAAATAACATTCCTGTATATAAAATATTCAACTTTGGAAATTATAAATAAAGAATTATAGAAGAAAGTAGCCATTCATTTATTTTCAATTAATGTTTTTTTATCCTGTCTTCTGGGTAGAAAGGTTGTGTTCTTAGGAGACGATGATGTGGAAATAAACTGAGAGATTTGGATTCTATTAGTTTATGTCTGAACGGTTGAATGTACAGTAGCTGTAAATCACTTTGGATAAAAGCTGTTCTATAAATGTAGTCCATTTACCATGATGTTGCTCCCTCTGGGTCTCTGAAGGAAGACACTGATGGAGGTGAGTCTGTCATACATACTGGGTCTCTAAACTGGCTCCCCATTGCCGCACAAATCCGCTTCAAGGCCCTCGACCTGGCATATCGTGCAGCGAAGGGAACAGCTCCTGCCTACCTCCGGTCAATGGTATCTAACTACACAACCTCAAGACCCCTACGTTCTGCATCTTCTGGCCGCCTCAGACCTACTCCTATCCGAGCTCCGGGAGGGTCATCAAGGAGAAGCCGCCTTTTCTCAGTCCTTGCCCCACAATGGTGGAATGAACTACCCACCCCAGTTAGGACAGCTGAAACCCATCCAGTCTTTCGCCGTCGACTAAAGACGCACTTCTTCAATCATCTGAAATGAAAAGAAAGAAAACTCTAACCCTAACTAACCTTACTGTCATGCACTTGTCCTAATATATACTAACCTACACTGTAGCACTCAACACTTTGATGAACATTGTTACTCAGATGATAGAGTTGTACCCTTCCTGCTGTCTTGTTGTACAAAACTTGTAAGTCGCTTTGGATAAAACCATCAGCTAAATTACTAAATGTAAATGTAAGACACTGATGGAGGTGGGTCTGTCATACATACTTTTATTCATTTCATTGAATGCCTCGCCAGGAGGGAGGGGGGCCGTTACAGTTAAGCATCCTTTCACATCAGTAGTGACAAGTGTGCATCACAGCCCGCCCTCAGCCCCTCCACAACCACGCACAAGACATGCTACATACAGAAAATAAATAAATGCATTTTTAAAGGTTCATTTCCATATACAAATATACTTTCTTATGAAGCGTATTGTACAAGCATTTCCTTTCACCTACAGTATTACATTTACAAAATAGAACCGTGTAGTAGAAGAAGCTCTTATAAACTGGTGATATAGATACAACAAGCGAGTGATATGTGCACTGCGTGTGAGTGACAGGGCTCCACAGACCAGTCCCAGAGTGCACTGCGTGTGAGTGACAGGGCTCCACAGACCAGTCCCAGAGTGCACTGCGTGTGAGTGACAGGGCTCCACAGACCAGTCCCAGAGTGCACTGCGTGTGAGTGACAGGGCTCCACAGACCAGTCCCAGAGTGCACTGCGTGTGAGTGACAGGGCTCCACAGACCAGTCCCAGAGTGCACTGCGTGTGAGTGACAGGGCTCCACAGACCAGTCCCAGAGTGCACTGCGTGTGAGTGACAGGGCTCCACAGACCAGTCCCAGAGTGCACTGCGTGTGAGTGACAGGGCTCCACAGACCAGTCCCAGAGTGCACTGCGTGTGAGTGACAGGGCTCCACAGACCAGTCCCAGAGTGCACTGCGTGTGAGTGACAGGGCTCCACAGACCAGTCCCAGAGTGCACTGCGTGTGAGTGACAGGCTCCACAGACCAGTCCCAGAGTGCACTGCGTATGAGTGACAGGCTCCACAGACCACAGAGTGTCACACAGTCAGTGAAGCCAAGGGGCTGAACTGAAAGACACTGGAAATAGACTTGCTATACCAATAGTCCTGTTGGATGCAGTGTTTTGATTTAGTCGAGCTGGAACATTTTAAACTGAGGGGAAGCCACTCCATCCAGGAAGCATCTGTATTGATCGATAAGATCAATAGGCATCGGTATTGATCGATAAGATCAATAGGCATCGGTATTGGCACAAGATGAGGAAGCACATATTGGAAAAGAGTTGCTAAAAAAAAACACATAGTGACAGAAAATAAATGTGAATTATCGTGAATTATCTGCGATTACAATTCATTTTCATCAGCGTTATCAAAAGAAAATGTATTCAGTCATTGGAGACTATTTCTGTTCCCTTAGAAAAACGACTCCCAGATACGTACTTGATCAGCTCCTTGGTAAACTGAGGACCAAGCCGCTTCGGACAGACAAGGAATTCAAATCGAACGTTATCAAAAGCGGAATCCACCCATTCAAAAGGCACTTCTATCTCAAAGAGAAATCATTACAATATCATTAACAAGGTGCGCTATATACAAAAACAATGTACAGGTTATAGAAGAAAAAAAAAGATACTCTCTACATTTCAATCTATCTGCTCTAAATAAATATTTGCTTTTAAAAGACTTCATACATAACCGAAGGCAAGGAGTCGGCTTGTTAGGTGGGCCTGCTGTCGACACTGATGTTATGTACTGATCTGATCTCGTGCCTGGTCAACAGAGAAAGGCACCCCCCCCCCCCCCCTGACCCATTTGTCATAGTCACAAACTTTACCGTCAACATTCATGACCTCTAGCAGAAGACTCCTATATTGATAATAACCCTATGACCCCATCAGGCCATGCCTTCCATCTTCATTTGAGCCGTATCTCCCGACCTGTTTGTCATACAATCACGACCGCTAGAGGGAGAACCTGGTGATCGTGAGAAGACGTTGCTCCGGTGCCACCGCATGGATGTGTAGCCTGTGTCTGCTCAGTACTACCAGTCGAATGCTGCGTGTGAATAGTAATGTAAGTGGTGAGATTGTTAGGTGGACATCTGCACTCTCCTGAGCACATTCTTCTAATTCTAATCTTAGATGTTCCCAGCACTGACTTCACACCGTCTCATTCATGATGAAGAAACCTGACAAGCATCAAGTGGCTTTAACCCTTTCACTAGACAGAAGGTTACCCTTTCACTACCACTAGTGTGGTAGTGAAAGGGTTAACCTTCTGTAGTGTGGTAGTGAAAGGGTTAACCTTCTGTATTGTCGCAGTGAAAGGGTTACCCATTTGGTAGTGAAAGGGTTAAGAAACTTGTGGTATGAACCTGTACAAATATCAGCCCATCTAGAATATGAAGGTAGGTAATCTAATCTAATTTAAAGTAATCGAATCTAAAGTAATCGAATAAGTTAGCCCCTGTTCATTGTGGTTAAGTGTTTTCTCCTCCTAACCATTACCCCTTTATTTAATATTATTATCATTTTAATCAAAACATAATGATAAAATATTGAGCAGCTTCTTGGATGGTATAGTGTGAAGCTTTGAAAATACTTACTAAAATGAAAGATATTTACAGAGAGCGTGGTGCATTTGTAGATAATTATCTTCAATTGTTCCCACCTCTTCTGAACAGATGACAAGTAGCTTACTTACTCTTCTGCTTATAAACTGTGTTATGTACAACTATGGAGCAGTGATCGAAACACAAATACGTAAAGGATCTACTTTCTACATCACAATTCTGGCTTCGGGAATCTAATATATCTCTCTATAGCAGCCAGGGCAATAATTCTTCAATAATTTTCATATAGTGAGTAACACAGTGATAGTACAGACATAAAGACATAACGAGAACCATGCAAGTGGCGAGCAGAGCTGACCGTGGTGATGACCGAAGGCAATACGAAGCTGTGAAGGAGGAAGACATGTAGGGACTTCAGTATTCAGTTCTAAAGAGTTAGGGACTTCAGTATTCAGTTCTAAAGAGTGTAGGGACTTGAGTCTTCAGTTCTAAAGAGTGTAGGGACTTCAGTATTCAGTTCTAAAGAGTGTAGGGACTTCAGTATTCAGTTCTAAAGAGTGTAGGGACTTCAGTATTCAGTTCTAAAGAGTTAGGGACTTCAGTATTCAGTTCTAAAGAGTGTAGGGACTTCAGTATTCTGTTCTAAAGAGTGTAGGGACTTCAGTCTTCAGTTCTAAAGAGTGTAGAGACTTCAGTATTCAGTTCTAAAGAGTGTAGGGACTTCAGTCTTCAGTTCTAAAGAGTTAGGGACTTGAGTCTTCAGTTCTAAAGAGTGTAGGGACTTGAGTCTTCAGTTCTAAAGAGTGTAGGGACTTGAGTCTTCGGTTCTAAAGAGTGTAGGGACTTGAGTCTTCAGTTCTAAAGAGTGTAGGGACTTGAGTCTTTGGTTCTAAAGAGTGTAGAGACTTCAGTATTCAGTTCTAAAGAGTGTAGGGACTTGAGTCTTTGGTTCTAAAGAGTGTAGAGACTTCAGTATTCAGTTCTAAAGAGTGTAGAGACTTCAGTCTTCGGTTCTAAAGAGTGTAGGGACTTGAGTCTTTGGTTCTAAAGAGTGTAGGGACTTCAGTCTTCAGTTCTAAAGAGTGTAGAGACTTGAGTCTTTGGTTCTAAAGAGTGTAGGGACTTCAATATTCAGTTCTAAAGAGTTAGGGACTTCAGTCTTCAGTTCTAAAGAGTGTAGGGACTTGAGTCTTCAGTTCTAAAGAGTGTAGAGACTTCAGTCTTCAGTTCTAAAGAGTGTAGGGACTTGGGTCTTCGGTTCTAAAGAGTGTAGGGACTTCAGTCTTTGGTTCTAAAGAGTGTAGGGACTTGAGTCTTCAGTTCTAAAGAGTGTAGAGACTTCAGTATTCAGTTCTAAAGAGTGTAGAGACTTCAGTATTCAGTTCTAAAGAGTGTAGGGACTTCAGTCTTCAGTTCTAAAGAGTGTAGGGACTTCAGTATTCAGTTCTAAAGAGTGTAGGGACTTCAGTCTTCAGTTCTAAAGAGTGTAGGGACTTGAGTCTTCAGTTATAAAGAGTGTAGGGACTTGAGTCTTCAGTTCTAAAGAGTGTAGAGACTTCAGTATTCAGTTCTAAAGAGTGTAGAGACTTGAGTCTTCAGTTCTAAAGAGTGTAGGGACTTGAGTCTTCGGTTCTAAAGAGTGTAGGGACTTGAGTCTTCAGTTCTAAAGAGTGTAGGGACTTGAGTCTTCAGTTCTAAAGAGTGTAGGGACTTGAGTCTTCAGTTCTAAAGAGTGTAGGGACTTGAGTCTTCAGTTCTAAAGAGTGTAGGGACTTCAGTATTCAGTTCTAAAGAGTGTAGGGACTTCAGTATTCAGTTATAAAGAGTGTAGGGACTTCAGTATTCAGTTCTAAAGAGTGTAGGGACTTCAGTATTCAGTTCTAAAGAGTGTAGGGACTTCAGTATTCAGTTCTAAAGAGTGTAGAGACTTCAGTATTCAGTTATAAAGAGTGTAGGGACTTCAGTATTCAGTTATAAAGAGTGTAGGGACTTGAGTCTTCAGTTCTAAAGAGTGTAGGGACTTCAGTCTTTGGTTCTAAAGAGTGTAGGGACTTCAGTATTCAGTTATAAAGAGTGTAGGGACTTCAGTATTCAGTTCTAAAGAGTGTAGGGACTTCAGTCTTCAGTTCTAAAGAGTGTAGAGACTTGAGTCTTTGGTTCTAAAGAGTGTAGGGACTTCAATATTCAGTTCTAAAGAGTTAGGGACTTCAGTCTTCAGTTCTAAAGAGTGTAGGGACTTGAGTCTTCAGTTCTAAAGAGTGTAGAGACTTCAGTCTTCAGTTCTAAAGAGTGTAGGGACTTGGGTCTTCGGTTCTAAAGAGTGTAGGGACTTCAGTCTTTGGTTCTAAAGAGTGTAGGGACTTGAGTCTTCAGTTCTAAAGAGTGTAGAGACTTCAGTATTCAGTTCTAAAGAGTGTAGAGACTTCAGTATTCAGTTCTAAAGAGTGTAGGGACTTCAGTCTTCAGTTCTAAAGAGTGTAGGGACTTGAGTCTTCAGTTCTAAAGAGTGTAGGGACTTGAGTCTTCAGTTATAAAGAGTGTAGAGACTTCAGTATTCAGTTCTAAAGAGTGTAGGGACTTCAGTCTTCAGTTCTAAAGAGTGTAGGGACTTGAGTCTTCAGTTATAAAGAGTGTAGGGACTTGAGTCTTCAGTTCTAAAGAGTGTAGAGACTTCAGTATTCAGTTCTAAAGAGTGTAGAGACTTGAGTCTTTGGTTCTAAAGAGTGTGGGGACTTGAGTCTTCGGTTCTAAAGAGTGTAGGGACTTGAGTCTTCAGTTCTAAAGAGTGTAGGGACTTGAGTCTTCAGTTCTAAAGAGTGTAGGGACTTGAGTCTTCAGTTCTAAAGAGTGTAGGGACTTGAGTCTTCAGTTCTAAAGAGTGTAGGGACTTCAGTATTCAGTTCTAAAGAGTGTAGGGACTTCAGTATTCAGTTATAAAGAGTGTAGGGACTTCAGTATTCAGTTCTAAAGAGTGTAGGGACTTCAGTATTCAGTTCTAAAGAGTGTAGAGACTTCAGTATTCAGTTATAAAGAGTGTAGGGACTTCAGTATTCAGTTATAAAGAGTGTAGGGACTTGAGTCTTCAGTTCTAAAGAGTGTAGGGACTTCAGTCTTTGGTTCTAAAGAGTGTAGGGACTTCAGTATTCAGTTATAAAGAGTGTAGGGACTTCAGTATTCAGTTCTAAAGAGTGTAGGGACTTCAGTATTCAGTTCTAAAGAGTGTAGAGACTTCAGTATTCAGTTATAAAGAGTGTAGGGACTTCAGTATTCAGTTATAAAGAGTGTAGGGACTTGAGTCTTCAGTTCTAAAGAGTGTAGGGACTTCAGTCTTTGGTTCTAAAGAGTGTAGGGACTTGAGTCTTCAGTTATAAAGAGTGTAGGGACTTCAGTCTTTGGTTCTAAAGAGTGTAGGGACTTCAGTCTTTGGTTCTAAAGAGTGTAGGGACTTCAGTATTCAGTTCTAAAGAGTGTAGGGACTTGAATCTTCAGTTCTAAAGAGTGTAGGGACTTGAGCATTCTGTTCTAAAGAGTGTAGAGACTTCAGTATTCACTTCTAAAGAGTGTAGGGACTTCAGTATTCTGTTCTAAAGAGTGTAGGGACTTCAGTGTTCAGTTCTAAAGAGTGTAGGGACTTGAGTCTTCAGTTCTAAAGAGTGTAGAGACTTGAATCTTCAGTTCTAAAGAGTGTAGGGACTTGAGTCTTCAGTTCTAAAGAGTGTAGGGACTTCAGTATTCAGTTCTAAAGAGTGTAGGGACTTGAATATTCAGTTCTAAAGAGTGTAGGGACTTGAGTCTTCAGTTCTAAAGAGTGTAGAGACTTCAGTATTCAGTTCTAAAGAGTGTAGGGACTTGAATCTTCAGTTCTAAAGAGTGTAGGGACTTGGGTTTCCAGCTCAAATTGAGGGCACGTGATCTTGATACAAGGAGGGGATTTCTTTGTATTTTCTTGGCCAAACTACACCATAGTTTTTTCTTTCTTGACAAGATCATACCTCACACTCTAAGGTCCTCAATATATATTTTTGTAATCATCTATTTGATAATGTTTGCATTTGCCCTGCTATCTTCCAACAGACAATAAGCAGCGATGGCGGTTGATGATGACGCCCATAACGATGGTGGTGGTGGTTGTGGGGTGGCAGTGGAGTTGAAATATGGAGATGTGACTTTCTGTTCCAGAGTCTCTCTATGCTTCGTTTGAGGGAAACTCAACTACTGTATCTCCTCTTTTCACCAGTGACAGGCAGCCCTCTCCTCCAATGCAGTAGGGAAACGTCCTTGGGTGAGGGTGCACAGAGTGACTATGATATGTGTGTGTGTGAGAGAGAGAGAGAGAGAGAGAGAGAGAGAGATAGAGAGAACGCTCTGCTTGGTGCTGTATGACGTGTGTCCATTGGTATTTCCTTGCCAAGGCAACACACGAGGTGTCTTGAGCACACACACACGTCATTATCTGCAGGCGCAGGAGTCCACTGTCATGTTGGGGTAGACTTTGAGCACCACGTTCTTGTCCTCGTCGAAGAAGAGGATGCTTAGTGAGGACATCTTCTCCGGCACGCAGCACGGCTCCGGAACGCCCGGGACCACGCCCACCGCGCGCACGATGCTCTGGATGGTCGCGTGGTTGGAGGGTTTCAGGGCCTACAGGGGAGGGAGAGGGTCTTTATAGAGTCTTTATACCTGTGTCACTGTACATAGTAATACTAGTACCGTAGTGTCTTTATACCTGTGTCACTGTACATAGTAATACTACCAGTATGACTTACTACCATAGTGTCTTTATACCTGTGTCACTGTACATAGTAATACTACCAGTATGACTTACCACCATAGTGTCTTTATACCTGTGTCACTGTACATAGTAATACTACCAGTATGACTTACTACCATAGTGTCTTTATACCTGTGTCACTGTACATAGTAATACTAGTACCGTAGTGTCTTTATACCTGTGTCACTGTACATAGTAATACTAGTACCGTAGTGTCTTTATACCTGTGTCACTGTACATAGTAATACTACCAGTATGACTTACCACCATAGTGTCTTTATACCTGTGTCACTGTACATAGTAATACTACCAGTATGACTTACCATAGAGTCTTTATACCTGTGTCACTGTACATAGTAATACTACCAGTATGACTTACCATAGAGTCTTTATACCTGTGTCACTGTACATAGTAATACTACCAGTATGACTTACCATAGAGTCTTTATACCTGTGTCACTGTACATAGTAATACTACCAGTATGACTTACCATAGAGTCTTTATACCTGTGTCACTGTACATAGTAATACTAGTACCGTAGTGTCTTTATACCTGTGTCACTGTACATAGTAATACTAGTACCATAGTGTCTTTATACCTGTGTCACTGTACATAGTAATACTACCAGTATGACTTACTACCATAGTGTCTTTATACCTGTGTCACTGTACATAGTAATACTACCAGTATGACTTACCACCATAGTGTCTTTATACCTGTGTCACTGTACATATTAATACTACCAGTATGACTTACTACCATAGTGTCTTTATACCTGTGTCACTGTACATATTAATACTACCAGTATGACTTACTACCATAGTGTCTTTATACCTGTGTCACTGTACATAGTAATACTACCAGTATGACTTACTACCATAGTGTCTTTATACCTGTGTCACTGTACATAGTAATACTACCAGTATGACTTACCATAGTGTCTTTATACCTGTGTCACTGTACATATTAATACTACCAGTATGACTTACCATAGTGTCTTTATACCTGTGTCACTGTACATATTAATACTACCAGTATGACTTACCATAGTGTCTTTATACCTGTGTCACTGTACATAGTAATACTACCAGTATGACTTACCATAGTGTCTTTATACCTGTATCACTGTACATATTAATACTACCAGTATGACTTACCATAGTGTCTTTATACCTGTATCACTGTACATATTAATACTACCAGTATGACTTACCATAGAGTCTTTATACCTGTATCACTGTACATATTAATACTACCAGTATGACTTACCATAGTGTCTTTATACCTGTATCACTGTACATAGTAATACTACCAGTATGACTTACCATAGTGTCTTTATACCTGTATCACTGTACATAGTAATACTACCAGTATTACCTACTACCGCAGTCTCTTGTCACCACGGTAACATTCTGCTGCAATTGTGACAATTTGAAATTGAGCTGAAATTATGGTCCTGACCAGATATAGATAGTGTTCCGCCTTGCCTGGAATGATAGTTTACGTAACTACAAAAAGGCACTCTCACTTGCCAAAACCTCATATTTTTCCAGGCTCATTAATAATAATAAAAAAAAAAAACGTATTTAAGTCAAGTAGCTACTGACGTTATCAAATGTCAATGCGGGGAAGACGAGCTAGGTCAGCTAGCTTAGCTTGATAACGTTACCGTGGCTAAAGTTGGTGCTATTCATAATCCAGCAATAAT